>NW_026126602.1:6435576-7068269 GCF_943737965.1 Phodopus roborovskii | reverse complement strand
GTGTCTCCTGTAGGGCAGGCTGTGGCCAACCACTACCCTCGTCACTTCTGAGGTGACACTGTAGCTTACTGATAAACATGGGCTTTCTGGCAAGGTTTTCTAACCTGATTCCTTAGAAACTTTATCCTTTTTCCTTGACCAGTTGATCCTTCTATCGTAAAGTATACAGGGGTGCCTGAAACTGCTTCAGTTCAGAGATTAACATCCACTCCTGTGCCTGGATGTATCAGCAGACTGTGGAGATGTACATCCATACTTGGCATTCGAGATTATTTCTACCACAGTAGGATGGAGATCATACTGTTCAGATGCATATCACTTGGTGGGGCTGCTTTCTTTTTGCAACCCTTAACTACCCACACTGCAGGATATGCATGCAAGAAACCTCTTGTCATAACTGTGCTGTCAGTTTAAACTGAAGAAAGTCCATGGAATTGTCATGTCAGAAGCTGGTAATTGCAAAGTTAAATTTAGTAATTGATAAAGCAATCAAGAATTTTGTTCAAAGTCAGGACCCAAGGCTTCAAAGCTCAAGGATGCTTTTGATTGCTACAAAGTTCAGGATGCAAATGTCCCATCCCTCCATGAGGCCAACCTCACCAGTGTTGTTTCTGTAGTGATTGGTGCTCTAACTCCATAGAGTATCAGATAAAGAAGTTGGCTTGCACTGAAGAGCCACCTTGAATGTATGACTGTGCTGTTTGTAGAATAGGAATCACTATTATGTGGTCCTATGATACATCCACTGTCTAAGATGTAGACTGGTGAGCCTGTTTGAAATACCTGACTATAGTATCACAGAGCCCTGAAGAGAAAGGTACTGTCCACAGGGAGTAACTAGGGGGATTTTTATTAGTGTGTTCATGACTGAATTGTGAATATATATTTTTTTCCATGTTCCTGTAAAAATCCTCCAGGCTAAGTCCTCTGTACCACTAAAGTGAGCACGGTCTACTCCCCAACTTATTGATTTCAATTGTATTTTCCATGGTGTTGACAAGAGGCACTTGTTTGTCTGCCCTTGGGCTATGAAACAAGGATAACTACACTTAAAACAAATATCTCCATCATTGACACCAAAACCAGTCTGCAGCTTCCAAGCTGTGAAGAACAGCCTCGAGGCATGCATGAATGCAGGGCCTGGCCCAGAGTATAACCAGTCCCACTTAGGTCTCCTCTCCTCAATGTAAACAACAAAACAATGCAAGAAGGCTGAAAAGTACATGCTGTGTGAACATCTGAGGGAAATGCTTTTTTCTGGGAGGCCTCTGCTGGCCTGTGCATTGTCTTTTGTGAGGTCACAGTCTCCTTTCTCCACTCTTATCAATAAATCTTGGCCTCTGCCAAGGAACTTCAGACCTCTGGGTTTGGGTAGACGTTGGCAGCCTGTTGGGTGGTGCTGTTTATAGCCCTCAGGTGGATCATTCACCTAGAAGAACCCCTCTGAAAGTCAAAAGAGCTTTAACAAATAATTCTCTTGTTTTGCAGAGAGAGGATGCAAGCCATGGAGAAGCAGATTGCCAGTCTAACTGGCCTTGTTCAGTCTGCACTTTTTAAAGGGCCCATTGCAAGTAGTAGCAAAGAAGCGTCTAGGTAAAAAGAAGCAAGGCATGCAGCGAAAAAACATAATCCAACTTGCTTCTCCTCAATCACTACAGCCATTCATGCACTGAAATTCGTTTCTTCGTGATCACTTTAGGGCTGGCGTTTTCATCTTTATTAATCATGGTGTGGGGGTTGTTCTTTTGGTTTTGTTTTTCATCTGGTAATTCTTGGGCAAAGGTAACACTTTGGCCCAAGAAAGGTGAGAGGGCTTCCCAGTGCATGTGGCTTCAAGGACCACTTGCTGCGTAGTGCCTGTTACTACCATCCATGTGTGTCCACATCCGCCACCATGTGAAAATCACTGCGTGCCCAGCTGCATCCGCCTGTGTCAGTACACACCTGGGAAGCCTCTTCCATCTCAGACAATCATGGAACTGATGTCCAACACCTTCATTGCTTAGTCCATCACCGCTACTTCTTAAGAATAGAAGGGTCCGGGAAAGACAGTGGCACCTTGAAAACTGTAAAGTTGACTCTCCTTTTCTTTTATTCAGTGAGAAAATGACGAAAGCCACAGCCAACAGGAACCAAACAGATGGTGCAGGTGAGTGTTCCCAGGACCTCTGGAGGGCCGCGAGTTTCAGTCAGCTCTGGCTGGCTTTACAAGTACTCATTGTTTCTCTAAGTCAATTGGTATGATGCCAAGGCGTCCTCAGGAACTCCATAGCTACTGCAGCCTCCTGCAGTGCAGAAATCACTGCCCTCAGTGTTCATTTATTCACTCACTCATATGACCTTCTTTAGTTCCAGGCACTGCTGTGCAGAGTGGATGTGGTAAGCGTGAAACATGGTGCTGCTGCCTAGAGCTTCAAATCCACAGAAAAATTGAAATATCTGTGTATTGAGTGTCAAGAGTTATGTGGTAAATTTTGTGCAACAGGACTTGCTTGGATTGAAGGTGATAGAGGAGTATGAAGGGAACCTAGAACTCAGAGAAGGGAAAGGAAGAGGATCCTTCCAGGTGGAGGCAACGTGGGGGTCCCTGAAGTGTGAAGTGAAGCCATTGGGAGATTCCGCATACGCCTGGGTATAACGGGAATGGACAAGGGTGAATGGGAAGCAGGAGCCACTTATAGAAGTCTAGATTGGGAAAGAGAATGAACGTGACTTAGGGAAGGAGGACTTCCAGGCAGAATAACTGCCTGGTGTCACCACATATATGTGGTGACAGTCTGCTCCTTTGGTCCCCAGGCAGGCCTCCCTGAAGAAGATGCTGTCTTCCTGCCCACTGGGGTAGAAACAGACCATGGCAGGAGCATGCTCACTCACATGCTGAGGTTCTACAGAAGCAAATAGTTAGATGTATGAAACCCCTAATCTGGGGGAAACCACATCTAGTTTTTTACAGCACAGGAATGTGGATAGGGCTAGGGGCATAGGTTTAACACCCCACCCCTAACCCTGGCTCCACTTGGACTGGGCAAACTTAGCACTCAGTTCTGAGGGATGCTTCTCCAGCAATCAACTTAGAAATTGGTCAGTGGCCTGGGCTGAACCCAGACAGTTTTTCCGTGGAAATCACTAAACTTGACTTCAGAGCAATTGCCGGTTGCTTGGGGATATTTATTCACTCATTTTCTTATTTATTATGACCTTAAGGGATAAAATTAAATGGCTGACACTAAAGCCTTCATTGCCTCAGGAATCCATTCTGGAAATGATGAGTGTTCCGTACTTCATTCTGTTCAATGAACACATACTGGTTTGTAGGCTTTGCTGCTTTCTCAGTTTCTGTAGGGTAATAATAAGGAAACATTTAGGGAGCGATTCCTGTGTGCCTGGCACTGTTCATGTGTTAACCCATTAATGTTGATCCCCAAGAAATACATATCATTTTTATTTTCTTGTTCCAGGTAAGGATTTGAACTACACATCCACACACATGTGACATATAGTCACATACCTCCTGATTGATCTCATCCTATCATGTTATGATACATGAGTCCCTTGAAAAATACACAGGTTGTTTGATTTCATCACTCTGAGATTTTTGTAAATGTCTATTGAGCAAGGAAAAAGAAACAAGTGTAATTTCTTTGGCTATGTTTCCAAGTGTGATCAGTGACTGTGGGGGACAGAAGATGGTAGTGGCCACGTGTTTTCTGAAAGCACAGGCAATGCCATTGGCAATGTGAGTGATTTTTCCCTCCTGTGTCTCTGCCCATTTGGCCTTTCTCTTTCTAATGAATGTACCAAGGCAAGACACTGCCCATAGGGGGTTAGTTGCCATAGCAGCCAGTACAGGGCAAAGATATAGTAATTCTTCCATAATCCTAGGAAGTAAACTATAAGAAAAACAGTGTAATCCCTGTATGTAGACAAATGACAGATTTACATAGAAGCCAAGGAACGCCTTTGGCCAAAGGGCAACACAAATGAAGTCCAGACTTCCTGGTTACATTAGAAATGTGTAATTACTGTCGACATGAAGGAACAGAAGGTGTCTCCCACTTCTGAGGCATACCATGTGTGTTATGTTGTTTGTTGTCTCAGTTTGTGAGGAAAGTGTTGCTATCTGTATCTTATGGAGAGAAACCCACAGTAAGTTAAAATGCTCAGAGTCCCCAGCTAATGACAGTCATTCTTTCTAAAGCTCACACCAGTGTTAGTTCTGTCACAGCATATTAAGGTCACATCACATGTACACTTGTTAAGATTCATATTAAGATCTAACTAACCAAGGACCAGTGGCAACCTCAGTCCCCAGGATCTGCAGAAAGATAGAAGAGGGGAACCGACTCCAGAGTTGTGCTCTGGCCTGCAACTCCGTGCCATGTCATGAGCACCACACACACACACGCACACACACACACACGATGATAATGAGGATTTTAAGATGTAAACTAAGCAAGATCAATGACCTGGGGTAGGCTCAGTACACAGGAAGGAATAAGATTCTGGGGACAAACGATATGTTGTCTCCTTTTATACTAGGCTGGATATGACTACCCATCTGTGGGTGTGGCATACCAACTCCAGGTCTTGTGACTCCAGTGTGAATGGGGACCTCCTCAGAGCCCCCATCCAGAGTCTGCATTTCAGGGCCCTTGCTGTAGATGCTTGCTAGCTGTTAGGTTACCCTGGTAAAATTCTAGGTGGAATTAGGGAAGATGATCCTTTCTACCATTCTGCTCAGAGAATTCACCCAAGGGCAGTAAGGTTCACTCTTCACCAGACATTGGGCAAAACAGCTTACAGGTGTTGACTTCTTTAGCCCACAGGGTAGCACCAATACCCATTTAAGCAAGTACAGAGAGAACACTGTTAAGCACTTATTTGCTCAAGATCATACATGCAAAAAGAGATAATGAGAATGGCTTCCAGGTTCTGGCCTAAGTATTAAAATGCATAATAGTGGTCTTGGCTAAAATCAAATAGCTAGAGGCAGAAAGCAGCTTGTGGGGAGGTGAGAGGAAATAATGAATTGGATCTGCCTATAGGAAAGGCCGAAGTGACTTGGGGCTGGGTATGTGGCTCTGAAGATAACTGTAGGTGCATGGTGGGGGGAGGGGCACGGTGTGTGCCGAGCCGGACAGGTGTGGAAGAGGATGGAATTGTCCCTGGAAGCATGAACAATGAAAAGAGCAGCCCTAGGACAGCAGGCACCCAGGGCTCAAAGGTTACTGGAGGGAGGAGTTAGAGTCTAATAAAGGTGGAGCAGCAGAGAGGGAAGAAGTCAAGGGTGAGATATGTCAAAGTAACAGGAAAGTAAAGAAGTGACTGACAGACAACAAAGAAGAAATCATGCTCCCTGGAGAGTGGTCATCCCTAGTCCCTTCGTGAACAGCCATTTCTACTGAATCGCTGGGACTGAAAGCCACATGTAGTGAAACCCAGACGTTGTTGGCATAGATGAATTCTTATATAATATAGATTCCATAAAGAGACAGGTTTTTTAAAAAGAACATTTTTGAAACCTAATGTCAGCATTCAGCTGTAACAAAATGTAGAGACTGGAGCCTGTTGCTGTTGTCTCTGAGGGTAAAGGTGCTTGTTGTGCAAATCTGCCAATCCAGTGTGAGCCCAGAACCCACTGAAAAGGTGGGAGGTAGGAACACACACACACACACACACACACACACACACACACACACACACAAAGTAAATAAATAAGAATGGCGAGGTAAGCCGGTACCCCACAATATGCAAAGATCCCAGGTTATGTAGAAGGAATGGGCCTTCATTTTGCTGAGGAGCCAGCAGAACAGACAGGCTTTACAGTATCATTTTTACCAGAGAGGTACCATGGTGGTTCCATGTGCTACACAGATGACATGTGATGTAATTGGGGAGTGTTCACATGCCTGTACACATGCATCTTTGCCTACACACAAGGCATAAGCTGTCTGATTCAAAAGCGGCACCTTGGAACTGGTAGTTGTTCCCTATCAGAATACCTGACCTTGGAAGACACTAAGTTAATTATAACATGCTCCTGTAGCAGAAGATGTCACTGGATGTTCTTTTCCTTTGTACCTCACAGTGGAAAACCGTCTTTTCAACAGCTGCACAGATGGCAATATTGACTTTTCTTGGGGTGACTTTGTTCTGTGCATAAGGGACAGGGACATGCGTAAGTTCCTCCAGCCCTGACTGGTGATGGTGTGAATAACCACTAAAGTTCATGAGAATTAGCCCAAGTGCTCTGTGTGTGTGTGTGTGTGTGTGTGAGAGAGAGAGAGAGAGAGAGAGAGAGAGAGAGAGAGAGAGAGAGAGAGAGAGAGAGAGAGGGAGATTCAGCATTTACTCTGGGGGGGGGGAGCTGTTCTATATCTTTGCACTCTCTTTAAAAGGCCAAACCACCTGGTAAAGATTCAGCTCAGGCTCACAAAATGTATGAATCTTATTGAAGTTGAACCAAAGACAGAGGCTGTGGCAGCAGAGAATAACTGAGTTTTCCTTCTCTACCTTAGCCCCTTTAGTGCTACAGGTGGAGCCCAGGGCCTCAGAGTACTTCACTGAGCTATATCCCCAGCCTAGACGTTTCTTTCCATTGCCTTTGGTTTTAATTTCTTTCCTAAAGAATTTTTAAGTAAAGTCATGTTTTCTTACTAAGGGTGACAATTCACAGAAATCTTGCTTCTTTCGGTTTTAGAAGCCTGTGAGTACTTAGCCAAGTGTACCCTCTTTAGTTTCCCGTCTGCATCTCCAGCTTGTACCATGTCCACCAGCCAGCAGGGGATGCTCACACAGCATGCTCTATGAAGGCCCAGAAATTAAATTCCCTCCTACTTCAGAATGACACATACGTACATATGTACGTACATACATATATATCGTGCAGATTTTAAACATTTAAAATTTAGCAATAAGATAATTGGAATATCAGGAGCCAGAAATGTTGTTAATATTTTGTCCTATATACTTTTTAACTTTGTCTATGAAACCCTGTGCATTTAGAGAAAAAAGAAAAAGGTAGAGGAACCACAGCATAGGGGGATAGAGAGGGAGAGAGGGAGGGAGGGAAAGAATGAGGGAGAAGGAGAAAGAGGAGGAGACAGATGGATACAGAGGGCCTGGCAGCAGCATAAACACTTAGCCTTGTTGACATGGCACCATGCTGTAAATACTGCTCTGCCATCCTATGAACAGTGAAGCTTCTAGAACATGATCCTTACACACTGCAACTCTTAGCATTCAGTGACCTATTGTCTTCCTGATTTTTTTCTTAGTTTTTTAGTCCTCTGTGTGGAGGACAGCTCAAGTCTGCATTCGAAGGCCTCTGCTGTTTTCTGACTGTTATTTTTTTTCCTCACAGGAACGGTCCATGTTTCTGCTGGGAAGAATCTGGGCACTTTGGAGTCACCACTGCCTCCCAGCCAACCCCTGCCTGCTGGTGCCTCAGCCATTCACATGAGCCTGCTTGACATGAGAAGGAACGTGGCTGAACTCAGGCTCCAGCTCCAGCAAATGAGGCAGCTTCAGGTACTTCTCGCAGATGTGTCCCCTTATCTTAGTGGCTCTCCATCTGACTTTTCTGCCCACTCCCCATGGCCCCCGTCCTGCTGGTACTTCCCTGGGCTCCCTGGCTTACTCTCCCTAGGAGTTAATTGAAGGTTCCACACATAGGATCATAATAGCACAGCTCCTTGTCTACATGTAAGCCTGATCTAGAACCTTCCACTATAACTATAGCCAGTGGATGACAACTTCGCTTGACAGTAAGTGCTTTACATGAGAGAGAGAACCTTTCAACGCCTGCTGTTTTTAGAGGAGAGCTACTCCCTTTGGAAAACTTTAAGCCTAATTATTTAGTCTTTAACTCCATCAAAGACTCCCAAAGGGAGTAGTGTTATCTAAAAATAGGGACATCTGGTTGCCTGGATAGTCACCCAAAATTCTTCTGTAATATTGGGGCATCCAACTTTGGCCTAGTATATATATCTGGCAGACTTTTCTGAGAAGCAGAGGGAGTATTCTACCTTGTCTTGGCAAAGTTTGGCAGTCACTTTGTGTGTGTGTGTGTGTGTGTGTGTGCTGCTGGTCCTGTTTGTACATTATACAGCCAGCAGTTGAGGCATGTGCAGTGTTTTTTGCCCAAGTGGCTACTTTTTCTCATAAAGAAATTCTTCAATGTCCATAGTCTTCTTTTGAAGCAAATTGGTGCTGTCAGGAACCGACGTGTCTCACTGTCATGAAAAGCCTTAGGTTATTAAGCATATTAAATGCCATATTCTATAAGTCTTTGAAGTGTGTAAAGACCATTTATCAATCTACCTAAATATATCTGTGTATGACCCAGCATGACTATAAGTTTGACTATAATAGATGACTATGAATTTGTATTTCTTAATTTACATACATTTTTAAATGATTTGCATAAACATAAATACCCCAAACAAGAGTAGAAACATACATACAGTGATCAAAATTAACTTTAAATTTGTTTCAATAAACCAAAATCCACACCAGTGTAAAATATTTTTAAGTTAATGGTTGTTTTTTGGATTAAAATAGATTTAGTTGTCATTTCTATACCATATCCCCCATTTTCCCTTAGAAAGAGATCTTTGATTTAACTCTTTGTTTAGCTCTTTTTCTGACCATGAGCAATAACAACTTGTAACCAACTCCCCTAAATAATGGCAAACACTTATAATCCATTTAATAATCAAAACCCACCCTTATCTCATCTCTTGGGAATGTGGGTATAGTTCTTTAGACTATTTCCTGTTATTTGTGGGCACTGGTCTCTTTAGGGGAACCTTAAGAAAATCAGGGTAATTGTTAAATCTTGACTGGAGTATTCTGTGAGGCTGGATTGTCTCAGCCAGCATTGCTTTGTCATGAGCACAAGCAGTTGTCTTAGCTATTCCAGAAGCATTTGAGACATATTTGTTACTTTGGGTATGTGAGCTATGGTACCACCTGTAGGCATCTGGTCTGTGAACCTGTAACTGAAGCCACACCTGAAGGCGAAGTTGCAATGGTTCCCCCCCCCCCCACCAGAAAGAGAGAGGGAAGGAAAGCCATGCCTCAAGCTTCCATTTTCCTGCTTCTGTGTGCCTGAAGCCACACCCAAAGGGTGTGAACCTTTACAGGTTCACAGACCAGATGCCTACAACCTCCTTAGGTGGCGCATGACATTGTTTGGTTCTGGGATGGTTGAGAGAAATTTCTTAACACCTGCCACCTCTGTCAACCCTTGGACCTACATCAGCATGGTGTAACACAGTCAATTTCTTAACAAGAATGTTCTTGACCAAGGTTTAGCAGTTCTAGTGTAGTCCTATGGGTTTCTTTATCCCTATATAACTTTTCAATTTCACTGGTTCTCTCTGGGCATAAATGGAAATGAGCAAAATGCTATTGGGCTTAAAAGTGTTAGGAGTTTCCAAAGCAGCTCCAAGGGGAAGATAAGCGCTTTGTTTCTTAACCTGGTTGCCACTGTCACTTCATCTCCACACCAATCTTTGTATTCTTTCTGTCCCAGGCTTTCATTCCCCACGAACTTCTGTCTTTTCAGCCAAGGGAGTCTATTTAACACAGGAACAATTGAGGATAATTAAGCTGTGGCAGCGCCGACTCTCCTTGGGTACCTGTATTATCCTATACCTAATAGAAAATGTAGCCCCAGAGTGATTATGAGTCCAGTAATAGAGTTATCATTAGAGACATGCAGAACTCGCTGGAAGAGTCTGAAAAGAAGGAAAATTGAATTAGAAATTCCAATGTTCTTTGAGCTGTGTTATAAAATAGTGAAACTAAATGAACTCTTTTGTATTTGGCAGCCTGCTCCAGTAATTAGATAATTAAATCACTGGAAAGCCCTAGACTGTAGCAGATCATCATATATGAACATTTCATCTCCAGAAATGATAGATTCTTCTCGGGAATAAAAATATGAAGCAGATACAAGGGGTGGTTAGATGGGGGAAATGATGCAGTGAGGCTATTGAGACAACCATGTCCCTCTACGTGCGATTCGCTGTCTCCCATTTCATATGAGTTATCAGTAAACAAGACATGCTCCACCCATTTTTCCCATTCTAGTCACCTCAGGTCCCTCAGAAAAGTACATATACCGAGTCATTCTGACGGAGTCCCATTTCATTGGTGTAGACTGGCAGGTAGGCTAATGGTTCTAGAATATTCCAAGTTAGAATTATTGCTTTCAGGTATTATGAATGTTCAATCCAGTGAGATGTCTCAGAGATAAGCCAGGATCAGTAGTGGATGCGAATGAGTACCACTCTGTAAGCCCGGAAGGAGATGCTAACTTAAACCACTCCAAACTGTGCTCAGCTGCTTTGCCTCCTGTGCTTCATCAGATTTGCTACAAGCCACAAGCTGATGAAATATTGACACTGCTATGTTGTCACTCCCAAGTGACCTCTGGGTCCACAAAGATGGCAACAATTAAAGAACATTGTAACTCAACAAATGTTCTCTTCAAAGGGATGATGACCCATTTCTTTTCCTGATATGATTTATAAATAAAAATCTGATTTTTTTTCTGATGGTGAATATGCAGAATGTCCCAGTGCATCGAATTTTGTTTTTTCTTTCCGAAAGAACTCCAGACCCACAGAGGTGACGACATTTCTGTTCCTCTCTGAGTTGAGGAGAGAAATGTATTTCTGTAAGAAAACTAGTTCTGTGGAGACCACAGTCAGGATTTCACCCAAAACAAAAGAATGGAAACATTCTACTGTTCCAATTCACACTTTTTTTTTTTTTTTTTACTTAGTCCCCCATCTCTTTATCCAGCTTCCTGTTCTTAAAAAAAAAAAAAAATCAGGTTATTCTGAACTTAGAGTTACATTTTTAAGGTTCTTTGAATCTGCTGTTTTGTTTTTTTTTTTTCCTGGTGAGGGAGGATCAACATTAAAGAGGAGACTGTAGTTCACAGAGCCCGACGATCTGGCCTAACGTAATTCAACAGTTATCTTAATGTATCTTTCATGTTAGAGTCTTTTATTTTCTGATGTCCAAAATTATAGTCAGGAGAATGTGTATGCCAGAGGAAAGCACATCAAAATCTGGTCCTTGTAGAACAGACTGTTTTTCCACCCAGGCAGAAATGATAAATGGGACTGATACAGAGGTTGACAGTTAAGTTACTGAATAATTTACCAAGCCCTGGTCAGATCTACAGACAAGAGACTATCTAAGATGCTGAGACAACATCCAGATAACATGTGTCCATGACCAGGCATTGTTTGTTTTTGTTCCCTGAAGCCTTGGGAGATGTTATGTAGGTGATTAGGAGTCATTCTAGGGTCTGATTTTCAATCCCAAACTCTCTGGTTTGTGGTATAACCACTGCTCAGTGTTATGGGTAGATGGTAGCATCTGGTCCATTTCGCCAGCTGGTCATGTTGTCAAGGCTGGTTTCACCTACCACATCAGGGATGAGCTAAGGAGTACAGGGCTATTTTGAGGTAGTTAGATTTAAACAGTTTCCTACATATTCATGAAGTTGATATGGATAATTCACTTGGTCCAATTAAGACTTAATGTCCAAGAACATTCTAAGCATGCTTATAAAACCGTCAAAGGCATTTTCAATAAATTGTGTTTCCAGCTAAGTGGGAGTAGTTGAAACTCCATTCACCATCCCATTGTTGACAGTTAGAGAACTAGAAACTATTGAACATGAGTTGCAGACACTGGACAACAGAAAATTAGGGTCTGGGTAGCTCAGAAGGATGGAGCAAAGGAGAAGACTCTCACGGTTGACCTATGTATCTGCATGGAGGTACTTTCCAGATGAAATGCAGAAACTCAAGCAGTTCTGGGATCATCTTTCTGGGCTAAGGAGATAAAAATCAAGATTCAGAGAGCTGAAAGAGTTAGCATGGGATGGAGTGCCAAATAGAAAGAGAAGTCTCTGCTAGAAAGGACTGTGTTAATTTGAGGGCCAGCTATTGGGTAATTAACCAAGTATGTGAACAATGAACGCACCTCTGGGCCAAATAAAGACTATGTGGGTAAACCAGCAAGCCAAATCTTCCTAGAGACTACCCAGGCCTAGAGCAACTCAAGTTTTTGGAAACAAGAATGAAGAGGCCATGTTGGGTACCTCGATATTAAGTATAGACTGGAAAAGGGCTAGATCCCATTCTTTGGACTAAAGTACTAGTGTAAAGATTATCCTAAATTCTCCCTATAAAAGGTTAAAAATAATCCTCTCAGCAACAAAATTAAGCACACATAACTAGCCTGTCAGAGAATACCCAAAATCTGTAAGGAAAACAATAAAAGTTAATACTACATGCCTAGTGTCCAATCAAAAATGACTAGACAATGAATGATGGTTAAAAAAAAAAATATGATCCATGAAAACTCATCCAATAGAAGACAATCAGAAGTAACAGAGATAATGACATCAGTAGGAAAGACTTCAAAAAGCTATCCAAATTATTCTCAAGGATTTAGAAGAAAACATGAACCAAATCTATGTGATTAAGAGTAGAGATTTTGAAAGTTAAAAAAAAAAAAAAAAGCATAGAGTATCTATATAGACTTGAAAGATGAAACTCTGGCCAACGAAAGCAATAGAAAACAGCAATAGAAACCATCCAAGAGTTAAGAAGATTCTACACTAAAATCCAGTGACCCATGGAGCAGTATTAAAGGGTCAGTGGGGGAAAAGAAACTATCACAAGAGAGAGTGAGTACAATTTTTCCAAATTTGATGAAGGTTATACACCCACAGACCAAATAGCACAGTAAACATCCAGACTAGTAATGGAAAAGGGAACCATAGCAATAGATGTTGTAAACAAATTGATAGAAAACAAGGATTAATAGAAAAGGCAGACAGAAAGGGGAGAAGCATTTCATACTAGGAAATACAAGTCAGGATTAATATTCACTTCTCATCGGGAACAAGACAAGTCAAAAAAAAAAAAAAACAGTTTAATGGCATCTTCAAAGATGCAAAAGGAAAAAACAAATGTTAGGAGGATACTTACTGCCCAACTCTTTTTATGAAGTCTGTGTTACCCTGTCCTAGTTAGCTTTTTATTGTTGTGATAAACACAGTGTCCAGAAGCAGTCTGGAGAGGAGAGGGTTTATTTGGCTTACATGCCCCAATCACAGTCCATCATGAAGGTCAGAGAAAGCAGCAACTGAAGCAAAGGCAGTGGACAGGCGCTGCTGATTGGCTTGCTCTCCATGGCTTGCTCAGCCTGCTTTCTTACAAGCCAAGGACCACCAGCCCAGTGGTGACACTGTTTACGGTGGGCTGGACCCTCCCACATCAATCATGAATCAAGAAAATGCCCCACAGACTTGCCCACGGGCCAATCAATTGAAGTTCACTCTTCCCAAATGACTCTAGTCTGTGTGAAGTTGACAAAAACTAACCAGATATATCCTAAGAACAAAAGTCACAGGCCAGTAGCCTTTGCAAAAATAAAGGTATCAAACTCTTAAAATATTGAACAAAGTTCAGTAATATATTAAAAGATAATGATCTCAAGTACACTGGAGCCCTTTAGCATAGGAATATAAGCTGACATGTTTGAACCCATCAACAGAATAAAAAAAGCATATCCTCTCAGTAAATACTAGAGAAGCATGCTGGAATTCACCATGAGTGACACCAACACTCAGCAGTCTCCAGAGAGAAACAACCTTCCTTGACCCAAAAAGAATGGTATTTATTGCTAGTGAAACACCACACATGATCCCAGTGAGAGCAAGAACCAAGTGGAAGGAAATCAACTTTCGCTTCTACTTAGCACTGTACTGAATATCTTATGGAGCACACCACAGCTAGCAAAGGAAATGTCTCTCCTTGCAAACAATATGATTGTGTGTGTGAAATTGAAAGGGATCTAAAAGAGTGCCATTAGGAATAAGTGAATTTAGCAAGATCACCAGTATCGAGCCAAACATAAATTGTCTAGTATGTCCATACAAGGGAATGTCACTTGGCCATAAAATAAACAATCTCAGAAGCTCTGGGCTGAGCTGGGAGTTTAGCCCAGGGGTAGAACACTTATCTAGTACATGCAAGGCCCTGAGTTCCATTTCAGCACTGGGGCTGGGAGAACTGAATGAAAAAAGCCAGATACAATAGACAGTGTGTGATTCCATTTGCGTGATATTCTGGGACAGGAGGAATTGTTCTGTAATAACAGAAGTACGGGTGATTCCCTGGACTAAGGATTGCAAACTTGAGGGATTGTGAAGGAAACTTTTAGAGTGACAAGGAAATGTCTCTTTTTAGTGGTGTTTCCTAGTGACTACATCAGTGGACTTATGGAACTGTGTCTTAGTGTGAGCACACATATCTTACTGTTTGATATTGTCCCTTTACACAGTTGATGTTCTTTCATCAACTGAAAGGCAAACCTACAAACCTCAAACTTTACCCATGCTCTCTGATACAGAGAATGACTAAGGACCTATCTCTAGATCAAAATCTTGCCTTCTACTTTTCTTTGGCACTCTGCTGGGATGAACCAGGGCATTTTCATGGCCAGGGATAATGGCAGTAACAGGGCAGGATAGATGAGAATGTGGGTTTGGCATTTCTCCCTTCAGGAATATTGCTCCTCACAGTGCTGTAACAAGTTTCCTCTCCGTACCCTCAGCTGAATCCCAGGAAGCCTGGCAAGGAGACTAATAAAGCCTAGGACTTAGGAACAGCCATTCCTCTTCTACTCTGGTAGCACAATAATTCCCTTAGTTATTGCATGGAATTGTCATCTTCCAAGATATCCTTAGTTGTGACAGAAATGTTATTATGTGCCAGAAAGTATTCCTAGAGCAAGACTCTTGTCTGGATAGAAGAGACATTTGGGAGTCAAGATAAAATGACCTCTTTCTTTTCCTTTTTTTAAAAATTATTATTTTAATTTATTTGATTTAGAATCAATTCTATTTTACATAGTCTAGTTTCCTCTCCCATGTTGCCCACTAAGTCCCATCCCACCCCACCCCCATCCACTTCCCAGGGAGGATGAGGCCTTCCACAAGCGCTATAACCTTTGCAACTATTTAATTGTGCACTTCTCTGTCTTACATATCCATCTCCACTCATTGTACCTCCCCATCTCAGGCAGAGCTCTGAATAAGAGCACAGCTTTTCCTAGAAGGCAGTGTTATAGTTTATGTTTCATTGACCACAGACCTGCTGCAGCTCCTGCAGCACAGGCTGAGCACAAGGCTCATCTGAGCCAGGGTGGGGAATGGGGGGTAGGGGGGTGTTACTCCCTAATTCAACCACTTAGAAAACAATTCTGGCTTTTCTGTTGCTCTTTGTTATCAAGATGGCTGCTTACGTTCATTTTTGGAGCGATGTTGTAGGATCCACTTCCTAGAGCAGAAATTAACAGGGAGACAGGAAGACCATTTCAGGAGGTTCAAGGTCACTGTGGCAGAAAGGAGCTCAGGAAATCAGAAAGACTGAAGGATGTTGATGTGGGCATGGGGAGTGTAGGAGGCATACCTGGGAAGTGACTAGACACCCAGGAAGGGCTGTCTCAAGGAAGGACAAGCCAGAGCTATACATAAAGGACATTAACAAAGCTTTGGGAACATGACTGTGAGTCATAGAGGTCACCAAGAGTGGCACACTTTTATTTGGCTCCCTCCCAGATATTCCACCCCCAGGTTTCTGCTCCCTGATAACAGTAGCTGGTATGTACTCAGAGTTAGGTTTGCACAGACGTTATCCTAAACATTTTTTAAATTATCTCACTAAATCCCCGCAACCAGCCAAAAGCACTGTCCTGTCACCACATGTCCTTATTAACAGTCATGGAAACTAGTGACATTCATGGCCATAGTCTTTTTAGTCTGTAATCGCCATGCCGAATCTTGCACTGACATTGGAACTCAATGGTGCCTTTGCGTGTGACCCAGCTTATTCCTTACCTGGGTAATGGAGATCACAATAAGACTTTGAACAAGTGATACCATGGTCAAACTGTACTTCCTTTCAGTGTAAAGATATAATGGGGAAGATGACAACAGATTCCTCACTCCTGTCAGGTGATAGCTTGTAGTGGAGAAGGATCCAGAAAACAATTCAAGTTCTCTGGTGTTTCTGGGGGACTTGGGGGATAATGTAATAACTATAATGCAATCATTGCTACTGAGATTGATGGACAGTGTTCACTTCATGGACATATAAAAGTCCATCATTGCTCTGCCCTAAGGATGCAAGTGTTGACAATTGTCTTATGAAGCCTAGCTTCAAACTTGCATGCTGTATGCTCCATGAGATGGAAAACCAGTGAGTGCTGGAAACTGTATGGAAATTATGGGCTTAGATGCACATGCAGTCTCTGTCAAATCCAGCGAACATGGTAAGTTCCCAAGAGCCTTGGTCTCCTCTGGACTCAGTATCATTGTCACCATCAATACTGAGTGTCATATGGTCAGGTGCTATGATTCCATGGTATTGAGACATGGAGCCAAACAAACCTGAGAGGAAAGATTGACTTTAAAAAGACATTCTGAAAAATTCCTGTCAAGCCAATGGTAGTTGAGTTTTCACAGGAGCCTCAGAGTGGTCCTGCAAGGAAAGCAGATTCCACTTCATCAAAGTGAAACAGAGAGCATGAAAATCTAAGTGGTATACCCCACGTCTCTAATGGGCTGAGGACTGAGGGTTGACTGATCCACAGGGATTCCAACACTAGTGCTCTTGGCTCCTCTATAAAATTATGTCCATCAGAGTTTGTGCCTCATGTGTGTCAAACAGTAGCCAGCAGGTAGAAAAGATTATATATATATATATATATATATATATATACAGCTCAGCTGTTCCTTAGGAAGTGACATTATAGACAGTCCTTGCTTTCTCCTCTTTCTTACCAAAATAAAGATTCAGCTGTGCTTTTTCTCTGAGCCCACTTCAAAAGACTGCAGGGCGTTCAGTCTTCACGATGGCAGACAGGCAGAGCCAATGGAAGCTGATTTCTTTTGTTCAACAGCTGCAGAACCAGGAGATTCTGAGGGCCATGATGAAGAAGGCTGAGCTGGAAATCAGTAGCAAAGTGAAGGAGACCATGAAGAGACTGGAGGATCCAGTGCAACGCCAGCGCACCCTGGTGGAGCAGGAGAGACAGAGGTACCTTCATGAAGAGGAGAGGATTGTCAGGAAGTTACGGTGAGTGCAGGCCACCTGAAGACAAAAGCTGCCCTGTTCACAGGGTGCTCTTCGTAGTTGCTATTTTTCTCCCTGTCTTTATTGAGCCCCTACTGTGTGTGCCAGAGCTCTGCTAACCCCGGTGTCTGCAATTCCAAGTGTCCCTCCATCAAGGACTGGGAAATTCTACAGTCCCCATGGCAACATATCTGTTGACCAAGTATGGGACATCCTTAGGGAGGCAGGGACATTGGCAGGAGAATTGGGTACAAGATGCTAATGACATCTCATGTTTGAGTCGTGCCATACCTATCTGCATGGCACTGTCCACACACCATGCTCCTGCTTTGGAGACTTGCTAGATACCCGTCTAGGCTGTGCGTGCCAAAACTGGAAGATCATGGGGACCCACAGTAGAACAAGAGAACCAATTCCAGAAAAGCATCCTCTGACCTCCACACGTGTGCCCTTGCACGCACAGTCCCATAACATATACACACAACACTAATTTAAAAGTTATGAAATATATCCTTTTGATGATATCATAAATGCCCTTCTATTTTAAACAGACATGGACTGGGATAAGTTGGTGGGACCGTATAGCAGGAGAACAGAGGTTAGGAGAGATGAGTGGAGACTGACTCTGGGGATGTACTGACTGCCCTTCTCTGCCCAGCCCCTCCCTTTTCCCTTTCCTTCTAAGCACCAGAAAGGAACTACTGTCATAGAACCTGTGAGGCTTAGGTCGTACACGCATGGGGACACAGAGGTGAAATTGGGGTTTAAAAGAGCAGGAGAATCTTGGGTCAAGATCCTCCATGCTTTTCTACATAGATAGAATGTACTTCTGTTACGGGAGAATTGTTTGTGCTGCCACTCCACTGTGCCGGTAAAGCCTTCTTGAATCAGAGGTGCTATAGATGGTCATCACAAGCACATGGACCGACAGAACACTGCAGAAGTTCCCTGCTGCACAGCCAAGGGAAGTGGAGTTTGACGATCTTCCAGTTGCAGGGTTCTAACGCACAGAGGGCAGACTGTAAGAGAAAGTTGAGTGAGATTTTATGTTGGTGGATTGGCTTCGGGTCAAGTAACATCTCCTGGAGGAGTATCGGCATGCTGACCAGCATATGTGTGGTCGATGGAACTGGAATAGAGTGGATGCAGTAGGCTGTGCTTACCCTATCAGAGAATTTCCCTCACAGAGGGCATCATATTCAGAGGTCTCACCTCAAGCAGCAGCAACTGTATGTGTCCTGTGGATATGCTCACACAACACCAGACATGTTTCACAAATGCAGACACGGGAGCCAAGGTGTCCTCCTTTGGCCCTAATGGGCCATCATTTCTATATCAGAATGTCTGGTATCACCAACCACTTCATCTTCCTGCTCAGAGGAGGTCGTTTGTTGTGTTTGACTTCGTCCTTACTGAATGGATACTTTGTCCTGCCGGACTCCCTCTTGCAGCTCCCCTCCCTCCCTCACTTACCTAGAGGAAAGGAGCCATGTCACCTCCTCAATGGCCATCCTCTGCCCGCTTTACTAGGGATGGCTCCAAGAGGAGCAGTTGTCATTCACTTGCTGCCACCTAGTGGTCCTGTGTTTCTCAGCATGCTGTCCTCACTAATCTTTAAGAAAAGCTTTTTCTTGAAGTTGTAGGCAAATTGAAAGGATACAAGCACATGGGGTGGGCAGATTGTTTTTGTTGTTTCAAGTGGAAGACTATAACTTACTTCTGTTGGAGTCAGCATCTGTATACACACACACTCACGCACACACACACATACACACACACACACACACACTCATGCCCACACCAGGAATCAGATCTCTTAAGTGCATAGCCATAAGAGAAGCAATCATTATTGGTAGTATAATCATGTATACTAGAGGTTATTTATTAGGGAATTTTGAGGGCAGTTTTTCTTTCTCCCAAGGACATTTGACAGTGTCAAAGGATATTCACATGTGTCACAAATTACTGGTAGTTTGCTATTGGCACTTAATAGACAGAGGTCAGGGATATAACTAAAAAAGAAATTACATGGTCCAAAATGTCAGATACCAAAGTTGAGAAACCTGGTTGTCTGATTTCCAGTCACTACAGTACTGGAGGGACTACAGCTCCTACTACCTTTTCACACCTCCTTCCTCCATCTCTAGTCTATCACTACTTTCTTCTCACACACACACACACACACACACACACACACACACACACACACACACACACCTGGCCAACCTGGGACTCAAATGACAAGCACAGGAGAGCGCTCCTCAGCTGCCTTATACCTCTATGCAATGTTCCAAAGCAAACTACCTTCTAGTGTGCTCCCACCACCTCTATGGGAGCCTAAGGAGGGGCTGGGACATAGCAGAAAATGGGTAGTACCCTGCCTCTGTACCTGTGCTTTCTGAGACACTCCATGCTCAGTTCCTCTGCTATTTGCCCCCTCACAGTGAGCTGGAGGACTTTGTTGAGGATTTGAAGAAGGACTCTTCTTCTGCTGGCCGAGTGGTGACTCTGAAAGATGTGGAGGATGGAGCTTTCCTCCTGCGACAAGTGGGAGAAGCTGTGGCCACTCTCAAAGGTCAGTCTTCCGCTTCCGCTGCAAGTGTGCCTCTTGGGTTGTTTAAGAATCTTTCAAATATGCACCTGTCATCCCAGTTACTCAGGAGGCTGAGGCAGGAGGATCCCTTGAACTTAGTGGAGAACAGCCCAGGGAAACAGTGAAACCTGTTTCAAATAAAGAACCTTTCAGATAAGATCCTCCATGGAAGGAGCAGAAAGGGGAGGAGACAGGGGGGTCAGTGGGGGAGCAGGGGAGGAGGGGAGAGAGAGGGACCTGGGATTGATGTGTAAAACAAGAATGTTTGTAATATAAATTTTTAAAAAGTTGTAAAATATAACCTTTCAGATAATGAAAGATTAATTAGGACTTCTTAGAGGATCCTTATAGAGGGTGCAGAAGATGGAAATTGAATGATACAGTTAAAACTGTCTGTTTAATTGTATCACTGCACCTTACAGACATACCAAACACTTGAAAACAACCCTACCTTTCAGTTGATCTTATCCATTACAGACCTTATCCAAGGTCCCTTGGTCTGACCATCTGTGCTCTTAATCCACTGCCTCATCACATGTGTAGGCATGGTACTTCTCTATGCTACTCCAGGTCATAGTAGTGGGGTGGATGTGGTTATTCTGCCTTCCTATTCCATAACTCACCACTGGTTTGGCCTGTAGGAGAGTTTCCAACCTTGCAAAATAAGATGCGTGCTGTCCTGCGCATAGAAGTTGAGGCAGTGAGATTTCTGAAGGAAGAACCACACAAGCTGGACAGCCTCCTGAAGCGTGTGAGAAGCATGACAGACATCCTGACGATGTTGCGGAGGTGACTGTTGCGGCCTGGTGGGGTGGCTGAGAAGGAGGGCTCAAAGGCTGGTGTGCAGGTCATGGGCTCTAGGTTCCTGCCCTTCTTCTCCAAGGGCCTATTTCTAGTAACATCGTGACTTATCACCCCTTACTTATGGCATCCTGAAGAGTAGCCACAACTCCTTCAGCCCCTAAACATTTGTTGCAATGTGGCTTGAAGATATAATTCTACAGCGTAGACTGTTGCACTGGACCCATCATAGGCTTTTAAATTATTAGTCATGGGCTGGGCTTACTGATAGTGTGTGTACCTGGGTTTGATCCTCACCCCTATGAAAATAATGAATTTAAGAATAAAATTAGATAAGTAAATAGTTTTTTAAAAGTAAATATAACATTTTGTAGATGAAGAACAAATTAAAACATTGTTAGCTTCCTTCACCTTGGGGGTATAGGAGACTATAGCTAGAAAAACTGAGTCAAGTGTTTATCTACTGAAAGTATTTGAGAACATGCTGGTGCCACCCAGGAAAGAAGCTTAGCATGCTTGAGTGGACCTTCTCATCAAAGATCATTACTGTGAAGAAAGATCCAGAGAAATCACTGCCTTTTCTGTAACTTTCAATGAAAAAAATTCTAGAATCATCATACCTGTGCTTACAAAGGCTGAGGTGTAGCTCAGTGGTAGAACACTTGCCTAGGATGTATTCAGCTGTGAACAATACCACCCCCCCCCCAAAAAAAAAAAAAAAAAAAAAAAAAAAGAGAGAGAGAGAGAAAAGAGAGAAAGAATAGTTCCCAGGCAGAAGTAATATGTCATAAACTTTGTAAGATTTTGTTCCCTGACTAATCTCTCTGTCAGATTTAGAAGAGAATTATTGGATATGCAATTAACTTTAAGATAGATAACTAGTCATAAGAAGCAAATTTGATTTTTCTAACAAAAACCAACCTCAACAAGATAACTCTCCAAAATAGGTGTATGGTCAACTGCAGAAATGCCAAGCACCCACTCCCTGTAGAAGGCACCCTTTTTGCTTGTTTGTTTTTCAAGACGGGGTTTCTCTGTGTAGCTCTGGCTGTCTTAAAACTCACTCTGTGGACCAAGCTGGCCTCAAACTCAGAGATCTGCCTGCCTCTGCCTCTGCCTCTGCCTCCTGAGTGATGAGATTAAAGTCATGTGCCACAACTGCCCAACTGTAAGGCACCATCTTTATTACCATCATTACATTATACAGATGTATAGGAGACTCAAAGTGTCATTCTAGAACATGTCATAATGGATACTTAATCACAGGGTGCGTACTTCCAAAGACCACTGTCTTTTCCACTGCAGCCTGAATGAAAATGGATACATAACTTAGAATGACTCCCAAAGAACCAGGCACATGCTTATAATCCCAAGTTCAAAGTCAGCATGAGCTACACAGACTTTGTCTCAGAACCCAAGCACATGGACATAGAGCAGTTGTAGAACATTTGCATTGCATGTTCGGAAGGATGGAGAATACAACATGGCTTAATTTGGAATCACAGTTGGCCTTGAATTTGAAAGACTTGATTGATTCTGCATAAAGGGAAAGATAGCAACAAGGTAGAAGGGAAAGAAAGCAATAAGGTGAGATACAAGCTGACATGGCTCACAGTCCAAGAAGAGTTTGGAGACTTCTAGAAGCTTCTGGGTGAGAATTGAGTATATTTAAGGGCTTCACGGTCCAGGATCAGGCAGGGGAGTGATTGCTAGTAAACATGTGTTCACTTACATTTACCACCACTAGTGAGGGACTAGTCTCAGTCTGGGCATAACAGTGTTACCATGAAAGAAAGGGACTATCTCCTGGGGCTCATAGCATGGTTCAGTGGGTAAGGGCACTTGCCACAAAGCATGAGGACCTTAGTTCAAATCCCTAGAATCCATGTAGTACCAGGCACAGGAGCATAAGTATACCTATGACCAGATGGGAGGCAGAGACAGAAAGTCTTCCAAAGCTCACAGGCCATGCTGGCATCCGTAGCAGCAATGAGATCCAGCCTTAGCAAGGTAGAAAGTAAGGACTGAGACTCCACAGTTTATGCTTGGATCTTCATATAGACTATGGCACATTCACACACACATGAATGAGGACACACACACACACACACACACACACACACACACACAAAATACACCTTTTGAAGAAAGAACTACAAAAGCCCATATGGCTTTGGAACTTTGCCAGGGTAACCCTAACCCCTGAACCATCCTGAGTTCTTTAATATTTTCACCTAAATAGGCTCTGATGCATGGTGTTCAGATACACCACAAAGAGAGCACGGAGGGACACTCAAAACAATTTAACACTGCTGTGTATGGTTTCTCCTAGGCACGTCACTGATGGGCTCCTGAAAGGCACAGATGCAGCCCAAGCTGCACAGTATGTCGCCATGGAGAAGGCCACAGCTGCAGAGGTCCTGAAACATCAGGAGGAGACAGTCCATGTGCCAGGGCAGCCCCTCCACAGCAGCACCGGAAGCCCTGGTGATGTGAAGTCAGAAGTGGTACCTCTGTCTACCATGACGGTTCACCATGTACAGAGCTCCCCTGTGGTTATGCAACCCTCCCAGCATTCCTCAGCCTTGCTGAACCCAGCCCAGAACTTGCCTGGAGGGACTGGTTCCCATACAGCCAGCCCCACAGCAATCACACAGGATGTAACCTCTGCACCGCAGTCGGCCCCAGCCCCCCAATCCCCTCAAACCCCAGTGAATGGTTCTTCCATGCAGAGCTTGTTCATTGAGGAAATCCACAGCGCGAGTGCCAAGAACAGGGCAGTGTCCATTGAGGTAGAGTCCTATTTCCATTTCTTATAACCCCATCCCCTTTCCTAAAGGGAGTTTATATTCTGATTGTTACATATTTAAATACCAATGTGTGAATATGTATTGTTCACATATTTGAAAAGGACTGTTGTCACATGAATATAATATGAATCAAAGATGTGTTGTGACTATAGATAGCTTTTTATAGATATTTAGGAATTTTGTTGTTTGCTTTCAGATTGTTTTAGAAACAGAATACAGGTGTAGGTTTGAGGGACAAGTCATCAGGTGTGGGAGTATCCCTAATTCAGAGGAAGATGGGTCAGGTATGCTGGTAAATGTTAAGCAGCTGGCTCTCGTGGGGAAAGACCTGATAGGAAGCATCTGCCAGCTCCCGTGTGAGCTGATCTGGGCTCTGGTATGCCCACCTGAGGTGGCTGAATGTAAGCTTGCAGAGAAATGTGGTGGTGAGTTTTCTGAGGTGGCACACAGAGCCACCATGCTAAAAGCCAGCTTGGAGAGGATTTGTCTCCCATTGTGAAGTCACTAGACCTGGGTAAGCAGAGAAGGCATTGTCTTAGTTTGCTTTCTGTTGCTGTGATAAACACCATGACCAAAAGCAACTTGGGGAGGGAAGGGTTTATTTGGCTTACATATCCTGGGCCACAGTCCACTGAAGGAAGCCAAGAAAGGAACTCAAAGCAAAAACCTGGAGCATGCATTCTTAGATACCCCAGGCCTACCATCCTGGGGATGGCACAGTCCCTGGTGGGCTGAGCCTTCTCACATCAATGACTCATCAAGAAAATGCCCTTCAGACTTGCCTATAGACAATCTTATGAAGGTATTTTCTCCACTGAGGGTCCTCTTCCCAGATTACTCTAGCTTGTGTCAAGTTGACAGAAAACTAACTGGGACAAGGTGTTTAGGGGGCATCCTGGGATAGAGCAGTGCTGGAGAAGAAGGAAGGCTGTGAGAAACCAGATTATCTGGTTATGTGTTATCTGGGAGCCCCTGGAAGCCAGTACAAGGTCCCTGGGGTTGTGATTTAGAGCTATCCGAGAACACAGAAGGTCTGAGCAGTGAGTCAGCTGAGGTGGTGGGTCTGGAACTGAGGGAGCTGGACAGGAAGTTACTGCAGTAGCCTGAGAATGGAAATGGAGCAGTGGCCTTGGTAGGGACCACCGTACTGTAATAGTTGAAAGGCTAAAGCAGGAGCATTGTTAGTTGGAGGGCAGCCTGGGTTACACGGGAAGATGCTGGGGTGGGGGTTAGGACAACAAAGCATTGGCTCCGCATATGCTGGTTCCTGGGTTCCCCATCACTGAAAAAGCAAGTCAAGTGACCTGCAAAAAAATAAAAGCATATCATTTTAAGTACATTTTCCTCCCCCAGCCCCCACTTTTCCCTAATCCCAGGGCCTTTCCTCCTCCCTAGCAACTGGGTCATACCCACCCTCACCTTTATTACAAGTCACCAGCAGATAACTCTAGGCGTGTTGGGATGACCTATTTAAACTGCCATAGCCACAGTCGTGTAGCCTCTAGACAAGGGTAGCTTCCATTCCATATGCAGTGTTTGTACCCTGATTCGTGTCACTTATTTAAAAATTGCTCATTGAGGAAGGGATGGATAGTGATGGGGGGTGTATTTTCTTACTTAAAGGATGTCAGTGTGACAACACTTTTATAAATATTTGCTAAAAACCTGGCAGCTATAATTATTAATAAGATGTGTATATTTCAAGTTGTGAAAGGACACTTAGGGCTGTCTCTGAAAATGTTGTGTGCATGGGTAGGGAGGACCAGGACCTTTCTGTCACCTGGGACACTGACAAATCAAGTACTCTTTATTCACTTACTGATCCTTACTATCTCTCATAACTCTGGGTCAGCAGTGAGCCGGGCTCACCACATGGTCAGTGCTAGGGAGGGAAAACATGTGAGGCTGATGCTGGTGGAAGGGGGCTTCTGTTGGTTTTTAAAACATGTGAATGCATCTCTGTCATGAAACTCATCACACTGTAGTTAATCTAAAACAATTTTATAAGTAAGAAAGGATGACCCAGAGGTCACATAGTCTTGAGCAAAAGTAGAATTGAGGCAATGAATTTTTTTTAACCTTAATTTATTTTTGCAACTGATGCAAAAAATCTTAAAATGATACATATTAATCCAGTACCACATGATGGTTCAATACATGGGACATAGGTTTTTATTGTCGTTCATAGTGAGTGTTGGTGTTTGTGTTGCTGTTTGTTTAAACATTCCTTTTGCAATGACAACTGGATTTAGAAAGCAAAGTTTAGTAGTAGAAAATACCTATGAAAGCAACGTCCATACCTGTTTTAATCTAGGATTGGCAGAAGTCTATGGTAAGTGCTGAGTGATCGTCAAGGGGTAGGTTGAGCTTGTGAGATAGCTGTTCTGTGGATGAGTGTCACTAGGGCTGAAGCAGCCTGATGGGTCTGGGCAGTGGGGCAGGCAGCCTCAGATGAACCAGAGCATTATCTCATCAACACTTTAACCCTGTTACACCCCTTCTACGCTTCGGAATGAAATCGCTAACCTAAATCTTCTCTCTGGTTTCTAAACTATCTGCAATTGTCATTTTCCTGCAGAAAGCAGAAAGGAAATGGGAAGAAAAAAGGCAAAATCTAGAACACTATAATGGGAAAGAGTTTGAGAAGTTGCTGGAAGAAGCTCAGGCCAACATCATGAAGTCAATTCCAAACTTGGAGATGCCTCCAGCTTCCAGCCCAGCGCCAAAGGCTGAAGCCACAGTAGACAAGCTGGAGCTGTCAGGTAAGGGTCAGCCACAGCAGGCCTTGCAAAGATGTGCAGGTTCACATTAGCTCCTGTGGGACAACAGGACCATGTCTCGCTTTCTGCAGAATCTCAGCAGCTCAGCAGGTGAAGTCACTTGCCACCGAGCCTGACAACCTGAGTTTGTCCCCAGAGCTGATATAGTAGACGGGAGAACCACTCCTGAAGGTTGTCTTCTAACCTCTATGTGCAGGCCAGATAATACTTCCACACACATGCACAATTACAGTCTCTCTACAAAAGAAATTTCCGGAGGAGAAGACACAGGAGGGGTCATGATTCTCCAAAGCTGGCTTCTCTCCTCAGGTCCCTGGAAAGAATTTCTGACTCAGCTCATTACATTTCTACCTTGTATAGCTGCCTTCCCTGCTGTTAATCTTTTCACAGTTTGTTGGTGTTTCATATAATTCTCATAGTCTTTCCTTATATATAGCTTATATTTTGTAAAGATGTTCCATTTTCATTTTTTACCTTCAGATTAAAATATTCTCAGCAGGCAGTGGTGATGCACACCTTTCATCCTAACACTTGGGAGGCAGAGGCAGGTGGGTTTCTGATTTTGAGGATAGCCAGGGCTACACAGAGAAACCCTGTCTCAAGAAACCAAAAATAAATTAAAATTTTCTGCATGAATTATTCAGCTACCAGCATGAATGTTTTTATTCAGTACACTGCCATTTTCTACTTAACAAACAACAACAAAAATGTTATCAGAAATAGTTCACTAATGTACAGGCCATCCACAATATGTAGCTGTCACCTGTAGCTATAAATGCTGGTTTCTGTGTGTGTGTGTGTGTGTGTGTGTGTGTGTGTGTGTGTGTGTGTGTGTGTGTGTGAGACAAATGTCATTGTTTTTATGCATTTTTACTAGTGAAACAATAGTCTACATACAAGGTCTTATAAAACCTTCATGGGTGTATTGTTAAACTGTACAGGTAATGAGTAGATAGGAAAAACTTGATGGAAAATTTGAACACCACAGCCTTGGTCATTGTTAAATAAAAATTATTCAGTAGATATTTCTTTAAAAGAGCAGGGAAAGATTTGTTTGAGAGTCTTGGACTAAACAAGAGAGAAATATCAGGGCTGGAGAGATCCTTAGTAAACTAACAGCAGGATTTTCTGCTAAAACTAGGCTCGGTAGCCAGGTCAGGGTCCGGCCAAGGAGATTGCAGGGACCTGACGAAGCTCACAGAGCACTGAGAAGACAGGCCTCTATTGTTAGCCTTGGAAATCCCTGGATTGCTCAAAGTCAAGGCAGCCCTCCCAGCTGGGCAAGGTCTACCTATCTCCTGCATCGTGGGCATCCCTAAAGCCACCCTTCTTCAGGAAGACCCATTTGTTTTTAGTCCCAATGACTTACCCGGATCTTCATTACAACTCAAAGTAGAAACTGAAGACTCTCCTCAAAACAAGTCTTAGTTTCCCAGAAATGTAAAATACACCTCTAGGAGTCCAGGCCAAGTCCAGAGAGAGAATAAAAGGAAACTCCAGAAATGGATTGTGAATTTCAGTTTGGTGAGCCTGTGGGTCTCAGGTAGGGGGTGGGCAAAAGCCAGGCTGTTGGGTTAACCTTTGAGTGAGAAATGGCTTTCCTGCATATGAGATGGAGCTGAGAGATACCCATGTCCCCTAACATTGCTGTTAATTCTAGTTTATGATAGTGACCCCCATGTTGCTGGCAAAACCCTTCACCATGTTCCCATTTCTCCTCTACCTTTCACCTCTTTAGATAGAGTCTATCCCCATAGCTACGTAAATTCTTATTGGTAATACTGTTTCAGGCTGCGATTGGAGACTTTGGAAGCCTGGCAAAGGGTTTGGAACTTAACTTTAGTTCCCTGAATTTTTCACATTTTTAGTGCTCCTCAGTTTTTATACCATGAAATTTGTACCAAGAAATTAATCTAATAAGAAATCTAATAGTTTGCATTAATCCCCAGAACACCCCATTGGAAAGTCTGTTGTTTTGTATGTAGTATGTAAGTATGTAGTATGTAAGTATGTATGTAGTATGTAAGAGATGAGAGAGCTGAGTCGGCAAGAAGGGAGGTCACATACACAGGGGCTTACTGGGAGTTAAGTTTAGTTTGCCATCAAGGCTGTCCCCGTAATCATTGTTCTTCGGGGAGAACAGAGTTTGTAAGTCTAATTGCAATTCGTTTGTGCACACAAGATGTATCTTGGAAAGAAATTATCTTTGAAATGGCATATTCTTTTCCAGAAGATTCTCCAAATTCTGAGCAGGAATTGGACAAGCTAGGGGGAAAGTCACCCCCTCCTCCTCCCCCACCCCCTCGTCGAAGCTACCTGCCTGGGTCAGGACTCACCACCACGAGGTCTGGCGATGTGGTCTACACTGGCAGAAAGGAGAGCATGTCTAAGGTTTGGCGGTTGAGTCCTAGCAAATTGGTTTCTGGTTGTAGACAGATGTGTATGAATATCAAACCTAGGTCCCCAGAAAGTGCCTCAGATGGAGAATGCCGGCAGTGCCATTGGACTAGCCTGGGCGCCATGGCTGCTAGCCTTATGTAACTTTTCATGGGACAATATGAAATGCAGATCACCAGCTACCTTCCCTAGCAGGGGCATCATTAACCTGAAGTGAGGGTAGGAAGAAAGATGTTCTTACCAAGGTAATAGATCAGCAGACACAGCTGTGGGTGTTTTTATGAAAAGTTGTTAAGTGAGCCTAGCTTACACTTGGAAAGCCTTGTCCCTTGTATTAAATGAAAAAGTACAATTTTAATTGGAAATGAAACATGGGGAGGACTTTTGTAAATGTGGAGGGATCTACAACTTTATAATTCTTCAAACCATTCACCAGTGTGACAACTTATGTAAACAAACCCAAACTAAACACAAGGAAATAAAACAGCTTTTTGGCCGTAACCAAAGAGGCAATGAGACTCTGAGTAGTCTGACCTGAGGGTCTTACACCAGTATCTGTGGTCTGAATCCCTTACAGGTGAGCAGTGAAGACGCTGGGCCAACCCCACAGACTAGAGCCACAAAATGTGCCACAGAGGAGCCTGCCTCGGCCTGGGCCCCATCCCCACCACCAGTCCCTACCACTTCCTCTAAGGATGAGGAGGAAGAAGAAGAAGGAGACAAAATCATGGCAGAACTCCAGGTATGTAGCTGAGGTGACTCCTGGCCATTGGCTCTTTGCCTTCTCATTTCTGCTTCTTGGGCCATGAAGCTCACAGGTTTGTTAACTGGACAGTGCTAGTCAAGGGCACTGAAGCTAGCATATGTTAGCTGTGTCTTTTAACCCTGGCCTATTTTTCCAGGATGAGAGTCAACCATCTATCTGGGCACCTGGAGGATGTATAGAGACCATTTTTAAAACAATTCTGTAACGTTTACGTAGAAAAATCAGCTGTAGACCTCTCTAGACCTAGGTGATAGGAATAGTTTATTCTTTTCCATTTTCCTTGACCTATTAGAGAATATTTTATTGTTGTTCTTTTTTTGTTTGTTTGTTTGTTTTGGTTTTTTGTTTTGTTTGTTTGTTTGTTTGTTGGTAATGTTTAATGTCATAACTCTCTACTAAGACAGGGTAGATACCCAAGGCCATCCCATGTTCCTGTCATGAATGTGACTCTTCCCTCCAAGCATGTCCTGAGAACTCACCTCATTAGATAACATACATAATTCCTAGACCAAACTCAGGATCTTTTTGCCCCCCCCCCCCCCTTTAAGGGACATTTTTGCTTCTCAGAGACTGTACCCTTTGTGGAACTCCAAAACATGTCATCTTTTCACCAGTGTTCATGTGGTTTGGTGCACCCCAGTGAATCTAATTTCTTCATGTGGAATGTAGAAAACAATAAGCCATGTCAATCTTGTGATACTGAATCTACTCTGGTTTTCATGGTATCCATGGTGATAGCTGCCAAAATTTCACTCCTTGCATTTCATAAGGAAAATGGACTGCTGAGTGTTACATTGGGGGTGAACCCTATGTATACTCACATAATCTCACAGAGTGTCCTGGGTCAAGCCCTCCACCAAGCAGACTCCATGTGTTAGAATGGTCAGAAACTTACTGATAAGAAACAGATATACAGTTAGTGACCATTGGGTTTTTGAATGTTCCAATCTCAGCCCTCTAATAGGAGCCATATATTTGTCATAGACACTTCTAGCCACCATTCTAGATGGTCCCTGCCACATTGAGAGTCCTCTGTCTTCAGTGTCTTTTGTGATGATCCCTTTCCAGGTAGTGGGGAATCTGGCATCAGGCTTCTTGTTCTATAATTAGCTTTTATAAAGAGACTGAAATTCTCTAGCTCTGTAGGGCCAGCTAGTTTGCCTATGTGTGCTCTTGAGTTAGACCCCAAGCACGACAAGAAAACTTCAGTCCCCTCCAAGGGTAGTTTCCACTAAATAATGTCCTGTGTTCAGGTGACTGGGCATCAGAAGGAAAAGCTCAGAGGACATAGCAGGTGGTCTCAGTAGGCAGGCCTGTGGATAAGTCAAGCATATCTAGGACAAGCCAGGATTTGGTTTCTGAAGAATAGATTGCATCGAGGGCAAAGATGGCCAAAACAGAGAGACAAGTATTGAAGGCAGAAGAGGATCTCTGTTGCCAGCTATGTCCAGATGTTAGGACAGATGCTAAAATGTTCACTTGGCAAAGTCACAAATTCTTCTTTCTGCCTCCTGAGGTGTTTCCAGATGTCAGTGTTTGACACAAACAGACTATTAGGCGACTGTTTCAGATTATTCATTTCAATAAGTTCTTTTTAATGCTAATTGCACATTAGAATTACTTGAGCATTTGTGTGGAAAATTCCCTACAGCCCAGAGATTCTTATTTACTTGTCTTTTTGAGTGAGGCCTGTATAGTGGTGGTGGGTTGTTGCACAGCCATGAGGACTGCTGATACTAAGCAGCGTTGGACTCAGAGTTATCAGCTATCCTCCACAATCATGGTGTCAAGAGACTCTCCGGATGGCCCCAACCCTGTTAGACTAAAGCAGTACTTCTGCTCTTTATCTACAAACTAGTCTCCCTGGCTCTGTTTACATGAGCCAGCTGGCCCCATGGTTATATCCAGAGCTTGGCAGCTCCTTGGCCATCCATGTTCATGTGGTGTTAAAAAGCATTCATTGCTTGGGAAGAGGTAACAGATCTGGGTGGGGTCTGTGACTGCTTCAGAGAATGAACAGGTGTGCATTATTTCTTTCCAAGTTTAAAATGTCTTATGTGTTTCTTCCTATCATCTCAATAAAGCTGATTTTAAAAAATGAAGAACATAAAGATGTCTTTTCATCTTGATTTGTTTATGTATTTGCCAACATGAAAAGATCAAAACAAAAAGCAACACTAAGTCAAATCAAGTTAGCTTGAGAGCATTTCTTTTCTCTTGTTGCTAGATATTGAGCCCAGATTTTCATGCCTGCCAAGCATGTACCTGTTACCAAGCCATACCTCAGCCTAGGGGTATTAATAGTTTCTAGGGCTCTGTCCATTTCATGTTTATAAGGAAGTTTTTGCTTAGAGCTCAGCCAGGGGCCAGCTTGAGGCCCTGTGGGATACAGGATTTCAGGATGCTGCCTCCTAGCAGGAGCCTGCATGCAGGACCAGGGCTGGGGACCCCATGTTTGGATTCCCTCCTCTTTTCTGCTCTGTACATTTGGACCCCTGTTAACCTCAGTATTTTAATTCCTTAGGCATTCCAGAAGTGTTCCTTTACGGATATAAATCCAAACAGTCATGCTGAGCAGTCCAGAGCTGACCTTAAAGACACTAGGCCAGGCGCCACAGTCCCACCTAAGGAGAAGAAGGTAACATGTGGTAGCTATACGTTCACCACGCAGTCAGATAGCCCTGCCCTGCTATGCTACTAACACAGCACTCCTGCACTTGACCTCTTGCACTTGGCCTTCCTGTTTTGCTCTTTCCCTTTTCTTTTTAAACTAATGGAGATACAGGTTTAGAGTGAGATTAGAAATATCTGGCTCAGGTTTCCATAGTAAGTGTCGTTCCCTGTGAGTATAAGACAATAACTTCCCAAAATATAGAATGTTTACATTCCAAGAGTTTTAGACCAACTCATTGGAAACAACAACTACAAAAACAAACCAACCAAAAACAGAAATGATAAGATAAATGCAAGTTTTTCTTGTTTTTAACACATCTCATGGAAGTTTAGAATTACAGAAACATACCTATATACACATTGAAGTATGCCAAATGGGATCCTTGCAAACTACAGCCAATCTTTGAGGTATAATTTTTAAAACTAGTAAGTATAGCTTTATACTTATGACTTCAAAGAAGAGTCTAGGCTGTGTAGCAAAGCATCCATTCATGCTGAGAAGAAAGCTGCTGGCACCAGTGTCAGAGCTACAGTGTGAAGCTAAATCCAGAGCATTTGGGATTTGAGGATTCAGAGCCATCTGACCTTAATCAAGGACCAAGAGTTTAACCAGCTCAAGTCCTAGCATTTCCCACCAGAAAACTTACATTACAGATCTGAGGGATGCTGCTTTACTTACTTTTCCCCATTTTTAGAATTCCTTTTTTAATTTCATTACTTTGTTTTAGATAAAGAAAAACAATAGTAACAAAAAAGCTGCAAGGTTGCCTACTATCTACTCCTCCTGGATCCCTTGGCTTTCATATAAGCAAACTTAGTGAGGTAGATCTATCAGACCACAGAAGGCAAATCTAACAGCCTTCAAGGGGCCTGCTCAGCTCTGGCCCACCACCATAACAGAGCCCTACTGTGGGTGGAGTGATCTGCTCGACAACAGAGGGTGTCTTTATGCACCAGGAAGTTATTAGACAATGATAGACAAAGCTGGCTCATGCAAAAACTAAACCCATGAAATCACCCAGGAAATAGGTTCCTTATTCAGTATGTGGAATTTCCCCATATGACTTTATTACTAATTTGTAGAAGGCCCCTGGCAGAGCCTGGGATGTCATATTTGGATCAATGTGACCATCCTAGAACAGTAAGTGGAAAGCTCCTATCTCCCAAAGGTCCGCTCTGAAGACCACAGTCTCATTGCAGACTTTTTCTAGTTGGTTCTGATGTTGCATGGGGTTCTTGTATCACAGTGTGAAGTCACTGATTGGAAGCACGGTGCCATGGGAATGCCAGTGGGGCATTGTTGAGTACCCAACACTGGGTTTGTTTGCAGGTTAGGTACTCATTTTGGATCATTAAACTGAGTAGATGCATCACTTTGCAATAGGCAGAGCTATCAGACTTACCCTGTTTTTGTCATTACTAACCTCTTCATGGCCTATTTATCTACCTTCCATAACTTAAATATTTTCTCCATTGTTTTTCCTCCTACCCTCATGAAGCTCCAGCCTGGTACTTCACATTTACAGTTTCCTCATGACCGAGTCTCTATTCTGTTTATTATCTATACACACGGAGCATGCTTCCCCCAGCCATTTACATCATTTAAATCATGGAGCTCATAAGCAAATACTAAAGAGGGTTTGTTGCCTTTCATGCAAAATTGTGACCATCCATGGCTAAGAAATTGCTGTCAATTTCCCTGAATTTCATGTACTTGATTTGATGCATTTATCCCTTTTTTCCCCTAGCCCACTGATAAAATACAATTGTCCACATGACATTCAAACTAGTCTTCAACTCAGTTATTTCTGCTGGCGTAGTCCCACTACCAAATTGTATTCAAATACCCATATTACTGGGTGAGACTGGAAACATTTAACAGTGGACATGGTGTGGCCCTAAACAACCAGTACCAATGCCCTTCTCCCTCCTCTATCCCTAGTAATGGGCCTGGCAGGGGACTTGAGTTTATACATAGCCAATATTTTCTTTAATTCAGAGAGTAAACTTTTACTTGGGTCCTAGTGAAATATGCGAATTCCATGTTTGGAACAGAAATGTTGGGCTGGATCCTCATTTAATATTCTTCTGAAATCTTGTTTTTTTTTTTTTTTTTTTTTTTTCTTTTTTTTTTTTTTTTTTTTTTGTGTGTGTGTGTGCTACATTAGTTTGTTTTATAATCTGAATTTAAAATCCCACAGAAAAACATACATTCTATTGCAGCAGCAGCAGTACTGTCCCTGTCTTGGGGAACAGACAAGTTAACAGGCGTGACTGGCGGCGAGTGCACTTGGCTCTTTGTCATTAATGGTGTTCCCTGTGGTTAATGCTGACCTATTGTTTATGTTATTCCTTCAATGTATGTGACTATTCTTCCACTCTAAACCAGGGCAGTAGTGTTAACTTTGGTCAGCCTGGGTTATTGTGCTTTGTGATGTTGCAATTGCTTTAACCAAACAGCCATCATTGGGATTGTATTTCACTCTGTAACTGACATCACATCCTCTTGGTGTTCTACAGCTAGAAAGGCCAGCAGCAGTACCCTGAGAAAAGAAAGTACCCAAATATTAGGGATAGGCAGGAACTGGAGCTACTCATCCAGCCAGGCTAGAACATAGTGCCCTTAGGTGAAATGCTCTGATTACCTGATCCTTCACTGCTTTTGGGGTCTTCAACCCTGAGTCTTAGTGAGACCCCCCATGGATTTCTTTACATCTTAAATTATAGAGAATTAAAGCTGCATCATAAAATGCAGAGAATAAAAACTGACTATGACATCACAGCCACCATCTTGGCCTCAGATACCCATTTTGTATTTTCTTTTAAGATTACAGTCATGCACCATGTAACAATGTTTCGGTGAGCAATGGACCATATCTATAGTTGTGATCCAATGAGGCCCTAACTGATGCCAGTCATCCCCATCACACAGCTGTGCTGAGGTGGTTTGTGGTGGACTAAACGTGTCTACTTGATGCTGATGTATGAAAGAGACAGTTGCCTCTCCTGCCTGATGCGATAAGGATAATAAAAGCTGTCACTGGTTTATGTAATTTTCTATACTTTATACGTGTCTTAGAGTATGCTTCTAGTGATGTGAAAACCAAAAGCCATTGTAACACAGTGACCACCCAGGCAGCAGCTTTATACACTAGTGTGCTGGATCTGTCCAGAGCATCCTGAGGCCACACACAACAGTAGCCTAGACATCTACTGAGTGTAAGTACACACTAAGATGTTTGCATTCATTTGTTAGACCTAACCCTATTGTTGAAGACCACATGGCTACCAACTGTGGAGTATTAGCACTGCAAATTTAGATGTAATCATCATGGCTGTTATTCACTTGAAGGTTATTTGAACACAGTGATGACCTGCAAAGACGTTTTCAATCTGTCACTGGACCGTGGAACATGATTTTTGTTCTAGTATATGACAACCAACCCAAACAGAACTCCTTTATTGGCTGATTTCTATAAACGAGTTGGAAGGGACATTTTAAAACTCTGTTCTTGTTCCTTGGTTTATAGGCAAAACAAAACAGAGATGTAAAATAAAGGGTGTGTCCAAAGCCACATCATTAAGAAGCAGATGTGTACCAGAATTCTGTGCTTGCCCGGCCCCCAGTGTGCTTCCTACGTGTTGGTTTTAGATTCTGCTAAAATCACAGACAGGCATTGAAAACAGAGTTATTAATGGCTCCATTCATTCTCTTACCTGCTCCCCCACAAAATTGGAAGTACTTGAAATATCCCACTAATGGAGACTTTCATCTTATGCAAACACAGGGAAGTTTTGGAGGCTGGAGAACAAAGCAGTCCCAGGTAAAGAGAGCTGTAGGGATCGGGTTGGTGTGTAACACATGTGCTTGGGCCACGCGCATGTTTGGAAGTGTAATTAAACGATAGTATAGTCCACTTTGGGGAGCATGTGGTTTGTGGAGTAACGTGTCCTACACTATTCTACCAGAATTTGGAATTTTTCCATGAAGATGTACGAAAATCTGATGTTGAATGTGAAAATGGCCCCCAAGTGGAATCTCAAAAGGTGAGTTTGCCACATCTGGGTTCCAACTGATGCCATACGGTTTAATTACTTCCCCTCGCAGATTCTTTTCTGATTAATGTGTGTGGTTTGCTTTTTCCACTTTGCCTCTCAGGTTGCTACAGGGGCTCTGAGACCTAGTGGCCCTCCCATGTGGGAAAGAACAATGCTGACTAGTATGTCTGACACAACAAGAACACCAGAATGTAGAGCTGACACCTTCATGGAGGAAAATTCCACACCCAATAAGAATGTATTCAGAGACAGTAAACACTATTCCCAGAAAAATGTGCCTAAGGTCAATTTTAATTTCACTGGCATGAATTCATTAGAAGGAGAAACCAACAAAGGGTCTAAGGTCTCGGGACTGCAGTGTGCTCTTCCTGACAGTGAGAATCAGAAGTTGAATTCTGGAAAGATAAGAGAGACAGGCCAACAAGGACAAGAAAATCCAGATAAGAGCCACATTCCTCCCCCTACTAGATCAGCAGAAATAAGTATTCATGATGGCAAAACACAAGATCATGATGCTGATCTTGGCCAAGTTGTCCTAAGATCTAAGGTGGGTAGGCACACTAATATGAACACTAATGGGGATGGAGAATCAACTCCAAGTTCTCCCAGTGAAGAACACACAGCCACTGATAACATCGCCTTCATGATCACCAAAACGGCTGTCCAGGTGCTGTCCAGTGGGGAGGTCCATGACATCGTGAGCCAAAAGGGAGAAGACGTACACACAGTCAATATTGATGCAAGAAAACTGACAGCCTCTCAGCAAGAAGGGGCTGACGGTGAAGAGCCAGTTGTGTGCCTAGACAAGAAGCCAGTTATCATCATCTTTGATGAACCCATGGACATCCGATCTGCATATAAGAGACTTTCGACCATCTTTGAGGAATGTGATGAGGAATTAGAGAGAATGATGACAGAGGAAAAGATAGAAGAGGAAGAAGAGGATGAGAATGGAGACACTGGAGTTCAGACCTCTTCCCAAAGGTCTCCTAAGCAGGTTGACTCAGGAAGTGGTAGGACGGGACAAAAGGCAGAGACACAAGCACTGCCCCAATCCCAGTCAGCAGAGATGCAGACTCTGGGAGGGCAGGAAGTTCATAAAGCCGAGCAGAGAAAGCTTGGCTCAGGAGAGTCTCCAAACTGGGGAAACAAGTGTGACACAGCTGATGACCAGTTTGAGAGCCCCAAGAAAAAGTTTAAGTTCAAATTCCCTAAAAAGCAGCTTGCTGCTCTTACCCAGGCAATCCGCACAGGAACCAAGACCGGAAAGAAAACCCTGCAGGTGGTGGTCTATGAGGAAGAGGAAGAGGATGGCACCTTGAAACAGCACAAAGAGGCCAAGAGGTTTGAAATCAACAGGTCACAGCCTGAAGATGCCCTGAAAACCTTGGCTCGGAGGCAAGAGCAGCGCAGTCTTGAAGGCACAGCTCCAACTTCAAGGACAGACGAAATTAGGAAAAATACTTACAGAACGCTGGACAGCCTGGAGCAGACCATAAAGCAACTTGAAAATACAATCAGTGAGATGAGCCCCAGAGCCCTAGTTGATACCCCGTGTTCTTCCAACAGAGATTGTGGTGCAAACTCGCCCCACGTAGCCCAAGAGGTCTCTCCCAGGTCCTTGCTAGTTCTGGATGAAGTGCCCCCTGCCCCAGAGCCCCCCACGTCCATATCTTCAGCTTCACGTAAGGTATCTTGGTCTGTGAAAAATGGAAAAAACCCAGCTGCTTCTTAAACCTGTCATAATCACAGTAGCAAAAGGTGTCTTGTGGTTTAATCGCTTCCTTTCAGGTGGCTCACATTTTTTTTTTTTTTTTTTTTTTTTTTTTTTCTATTCGTCATGTACCCGTCTCTCCTCCCTTCTCCGTCGCCTTCCAAAAACAACCGGCAACTAGGTGTCTAACAGCTAATCAATTCTGTTTGTGCCTCTGTTGCTGATTGGTGTTGGGTCCATATCAGGAAGCTGGGTCAGCTGTGTGCTGTTGGTACTCACATTAAAATCCAATTGATCGGCAGTGAGCTGTTGATTCTGTTTGATTCTTCTGATTAACCCAGTCGGTGTCTCCTGGGTCTGTCTTGCATGTAGGGTGCTAGCTTCTCAATTGACCTTCTCTGCACACAGTGGGGCAGTGTCGGTAAGATCCACTCACCTTCTTCTCTTTGTCTCCCCTCTCTCACTGGTCCTTCCCCAGGGCTCCAGTACCCCCACACAGACAAGCCGGATGCCAGTCCCCATGAGTTCTAAGAACAGACCTGGAAGCCTGGATAAGCCGAGCAAACAGTCCAAACTGCAGGATCCCCGCCAATACCGTCAGGTAGTTTTACCTTAAACCAAATTTTGGATGGACACGATTGCAATTAAGAAGCCAGTCACTGACTTAATTTATACCAAATACTGTGTTTTCTTTGTGAGATATCATTTACATAGAAATCCTGGATCTGGGGGCATGAAGAAAGTCCAAAAAGAACCTGTGTTAAACTTTTCATCACACTCTTGCATGCGTACAATAAAACATCTTTTCCTTTGTGACTTCAGACCTTAACTGTTAACACATGGTGCCAGGCCAGTGGCGGTTTCTTTGCTGAACATATTCTTCATCAAAACCTCTTGGGAAACAGAGACAAACCAATCTGTCTTGAACTGCTCTTGTCACCACTACTAACATCTGTGTTGACTGCATTGCTTTAAAATCACATTAACTGCCCCACATCAAAAGCACATTCACACTCCCCACCCCAGTAACAGTCCCTGTGCATGGCTGACTGGCACCGTGGATGCCTGTGGAATGCGAGATGTGTGGTCTTCCTCTTTGTTGCTTCCGTACCGCCTTTGCTCTGTGCATGGGTGGTTTGAGCCAGGTCCAGATAAGCACAAAACTTAGCTCAGGCCGCAGACTGTATGGTTTTTTTTTTTTTTTTTTTTTTTTTTTTTTGTTTTGTTTCCTGAATGATTCTCAAAAGGGCTGTGTTGCCAGGCCCTGTGTGTTGATCGTGTTACCAGCTTTCTGACAGAGTGTCTCCCGCCATCTTTGTTTGCAGGCTAATGGAAGTGCTAAGAAAGCTGGTGGGGATTGTAAGCCTACTTCCCCCTCCTTACCTGCTTCTAAGATTCCAGCCCTTTCTCCCAGCTCTGGGAAAAGCAGTTCTCTACCCTCTGCTAGTGGTGACAGCTCTAACCTCCCCAATGCACCTGCTACTAAACCATCGATTGCTTCTACCCCTCTCAGCCCGCAAGCAGGACGGTCCACTCACTCCACCTCTCTCATCCCCTCTGTCTCTAATGGCTCCTTAAAGTTTCAGAGCCCGCCTCATGCAGGTAAAGGCCATCACCTTTCCTTTGCACTGCAGACTCAAAATGGCCGAGCTGCCCCTACTTCCTCTTCCTCGTCCTCCTCCCCTCCCTCTCCAGCCTCCCCCACCTCCCTGAATCAAGGTGTCAGGGGCGTCAGGACCATCCACACTCCTAGCCTCGCCAGCTACAAAGCACAGAATGGAAGTTCAAGCAAAGCCACCCCATCCACAGCAAAGGAAACTTCATAAAGGCCAGATTCTATTAGGCACAAGGTGGAATCACATTCTTATTTTTAATTTTCAGCATCTGGAACAACTGTTTTCACAAGAGAATGTACCATAGTGCTGTACTGTTCAAGGCTTCATGCAAAGTATGTGCTAAATACCAAGTGTATAGATTGCAGTCAAGCTTGTTTTTTCTATTGCTGTTGTAATTACATAGTGTTTACTGTCTAGATTCAATACCTATTCAATGAAGAAAGCATGTGTTATGAAGAGAATATGGTGAGAGTGAGGAGGCGTGTAAGATGAGCTGTACTACGCATGTAAAACATGTATGATTCCAGAATTTTAGTATGTTTTGTATAAAAATATTTTTCATTACGGAGATTAGAGGTGAACAGAGAGATACACAAGTGTGACTATATAAATTGTAAAGCATATATTATGATATTTTCTTTTATTTTAGTGTTATTTAGCTTTATTACAGATTTCTATTTTTGTCAAAAATGTCATTGTTCCTTTCCAGATCTTTTTTGCCAAAACATTTTGATACTACAGCATTGTACATTTAAAAGTAGCATGCTAGACTCTAAGCCAATGAGCTTCTACCCAGCCCATAGGAAGAAATTCAGCCAAACTCTTGCTCTGCCACCAAAAGTATGGATGATAATTTGCTAGCCCGAGCACGTTTGTTTTCTTTTTCTTTGCTTTTTTTTTTTTTTTTTTTTTTTTTTCTTCTTCTTTCTTTTTTTCCTTCAAGAAAAAAATGCCATACTATTATTCTTTAGCAGTTTTCTTTGGAGTATCTAAATCCCATTTTATGTTTCTTAGACCTGGTAACCCACACTATTATATTGTGGATTTTAACATGTACACTTCTGTATGGTTCTGTACACTGAGGAACTTTTGTAAATATATAAATATAAATAGACATCGAAATACTGTATGTGACAGCACATAGAGTAGTTTTCCCACACCAAAGTTACTTTGTATGCATGCTCTAAGCTTCTCTATTGGGATGGGCAGAAATGGAAGTATCCATATGTTTTTAAGAAGCTACAAGTTTGCACAGCTAGAGTGGTTTTGTAAATAACTGTATTTGTATAACACAGCCATGTAACATACAGGACTGACTGTAAGCAGAGACTTCACAAAACTAAATAAAGGGCTGCATGCTTATTTTTTTGTACCTTGTCATTGTAACTAACTACTTCCTAGACAAAGAGCATGTAAGTATTGCCACAGGGTCTCTGCTGTGATGGTATTCTGAGTAATGTGTAGCCACATCTACTTATACAGCAGTGCTTCTCCAAAAGCTCGGAGTAGCAAAGGATGAGTTCCTAATAAACTAATTGACAGTGTGGTTGTCTGAACTTAATTTCCGGCCTGACTCTTCACTAGGGCTTCTGGGGGTTTGGCTGACAGAAAATAAAGCTTCGTACAAGTTTGCATACACATACTCATTCAGCAAAGGAGCTTTTGCTGCTTCCTTGTTTTGTTTGTTTCTTTTTTGTTTTTTTTAATTTCTAGAAAAGTAAAAAGAAGATGTCTTTAACACTGGGTTCAGGGTGGCTTTTGTTTGTTTTGGTTTTTGGTTGTTGTTTTTGTTTGTCTTCTTCGGTCCCCAATTTTGAATTTTTGAAATTATTTTATGGATATGGATATTCTGCTCAGATGTGTGTCTGTATACCACATTCGTTCCTGGTGCCTGTGGTCAGAAGAGTTGTGTCAGATCCCCTGGAACTGGAGTTGCAGCTGATGAGAGCCTCAGTGTAGGTGCTGGGAATCAAACCTGGGTCCCCTGCAAGAGCAGCCAGTGCTCTCAATAACTGAGCTGTCTTCCCGGCCTGGAGTTCTCTGTTTTAAGAGAAATGTTATTGGTGTATAGGAAACGTTTGTGCAGCACAGCCCATGTTTTCATTTACAAAGAAAGGGCAGAAGACAGAAGAGAGGGCTCAGTCAGTAAGGAGCTGCCCTGCGAGTACAAGGATTCTGAGTTTGCTCCCCAGAACCCACAAAAGCAGCTGAGTAGAGTGGTGTGCCCTTGTATTCCAGCACTGGGGGTGAGTGAGACAGGCAGGTCCTTAGAGACTGTCTGGCTAGCAAGTCTAGGTTAACCCGTGAGTTCCAGGCCAGTGAGATAACACTGAGGAGCAGCACCCAAGATTGACCTCTGGCTGTGGCATGCATGTATGCACACACATAAATATAGACACACACACACACTGGCAAAGAATTGTTAATAATAAAAATTCCCAGATTCCACAAACAACCTTAGGAACCTGCTATCATTACTTTTCACATCAGAAGACACTTAAATTGTTGGTTAGCTGTCAAGAGTGAACAGTCACACTTTATAAGACCCAAGCTTCAGGCTTCCTGAACATGTCTTCATCAGAAATACCTTCTGAGACCTCTACTCACAACAGTCATGGCAGCCACCAAGTTCAGTGGCTCTTAGGGAAGTATTTCAGCATACAAGATCCCAGCATTCCCATCCCGTTCAACAGTTCTATAATCTTGACAAGAGTTCATAGGCAACACCAGCTCCTAGAATTATAAGTGTTCTATGTGACTAATAGCTAGCTAATTCATGCTGGTGTCCTTGGCCCTGTTTATGGCCGAACTGAAAAGTTTTGCTTAAGCATCTAACCAGCAGGTTGGGGCTTATTTTGACATCAGACTTCTCAGAGCCCTGGCAGAGTTCGGCAGCTCATTCCCTTTGAGCCAGTCAGTGTCAGACAGGTAGGGGCAGATTCCCTGGGCTAGAGACCTCTCAAGGCAGACCCAAACCAGCTTGCTGCTTGCTTCTTCCAAACATCAAGTGTGTACCCTGGATGTGTGTGTGGGGGGGTGTCCTCTCTTCCTGTGAGGAACAGGGCCCACTTACACACAGGCTCCCCATAGCCATGCGTAGCAAATCAGCAGCAGGCAGAAATGTGCTTGCTCAACACTCATTTCTAAGTCTGACACCCTTAGCTGCATTAAGACCCCCTCCTCCTTGGGTTGGTTCCTCATCTCACTGACCACAAACCCAACACATCCTTCAGCAGCTAACTACAATCAAGCCTAATGGTTAACACCCAAGACCAAATGGTTTCTCCTTCACATGAGTTTTCTTTAAACCAGCCAATCTCTCTGAAGGCCAAGGAAAATGGTGAGGATTGTAATAAAGGAATATTACCCCCCCCCGCCTCCCTCCTCCAGGGCCTCTTGTACCTGCTACCAACCTGCTGACTGAGCTTTGTTCTGACTCACCATCACTCTGGCTCCACCCCCATCAGCACTCAAAGGCCCTTAAATAATAAATTACTTCTCTTTCCTGTATTTTGTGTTTAAGTTCTTGTCGAACACGCCTATACACCCAAACCTAACAGGGTCTCCTAGACAGTGGCTGTTCTGTTTGAGAGCACTCCAGTATAAAGATCTCACAGTCAAAATAGAATTCACACAATGAAGGTCACAAGCACACCTTGGTTATTTTAACATCTAAAGTGGGTGAAGGGTACAGCTAGAGCAGCTGGCTTCTCGGGTTAAATTATAAATAGATATTTGCTTAAGAATCATTTGTGGTTGTCATTAATCTAAGGAATCTCTGGAATCTGACAAAGATTCTTAGAAATAAGCCTCATAGGCCCAGCAAGATGGTTCATCTGGTAAAGGTGCCATGAAAACATGATGCCCTGAGTTCAACACCCCTAACAGGCATGAAGGTGGGAGGAGTAAATTGAATCAACAACGGTGGTTCCCTGACCTCTACTATCTGCTACATGGCCTTTCACATTTGCTGAACAATACAAAACTCCACTGAATCAGTTTTGGGGGGCTCTGGGGGATGAGAGGGGGTACTCTCTCATACTGCTATTTCCTGATTGTACAAATTTGAGTACAGTTTGTTTTTCTCATCTGTTAATACAGTATAGTGACGGATTTGACACTTGGGAGTGGGGGATTAAATATGACACAACAATTAAGACAGAGCCTAACACATCCCGAGTCCTCAGAAAAGATTAGGCTTATCGTTAACACCATTCCAATGGTAACTGTGGCACTGTTCGGCCCCTAAGAAGTTTCTAGTTTAATCAGGAGGTGAGGGTGAATTCCAGGGAGGACAAGTCACCAATGGGACAGACGGGATTCATAGTTGTAACAGATGCTGCAAAGTTCTTTTCTGTGGCTTCAGGGAGCTGGTACCATTTGGCCCTCTGGGGACAATACAGAACTTTAACATACTGTCTTGGCATCAGAGGAGCTGCTTGAATGGTACATTGCCCATGACTCTTTGCACAGGCATGGAGAAATAGCAATACTCTGGGAATCTTGGCTGTAAGAATGTAGTTCTACAAAGTTGAATTCTCGGGGCAGGAGTTCCCAGCTCAGTCCACTGGGCACTGGAGCAGGTCACATACTCCTTTGAACCGGGTTTGTAGGTGTAGGTCTTCCTGAATGTCCTTCTAGTGCTAGCCAGCTTATAGTGCTCTGTAAATGCTAAGACACTGGAGAAACCCGACTGTCATTGGGAGCCGGCAGAAGACAGAGAAACTATCAGCCAACAGAACCAGCACGGAACCTAGTGTCTGTACACCTGACAGTAGCACCAGCCAGGAAAAGACCTCTAGCCAGGCCCACCATCCAGCCCCTGAACTTCACTGCAGAGTAGATGACAGGTGTGTACAAGCTACTGACGTTGAAGTATGACGTTATCGCCCACAATGTGTATACTCAAGAGCTTTGCTATTGAATTAAAAGTAAATAAAACTCTCATGTTTTGAGTAAGTTTACAATTGTGTGTTGGGCCACACTCCTGCCCCAGCAACAGTTCATGCTGCCTAGCTTAGAAGTAGAGGCTCACTCGACAGTCCGAGATCAGGAGGGTTAAGCGGTGCTCCACCCACACATTCTGCCCAAAACAGCACAGAGACTATGCTGCATACCTTAAATCCACACAAAATGCTTAATGTTTAATTGCCTGAGATTTCCAGAGCTTCCTTAGACCATGAGTCTGTAAACACAGTGGTGGTGATGGCCATCTTTGTCTATTATGAGCCAGGCATGAGGCTATAGGGGCTTAGATCCATTGCCTTTCCAGCCTCACCCATGTATTCCCCCGCCCACTGCCCTCCTTTCCCACCTCAGTGCGCCCAGGCTCCTCCCAGTGGGAGGAGCTTGGCTGTTTTGCTTGGGAACTGCTTTCGTGGTGCCTCGTTGGAAGGCGGTGCTGGTGACAGGTGCTTTCCATTCCTTTATCAAGGAAACAAACACACTGAAGAAAAGCAGCCACTGTAGGAGTTATTAGGTTTCAAGTTCTGGAATCTTCCCCATCAAAAGAAGGGCAGGTGAGAAGATTCTCTGCTCACCAGGCTGACATTATCATCAGCTGTTAATTGTTTCGAGGAAAATAAGCTGAGCACAGATCTAGGCTCACAACACAACGCTCCCCAAAGCCGCATGCTTGTTCATATCTGAAACTCCAAGGTGCTGGGCAGGGACCTCTTGCCAGGATTGATCCTCTCTGCTGTAGTCCGGACCCTGTCGGACATGGGGATCCTCTGGCTGGTCTTGGACATCTGGTGAAGTGCTGTTGGTAAGTGCCTCCTGAAAGGGATTCTGGCTTCTTGGCTTTGAAATTTTCCAGCTTTGTGAAGAGACACTCCAGGCCCCCAGATAGTCTTTGAAATGAAAGAAGGAATCTTAATTCTGTTGCATGTAAGTTCCCCCTTTAAACTGTTTTGTATGAGGTAAAATCCCAACGGGTGTATCTACCCATTCACTGGTGTAATTCCCTGGCCCGATGTCTGTCATAGCACACACATCATTGGCAGAACTCAGCTGCAAATGAAAATGCATCCAGACCAGGACTCGGACTCAAACGTTGAGAGTGCCATGTGTTGTACATTTTGCAAAAGTGGACCTCTATCTAAAGGGGTCAAACAAAACAAACACCACTACCCCTACCACCCCCACCCCCACCCCACCCCCCACCCCCCGTTATCACCCATCACGGGAGACTAGATTGCTTAAAGGTGAAATGAATTTGACCTCTGGTATCTGGTAATTACAGTTTTTATTTCTTAAATGTCCAGCAGGTGGCAGCAGGATCCTACCAGGCAGGGAACATCCTTAAGCAGGCTTCTAGCACCCCAACTCATTAAATACCACTTCGACCTTCACTGCTGATGCGAAAACACTTCCACAGATCCTCCAAGTTGCTCTGGCGCTCTAGGTCTTCATTAAGCCCATATCCTTGTATGCTCTCGTCATAAAACCTGAGAAGTTGTTAGCCATGAAAATCCAGCTTCTGGGCCCTTGTGAGAGCAGGGCTGGGAAAGGGGAATTGGAACCAGGGCAGTACCTGCCACTAACACCACTGTCAGGCTATCAGGACAGTATAAAGAGAGAGAGCAGTGAGATGCACCCCAGAAGTGGCAGAACCCAAGAAATCCTGGTGCAAGATATTGGAGGGTCGGGGACACCTTCACAAAGTCGCTCAGAAGGGAGGGGGAGGTGGTATTTTCTCAACCCCTCAGGTCACTCTTAAAGGGACAACAGGTCTGGAAAGTGACCTCTGCTCCTAGAAAAGCCAGAGGCAAATACAGATGTCATTGTTGCCACACTAGTTCCCACAGGAAGGACTTGACTCAGCCATCATTTGAGGATAATTGTGAGCACCCCACCTCCAGCTTCTCAGCTGTGTTATTTTACCTACTTATTTACTTAGAAACAGAGATTCCTATCACCCAGCCTCCAGAGTGCTCTGATTGCACCTAGAGTGCCACCATGTCCCGTCCAACTTTATAAAGTCAGAATTTATAAACACCTTCTGCATTATACTCTTGGTGCCTTGGAGAGTTGGCTTGGGATTTGCTACAACTGGTGCTTTCTTTGAGGCGCTGGTTCATAGCGTCTAGGTGCCTTTGCAGATGGAATTAAGACCTGATCTAATGAAGGCACAGACCTGGGTTCTCCTTCGTCTCCAGAATGTTCCTAATAAGGCATTTTAAGTGTGTTGGGACCAAAGACTGCACTGTGTGGTCAGCAGCACTGTAATGATGTGTCCCACATAGTACCTCCCTGTTTCTCTGTAACACGGTATAAATGTGAAGCACAAAAGGCGTCCTAACCTGCAGGTGCTCCTGCAGATGTGGCGCGGGATATGGGAGAAAGCAGGGAAGCTGACTCAGCTGCAATTGTGTGGTTCTTGTCAGGAGGGTGACACAGTTCCTCTGGTCATCAGGTTAACAGTGCAGGTGACACAAGGCCAAAAGCCAAATCCTCAGTCTCTCCCTTGCTCAAAGTAGGGTCAGCTCTTTCCATCAGCCCCTTTCCTTTGTCTTCAACACCACCTACGTCAGGCCGGGCCCATCAAAGTTTGGCCTGGCAGCTTCAGCCCGTTTTGCCAGGCCCCCCTTCTCCTTGGGATTCTCACTGTGTGCACACTCAGCCCCCAGTTCCAGCTCCTCAACGATGCTCACCGGACCTCTGTTTCTTCAGCCACTGTCTTTGATTTCACTGAAAGCCATTGCCAGCAATGCTCTGGCTTTAACAGGACAGAAGCCCTTTCTGTGTTGAGGCAGTTTTGGTCCTCCAGCCTTACCAGTCAGCACACCTCTGCAGGATGGAGGGATGCCAATGGCTCACTGCAGGGCATGCCATCTATCTGCCGGGGACACTGTATAGTTTTTGGAAATACCATCTACTTAATGGATTATTCTTGGCTGGACTTGCTTTGATTTTGACTTTGATTTTGTTTTCAGCCAACATTTAAGTTCCATCCATTGCTGTCTTGTCAACAGACTGAACCCAAGGGTGTATATTACATTGAATGTGCAGATGGATTCTAGCTGGATGCTTTCTTAGAACTATAAAGAAGCAAAGTGAATCCTCGATAGGCCAATCTCTCTTTCTAGGTCGCTAGTCCTTTCATATAGGTACCCATGCTAGTCTTGGGGCCCCAGCATCTCTTCTCTCCATGAAGGTAGTCTTTCCAGGCCAGCTCTCTTCCTGAAAAGGTCATGCTTGTACCAGATGTCAGCTTGAGGAAACCAAGCCACAAGAAAGCCTTCCCTACCTGGGAAAGGAGGCAGGGAAGACAAGGTTCCAGAACAGATACATTATTTGCAACAGTTGTAATCAGACTGCTTTCATCTTCACAACTGAATAGCACCAGAGAAGAAGGATTTTAGCAGGCCTGCAAATCCATACTGACACCTGAGATGGGGGACTGGAAGGCATTAACTTCCCTTTTGTCTAAAATGCCTCATAGGAGACTTTTCTAAAACAAGTTAAGTGTTCCTGCCCCAGGAACACCCCAGGGGTGCAATCTGGCTTCAGTTGCCTTTCAGTCACAGTGCCAACCATTCTCCTAAGACAAGCCCATGCCACCAGGAGCTTCCTCTGCCTGCAGTGTCCTCCCTATCTAGGCCTCCTTCTGCTTCCTTGACTCATGTGCTGCCCCTTCTAGGAAATCCCTGCTAAAAGCACCAGTTTGGAAAGCAAGCTGAGAACAGGGCCTGCTGTAAATCCTTCAGCACCATGGCATTCTGCTGTTGGGTGAATTGCAGTTTCCTACAATTTACAATGCTCCAAGCGTTTACACTAGTAGGCAAAAGATTGCTTATGTACTGCCCCCTGGTGCTCATGATGGAAACTTCAAACACCTTTCTCTTCAGAGTCTCAACTTCCTTGCAACTTTTGCTAAAAGCTACAAAAATGCTTGACTTCTATGAGGGTCCTTGTATGAATCTCTTAGGTTCCTCCTTGTATCTTAGTTTCTTTGGCGGTGTGAATTATAGGCTGGTGATCCTTTGCTCTATGTCTAAAATCCATATATGAGCGAGTACATACCATGTTTCTCTTTTTTGTGACTGGGTTACCTCACTTAGGGTGATTTCCTCAAGTTCCATCCACTTGCCTGCGAATTTCAAGATTCCATTGTTTTTTTTTTCCAATGAATAGTACTCCATTGTGTAAATGAGCCACATCTTTTTTTATCCATTCTTCAATTGAGGGACATCTAGGTTGCTTCCAGGTTCTTGTCATTACAAATAATGCTGCTATGAACAGACATAGTGGAGCACATGTCCTTGTTGCATGGATGTGGATCATTTGGGCATATGCCTAAGAGCAGAATTGCCAGGTCCTATGGTAGACCGATTCCCATTTCCTGAGGAACCAAGGGAGGGCATAGTCCGTACTACAAATGACTTGACAGGTTTTGTTGATCCCTCCCAGAAGACATCACCCTCCTTGTGGAGTGTGTGAGTGGGGGGGGATGGGATGGGAGGGGTTGGGGAGCATGGGAGGGAGGGAGGAAGAGGGAACTGGGATCGATACGTAAAGTAAGAAAAATGATAAAATAAGAAAAAAACAGTGCTTAATTGACCCAGCCAGGACACTGGATGAAAGAGTGAGGCTGGTGACACTTGTCATCACTCAGGGTTACCCTCTGTAGAATACCCACTGCCTTCTATCATTCCTACTGGGGAGCCGAGGGGTAAAGTAATACAGAAAATTAATGTTCCCTTCAGGGCCTTCAGGCCTTCAGGCACAAGGTGACAATTAAAGAGTAGAGTCTCTGAGTATGAAATCCTAAGGGTCAGAGGTCACCTGCAAGGAATCCCATGCAGGCAATTCCTTCGCAGGCAGGGATTGTGCAGGAAATGTAATCCAGGTCCTCTAGTCACTATGTTTAAGTTCTGTTCATCGTGGGCTTCCTGTTCTTTTACGCATACCTGTGCCTGTGGAATTTCCAGGAGTTTTGTTGCCCATTGTGGGGAACAGCTAGAAATTGTAAACTCCTATGTTTAAAAACAACAATAACCAAAGTATGCCACAGTGGTCGAGCATTTGTCTAGCATTTTTCAAGGTCCTGGGTTTAGTCCTAAGTATCACATGTGCATACCTGTCCACATGCACATGGGTCTGTACACACACACAGACATGCCACAGGAATAGAGGGGCCGTGACACAGGGGAGCTAAGTCAAGCAATGATTTTACTCAGAAAAAGCTAGTCAATAAGCAGTCAGCCGGGCAGTGGTGACTCACACCTTTAATCCCAGCACTTGGGAAGCAGAGGCAGGCAGATCTCTGATTTTGAGACCAGCCTGGTCTAGTGAGTTCCAGGACAGCCAGGGCTAAACACACAGAAACCCTGTGATGTAATCTACGTACATTGGGAGCTATGCCTTGTCAGCTGACTCTCTTAACTTGAACACTGTGTTTTCACTTAAGCATTTGCATCTATTACACTGCCATGCATACCTAACATAACCTAGGGCAATAACTGTATTTTGGCTCACAGTTTCAGAGGTCTCATGGTCCCTGGCTCCACTGTGTCTGGGTCCATGATGACACAGAACATCATGACAGCAGGAGCGAGTAGAGAAGGTCCGTCAGGAAGCAGCAAGAAAGAAAAGACAGGAAACTGGGGAGGACTTCTGAACCCACACCTCTTCTAGCTAGCTCCACCTCCAAAAGCCTCCTGGAACCTCCCAAAACAGTGTCACTTACCGGCTGGGATCCCAATGTTCAAAGCATGAGCCTCTGGGGACATTTTAATTTCAAACCATAGCCCCAGACTGGCAACTCATTCAGAAGCCCTCGGCTTTCCCTAGATGTGCAAGTGCTAAGTCCCATCTCTAAGACCATCCATGCAGTTGCATTTGGGGTCTGAGGACAAGTTTAAATGTATCCCTGTCACGCCTCTACCTGCTAGATTCAACAGGTCATGCCATTTCCAGGAAATGTGAATTCACTGGGAACCTAAGTCTTGCTGCTGTTTGCTGTCTGTCTGTCCCTCCAGCTCTGCTTCTGCCTGTCTGCTCTAGACTGTCTCCATACTTGAACACAGCGCATCACCTTTCAAGTGTCATAGCTCTCAGCTCGGGGTGGCCCTTACTATCCCCAAAAGCCACTTACAGAAAAGGGGGCATGCTATTAAAACTGCAGAAATTGTCGCCACTGACTAATAATTCTCTCCCATTTCGCCAGCCCAGCCCCATAGCAGACATTTAGTGATTCCCATTGATATTGTGGGTCCTTTGGCTGTCGTGTGCTTTCTGATTTACTAAAGTCCCTGAACTACTCAGGACACAGAGCATGGTGGGCCGGGGAGAGGGTATGGAGGAGGACTGAGATGTTCTGATTTACTTGACAATATGTTGGGCTTTCACATCTACCTGGCTCTGAGAGCCCTGATTGTTTTTGTTTTGGTTTGTTTGACTTTGCTCCACAGAGGATACTAAAAACTCTGAGGACAACCCCTATTTACCTCAACACCAGTTGCCCTGTTTCATTTCAGGTGGTGACAGGAAATAAAAATCTATGAATTCAGATGTCATGGCATATAAGGTCTGGCATCTTCAGCCAACTCAGGATGGGAAGAGTGAGGCAAAGGCATGATTTTTCAACAGTGGTTCCAAGTGAGAATTAACTGTGGTCTTTAAAAACTCAGCTGGGAATGAGGAAGAGGCAGCCAGTAGTACATGGGTGTACCAGGTGCCTGAGAAAGGTCCTTCTTCCCAGGATCAAGGCCACTTGGGCTAGGAGCATCCATTGGAAAGGATGTGAAAATGTTTCTCCCAGGCCTGTCCAGGCAATCTCCACAAAACTCCTCCAAGCTGAGAATCCTTGACCTTGATTTCCACCTGCTCCTTGCCCCAAGGGTTGTGGCTTGGAGACTATGAAGAGCCAGTGTCCTTGTATCCCTAGAAGTTCCTACAGAAATAACAGCTGAAGCTAGGTCGTGACCTTTTGTCCCTTCTGTCCCACAGACTGCTCCAGTTTGCCGGCCCTGGGCACCCACTACCTCCCAAGTAGAGTGGTCATTTTAACATGTTCAGGATTGTTGATTTCAAGTGGCCTATCTTCCTATGAAAGCAGATGTCCATGCACCTGATCAGGTTCTGCACTACTAAATTTCAGTCTCCACAGTATTTTATACATTGACTAGAAAGAACATCCAAACTCTATCCCAGAGGCGCTGAGTTTGGTTCCCAGAACTCATGTGGGTTGATTCACAACCACTTGCAATCTGAGCTGGGTGAGGAATCTGCAACCTCTGACCTCCACCAGCACTGGCATTCCTGTACACATATCCACACAGAGACCAGACACAATTAAAAATAAGATAAATTAAAAGAAAGGGAGAGAAGGGAAGGAAGGGAGGAGGGAAGGAAGGGAGGAGGGAAGGAAGGCAGGGGGGAAGGAGGGAAGGAAGGGAGGAGGGAAGGAAGGCAGGAGGGAAGGAAGGCAGGAGGGAAGGAAGGAGGGAAGGAAGAAAAGGGAAGGAAGGAAGAAAATAGAAGGAAGAAAAACAAACAGGAAGAAAGGAAAAAAGAAAGGAAGGAAGGAAGAAAGAAAGAAAGAAAGAAAGGAAGGCTAACCCCAGTGAGATGGTATAGAACAAAATGGTATTGGGTAGGGACAGCAGGGTTCTCCAGAGTGGAATTAGCATCCACATACAATAGACTCCAGAGAGTTCATTCTTCCCAACAAGATGAGCCCAGCGTAGATCCAGTGACCAAGCCCTCACCCTCAAATTTTCCAAAAGTTTTATCTTGGACTTCCTCCATTCAGCACTGTGAAAAATAAACTCTAGTGGTGTATAAGCCACCAGGTCTATAGCAGTTCATCTTAATAGTCACCATGATCAAAGACAACAGAGTGTGCCGTGGAGTTCACATGCTTGCTCTTCTCGTGTGTCTTGTGTTTGTTACCTGTTACTGAGGAACAAATAGCCACAGACTTAATGGTTTAAATCCACAAACTTTCTAAGAACCCAGAGTCCAAATGTGCTTTAGGAGCGTTGGATCAGAATTTGGGGGACTGAGGTGTCAGCTGGGACTGGATCAGTCCTAAAATCTAGACCTGGGGATTCTGCCCTGCTTCCAAGTTCAGTTGGCTGTTTCTGGATTCTGTTCTTTGTAGGCTGCTGGCAGTGGCTACCTTCACTTCTCCCCGGCATAGCCATGGCCTCATCAAAGCTAGCGAGTGAAAGTAGGGAAGCCTCCAAGTGGCAGAGCATACTGTGGTCCCTGGAACAGAGCATGTGTATGGCATACTGTGGTCCCTGGAGCAGAGCATGTGTATGGCATACTGCGGTCCCTGGGGCGGGGCATGTGTATGGCATACTGCGGTCCCTGGGGCGGAGCATGTGTATGGCATACTGCGGTCCCTGGGACGGAGCATGTGTATGGCATACTGTGGTCCCTGGGACGGAGCATGTGTATGGCATACTGTGGTCCCTGGGGCGGGGCATGTGTATGGCACACTGTAGTCCCTGGGACTGACTTCCAGTTCATCAAAATATAAAGGTGAACAAAAGAAAATATAGCAAGTGATAGAGTGGGCTAGCTCCACAGAAGGTGACATCTTACCTAATCTAATGGAGACGAGACACCCCCACCCCCGGCACTGAGGTAATGTGTGGCTCACAAACACATTTCTCCACGAGATTAAATGCGGCAGTGAACGGCGTTACGTGGGGACAATGAGGCCACCCTACATCGCTCCACTGCAGTGCTCCGATTTAATATCTTTCCTTCTCATCTCTCCTTGCCCTTTCCTTTCCAAGCTCTGCTCTTCTTTCAACCACTATAACTAAGTTTTGAGTGTTCTTTTTTTTCCATGTAAATGGAGTTATAGACTGTTCACCCTATTCTTGGCTCCATGAATGTTATTGTGTGTATCAGTAGTTAAGTCTTCATATGACCAAATAGTCTCATTGCAGGGATATGCTGTAATTATTCATTACCTATTGGTAGACAAAGGAGTGATTTCCTACTTTGGGTTTGACAAGCAAGGTTACTGTGGACATTTATAGAGAAGTCTTTTCATTTACTGAGGTGTGCCCTGCCTGTGTCATTCAGGAATGCCACACTTAATATTTGGAGGATGCTGTAGACAGCTTTTCAAAACTGTGCAATGCGTGTTCCCATCAGCAGGACTGTATGTGCCCCTGTCACTCCACAGCCTCACCAATAACTTTGCAAAGTCCGTCATCTAAAGTTTAGCCATCTTCATGAGTACAGAGAGGTTGATCTCGGTCCGTTTTGTTTTGTTTGTGTCTTGGTTTGCTTTCTATTGCTGTAATAAACACCATGAGCAAAAACAAGTTGCAGAAAAGGGGTTTATTTATACAGCTTGCAGTTGTCATCATCATGAAGGGAAGTCAGGGCAGGAACTGATGCAGAGGCCATGGAGGAATGCTGCTTGCTGGCTTGCTCGCCATGGCTTGCTCTGCCACCTTTCTTATACACCCTGACATCACCTGTCCAGGGACAGATCTGCCCACAGTGGGCTAGGCCCTCCAGTATCAACAACTAATCCAGAAAATGCCCCCACAGACTTGCTCACAGGTCAATCTGATGGTGGCCCTTCTTCCCTGCACAGGTGATTCTAGCTTGTGTCAAGTTGACAGAAGAAAAACTAGGTCAGTTAGTTGCCAATGAAGAGAGAATTCCTCATGTGCTTATTTGCAGCCCACACATCCTTTTTGCATATAGAGATTTTATTCAGAAAATGCTATTCCCCTTACACAAAAGCTACTCGCCGACTCAGGAAAGCAGAGATTCCTAGCAGTACACCAGAAGCAGCTCTCTCAGGGTCCTTACTGCAACCACTGATGCACATTGCATAAAACAATCCATGACATTTTCTTGAGTGTTATGCTTGGTCCTATCTACCCTCCCTTCTGTCCCTCTACTACTACCAAGACATCTTTTCTTCTTCCAGTTTTCTCATGAGAGGAAACAATGCACAAGATGTGTCTGAGTTTGGCTTATTTCCTATAGGTAACCTTTAGTTGTGTCCACTTCTCCTAAAATATTGGTTGATTTTGTTCTTTGTGGCTGAATAACACTCCATTGTGAGTATATAACATAGTTTTTACCTATTTATCTATTACTAGACACCTTGAATGACCTGTGGTGATATCTTGTTTGTACAAATGAAGCATGTCTAAAGATCAGAGGGTGGAGCTTGTCACTAGCTACAGACAGACAGGAAGTAAGATGCCTGGGTGGGGAAAGGAATATAGGCAGGAGGAAACAGGAACCTAGTCTCTTTTCAGCTGGGATGTTGGTGAGGTAAGGCGTAGCTGTGGTTTGCTTCATCTCTCTGATCTTCAGACACACTTTATTTGTACAACAAGATATCACCACACTGACCATATCTCTAAAATAACATAAACAATGCCATGATAAATATGGTATAGATTTATCTCTATCATATGCTGACTTTGATTCCCTTGAGTATACTCAATATCAGTATAACAGGATCATATAGTAGTTCTTATTTATTTATTTTTATGCATATGGTTTTTTTTTTTTTTTGCCTTCATGTATGTCCATGCACTATGTGAGTTATAGTACCAGCAGAGGCCAGAAGAGGGCATTGGATCTCCTGGAACTGGAGTTACAGATGGTTGTGAGCCTCCATGTAGGTGCTGGGAATTGAATCCACGTCCTCTAGAATAGCAGCCAGTTCCTATTTTAGTGATTTGTTTGTTTGTTTTCTTAGGAATTTCTACTCTGTTCTCCATGGTGAATGGGCTGATATTCAATAATGTGTAAGTGTTCTTCTCCCTCATAATCTCACTAACTTTTGTTGCTGTTTATTTTCTTGACTGACATTCTGCCTGATGTCATGTAGTATTTGCATTTCCCTGACAGCTAGGGATGTTCCACACGTTTTCCCATACTGGCCATTTGCACTACTTCAATTTTTTCTTTTCTTTTTTTAAATTATATAATTTTTAAATTTGAATTTGAAACAAGCTTCTTTTACATATCAATCCTAGTTCCCACACCCTCATGTTCTCCCCTGTTCTCCTCACCAACCTCCATCCCATCCCCTTTCTGCTCCGCAGGAAGGGTGAGACCTTCCATGGGGAGTCTTCAAAGTCTGTCATATTATTTGGAGCAGGGCACATGCACTCCCCCATGTGTCTAGGCTGAGGGAGTATCCATCTATGTGGAATGGGCTCCCAAAGTCCATTCCTATACTAGGGATAAGTACTGATTCACAACCAGAGGCCCCATAGACTGTCTAGTCCTCCCAACTAACACCCACATTCAGGGAATCTGGGTCCGACCTATGTTGGTTTCCCAGCTATCAGACTGGAGTCCATGAGCTCCCCCTTGTTCAGGTCAGCAGTTTATAAGGGTTTTTCCAACCTGGTCTTGGACCCTTTGCTCATCATTCCTCCCTGTCTGCAAGTGGATTCTAACAGTTCACCCCAGTGTTTAGCTGTGGGTGTCTTCTTCTGCTTCCATCAGCTACTAGATGAAACTCTAGAATGGATGGCATTTAAGATAGTCACCAATCTCATTATTGGGGAAGGGCATTTAAGGTAGCTTCTCCACTATTGCTTACATTCTTAGTTGAGGTCATCCTTGTAGTTCTCTGGATATTTCCTTAGTGCCAGATTTCAAACCTATAAAGGCTCCCTCTATCATGGTATCTCTTTTCTTGCTCTCTATTCTTTCCCTGACTCAATCTTTCTGCTCCCTCATGCCCACCTCTCCCCAACTCTTTCTCCTAACTCCCTTTCCCCTCCCCTCATGTTCCCAATTTGCTTGGGAGATCTTGTCCCTTTCCCCTTCTCTAGGGGGTCCATGTATGTTTCTCTTAGGGTCCTCCTTGTTTCATAGTTTTTCTGGCAGTATGGATTAGAGGCTGGTAATCCTTTGCTCTATGTCTAAAAACCATGTATGAGTACATGTTTGTCTTTTTGTGACTGGGTTACCTCACTCAGGATGGTTTCTTCTTGTTCCATCCATTTGCCTTTGAATTTTAAGATTCCGTTTTTTTGTTTTTTTTTTTCTGCTAAGAAGTACTCCATTGTGTAAATGTACCACATTTTCTCCATCCATTCTTCAGTTGAGAGGCATTTAGGTTGCTTCTGGCTATTAGAAATAATGCTGCTATGAACATAGTTGAACAGAGTCCCTGTTGGATGAATGTACATCTTTTGGATATATGCCTAAGAGTAGAAATACTGGATCTTGAGGTAGACTGATCCCCATTTTCCTGAGGAACCACCATACTGATCTTCACAGTGACTGTATGAGTTTGCATTCCCACCAGTAGTGGAGGAGTATTACCCTTTCTCCACATCCTCTCCAGCATAAACAATCTTTGCTGTTTTTGATTTTAGCCATTCTGATGGGAGTGAGATGGTATTGCAGAGTTGTTTTGATTTGCATTTCCCTGATGGCTAAGAATGTTGAGCACTTTCTTGAGTGTCTTTCAGCCATTTTGGATTCCTCTATGAGAATTCTCTGTTTAGTTCTGTACCCCACTTTTTAATTGGATTATTTGGTGTTTTGATAACTAGTTTCTTGAGTTCTTTGTATATTTTGGACATCAGCCCTCTGTCAGATGTGGGGCTAATGAATATCTTTTCCCATTCTGTGGGCTGCTATTTTGTCTTATTGACTGTGTCCTTTGACTTACAGAAGCTTTTCAATTTCAGGAGGTCCCATTTATTAATTGTTGATCTCAGTGTCTGTGCTACTGGTGTTTTGTTCAGGAAGCGGTCTCCTGTACCAATTCATTCAAGGGTACCTCCCACTTTCTCTTCTAAGAGGTTCAGTGTTGCTGGATTTATGTTGAGATCTTTGATCCATTTGGACTTAAGTTTTGTGCATGGTAATAGATATAGATCTATCTGCAGTCATCTACATGCCAGCATCCAGTTATTCCAGCACCATTTGTTGAAGATGCTTTCTTTTTTCCATTGTATAATTTTAACTTCTTTGTTAAAAACCAGGTGTTCATAGGTGTGTGGGTTAATATCAGGGTTTTCAATTCAATTCCATTGGTCTACCTGTTTATTTTTGTGCCAATACCAAGCTGTTTACAGGACTATAGTTCTATAAGAGAGATTGTAGTCAGAGATGGTGATGCCTCTGGAAGCTCCTTTATCGTACAGGGTTGTTTTGGCTATCCTGGGTCTTTTGTTTTTCCATATAAAGTTGATTATTATCCTTTCAAGGTCAGTGAAGAATTGTGCTGGGATTTTGATAGGGATTGCCATTTTTACTGTGTTTATCCTACCTATCCAAGAGCACGGGAGATCTTTCCTTTTTTTTTTTTTTTTTTTTTTTTTTTTTTTGGTATCTTCTTTAATTTCTTTCTTTAAAGACACAAAGTTCTTGCTATATAGGTCTTTCACTTGTTTGGTAAGCATTACTCCAAGATACTTTATATTGTTTGTGGATATTATTATAAAGGGTGATATTTCTCTGATTTCTTTCTCAGCCCCTTTATTGTCAGTATATAGTAGGGCTACTGGTTTTTTGTTTGTTTGTTTGAGTTAATCTTGTGTCCTACTAATTTGCTGAATGTGTTTATCAGCTGTAGGAGTCCCCTGGTAGAATTTTTCGGATCACTTATGTAAACTATCATATCATCTGCAAATAGTAATAGTTTGATTTCTTCTTTCCCAATTTCTAACCCCTTGATCTCCTTTTGTGGTCTTATTGCTATAGCTAGAACTTCAAGTACACAATTGAAGAGATATGGACAGAGTGGACAGCCTTGACTTGTTCCTGATTTTAGAGGAATCACATTAAGTTTCTCTCTATTTAGTTTATTGGCTGTTGGTTTACTGTATATTGCTTTTATTATGTTTAGGTATGTTCCTTTTATCCCTGATCTCTCCAAGACCTTTATCATGAAGGGGTGTTAGATTTTGTTGAAGGCTTTTTCAGCATCTAGTAAGATGATCATATGGTTTTTCTTTTTCAGTTTGTTTATATGGTGGATTACATTGATAGGTTTTTATATGTTGAACCATCCCTGCATCCCTGGTATGAAGCCTACTTGGTCATGGTGGATGATTTCCCTGATGTGTTCTTGGATTCGATTTGCCAGTATTTTATCGAGTATTTTTACATCAGTGTTCATGAGGGATATTGGTCTGTAGTTCTTTCTTAGTTGTGTCTTTGTGTGGTTTGGGTACCAAGGTTTGGCAATGAACTGTCTGCTTCTATTGTGTGGAGCAATTTGAGGAGTATTGGTATTAGCTCCTCCTTGAATTTCTGGTAGAATTCTTCACTGAAGCCATCTGGCCCTGGGCCTGCTTCTATTTCATTAGGGGCTGTAGGTCTATTTAAATTGCTTATCTGTTCTTGATTTAATTTTGGTAAGTGATACTTATCCAGAAATTTGTTGATTTATTTTGCATTTTCAAAATCTTATAGAGAACAGGTTTTCAAAGTATGACCTGAAGAGTCTCTAGATTTCTTCAGTGTCCTTTGTTATGCCCCCCTTTTTCATTTCTGATTTTGCTGATTTGCATATTCTCTCTGCTTTTTGGTTAGTTTGGATATGGGTTTGTCTATCTTGATTTTCTAGAAGAACCAACTCTTTGTTACATTGATTCTTTGTATTGTTTTCCTAGTTCCTACTTTGATTTCAGCCCTCAATTTGATTATTTCCTGGTCTATGCCTACGGGGTGAGTTTGCTTCCTTTTGTTCTAGAGCTTTCAGTTGTGTTAATTCTCTAATGTGACTATCCTCTGTTTTCTTCAATATGGACATGTAATGCTATGAAATTTCCTCTTAGTACTGCTTTCAAAGTGTCCCATAAGTTTGGGTATGTTGTATCTTCATTCTCATTGAATTTTAGGAAGTCTTTAATTTCTTTATTTCTTCCTTGACCAAGGAATGGTGCACTGCTCAATTTCCATGAGTTTTGAGGGTTTTTGCAATTTGTGTTTTTGAATTCTAACTTTAGAGCGTAGTAGTCTGATAAGAAACAGGGGATTGTTTCAATTTTTTTGTACCTATTGAGGCTTACTATATTGCCAGTATGTGGTCAATTTTAGAGAAGGTTCCATGTGGAGCTGAGAAGAAAGTATGTTCTTTTGGGATTGGATGGAATGTTCTATAAATGTCTGTTAAACCTAATTGGGTCATAACTTCTGTTAGTTCCTTTGTTTCTTTGTTAAATTTCTGTCTCGTGGACCTGTCTAGTGTTGAGAGTGGGGTGCTAAAATCTCTCCCTGTAAGTGTGTGAGGTTTTATGTAAGCTTTGAGTTTTAGTAGTGTTTCTTTTATGAATGTGGGTGCCTTTGTATTTGGGGCATAGATGATCACAGTTGAGACTTCATCTTGATGGATGAGAAATTACCTTCTTCATCTCTTTTGATTGGTTTTAGTTTAAAGTTATATTAGAATAGGTACACCTGCTTCTTTCTTGGGTCAATTTGATTGAAAAATCTTTTCCCAACCCTTAACTCTAAGGGAACCTCTGTCTTTGAAATTGAGGTGTGTTTCTTGTATACAGCAGAAGGATGGATTCTGTCTTCATATCCATTATGTTAGCTTGTGTCTTTTTATAGGTGAATTTAGACCCTTAATATTGAGGGATATTAGTGACCATTGATTGTTAATTGTTTGTTTGGGATTTGTTTTTGGTGGTGGTACTATGTGTGGATCCCCACCCCCATTTTTCTTTTGGTGGTTGGTAAAGTGGGATTATCTGTTGCCTATGTTTTTGTGGGTGTAGTCAAATTCTTTGGGTTGGAATTTTCCTCCCAGAACTTTCTGTAAGGTTGGATTAGTTGATAAGTATTGTTTAAATCTTGGTTTCTCCATCTACAGTGATAGAAAGCTTTGCTGAGTATAGTAGTTTGGGTTGGCATCCATGGTCTATTAGTGTTGGTAAAATCCAAGACCTTCTGGCCTTCAGAGTTTCCATGGAGAAGTCAGGAGTAATTCTGATAGTTTTGCCTTTATATTTTACTTGGCTTTTTTCCTTCGCTACCCTTCATATTCTTTCTTTATTCTGTATGTTAGGTGTTTTGATTATTATGTGGTGAGGGGATTTTTTTTTTTTTTTTTTTTTTGTTCAGTCTATTTGGTGTTCCATATGCTTCTTATACTTTCACGGGCATGTCCTTCTTCAGATTGGGAAAGTTTTCTTCAATGATTTTGTTGAATATGTTTTCTGCACCTTTGAGCTGGGCTTCTTCGCCTTCTTCTATGCCTATTATTCTTAGGTTTGGCCTTTTCACAGCGTCCCACATTTCCTGGATATTTTGTGTTAAGGATTTGTTGGATTTAAAATTATCTATTTCTTCTAGTTTATCTTCAGTGCCTGAGATTCTTTCTTTGATCTCTTGTATTCTGTTGGTTATGCTTGCATCTGTTTTTCTATTTCCAGCATTCTCTCAGTTTGTGTTTTCTTTATTGTCTCTATTTCAATTTCAGGTCTTGAACTGTTTGAATTATTTCCTACATCTGTTTGATTGTTTTTTTCTTGGTGTTCCTTACTTTCTTTAAGAGATTTGTTTTTTTCTTGGTGTTCCTTACTTTCTTTAAGAGATTTGTTCATTTCTTGCATGGGGGGGGCCTTGGTCTTTTCTTCTATTTCTTCCAATTTTTGTTTGTTTTTTCTTCTATTTCTTTAAGGGATTTTCTCATATCATCTTTGAGGACCTCTATCATTTTTATGAAGTTATTTTTTAAGTCATTCTCTTCTGCTTCATCTGCTTTGGTGTGTTCAGGTCTAGATGGTGTAGAGTCCCTAGATTCTGGTGGTGTCATACATGGTCTTTGTATTGTTAGGTGTTTTCTTGTATAGCCATCTTCCCATCACTTCTTCCAGTGGGTGCAGGTGGAGACTCTCTCTCTCTCCCCTGCCCTCCCAGTGGGTGTAGGTGGATCAGGAGTTCAATGTCTGTAACTCTGGATGATCCAAGCTCTCTTGGAGGACTCTCCTCTGGGGTCCAAAGATCAGGTGAGTGTGGCTTCAAGGTGGTCTCTCATGGATAGGCGGGTCCAGTGTGCTCAGAGCAGACCCAGGATGTTCTATGGAGGTGGAGGGGTTATTGGACCCACACTCTGGCCTAGTGCTTAACCTGAGCAGCAGAGCAGTGGAGCAGCAGGCCCAGTAGGACACAGGGTGGTAGGGAGGGCAGGCTCTGGGTGGTGTAAGGAGCAGAGTTCCAGGATTGTACTATCCAGGGGCAGGATTCGGGGGGTGGGGGGAGCAAGATGCAGAGCTAACCCAGAGAATTCCCAGGGAAGGATGTGGGAGTTCCCAAGGAAGGATGTGGGGGGCAGGGTTCAGCCTGAACTGGTCCCAGACTCACCTCCAGCAGACAGCCAGTGATGGGGTCCAAAGCTCAGGTGAGTGTGGCCTCAAGGTAGACCCACGTTGATAGGTAGGTCCAGTGTGCTCAGAGCAAACCCAGGAAGTTCTAAGGAGGTGAAGGGGTTGTTAGACCTGCACTCTGGCCCAATGCTCACCCTGAGCAGCGGGCCCAATAGGACAAAGGCTACTTTAAAATTTTTTAATGGCATTTATTGACTGAATTATTCTCTTGTTGAGTATTTAAGTACTTTGGAGCTTCTGGACGTTGGCCTGTTGTCAAATAAATGAACAGCCAGCTATGATTTTTTTTTATTCTACAGGTTGTATCTTCAGTCTGTTGATTGTTTCCTTGGCTGTGCAGAAGCCTTTTCACTTGAGATTAATCTAAGTGTTATTCTGGCTCTTATTTACTAAGCCATTGGAGTTCTATTCAGGAAACCACTCATACCAGTATCTTCACGTGTTCCTCCTACATTTTTTGTTAGAAAATTTCAAGTTTCAGGTTTTACACTAAGCTCTTAGATCCATTTTGAGTTGATTTTCATACAGGGTGAGATATGTATTGGAACACCTACTTTTCCCACCCCCATTCATTAAAGATGATGTCCCTTCTCCAATGTATGCATCCAATATTCTCTACTCTAGCAACAGTCTCTCTGTCCCACAAATCTCTCCCACAAATCTGACATAGTCACTGAATGCTGCTTGCGTTGTTCTTCATGGTATGTTTGACCACTCTTACTCAACCATTGCTTGGGCTATTTGGGTTATCTGGACTTCTATAAGAATTGTAGGATATTGTTTTCTAATTCTGTGGCAAATGTTGTGGGAACTAGGTGGGGATTGCCTCGATCTGACTAGTTTCATTATTGTGCCTGTTTTACCAACACCAGTTTTCTCTATCCCTGAACACTGACTGGGGTCCTTTTCTAAGGTCTTCAATTTCTCCAGTGTTTTGAAGGTTTCATTGTAGGGGCCTCTTACCTCCTTGGATAGTTTTACTTCTGTTTTGCCTGTTTGTCTGGGTTTTAAGGTTATTTCAAATCAAAGCTTTCCTTATTCCTTTCTCTGTAGGTTCCATATTTGTATATAAGAAAGCTACTGATTTTTGCATGTTGATTTTGTATCCTAGTACTTTGCTGACTTTTTAAATCAGATATGAGACTTTTGTGAACATTTTTAGGGTTTTCTGAGTATAGGACCATATATCATGTTAAAAATAATTATTTTGGCTTAATCCTTTCCTATTATTTTACCCCTTTTATTTTGTGTTTGTTCTGGCTAAATCTTCAAGAAGAGATGGTAACAGGAGACAGACCCTCTTGTCTTGCTCCTTGCTTTAGAAAATGCTTTACTTTCAACAGTATGACATTAGCTAGAGGTTTGTTGTATATTGTCCATTAAGATACAATTCTTTTTAGTCCATTGGTAGTTTTATCTTGAGGAGTTATTGAGGTTTATCAAAGGCCCTTTCTATATTCAGATGATTCTTTGTTTCTACTTGTGCTGTATGCTGACTGCTGATTTGCAAATGTTGAATCAACTTGGTTAATTTTGTTAAAGGTTTATTATAGTTTTCCTTTTTGTTGTTCTGACAAATACCATACCATGACCAAAAATAACATAGGAATGTGTATGTGTGTGTAAGTGCATGTGTGCCACAGCACATACACAGAGATCAGAGGGCAACCTGCTGGGGTCATCTTTCTCCTTTTAGCACGTGCATCCCAGGGATCAAACACAGGCAACAGGTTTGGCAGCAACTGCCTTTACCTGCTGAGCCATCTAACCAGTCTAACTTGCTCAAGTTCAGTAATTAATCATTGTACATTCATCTTTCTTGGATAGAATTGCTATCACCAATGACCCCTTCTTTGTTCCTGTTTTTAGTGGTGAAACTTTCCAAGATTTTGCCATTAAGTTCAAGATTTCATGGTAGTCTCTATACAATTGTATCATTATAAAAACATACTAAATTCCTAAAACAATCTTTTTCTCCTTCCTATTCGTAAATAGATATTGAATTATATTGAAATAGTACTTGTCTCTCATGCATGAATCCCTAGGTCCAGTCCACAGTACTCCCCCCCCACCCCATATATAGGATTTATTCTAGTTAGCTTTGTCAACTTGGCACAGCCTTGAGTCATCATGAGAGGAAAATCTTGATTGAGGAACTTCCTAGGTAAGATTGGCTTGTGGGCATGTCTATAAGAGATTTTCTTGGTTATTAAAACAGAAGTGCCTAACCCGTTGTGGGGGAGTACCATCCCTAGGCAGGTAGTCTTGGACTGTACAAGGAAGCTAGGTGTGTTTGAGCCTGAAAGTCAACCAGCAAGTTTCTTCTATGGCTCCAGTTCCGGCCTAAAAGTTCCTGTTCTGTCTTTCCTCAGTGACATACTGTGACAGCTGCTTTTGGTCAGACTGTTTTATATCAGCAACAGAAAGCAGACTGGGACAAGAGTCTAAGTATTTTCTGGAGTGCTGGCTCAGAAGTCATGAATTGCTTTAGTTTATGCATGTTTGGGAATGTCTATTTCTCTGTGGATTTTAAAAGATAATTTTGCTGGATGTAGTAATCTTAGCTGGCAGTTCTTCACTTCCAAGGCTTAAAATATGTCATTCATAATTCCCTGGCCTTGAGGGGTTTTGCAAACATATTCTGGTGGGGTTGCTTTTGTAAGTGAAGTGGAGTGTTTCTCTTACAGAATTTAACTGTTTCTTTGTTCTGTAGTCTGAGCATTTGAACTATAATGTGTACTGGAAGAGTTCTTTTCCGGTCATGTCCATTTGGGGTTCCTCTTCTACTTGGATGTCCATTTCTTTCCCTGGATTTGGGGAATGCTCTGTTACAATTTCATTGAACAGATTTTGGTTTTTATCTCAGCTGCTTCTTCTGTTTCATAGATTCTGTCTACAGTGGAACTCAATTCCTGCCCTTAAAGACTTCTAAAGCCAGCAGGAAAGGTTGAGCATCTAGACACATGCTCAGCATTCTGTCAAGAATCTTTAGAGCTGAGTGGCAGGATCTGAGAGGATAGACCTAGGAAATAGAACCAGAAAAACAAGGCCAGACAAAGACAGTCTTAGAGCAGTGGTTCTCAACATGTGAGTCATGACCACTTTTGGGGTTGCAAAAATTAGATATTTATAATACGATTCATAATAGTACCAAAATTATAGTTATGAAGTAGCAATGATATAATTTTAAGGCTGGGGGTCACCACAACATGAGGAACTGTATTAAAGATTCCAACATTAGAAAGGTTGAGAAACATTGGTCTAGAGGAAATGTTACTCAGAAAGTTTGTTTGTTTGTTTGTTTTTGGGACAGAGAAAATAGTCTCTTCAGGGAAAGATCTGAGCGGTCCTGCTGATGAGTGAGCTTATGCCCAAATGAGTTGGCTTTGGTCCTACCCAACGTTCATGCTATCCTGCTTCAGTGTTGGCTGCTAAAGCCCATGGAATGAAAATGGCTTTCTGGTAGGCCATCTTTTCCTGAGGAATTAGCATAGAAAAGAGCAAGCATTGCCACGAAGAGGTCATAACTTCACCCCAGACCTCACCTCATGTCTTCACAATGGGAAACGGTACCAGAGAAGTGGCAGTTATAACTTGTAACAACAGTGCAGAGGATGGACAAGGAATGGCAGTGGGAGTCAATATATGATGCCACTAACATCAGTGAGACGCTTCCACATCTACAAAGCCAGTGCTGGCAGCAAGAAAGCTACAGAGAATAAAACGAGAGTTCTAGAATACAACAACTGAATGACAGTACTGGGCAACCTCGCTTGGAAAACTACTATAGGATGAATCTAAAATTAGCCTGAAACAATTTGTGTTAAAGACTTGGTCACCAGCTGATCTTTTGAGAGGTGACTGGATCATGAGACTTCCGACATTATCTGTGGGTTGATCCACTGAAAAGGCATAGCTGGAAGAATTAGAAGAAGGCAGGGTCTAGTTGCAGGTAGGGCACTGAAGGGTGTGTTTTCTGCTCACTGTGCAGTTTTCCTCCTGCCCTTCTGTCATAATATACCACCTCACTAGAGGCTGCTGTAAAAATGGAGCCAAGTTCAGACTCATACTTCTGAAAGCATAAGCCAGCCAAAGTACATCTTTTTTTTTATTTATTTATTTGCCTCTGAGGTGGTGTTTTTATCAAACCAAATGGAAGTTATTAACACACATATTTTGGTTGCTATTCAGAAAAGTGTGTGTGTAGGTGTGTGTGTGTGTAGGGGTGTGTGTAGAGATGTGTATGGGGTGTGTGTGTGTAGGGGTGTGTATTGTGTGTGTATTGTGTGTGTGTGTGTGTGTGTGTGTGTGTGTGTGTGTGTGTGTGTGTATGTGTATGAATAGATGTCTGAGGACAACCTGTGGGACTGTGTGGGTCCCGGGGATTGAACTTGGTTTATCACTTGGCAGCAAGTACCTACCTTTACCTGCCTCATTGGTTGTTTTAAGAAAATACTTAGCATGAGTCAAACAATTGTTTGAATTTCAGATAGGAACCAAGATGTGCACTATGTTCTGTAGGAATCATGACAACTATGTTTTTAGTGGCTAGGACTTTAATTAGCAGAAAAAAGAAATTGTGTGTAAACCAACACATTTTTCCTGCGGGAGGTTAGCATCTCTGAACTCTTATCCTAAGGTCAGCTGTCCTATGAGAAACTGAGGCCACTTATAAAAATGGCCCAAGCTATTTAAGTTTACATAGTAAGAAAAAGTGTTTAAATAATCTTAGTTCTTTATATTCTTGGTTCTCTTGACACACTCCTCCAGTAAATTCTCTCATTTCGGAAAAATCTTATTTCTAAGTAAGAACATATGTCTTGAATCCTCAAGTGACTAGATTTTATTCAGATAATAATACTAACCTGATGTTCCCATTTTTCTTTGTGTTCTTAGCATATCTTCTATTTTCTAAGTTCTAAAGTTCAGACTTTTCTGTTCCTAGCCAAATAGACTTGGAAAGATGACTGACCCTTTTCCCACGTGGCCTCATCTAAAGCACTGTCAGAATGTCTCTCACCCAGGACTATGGGCAGCTGCACACAACAGAAGTGTGCAGAACCAAGGGAGATTCTTTACCTCTCTGTGTGCATGCAGCTGAGAAGTAGGGATATTTGGGGTGGCAGTCCATGGTTCATGAACTTGAGGGCCACTGTGCAAGGCTTTCATTCTGAGATTCCCTGAAGTTCAAGAGTCGTGGACCGTGGTCAGTGTATGCCACGAAGAAAGTGAGTCCAAACTCATGTGTTGCTTTTCCAGGAACTGGTAGCAAGTTCCCCTCCTGTGGACAGCAAGCAGCCTGCAGGCTGAGGCATGAGTTTGTCACATGGAATAGGGTATTACTCATCTGCATAAAATCTAGTCACCTGAAGATTTTGGGTGCTATGCTTCTTAGAAATAAGATTTTTTTCCTCCCAAAGTGAAACAGTCTGCTGGTGAAGCACATAAAGAAACCCAAACACACAGGGTACAGGATAAACATTGTTTAAACACTTTATTTTTCCTCATTACTCAGCACGGGGAAACAACCAGAACTCCCAACCAATTTGATTGAGTAGCATTGAAAACTCAGGGGGCTGATGTGAATCAAACACTTAAGTCATTACCTGCCACCCTGCATATTGACACACTGTGTTAGTGGCTGTCACAGGCATTTTAGCTTAGGGAAATGTGAGCTTCAGAAAACCCACTCCTTTCCATGGTCCCTATATCACACCTTAGGATATAGGAGAACATATTCCCATATCTATCTTTAGTGTCTACTCAAAGATTTCAGTCAAGCCTAGCATCAGGGCAGTGCTTTGGGACCAGTATACATTGCAATAGTGCCAGTTGGGAGGCAAAGGCTGGAGGGGCCGAGTGAACTGGAAACAGGCACATGCTCTCTAAGGGGTGGCCACTTGTGACAGGCACTGCCAGAACTTCTGACTTTACAACAGTTTGGGCTTATTTTAATATGACATCTTTTTATTCACTCTGAGCACTGTCTTATGGCCACAGGCAAGCTATCAGTCTGCTGAGGCCACATGAGATGGAAAATAATGAGATGTGGGGTGGGTTGGAAAAGCAATCAATTGCAGCTGGAGGCATGATTGTAAAATGTTATAATGTCCACATTACTAGGGGCTGGGGGAGACCTCAAGGGCAGAGCTTACTAAGGCTGACCTGGAAGAGGTCCTCAGCCTGCCACTCCCTCACCTGGACAGGGACCCCAAGGGAGGAAACAGCCTAAATTGTGTGACTTAAGAGTTTTTGTTTGCATGGTGTCTGCTAAAGTAAGCTAGAGGGATGGAAATATTACTAGTCTTCAATGTTCAAAATCTATGGTAGAAGCCGGGTGGGAAGCCAGGCAATGATGGTGCATACCTGTAATCCCAGCACCCAAGAGGTAGAGGCAGGTGGGTCTCTGAGTTTGAGGTCAGTCTTGTCTACAGAGTGAGTTTTAGGACAATCAGAGCAACAGAGAGAAACCCTGTCTTAAAAAACAAAACTATACTAGAAATACAGCACCCATTTAAAAATGACACTGAGCTGAATGTATTGGCTAATGCCTGTCACCCAGCACTCAGAAGTGGTGGCAGGAGGATTAGGAGTTCAAGGCTACTGAGTGAGTTAAAAGCCAACCTGGGCTATGTGAGACCCTGACTCAAAAACATCAAAGTCCCATTACGCTGAGGTTGGCACACAGGAAGGGCCTGGTTTGAGTTTTGTTTTCTTTTTTGTTTTCCCCTGCCACTAAACACCTCTGCTCACTCCATGAAATTCACCAGCAAGGAGATTATTTTCCTCATCTCTGCTTTGACTGGGGACAAATCCCTTTAAGTGATATTTGCCCAAAGTGGGGCTGGGGTATGTCTGCCTTCAATCATCAACCCTGAAGGGCTGCTGGAGCCTGTAGGCAAAGCCAGGGTTTTCCTCATTACTCTGTAGCTGGAGTGCTTTGGGGGTTATATTAGGTCCTCAGAGCAAATTGCTTATGGAAAATGGGGAGGAGATTATGAGATGTTTCTCCTAAGAATTTACGAGCAGGATAAATTTAGAATGTTATAAAGATGTCAACATACCATAAAGGAAACTTTAACACAGGCTTCAAGACATCTTGGCCAAAATGAACAGATAATGAACAATTTATAAGTTAAGGCTCTCTCTTGCTATTTGAGACCCAAGAGAGGCTGAATTTTAGAGGTGGCAACAATATTTAGCCTAAAAATATAGACGCTTATAGCCAAGGTTAGTAGTTTCTTGTAACAAAGTAATTGCAGAAGAATGAAATTTACACCGTTTGCATACATTGAGATCAATATGGTATGACAAATACCATACGGCAAATGCTGATCATAGTAAAAGTAGAAACTGGGTATGTTCTTCAGAAGAAAACGGTCTACATTAGCAAGAGTCAGATAAAACAATCATAGCCACTGAGCTGGGTTATGTCAGTAACAAAACCACACATGGACGCTGGGAGGAATTATTATTACTCTCCTCAGTGTCCATGTGAGGAAACTCACCTTTTCTGTAAATGGCACTGTTAAGATTTCTGGGCAGGTTGCCTGCTTCTGGGATTCATGCTAAGATAAAAATGGTTTCATTCTACGGAAGCTGTAAATAAGACAAGTGGTATTTCAGAGTTGATGAGGCCATTTAGGAAAAGATGTTATTTTTAGACAAAGACGAAACAAGTGAAAGTTGAAACTTGCTGAACAGAGTCAACTGCAGATTAGACGGAGCTGAAAGTGGACAGCAAAGTGGAAAGGAGCTGTGAAGAAGTCAGGCAGAGTGCATCACAGGGAGGAAGTGGAACAAAAAGGGAGGAGACGTGGAGGAGGGGGAGCTCATTCAGCGCCTTTTTAAGGTGTTCCTGATGGAGATGATGTGTAAGGAGGGAAGGTGACACTAGAAAGCACAGAACTGATGAGATACTACAGCCACGGAAGTCTAAGCAGGATAGTGAAATGACAGCCCCCCATACACATGGCACCAAAGCCTCAGAACACTGATAAAGAGAGGATCTCAAAACTACCCGAGTTTCAAAGGCAGTCAGTCACTTACACACTGAGTCAGTACAGCAACACCAGAGGAGACAACGGCATCTCCCGATAAACAGAAAATATTGCTCCAACCTGTTATTGCACCGCCAGCAACACAGTTCTTTCAAGGATGAAAAGCAAAATAATTCCACCCAAAGATAAATAGAAGCTGCAGATATTTAATGACCAATGATTTTCACTGAAGGAACTTCTAAAAGGTATAGTTCAGGTTCCACAGAAATCAGTGGTCAGTGACATGCCAGTAAGTAATCTAGGTACTGGCCTAACTACTAAAAAGGAACACTGTCCACACCATGAGTAAAAAATAAAAACAAACTTTTGGGAGATGTTAGTATAGGCAGCCGACATGCGCTTATGCTTGTGTGTCTGTATTGCTTGAGAACAAAGCTCAACTATTGAAGACATTTCTTACAGTATGCATATTAACTTTTTCTTTTAAAATTTATTTTTAAGTGTGTACATGTGCATGTAAGTGCCTAAAGAACCAGAGTGTAGGTAGGGTATTACATCCCCCTACAGCTGAAGTTACAGGTTTTTGTGAGTGTAGGTAGGGTATTACATCCCCCTACAGCTGGTTACAGGTTTTTGTGAGCCACCGGTGCTATGTGGGTGCTGAGAACTGAACCCAGGTCCTTTGCAAGCGCAGTACACAGTACAAATATTGTATTTGGGATAGGAATGGGAGGAAGGTAGAAAGAGAAAAATCTCAACCCAAGTGAAAATAAAGGGTGAGGAAAAAAAATTAAGCAAACAGTGGATAGATGATGGAACAATGGTGGGTAAAGACTGATCACTGAGGTTGAAAGACATTTTATCTGACTACTTAGAAAACATAACAGAACATAAGGGAATGCAGCGATTTATAGAGAAAGGTTAAAGATTAAAGAATGGAAAAATAGAGCAAGGATGAAAAATATACAAACCAGAACAAGGCTAATTTTGCTACACAAATACAAGATCAAGTATAAAACAGACTTTTAATAGAAAAAGATTAGTTTACTCATGCAATCCCAAGTGTCCTGGGCTAGACAGGAGATCATAACAATTTGAAATTTATAAAGAATAAATTAAAAAAAAAAAACCAGCAAGAAGAAAAGTGCCATGTCCTGCATGGCTCCAGGAACTGACCTAATAGGGGACAATAGCTGAACCCGGAGGCGGGGTTTTATGCAGCTGGACAGAGGCAGGTTTAGCTAATCTCAGTAGAAGCAGGAAAGCAGTCTTCCAGCTGTAAACATCTGGGGGTGGGGTGAGCTACAGTGGACACTTTCTGCACACAGTTAACATTCACACTCAGACTTGGGGAAACTTTGCCACCCCCATGGGGATGAGGGACATTAGGATCCTTGACATGGCTGTACCCAGTGTCAACAGTGCACATTGTCACAAAGGATCTCATTGCCTCTAGAAAAGATAAAACTGGGAGACGGTAACCATCATCACAGCAGCCTTGCTTGGATGTGGCCATGTCTGCTGTAAAGGAAGAGTGCAATGTCTTTCAAACACAGACAGAACATTGTTATAAATGACTGTACACTAACCCCAACCAATCACCAAGAATTAGGACCATGAAAACTACATATCTTACCATAAAGAATTTAGGAAAATACTGCAAAATGATACAGTATAAAAATGTCATGTCTGGACATTTAAAAACATTTCTATAAAAAACTTGGTTGATACAGCTTATAAACATAAGGAAATTATAATCTTTATTGGATTTGAAAAGACTAAAGATATAATAAATGAACTTAATCACCCAACTTGAGAAATTAAAGAACAAAAACTATTCCTCCCATAGAAGGGAAGAAGATAGTGTGCTGAATTAGAAAACTCAATGTAAGTCCATAGCTGCCACAGTAACCTGGCTTAGAAGCAATGAGAAGAAAAACCTCCCCATCAAGATTTATAAAGTATGCATTATGAGCAGGGACTTGCATTACAGCAAGAGAGAAGCTACTGAGCCCCACGCAGTGACAGAAGGCAGAATATGACACTGCAGATCAGTGGGAAATGGCATATTCAGCCCTGGGGATTGGCACCCCAGGACAAAAATACTATTAGATCCCATCACATGTTCTTCAAAATCATACTACTTACATTAAAATTCTTTGAAAAATGTAACATCGGCCAGCAAGTAAAGGTGCATGCTACCAAACCTGATGACCTGAGTTCTGCACCCATGGTGAGAGCCAGCTCCTGAAAGCTGTCCTCTACACATGTGCTATGGCACATTTGTACCCACTCACACAATAATAAATAAAAGAAACCTTAAAAATATCTACAAAGGGGGTTGGAGAGATGGCTCAGAGGTTAAGAGCTCTGGCTGTTCTTCCAAAGGTCCTGAGTTCAATTCCCAGCAACCACACAGTGGTTCACAACCATCTATGAGATCTGGTGTCCTCTTCTGGCCTGCAGGCATACATGTAGGCAGAACACTGTATAAATCTTAAAAAAATATTTAAAAAGAAAAATCTTATGCTACCCAATGGTAGGGTTTGAGAATGCTGTGTTATGTGTCCAGGCCTTGGGGGCATGCATGATCCCTTGGTGTGACATTGCTGCGGTAGTGGTATTTTCAACAAGTGTCTTTACCCCCTGTGCCATCTCACTTGTCAGAGGTGTCTAATAGAAGAAAGTCAAGGGCCACCACCCTCAGAAGATAATTATGTTTTACTTCAAGCTGTTTGCGGTAAAGTGAGGTCAGCCTCCAGCTTGGCCCCTTCTGCATATGGCCAATGCCCTTCCCACTTCTCTAGCATGATATAACACAGCACATGGAGTAAGCCTTCCTAGTAAATATGCTGGAAACATGTTCTTACCCCTCCGGAATCACAAGTTAAAAATAGACATCCTTATAAATTATTCAGTCTCAGTCATTTCTTGTGACATTACAAGTCAATGGACTGTAGATTATATAGTGACCCTACTTTAAATTAAATGTTGGCTGGGCTTGGTGGTACATGCCTTTAATCCTAGCTAGCACTTGGGAGGCAGATCTCCGAGTTTGAGTTTAGCCTGGTCTATATAGGGAGTCTAGGCTAGCCAAAGCTAAAACTTGTGTATGTGCACATCTAAGTATTCAATCATTCTACACTAGTAATAGCACTAAGTAGCACTAAGTGTAATGAAGTTGCATATTCCATCTACAGACTACACTTGAAAAGCCTACATGCTAGTCTTAAAATATAAGCACCAATGTGCAAAACCAAAAAAGACTGATAACATACTGATCTGTAGTCATAAACTCTTATCACCTTCCAGCCAGGTTCTGAATTAACCAGGTAGGAAGCAGATCCAAAAAGAAAGTAGTGAGCCAGACATGGTAATGGCACACACCTTTAATCCCAGCACTCAGGAGGCAGTGGCAAGTTTAAGGCTAGACTATTCTAGAGTGAGTTCCAGGACAGCCAGGGATACACAAGTGAAACCCTATCTTGAAAAAGAACAAAAGAAAATAATGAACTTGAACTAATCTATCCAATAAAAGCCCAGTAATGACATCAATATTCTTCCTAAGTTGCAAAGGAACTTTTTTTTTTTTTTTAAATGAAATAATAGGCTTAATGGGATGGCTCAGAGGCTGGAGATATTTGCACATAAGCCTGATATACTGGTTCAACCCTGGATCCTACAGGGAGTTAAGAGTGACTCCTGAGAGTTGTCTTTTGACCTCTGTGAGTGCCAATGGCATGTAGGCCATGGCTTGTGCATGCCTGCACACACACACACTACATTTTTAAAGCAGCAACATATAAATTGAAAATGTGTCTCATTTTTTAATGGCTCAGAGTTGAGCACTGCTTTGTGACCACGTAGATCGCTGGCAGCAATCAGTAAGCAAAGCCTTCAGTTGTCTGGAAGTAAAGCTGATCCACATGGAAATAACACACAGGTTCTGGAAAAACAAACTCAGGGTGGAAACCAAAAACCACTTAAGACTTTGTTTCTTATGTGCACACACATGTGGGGATCATATCTCTTTCCACCTATGTAAGTTTTAGGGACGGAACAAGTTGGGCTTGGAGCCAAATACTCCTATCCACTGACCCATCTCTCTGGCCAATATTTTTAAGTTAATTAAAAATAGAGTCCAAAGGTCTAAAATACATATGTTAGAAAATGAAAGAGGGAAACTCTGGATCAACAACCTAAGCAATTACACTAGGGATTTTTAAAAATGCACAACCAACTTAATCCAAAAACATAATGAATTCAAGGACAGATTGAAATACAATCATTTGAGCCTTTGATCAGACTTTCAGAGTGTCCAAAAGATGGTTTTGACAGTTTTAATAATATTGCAACTTCTACTTTTGCTGTGTAAACTACACAAAAAGTGTGTTTTCTTCATAGCATGCTCTGTTTAAAATCACATCCAGCTTGGCATGGTGGCAAACACCTCTAGTCTCAGCACTGGGAAGGCAGAGGCAGATGGACCTTTGCGTTCCTGACCAGCCTGGTTTACATAGCAAATTCTAGGACAGTCAGGGCTATATAGTGAGACCATGTCTAAAGCAAGACAGAAAATCACAGCACTGATAGCAGTTACTTATGGTACTGCTTCCACTGCGCCATCTGTGGGACACCTACCAGCACAGGGTCTGAAGACTACATCACACTTCTGTGATGGGGTCGGCTCAAAGCACCTGCATACTGAGTATGCATTATTGCAAATCCCTTTCCTGTGATGAGGGAATGCAGCCCCCTGTGATATGCTGAATACAAAGTTATACAGGTAAAGTATTTTGTGATATGGGAGAATTTTAAAACTATTTTCATGAAAAAGTGTTTCAGGTGGCTCCAGTGACTTCAGAGGTCACCAAACCTTAACACGTTTAGGTTTTACTTACATTATAGAGTCTAACACACTACATATCTGGGAAGTACAGTCAGGGCTGAACTCTTAAAACCTCCGCTTCGCACCCCACCAGAGCCTTTACTTGATGCTTGAGGAAAGGTGGACAGCAGCAAAGCTGCCCCCGCAGCTCTGGGTGCTACCGACACACAGAAGTGGGGGCCAGCTGCCATCAGCATCCCCAAGAGGCCATGCCCCCGCAGCAAGAAAGAGGAAAGGGAGAAGGACTGTGCAAACAGAGGCTAATTCTTAAAAGATTGGCCTAGACAGTATATAAATGGGCGACATTTTAAAGTAGAGTAAGCTCCCAATAGTACAAAGTTCACCAAAACAATTTTTATTTCCAGTGTTTAATTGGGTATGCACACAGGCATGACACAGGTTTGGATTTAGGTCCTCATGCAGAATTATATTCTTCTCAGGAAGAAGCCAGTTCCATCCAGGATCCACTATCTACACACCTATGTTACAACATTTATATCAAATCTGGTATCTGAAGAAAAGATACACTTAGAATATATTCATTTAAGTTATTACGTATTTTACAGAAAGATTAAAAATTCAAGTCACACAAAACTCAAAAACTGTATTAAAAGTTTGAATATAAAACTCAGATCCATCTGGAATGACTAAAGAATGGAAGTTCTGTACCACCTGTGTTAAACTGGTAAATGTAATGAAATTTGTTACGGATAAAACGCATTCATTTATTCAGTGTAAGTTACCTAATTTCAACAGTATGGCACCCTAAAAATCAAATGTACTTTTATCATGAGGCACTTTTGTTAGTGAGAAAACAAAAGAACAATTCTGCTGCACGAGCCAGCAAGTTTTCTTCAGTAATTTGGGGGATATACTATGTAGTAAGTTGCAACAAACACCTTGCTTATTTGTATACAACTGATATACTTTTAAATATGTGTGTGTGTGTGTGTGTTCTTCTGGCTGTAGTAATGCACTGTAAAGCTATTTCACAGTGCAAAATGGTGAATCCAGCCCAAACCAAGGCTGCATAATAACAATTCTGGTACAAGAAAAATATTTACAGAGTTACTGGACCATGTAACAGCATTTTCTTCTTGTTATAGTGGATAGACCCAGCTTATAGACAGGCAGGAGACTCTGCTTTAGTGCTGGGACTCTCAGACAGTTTGTGAGGGTGGGTGTTGGCTGTAGAGCTAGCATTTTGGCTCATGTTCTGGAAGCTTTCTCCGTTTATTTGGTCAGGTGACTGTGGTGGTGTGAAAAGAGGGGGTCCGCTGGATGAAGCCAAGGTGCTAGTGTCACCACTGGCTTCGGGCTGCTGAGGGAGCGGTGAGTGGGTGCTGGCAGGTGTGCCCAGCATGCTGGGGCTCTCGGCCTGTGACTCACGGCCTTCGCCTCGGCTCAGGTCGGAGGCGCTGGTGCGGATGCGCTCCCTGGCCAGCCAGTCTGAGATGGAGAGGTCCTGGGCCGAGCACTTGGGCTTTAACCGATTCACAGCTGAAAGTTCAGATTCTTTGTCTGCATTCTGCTCCTGTGCTTTCCAGAAACTCAGGACACTGATTTCAGTAGCATCTCTGTGGCCTCCGAGCGTATGTCTGCGTTTGATATTTTTCCTTTTCGCCGTCTCAGCAGTAGGTTTTTGATTCCCAACTCCGAACATGTCGTCAGCGGGTGCCCTGGGTCTCAGTTTTAAGCGATCTGCTATCTTTGTTTTCCAAGTGGCCTCCTGCTTTTCGGATTCGCTTCTGCTGGGTGTCAGGAGGCTCCCTGTCGACTTGCCCTTCTTCATGACATCAAACACTTTGGCCAGAGCAGGAGTTTCTTTCTCGGTCCTGGAGTCTCCAGGGCTCCCACTATCTGACTTGAAGCGAGCAGACTTCTTCCTGGACAGTGTGTCACATTCAATAAGCCTGTGGGAACTGAACTGCTGCCTACGGCTGTCTAAACTTGGTGTGAGACTTCCCTCAGTGCAGCTGGCTTCACTGCCTTCCGAGTTCCTGCGGCTCACCCTGGCAACCTCCTGTAGCTTCCCTCGGAAGAGCCGGTCTGAAGTTAGGGCGATGGGGAACACTGGGAACTCGCTCTCACTGTCCGTCTCCACGGGCCGCCCTTCACTCACCAGTTCACTCCTTTCATCGTCAGCCTCGTCCCCCTTGCTCTCTGCCACTGACTGCACCTCGGGGCTCAGGCGGCTGGAATCCAGGCTGGTCAAGTAGGTAGCTGATGATGTGGTAGAATAATCCGAGGTGATGGTGCCGGTATTGGCCAAAAACTCACTGTGCTTGGTTTCTGGACTGGTTGATTTTTTGGTGGAGGAGGACCTCGCCAGTGAAGCCTGGGAAGATGTGCTAAGCAGGGTGCCCGAGTCAGACCCTGTTTCTTCGCAGTGGGGCTTCTGTGACAGAAACGATCTGGGGCTTTCCTTGAGCATGGCCAGGCGACAGCTGAGAGTTGGTGACCTGTTGCGTTTGGAGCTGTGTGGTGGGGAGGGTTCTTCAGATGGCGTCTTCTTCTCCTCCTTTGCTGCACCCGTGTCTTTCTTGGCATTACTGTCTTTGGCAATGATAGCCCTCTGCTTTCTGCCTGATATCTCACTTTCTCTTTTGGACTCTTCTTTAACCTCACTGTGACTCTGTTCCACATTCTCCTTTTTAAAAAACACACTGTCCAGCTCATCTTCGGAGCTGCTGGGCTGGGCTTTCTCTTTGGGCTTTTTCCTCTTACGACTAGCAGCTGCGAAGATGGAGGACACAAGCAGCTCCCTGCTATACTGATCCTTCCCCGATCCCCAAGAGCCCTAGAAAACAAGCAGAAAAATGAGGCTATGAACACTGTCCAGGGTCTAGTCAGGGTTGGCTTGTCTCCAGATATTTCTACCAAAGCTCCAGATGCATCCACAACATAGCCTTTATTTTTTAACACTCCCCTTTGAACCTGTGTCCATGTTAGCTTCTCATTTACTCACCAGTCCCATTTCTTGCCACATCATAACAGATATATTTCTCTTGCAGGGAAATATTTCATGTTTCGGGGTATTGAGGATTCCCAATTCTCATTAATTTCCCCATTGGTTTTCTCCACATCCATAATGCTCAAATATTCCCACTTCCTTTATCTGGTCTATAAGGAGAAGAGTTAAGCAGTATTCTGCCAGGTGTGATGGTGTGCACTGTAATCACACCACTCAGGAGGCTGCCAGGATGAGGCCAAGTTCCAACTCCACAGTGGGACTCTGTCTCAAACACCCAAAAAGGGACACAGGTAAACACCATTCTAACAGCTTAATATTCAAACATGATTTGGCCTGCATGGTTGAATTCAATTTTCTAAGTGTGGAAAATACACGGTACAAGCACTGTACCTGAGACACTTCATTCAGCTAAGGGGAGTCTGGCTCCCATTAGCTCACCAAGACTGGATCTTCAGGAATTTGCCTTGGGTAAATCAGGTTAGTAAAGGCCTCATTCATCTTGTGTAACAGCAAAGTAGAAAATTCAAATGACATAAAGGTTACTCAAAAAAGGTGTAAATCCTTGCCACAAAACACTCCAGTGCACTGTTATTGTAAGAGTCACTTGCTATGTGCGAAGTTATTGATGACAACTACTTAGTTTATTCAGAATGTCTGCCTGCTAAATGGTTGGCAGGCAGGTAAATAAGTTTTTGTTTCTATAACACAATCTTCAGTAAAGACAGCCTAGCAGAAGGCATGTGGAGTAATGGATCAGAAAAATGCATCTCTATTAAAAAAAAAAAAATAAACATCTTAAATAAGCTAGACTGCTATCCTAAGGTCTTTTGAAAGGCTGTTGTTGTATTGACAAATCACAGATCAGTAGGCTTGTGTTGTAATACGCTATAAAGGATTTCTCAACCATCCAGTGTATTCCTATGGCTTACTATGCTTCCTCCATGTTTCACACTGGTAGACCATGGCTGAAAGTGGGCTGAATGGGGGAAACTGGTTCCCTGTCTCTAGCCTGCTCTGCAGGGCAGGGCACAGAGAAGGGATGAATTCACTTTCAAATCTCAATTTTACTGTTCGAAGAAGCCCCTCGATTATATCATCTTTAAAATTCTCTAATTATGACTCTGCTTTTTTACAATTTGGAAACTGTGAGAATTCAAGTATTGATTACAGGCACAGTACAAAATAATGTAAGGTGAACGTACAGGGAAAGGGGTGTATGTCTAGTAAGAAGGGGCAGGAATTGCAAGTATGTCTTTCTGATCTCAGAGTTTATTGTCTATAGCAGGGTGCAGTGAGGCCGGGAAGCTGAGGGAAGCTGAGGCCGAAGACTGTGCTCCAGGCTAGCTTGGACTACACTGTGAGACCGTTTCAAACAAAATTCTGGCAAAAAGAGGTTTAAGAAAGACTAGGGAGACATGACTTCTGGTTATTCCTGAACAAAGGGTTAAAAGAATACTCAGGTAACTGGGGAAATTTACATAAAACTACATTATATAATAGTGTATCATACTCGTATTAGTACCCTGACTATGATGATTTGACTGTGATTATGTAGGAGAAAGTTCTTGTTCACGGCAGACAGGGACTGCACTATTTAGGTGGTGTCATCTGTACTATAATTAGATAAGTAAGTCTGTGTGAGCGTGACATGGTACAAGCGTACACGCACACACACAGAGTCACATTTGAGTTTACTACAAAGTAAGTTTTGGGACAACCAGGGAACAGAGAAACCCTGTCTCAAAAAACAAAACAAAACAAAGTTGTAAATATATGCTTAAACAAAAACCCAGTGATGTGCCCATAGCTTTAACTGGGAACCAGCAGAGTGTAGAAGTGTAGACTCACCTGCAAAGATAGCCTCGTTTGTACTATGGGCAAGTGTGTGCGGGACTGTTCTGATTGCTAACTGAGTTGTGATGGCTTGGACACTGTGGGTAGCACCATCTTTAGGCAGATGGTCCTGGCTAAAAAAGCCAACTAAAAGCATGAGCCCTTGAGTGAGCCAGCAAGCAGTGTTCGGTGGTTTCTGCTTCATGTTCCTGCCTTGGGTTCTTGTCCTGACTTCCTCAATGATGGACTGTGACCTGAAAGTAGAGGGTGAGGTAAACTCTTTCTTCTCCTGAGTTGCTGTGCGTCATGGTATTTGTCATAGCAACAGAAAGGAAACTGTAAGAGTTGGTGAGAAGTGACTGGTTGGGTAAAATCACCTGCAGACCTGAGTTCAATCCATTGGACTCACAAAGTGGGGAGAAGCAGTCTAGTACATGTCCTCTGACCTCTACATGTGTACTGTAGCATATAAGCACTTATGCTTGAAAACTATTAAACTAGTACCCTTCCATGCATGGAAATCTCTTTTAAAAATTATTTTTATCCCTCATTTCTTAAAGACTCGAAGATGCACTCCATAACTATGTCTTTTTTGTTTGTTTTTATTTTACAACCCATTGAGTCCAGTTTGTGCTGGAAGGCTCTCTGTGTGTGTGTGTGCGCGTGCAGGCAGAGTCTCATTATAATAGCAAAGCTCATGCTAGAATGGGTTATTTTCCTGCTTCAGGTCTGTGCCATCATCATTCTTTATCCCATTCTCCCTGCTTTTATGTTAGTAAACAAGCCATTGTTGTCTGCATCACGCTAAACTGTTCCCACATCTGCAATCTTCCAGCTCACAATCTTGTATTTTCCAGCCTTCTTTATTCCAAATTAACTTCTCTACACTCTAGACTTTTCTGCTCTTACTCCGTATACTACTATTATATGTTAATGATAAAAGTCCTCATGCAAGACACTAGGAAGTGTTTTCAAACTGTATGAAACAACTTACCTTAGATTTTGTTGAGTCACTAGTAGCTGAATCTGTGGGAAGTAAATAAAATATGGTTAGTGGGAAGCCAAGCTTCACCACTTTTTTCAACAAACAATGCAAAAGTTATGAAGAGGACAGGCACAGAACAAAATGTGAAAGCAAAACTCGAAACAATAGAACACAGTGGATAGTCAGAGCTCACAAAGATGCAAGCTGCACCACAGAAAGCCACCGCCATGAAAGGATGCTGTGAATTATAGGCAGAACCAGCTCAATGATAGGAATGGCAAAGGAGCCCTGTGCTAAACAAAAACAGAAATACTAGTGTTTATTTTTCTAAATAGTAAATCGAGCAATAATGAAGCTTGAAGACCTTTAAAAATTATGCCCCACATCTTGTATCTGAAGCTGATACACAATGCAGGACTTTCCAAACTGTCGGCTGCCCTAGCTACAAATCAAAACACTCACACTGGTGTATGTGTTGATTTTTGTCAGACTGTCAGATTGGAATTTGTATAAGCATATCCCGGATGTGAGTGGATACGACGGAGGCATTAGGGTGACCTTTCTTCTCGGTCACTTTTGGTTTTGTTAGATGATGTTTCACATCCATGCAGTCAGGGATCCTTTTGGTTAGTTTGGTTAAATTGCTACCAGGTTTTTAAATATCTATTAACAAATGCTATTATGGAAATGGAAAAATGAAGACCATATTTTGCTGTCTGGCAAAAACTCAGATTATACAATTATAAAAGAGGGTAGGAAGGGGCCAGCATGATGAAGAATAAATATCAATTTTAGAATTTTATCTTTGAACTTTTGGGAAAATTATTTCCAAGATTAATGAGCTGGGCCCCGTGCCACGCCCCTTTCAACACATGGCTAAATGCTTTATGACTTTAAGAACCGGTGGACCATACCATGCTATTTCTCCTCAGGGTCCGCTTCAGAAATAACAAGAGACAGCAGAGAAACTTTTAAGAGAGTAGTAGTGATCTGTTTACAATATTCTTAAGAGAGACTTTATACCACAGATCAACTATGTTTGCATTTACAAGAACCGGGGACTTCTGCAGACAAGGCAGCTACAGTGTGGACAGCAGTCCTCCTTCTTCCTACAGTTCCAGCTGTCCATCAGGGACATCACAGAATCCACTAGTGACATTACCGTGTGATAGACTCCTCCCACTTCGCCTGTGCAACATCAGTATAGATTTGCCTGTGTCAGTAAGTGCTGAAAAAAACCCTTTAGAGCTAAAACAAGAACTAGAGACAAAGGGAGAACATTGTGTGAAACAGCATGCCAGATTAGCGCAACAGTTTGGCAGGAGACGGTTTCATCAAAAGCCTACCAAATACTCATACTTAACCAAGCGTTAGGGTGGCAGTAGGGGAAAGAAGATAACCAAGGTCTCTAGTGACAGATGACACACTGGATTGAGAGGAGCAGCTCAGGCTGTATACCTGCTGCTCTCACAGAACTGGCCACAAACAAGAACTATGCATTCAGTCTAACCATACTTTCTGCCATCACAGCAACCACATATTCAGCAGCATGTATCTGTTTTACCTTGTGATGACTATTACATGGAAACTGTGAATTAAAAAAAATAAAATAAAACAAAACAAAACAGTGGTTTGCATGCTCATTGCTCTCATCTTTCCATTCTGACAAACATCACAACTCCATGCACTGTCAATGGCATTATAATCACTGGAAGGTAAGTGAGGTCAATCAGAAAAGGCAGATCGCAGCTTTTATTAGTAGAAAGGAAAAAGAGGAAGGAAAAGAAAAAGAACTCATAGTGGATTGTTACTTATGGCTGATTCGCTGTTTTATGTTATAGGAACGTCAAATAACCTAGAAGTCAGTACTGCCCATACACGTTACCTGATACATCTCCAGGGAGCACGCCTGTCCTTCCAATGTTGGTGAGTAAATGATCTATGTTTGGTACTGGCTGGGAGTCTACTGTGTTCTCCTCCTGCACTGTTGTCTATGGTTAACAAACAAAGAGCTCTTCATCATTTCTTCAAAGACAACTTTCAAACAACATCTAGTAGAAGACATTAGCTTAACGTTGCATTGGTTAGATGTCACTAGCGGTAAAGTAAAGTAAGCACCACAGTTATATTCTTATCAGATCAGCAACCGAGGCACTAGAGACCTGCTTCCGGGTGCAAAGCTGATAACAGCACACAAAGCAGAGGATCAAGACTGCGGTGGCATCAGAAGGAGCCTGTGTCCCACATGAAAACCGCTGAGCACGCGCGCTGACAATACTTACGAGAGGTTCTTCAGCACCTTCTTCTGTGAAAAACCAGTCATGCTAAAATTTAAAATAAAAAGATGAGAATAATTAAATAACTAACCCTCTACGGGTATTTCTATCTTGGGGAAACAGCACAGAAATAAGGGAAATGCTGTAAGGGAAGAAAAAGTAGAAGCAACTTTTGTCCTACCAGTTGTCAGCTGTGATGAAAAGTAACTTTCAGGAAGAGACGCACTGTGAACTTACTTGCTGGATGAGAGTCTCTACAATTTTGTACTGGTCAGGCATGTGTGTGACCATGTGGGTCATGTTGTCTTCTGATGTTCGCACTAGAGTTGGACCAAAAACGATTGCTAGGTTTCTTGGTTCCATCTGAAGAAAAGGAAGAAAGTGGAAAATTAGATTAAACCTCCACTGCTGGTCTGGCATTTTGTTGCTGAAATTAATTTTGATGAAGAAAATACAAGGAATGGATGAAGAAAAGGAAATGCTTCCTAGTTAGGGTTTTCATGAGCAAATTTTTGAATGATAATAGACAATGGCTAATTGGTATTTGTGTTTCTCCAAGAAGTCTTTGATTAGTTTTAAAGCAAATCAACTGTTTTTGGTTAGAAGATGGACTGGGTGTGGGGGGGGGGTGAAATTAAAGAAAAAGGAATTGAAAGCAAGGGACAAAGGACCAATCATACTTAACCAGGGAATGAAAAAATTCATCATTCTGGATCTCACATTACCATCTTTTAACCACTGCAGCAAATGCCATCTTTTAAGCAGTGTCACATGTGCTACTGTACCACATGGAAGAAAAATAACTCACTACATTTAGGATTTTCCTAGGATGTTGCCTTACTAGAATATAAAAATAATACCTTTGGGAAAAGATTTGGGCACTGGCATGTGTGTGTCTTTTTCTGGAATATTCAGTTATTTTATTTTAACCCCTATGCTGGTAAGAGTGGCCCAAAGCCCAAAAATCCACCACATCAAATGCTTTATTTACATCCGGCATTCAGTAGATTCCTGTCTCTGGCTTCATTTAAGTCTTTAGACTAATGACATACTTTAATATTTATGTATAGACACATGTTTGTCCCATATGAGTAGCTTTTAGCTGGCTCCTATATATAAGATGACACTTAGCCTGTACCATACTGTCTTCAAGATTCAGTATTAATCCAGTAAAAAGGGTGTGATGCCTATATCCTTGGCTCCAGTATTGGCAGAAGGAGGCAATAAGTATATATATACTTAGATTCCATAGTTAGATTCAAGGCCAGCCTGAGCTACAAAAAAACTGAGGCAGGTATGGTGGCTCACACTTTTAATTCCAGCATGGGGAAGGCAGGATTTCTTGAGTTTGAGGCTAGCCTGGTCTACATAGCAAATTGCAGGACAGCTACACAAAAAACCTTTATCAAAATAAACAGAACAATTCGTCAAGAAAGCCCGAACATGAACTGAGTATCTGATAATACTTAGGACAGTAGTTGTGGGTATGTGGTGGTGTGGTGTTAAAAGAAAGTAGTGACATAAAATGAAACATTTCTAAATGAAATGCCCCTTCACGAGAGTGACAACTGCTGTCTGGGGACCTGTACTTTTGAGCGACCTTCAGAAGGACCCATCAAGTGCAGTCTGAGGCTTCCCACGAGTACTCAACACAGAGTGGTGAAGGCCAATGCTCAACTGAAAAAAGTGGATTTCAATAGGCTGTACCTTACATACCTTATTTTTTTCTGAATTTTCTGCCACTGTCTTCAGATGAGCCGAAAGAAACTTAAGTGTTTCATAATGATGTTCAGGTAGATCATGAATCTGGAACATATTATTTTCAGAATGGATTTAAACGCTGTATTTGAACTGTACCTCCCCAAATGAAAAGTAATACCTACTAGTCTTTTTAACGTTTTCAGCCGGTCTACGGGGTCTTCCTTACGATTGGCCTCAATGAAGTCAGCATATTTATCTGGCAGCCGTAGGAACAAGAGAACAGGGCTTAAGTTTAAACCACAATTTAGAATATATAAGATTTGTCTATTGTTGAAACATAAATCTCTGAAATTTGCAGGCTAGCAATGGTTTTTAATGACCTCAAAACGTTTCCAACAGAGTTCTCTCAATGGGACTTCTTTGAAGCTACTGTCTGGCATTCACTCTGTCCGTCCACTCTCCCCACCTCACGACAGTATGTAGCACAGAGGCGTATAACTACACCTTATGTCCAAAGAACTGACTGAAAAATAATAACTTTTATAGCTTGATGACAAACATAGGTCAACAAAGACCCTATTTTCATTTTACTGATTTTTCACCACTATTTATGAAGATTACAAATGAAAAAAAACCCAGCTCTTAATTGTGGTTTTTCATTAAACTTAGACTTGAGATACATGCCACTTCCATCTTCCCTCATACTGTTTTCTTGGTTTGATTTATTATGCCCTGATTCCCAGCCAGGCTGAGCCTTTTCCTCTGACATGGTCTGTTGGAGCTAACTCACCATTTGTGAAGAGAGGCTCAGGGAGCTTTCTGAAGAAGGATTTTAGTAAACTGCTTATCACATTCAGATCTCGCCATTTCTAGATATGCACAAGAGAAACAGTATTTTTGTGGTCAATATTATGAAAGAAAAAAACCAGATCAGTTATTCAAACAGAAATGAACTTACATCATCTTGTATATCAATGTCAGCCATCCCCTTGTTGAGTTCTTCCTGCATGCTTGAAATGGCTGCGTTGTTTCCAGGAACTCTGTAAATACCTGTATATTCAAGACCCCTTTCTTCAACTAACTTGCAACATATGTCAACGATTAATGGAATATACTGCAAAACAAGAAACCAGCATTTTATTTAACACGGTACAAATGAATTCCTATCACTACTCTAGTTCAGAGTTAATACGTTAGATCAAGAGCTTAATGATAAAAATTACTCAGTCAAAAGTGCTTACTAAATGAGCAGGTAGCCCCTTTATCTAAAGGTCTGTGAACTCAGGCCCTGCTATGATAGCCACTAGGACTAATCCAGATATTTGGGGTCTCCTACCCGGTTGGTGTGGGCAGGCGGGCAGTCATCCAGCCTAACTCCGAAGGTCCCTGTGGCAGCTGGCTTTTTCTCAAATGTCTTCCTCACAATGCTTGGAATACCTCTTCTCCAAGTGCCTTTGTCTTTGGGTGGACTGGTATCATCTTTTGATTGTTATTGAAAACAAAATGACATTGTACAAAATGGAAAAAGACTGTTTAAATCACTTTATAAGTCTAATTCATCAAAGCTTACATTAATTGAAGTCATATCATATAGAACAGTCTACACTTTGCACATTATTTTCTTCCCATTCTGTCACGCCTCCGACCTGTCCACATAACCTGTCAGATACAGTAGACTTCTCTACCCTTTCAGAAAGAAACAGAACCAGAGATCTCGGCTTTGTCTTAGAGTGATACATCTGGCCATTCACATCTGTAAAGATATGACTATGCTTTCCTTCCCTTCCCCTGAGTACAGAGACAGATGGCTTGGGCCTCACCTTAAAGAAAAAGGTGGACCATGTTTACCATGAGCTTCGAGCTAGCTGACCCCAGGTCTGTTGATAAAAATAGCATTGTGAAGCAGGAACACACATTCACCATCTAGCTTAAGTGTTGTTATAGTCAGTTACCTTTGCTGAGAAGCTTCCTCTCTGACTCCTCCTTTGGAGAATGTGGGCTTTGAGTCTTTGGCTCTGATTTAGCACCAAGCAAAGTCTGCCTGATGCTAAGACTCTGGCGAGGTGTTTTTGGCAACTGTTCTGTTTTGCTGTTGGGAGAAATGAACATTTTTTAACAACTGTATATATGACATCTAAATTAACCATAGGCATGGTGGTATTCTCACCTCATCAGACTGTTATATTCTTTGATTCTTCGACTAATTAGATCTCTGTTGGTAACTCCAGTGTCCTACAGAATAAGCAGAAGGTGGCATCAGAAAGTATGTTATTAGACTATTAGAGGCAGAGGGTGATCCCTGCGTTTGAGGCTTGCTATTAGATCACTTTGTTTATTAATACAAATGCTATGATTTATTCTCAGTGGACCTGTCATCCATGTGACAGATGGTCCAAGTGTCTCCTGCTCCTGAAAGTGAGTTTGCTGTGCATTTTCTGTATATATGCAACACTTAGGATAGTTTTTAACTAACAATAATTCAGTATATACTGAATTAATATGCTACGTAAAATACCTGACTGGGGAGCACAAAGCCAGTTTCTTCTCGAATACCAGAACAAATCATGAGCACTCAATACCATTTAGTAAAAGACAGAAAAATACACCAGAATTTATTAATGATTGACTTGTAGGAATAGTGAAGTGGGAGTCAGGTGGCATCAAGAGGGCCAAGACCATCTGCTTTGTCCTAAGGCAAACCCAGAACTGACAAGCAGGAATAACTATTTGTAGCAATTACAATTACACACTGGCATGTGTCTTCAAGCATTTTTAAAATATGTCTTATTTTGAGTGTAATGAAATACATATAACCCACACAGGCAGGAATGAAGATACTTGGAGAGCTTGTGCTCTTTTTGGCTATCAGATTATTGAAACAATGGTTCTCAAAAAGTTGGAACTTTCCCAGGAATCTCATGTTGAAAGAAGCAAAGGCTAATAACATCATGCTTTATGTCAGTAAGAGGGGCCTTGCCTCCTACAAAGAGATTTTACTCAGTTTTGTAACTTGACAAATCTAAACCATAATGATGATGGGCAGGAACACACCCAGATCAGGACTGTTTATCTCCTCACGCATTTCTGTCCTCTATTTAAACCTAACTCTCACACAGGATTCTCAAGGGTAGAGTGGAGGCCACTGGACCTCTTTGTTCCTTCTTTCCAATGTACCCACTTTTCATTATTATTTTGCCTAGGCTTAGGAAGAGAAACTGCATGTTTTCTTTCCCATGCAGACCCTAGATTTTAATTTTCATATGTGTGCATGTATGAGTGTGGGTATGATCATGGAATTAGAAACAGGAGGAAATAAAAAGGCAACAAAATACATGTGACATGAAGTGGAATGCAGGCTACTTTCAGAAAGAAGGGGACCAGGAAGAAATGGAATGAGGGAAAGGGATCAGAAAGACAGAGTCCATTTGAAAATGCCATAATGTAGTTGGGCAGTAGTGGGCTCACACCGTTAATCGCAGTGCTCGGGAAGCAAAAGCAGGCTAGAGTTCCAGGAAGGCCAGGGCTATACAGAGAAACCCTGGCTAGGAGGTGGGGGGCTGGGGGAGAGAAGAAAATGCTATAATGTATCCAATTAGTTTACATGCTTATTAAAAGGCCCAAGTAGCCAGAAGGTAGTGTGGCACACACCTTTAATCCCAGCACTCTGTGAGTTTGAGAACAGCCTGGTTTACACAGCTAGTTCCAGGAAGGTGAGGGCTACACAGAAAAACCCTATCTCAAAAAAAAAAAAAAAAAAAAAAAAAAAAATCAAAACACAAAACAAAATCCCCCAAATAACTGTTATAGCTGAAATCTATACCTTCAGTCTCCCTACACACAATTCAGCTGACACTCTGCAGCTACAGAGCAAAGGCAAGGCAAGGCAAGGCAGGAGGCACAGCAGCACTGGGAGGTTGTCCTCAGGGTGTAAGCCTTTCGGTGTCAACTAGACCATGAAAATGAATGGAGGAAAATCTTACGTGAGGCTGCACAGCTGACGCTGATGTTCATGAGTACTGAGAGCAATGGGTGCAAAGAGCATGAGGACTATGCAAGGAAAACTGCATGGGGTGGGGGAGTGAGCAAACATTTGACCTTCACTGCATTGGAAAATACCTTGAAAAATACCTTGACTACTAAAATTCTTACTGCAAAAGCAACTCCTTGATGATGTAAGCCAGAGACTCTCAAAACTGTAACGCATTATTTCTTATTAAAAAAAAAGAAAAACATGACTTATAACATGATTTTTTCATAATACATGCTTCCTTAGAAACCCACGAGTATACTAAGATATTTTTAACTATACAGTTCTATATATATATATAAAAAAAATCGTATCTTTACCTTAACATAGTAACTTGTTTTTGTAAATGTTTTTATTGTAGCCTAGCCCACAATAATACTAACTTCAATATCCAAGACAGGCTTGTAGTAATTTGTTCAAAAAGGTTCCTGCAGGTTCTATGCCATATGTAAGAAGCTGAAGCACCCACAGATAGTGGTATCCATGGAGGGTATCCTGACCCCCCTCACAGATACCAGGGACAACACTCATGATCAGAAGATAACATGGGGCTCCTGTCTGTGATTTGTTGTGTCTGAAAAGATATGAAGAATATGAATATCCTATTTTTCTTTAGTAATAGTACTTTTTCAATAAGTAAAAATACTGCAGGTATACTTGAGTGTTCCTTTATAATGAATGAAAATAGTGTATCTTATTTTTCATAAAAACAATATGTTCAATGCAAGTGTCAAGTTTTACCCACATCCTTTGAAAAACATACCTCTTCATTTAGGTTGCTACTTTCCTGGATAGTTTTGATCCATGCTAGCATGTCATCTCTGTCTTCAGCCTGGAACAGGCATTCACAGTCGGATGTGGTAAGCCGAAACACATTCCTCCTCTTGGTCTCACTGTATGAGATGTCTATCAGACAAGCATTGACGCTGATGGGCTGTTCTTCCTCTGATGGCGTTATTTGCTCTCTTCTGTCTTTGTACAGGTAAAGTGAATGGCCCCGAAGTACAACATACATCTGTTTCCATGGCCTAATGCTGCCACCAACACGCTAGAAAACAGTAAGTGGTCCATGTCTGTGAATATGCAACTCTGTGACAGGATCAGGACTAAGAACCGCCTTTCAGAGGCATACTTATGTGCCTGGTATAGGAGATGCCTCCTTTTCTTGAATACACATTAAGAGAGGAAGGATTTAAAAAAAATGTCAGGTCGGCTCAGTGGGAAAAGGAGCCTGCTGCCAAGCTTGATATGAGTTCCATCCAAGAGACCCACATAGTACAAGAGAACTGACTCCCACGTGCTGTCCTCTGACCTCCACATGCTTACCTTGGCATAAGGACAATCACATAACATACATGCCCACAGATACATTTCAAAGTGTAGCTAGGAGTGGTGACTCATGTCCCAGTATAACAGGAGGCAAAGGCTCTGATGTGAGGACAGCATAGTCTACTTAGCAAGTTCCAAGTACACAGTGAGTAAGTGAATAAAAATTTAAAATGGTGGTATGGGTGCAGGTTAGCCAGTCCTAAGGGCAGAAGAACTGGCTCTGGCCCTTGCTGCTGGCTGCACTGGGTGAGCTAGCTAAGCAGTGCTGGAGAGCTCTCCCTGGGGGTAATGATGAGGGAAAGCTGGCAGGCTGATCAACCCAGCTACCACCCAGGCCCAGAACCAGGGCTATGAGGTAGCTCACCCCAACATCTATGAAATGCTGGAGCACATGAAGGGGCTGGAGACTGCAGATGCAAAGCTGCAGGATCTCCATGAAGGAGGACAACAACAGGATATCCAAGAGGCACTCCAGAATTGATGGTGTAGCAGGAGCCAGAACAATGACTCTGCAGTGAACACTTGCAAGTAAAGCTATGGACTAAAGAGCAAACTGTGTGACTGACTGACTCACTGTCATACTATAGCTTCCACACTGAGATTTTTCTTTCCCTTTCTCTTAAATTTTATTGGTGGGGGGTGGTTAAAGGATAGAGGGTGGATATGAAGGTACAGAGAGATGAAATTCATTAAAAGTGGTCATTAATGGCTTTTTTGCTTTAATAACAATCATATGGACACAAAACTGTTTTTTCATAATTAAAAAAAAGAAATCCATTAATATTCTTTTTTCCCTTCTGGTGCTAGGGAGTGAATTCAGAGTTCTGTCCAATTCTACCATTGAGCTGTATCTCTGGCCAGGACAAAACAAGTAAAAATCAAGGTTTGGAACAGGGAGATGATTAACACCCCAGGTGGAGTGTTCCCAAAACAAAATGTATTGTCAGGAAATAACATTACCAATGTCATCAGTTTTACATGGTATAAAGCAAGAGCTTCTATATCCAAGTAAATCTGCAAATTTAAACTTTTTGGCAACACTAAAATAGTACTTATGCAAAGATTTTATTGTGTTGGATTCTACTCACTGAAGCACATGTTGATACCATTATACTCATTTATGTAATTCAGGGTTTATAAAATAAAGTGAAGCAGAAATTCAAAAGGAAATTGAAAAAAAAAAAAACTAATAAGAATTGTTATTTAGTGACTTAAGAGCCTCTCTGATCACCAATTCTGGTAAATAACGGAAGTGGGTTCCTCCTTAGACCCCAATTTCCTGTTTGCACTGACGAGAAGCAGAAAACTACATTCCTTTCTTAGGAATGCCTGGGTACTGCACAACCTCACATGTGCATGAGCTTTTCATATCAAGCCTAATTCTGATGTCACATGAGCTAAAAAAGTGCACTACCTTGCCCTTATCAGTGGTAAGTGGTCGGAACTGGAGCCACCCTTCTTTGGCAGCATCACTGAAGACCTCAGAGGAAGAGTCCTTTCTGGATCCAGAGTCCTCTGATGACTTCTGACCATCCGTAATCTACAGAAAGGGCCAAGGACAGTAAATATAAACAGTTACATATGGAAACTTTGTTGGCAAAATGTCTTATTTAATGTTCTAAGTAAAATGCTGTGGAAAGTTCTGGGGTTAGAAGAAGTCACACTAGAAACACATCTAGCCTGACACCTCCCCTGCCCCTCCACCCCCAAAGGTGAAGAGGCTTCCATTGTTTTTCAAAAGCCGTCTACAGAAAAGTATGATTTTACTGGTTTCATGGAGTCACATTTTGGGAGAAAAAGAAAACTGGCTGGACATGCATACACGCACTCGATGACACACAAGAAGTCAGGTGTAGTGAGTGTTACACCTCTGTAACCTAGGCACTCAAGAAGCTGCAATATGATCTCAAGATGTACAAATAATGAATCTATGTGTAGTTTATAGAGTTTGGGACCGGCCTGGGGTACAAAGTGAGTTCAAGGCTGGCCTATTCTACACAATGAGATCCTGCTTTAAAACAAAAACTCGTGCAGACAGAAGTGAGAAAATCAGCCATTTGTGAGCCGTGCTTCTGTTCTGGAGAATGAGCTCAGGGGGATTGAATTGGACACTGAAGGACTAAGCTGTTAGCACTACAGCTATGCTTCTTCACAGTGAAGGAGCCAGCCATAAAAGATCAGAGATAGGAAAAGTTCAGCAGGAATGCATGGCTGATGAACTCATATTTATTGTTTTAATAATGCACAGTCCGTAAAAGAGCAAGAGCTAAGAAAGGGTTGTTCTGGACTTTTGTCTATGGTAGAAAGAAGGAAAGCCTGAAAATAATGGAATAAGGTCACCCTGCTACAAGGAAAATAGTTTCTAAAGGGACATGCACGAAGAGGCACGTGACTGGAGAGAAAGGGATTGACACCGTAAGTGAAGACAAGGAGGAATAAAGCACTCAGTTAGTGGCAGAGACAGAGTAGACCCATCTGACCTCTCAGAGTAAAACAAACAGAAGAAATAGGGGAAAGTTCTAGAGTTTGGCTTGAGCAAATGGGAGAACAGAAGTAGATTTAATGAGCTGGAGAGAAGGGATAACCCATCTAAGGGTAATCAAGAGCTGCTTACTAAACATGTGGACGAAGATGGCAGGTTAGGTAGCGGTTTACATGAACTGTTGTTCTGGGAGGAAGCCGAGGCAACAAACAGACTGTGAGGCCTCTGAATTAACCAACAAGGAAGTCGATGTACAGGAATGGGTTGAAACTAGCCTCAGGCATTTCAAAGTTTTAACTGTGCAGAAGTTGCAGCAAAGAAGACTCAGATGTACTCTCAGAAGTCCAGGGAAGAGCTGATGAAGTGAACGCAGAAAATGGAGATACTTCCCCACGGGGGCGGGAACTGTGTAACTATTCCTCAAAAGTTGCATTAAGTTACAAACCCAAGTAACCACCATCAGTGAAGCTGAGTGTCACTGGCAACCTTGGCATACTTATCATACTCGTGTATGCGAACTAAGGAGAAGAGACTGTGTACACGTTTTCAAGAAGATTTAGTATAAAGTACAAAATAGAAGTAGTAGAGAGGGGCACAGATCCCAGAAGATTTCAGTTTAACAAAGATAGTAGATGATGACTGCATGACAGTGAACATGCACAGGAAGACGGTCTCTACAGAAGACAGGCTAGAGGAAGCGAGCATTGAGTGACTGATGGGCACCACAGAAGTCTGGGTGCCTGCTGGCTTTCACCAGGACAAAGCTTTAAGGTAAGAGCAAGAAAGGAAAGAACTATGCAGCCACAACCATCTCTGAGGGTGGTAAATAAGAACATTCCTGTCTAGTCATTCCTAAGTTTTCAGACAAGTACAGGGAAGGGTGAAGGAGACAGCACAGATGTGGCTGTGATGGGCAGGTAGAGTGTGAGGAGAAAACCCAGAAGGACTGCTGGGCAGTTTGAGTTGGGCCTTGAGTTGTTAATGAGAAAAGTCAGCCCAACGTATATAAGGCATTACATACGTGATGGACATGTTTAGAAATGAAAAACATTTATTCATGTACTTTTCAAATACAATGGATATAGATTAAAAAGTTACATCATTTAAATACAAAATACATACTTTGATGGGCTAAAAGAAACGAAGGCAAACAAAACATTTATCATTTACTTGGTATGGTAAAAATATTAAATACTAACCTTGATTCCCTTTAGGCTAGACACGTGCTTAAAGGATCTGTTGGGAAAGTATATAAACAAATGTAATGATTATAAAACTCTCAGTGCAAGAAATTACTAATACAACTAAATTTTCATTAATAAGTTGACATTTCATGCCTACCATGTGATCACTATGTTTATTGTTCAATGTATGAACAGCTAAGTTATAAATATATACATTTTCAATTCACTGACAGCAGCTTTCTTAGCTTTAATTTGCCAGGTCAGCTGTTTCTGCCTTTTTTGCTTTATGTATGCAACTTTTGAAAAAACATTTCTTTATATCAAAGGAAAAGCTGCCTTGGCTAACTACTGGGTTGTTTCCCTACAGCTGGCATCCGACTATAGCTCATCTAGCTAATGAAAAAGCTGGGCCTTGAATGCAGCAGCCATCGAGCTGTCAGGCGATGCCAGCCACACCCTGTACCCTCCACCTGTAGGAGGCAAGAGGTCTTGGTGGACACGGAAAAGCACTGGGGGAACCTGGAATGTTAAGCTCACAGGGCTGGTCCTTCAAGGGAAGGAATGAAAAGCCTGTTTGCTGCCCAGAAGGCTGAAGCAGACATGCTTTGTAGCCTACAGACCTTTGTACTCTCTGTGCAGTCTGAGACTTTCTGGCACTCTTCCTCCTCTAGACCCTTGAAAACTTGTTCTCCTCAGTCAATCCACAGAACTTATCCTTATGGAAGGTGTCCTACTGTACTTTAACAAAGAGTTTCAAAGTAGTAATGTCTCACCTTTATGGAGCTGAATTTGTTTCTCAAAGAGATTTATGTTGTGTACACAGGACTGAGTTAATTATCACCAAAAAAGTTTTCACTAAATTGTGCTATGCTTAAACATGACTAAAATAAACCACCGGAGTCTGAACCAACACTGGCTACTGAGTCACACTGAACCAGAATTCTTGCCTATGGATCATCTCCTGCCAGGCCCATGAAGGCCAGAGATGCCTCCCCTCTACCCCAGGCCACGCCCCCTGAACATGCCCCTCCACCCACACTGAGTGCTTTAGAGAAGGGAAGAAATAAATGCTGTCAATGAAAGCTTCAGTAGACAGGCTTGTATTAATTCTTTAAAATAATTAAGCTTTTAAGGATGTGACTAAATATATGTTTGTTCTCTCATAAAAACCACCTCAAAAAAGGAGGTAATTAGAAACGGGTATATAAACTCCACCCTGAAAAGTACCAGGAGACATTGAAACTGTTTAATAGGATAGAAAGAAAGGGTTCAACTCCTGGAGGGAGTCTATCTCACAATTTCTGTATATCTGTAGTATCTTGTTCTCAATAAAAAATAACAGTGCTATTCAAAAGAAAAAGGAACCCAGTTTCAAGATATGGAAGATTATAAAACCAAACACAGAAATGAGCTGGACATTGGAATTAAAAAAAAAAAGGTAAAAACATACATGAACAAAAAAGAGCAGCTAAAAACCAACAGAGAGGATGCCATTTCAAATAACGTCAAGTCCTCTGAGAGATCAAAGCTAACCACCCCCCCCATTCTCACACAGGACACAAGCTGGAATTGTGAGGAACTCACAGGCCACCACCTAGCACCAGTGAGGGGAGAAAAAGTGAGGAGGTGTCACGCTTGCAGGCATGCGGGGGGAGGGGGGGAAGACACTTTCATCCTGAGTGTGGCCATGGTAAGCTGTCCATGCTCTGGTAACTAACCCCACACATGCTCATGCAAGTCTCGTCTCCCTAATTAACCTCAGTGGGACACACAGGCACAGAAGTAGAGGTGTTGAGTGGACAGTGAGTTTAGCAGAAGTTGGGGAGGGGTCAAGTGAAAGCACTGGGGAATTAATATTGTCTAAGACATTGTAGACATTGTATATGTATTAAATAAATGAAACACACAGTGCTGGCATCTCTGAAGAAAGCTGTGCAGTCTGTGTGTGGAGAAGCCTGAAGTGTGGCAGTCACTGACACATTTTAGTGAAAGGCTCAAACAGCTCACACATCCAACCTGGCAACAGTAGGAGCATTCCTACTGAGCTGGAACACTGTGCCCTGGCTGTATCTCACAGGAACCATTCTTAAGTGACTAGTCCTAGAAGATCTAATTGAATTAGAATATAAATGACAATCTGATAAAAGTGTAGGACATCAAATAAGGCGACATAAGAATTGTTCATTGTTAATCTATGAACCAGATAGTGTGTCAATGAAAATATCTACATGAAAAAGAACTAAAAAATCATGTTTGAAGGTTCAAATAATAAAAATAACCAGAATTTTGAAGAAAAAAAAAATCCTAGTGATGAATAATAGTCCTACCTCATTATAAAAGCATTATAAAACCACTAGAAGTAGCTACAGGTCAAGGGAAAAGCATCTTAAATCTGTAACATAAAAAGCATATTGCTATATATATATATATATATATGTGTGTGTGTGTGTGTGTGTGTGTGTGTGTGTGTGTGTGAGAATATAAATATTCTAAAATCAACTGGATGTTACTTTGATACTATTTGGTTTGCATTTCTAATGTCAAAGTTAAAAATGAGACAACTTAAAAGCTAAATTCATAATGACTACCATTCATATAAAAACATTTAAACTAATACATCTGAGACTCACAATTTTGCATCTTCTCTATAATCATCCAGCCCTTCATCATAGGATTTTGATCTCTCTGTCTTTGAGTTGTGCTGGCCATCCAAGCTGGGAGGTCCAACAGATTCTGCAATGAAAACCCAGCATTCATACTTTTCAAGTGGTTTTCCACATTTTTTTCAATGGTGAAAAGGTCAGTGTGCCACATATTGCAAGGTATAGTGTGCAGTCACTTTAAACATACCTTGGTCATGGGAGAGCTGACGTCGAATCAAAGGAGCAGAAGTTGTGAGGCTGGGAGGAACTGTTGCTATGGAGGGGACCTGGGAGGTAGAGGCTGAGATAACAGCAGAAGCAGGGATATGTGCAATATCATGATCAATGCTAGGACTGGTTGGTTCATCTGTAAGAAAGGAAACAATTTCTTAATAGTTGACTAATTTTTTTTTTTTTTTGCTAAAAGGACCAAATAGAGGTTTTAGCAGCCACTAAACCACCAATAAACAACATAGTTGTCTATTAAAATTCACCTTACACAACCACTACTCTAGTGATGCCAAAACTCTAAAAATATAAGAAAAATAAATATTTTCCCCAATTATGTATAAAGGAAAACAAGCATAGCAAAATGTGTAGGTTATTCAAATGGACCAAAGCAAATAATCAGATATTATGTAAAAAAAAAAAAATTACTTTTCAAGTCCATGTGTCCACCCCCCACACACATTTTAAATTTTTGTAGCAAGACCACAAAGCCCAGTATGAAACAGGCAGAAGTGGTATACTACCAGGACATTCTAATCTATCTGGAATTTTTATGTAAATTACAAAAAGTCCTTCTTTCCCAGACAGGTGTGAGTTGTGATCTTTCCATTAGCTTTGTGCAAATGGACTTGTAGAAACAGGACATTTTGTGTTGTGAGTTTTTACCATCTCTAAGTCTGTCACCATCTGTCAAACAAATTTGTATGAATGCATGACAGCTAATATTAATGGTGCTTATTATGCGCTAGTATATGTAAATGGTTTGTATACCCTACTTCCTATAAAATAAAGGAAACTCTGAAACATATGATTTTACAGGTTAAGAGAGCAAGACAGCAGAATTCAATGGTGTCATCTAAACCAAGTCTCACACTGGTTCTGCTTGGCACCTGTCTTCCCATTAGTGAGCAATAACTTACTCTAACAAAAGAAAATCAATGATTTAAATTCTAATATTTCAGGCCAAATGTAATTTAGTAAGAAGCCAGAACTATAAAGCATAAGACTAGATGTCCCATAATGGAATCCTTTACAAATAATCTATAATTATATAAATCAGAATTTTGATTACTTGGCTTAGAAGGTCAAACACTAATTCTGAGCAAATGCTAGCAATCTCCTATCATTTTAATAACCAGTACATTAGCAAAAAGAACTAATGTTTGAAAAATTGTAACATTTCTATTTTATGATTAAAAGCAATAAATCCTTTAGATAAATACAAAGAGTCAATGAAACAAAGTTAATTCTCTGCAAAGAAAAGCAAGATTGACAAACCCATAGTCACACTAAAAGAAAACAAGTGAAGGCCCAATAAAGAGATGATAATGCTATTACAACAGAATTCTTTTTAAAAAATTTTCTGTTTGCAGACTGCATGATTTTTGTGATGATTAATATTCCACTGTCAACTTGATTAGACTTGGAATCACCACGGAATCACACTATCTGGGTATATCTATGGTGGTATTTCCAGGAAGGTATAACTAAAGAGGGAAGACCCACCTTGAATGTGGGCAGCTCAACTGACGGGGAGGTATCTCTAGTATGAACTGCCCATCCCCACTCCTCCCTAGATACAATGTGACCAGCTGTCAGGAAGACTCCATCAAAAACCAATTAGGACATAGGTTGAGGATGTAGCTCTGTTGGTAAAGTACTTGCCTAACATGCTGGATCCCTAGCTCTTCCCTGTAGAAGATTTTCTCTGTCTATCTCAGTCCCACTGGACTGGTTTTCTCACCACCCACTCTAATAAGACTTAATATCAGTATCAATTGTTTAGCTAATGGCTTAGGCTTATTAGCTAGCTCTCTCTTATTAACCTGTGTATCTCTACATGGCCTTGGCTTACTGGTGATGCCTGGGTCTCTTGACTCCCCAGCTGCTACTTGGCATCTGTCTTTTCTCTTCCTTCTTCCTACCTGTGTCTTTGTAATTCCCATCTAGGTAAATCCTTCCTGTCCATTGGGTGAAATAGCTTTATTCATCAACCAGTAAGAGAAACATATAGTCACAGCATATAGAAGGGCATTCCCCCCCCCCCCATTACTTCATAAAACCAGTATGGTGGCACACACCTCTCTAATCCCAGCACCCATGAGATAAAGACAGGAGAATAAGAAGTTTAAGGCCATTCTCAAATATACAGAGTTCTAGCTCGTCCAGGACTTTAGCTGAGTCCATATTTTGCAAATAAAACTCAAGAGCAACAACAAAACCTGGTATATTATTACAAGTAAATAAATGTGGCCACACTGCAAGATACAAAAATAGCCATTAACATACAAAACAGTAGCATTTCTATACACTATAGCTTTTGGGTCATCTGAAAAACTCATGAAAATAATCCCATTTGCAATTAGTTACAAAAAATCCCCACAAAGAATCTTGAAAAAAAAAGTGAAAGAAGCAAATGATAACTGTACAGAAATCACAAAGCACTGATAAAAGAATATAACAAACATAACTACAAAGATGTCTTGTGCTCATGCCTGGTTAGAATAATTATTGTTAAAATGTCCATGCTACCCAAGCAATCTACAGATTTCATGTGATCATTCCCTGTCAAAATACCAATTAAAAAGCTTCACAGGTGAGGCCCTCTCATTTACAGTCAAATGATCAGGGACCAAGACCACATAATGAGGGATGGGTGGTTTTTTCAAGATGCAGTTGCTGGAAAAAAGGTATCAACACTCAGAAGAAATTGGACCCTTTCTATATACAACAGCTAATTCAAATGGACAGCTAACTTAAATGTTAAGACATGCATGTACAAATCTATAAGGATTTGTTTCTTTTAATAAGATACCAAAAGAATAGGTAACAATTGCAAAACTGGACAGATGGGATTATATCAAAATTAGAAGGAAATAACCTAGTCAAGAGAATATATATATGTATGTATGTATGTATATAAAACAATAGATAATATTTACAAACTATACATCTAACAATGACTTAAAATGTCCAGAATATTTAGGGTCTCAATAACCATCATCATTCCTGAAATAAACTGATTTAAGAATGAGCACAAGATCTGAATAGACATCCACATTTCTAAGAAGACATGCACACCCTGCCAGAGGCCTATCAACAAACACCAGTAGGAAACACAAACCACAACTGCACTGAGCTATCACCTTACTCCCGCCATTACCCGGAAGACTCAGGTGACAAGTGCTGGCAATGATGTGCAAGGTAATCCTCACACACTGTTAATGGGAACATGAAAGACAGTATGAAAGTTCTTCACAGAGTCAAAAAACAGAACTACCATGCTACCAACAATCCCATTACTGGGTTATATCCAAGAGAAGTGACATCAGTATGTTGGAGAGACATCTGGATTCCCAGGCACATCACAAGAGCTAACATGGAATCAACTGCACTGTCCATGATTGGGATCAAGACACAAATAAAATGTGGAAGATATATACAACACAATGCCTTTTTTTTTTAAAAAGGATCATTTGCAATGTGGGCAAACCTGGGGGTGGATGGAGGTGGGGGCATCTTGCTAAGTGAAGTAAGTCAGGATGGGAGAGTCAAGTGCTGTATGATTTTTACACACACATGGTTCCTGGAGGCTAGAGAAGAGGCAGAGGATTAAGAGATTAAGAGATTGGCCAACAGGTACAAAGTTTGAGCTACACAGGAGGAATAAATTCTGGAATTTTATAGTACCACTGGGAAAGCATTAACAATAAATTATGTTCTTAAAATAGTTGCAAAGAGGTTTTGAATGCATAAACCATAAAGAAGTAATAAATGTGGGAGGAGATGCAAATGCTGATCATCTCATCATGGTACAATGTATATGATTAAATATCACCTTACATTCCATAAGCACTTACAACTAGCTGTCAGTGAAACAAAGGAGCCGGGTATCATAGCACATGTAGTGTTCAATCCCAGAACTCATCAGACAGGTGATCCTCCAAGTCCAACCTGATCTACATAGTGAGTTCCAAGAGAGCTGCCCACCTCAGGCTTGGGAATTTCTGGGAGACTGATCATGTGCTGGACAGGTTCCACAGGGAAAGAAGAGTCCCAGAGCCTTAGGCATCTCAGCCTCCACTCCTGTGCTGTGTAACAAGTGACACAGTGACCGCAGGTCACGTGTGAAGCAGTAAATGGGCTTTAAGTGCACTGTTATGACACATAGCTTTAGGAAGTACAACAAATGTGCTTATTTAGTAGGAACTGTGGGAAAGGCTTTAGTAAGTACTCAAAATCAATGAAGGGAGTCAGTGAGCACTTTTATTCTTTTTAAAAAGGACTGATTTTGTTGTTTTGTTTTTTTGAGACAGGGTTGCTCTGTGTAGCCCTGGCTGTCCTAGAACTTGCTCTGTAGACCAGGCTGAACTAAATTCAGAGATCCGCCTGCCTCTGTTTCCTGAGTGCTGGGATAAAAGTATGCACCACCACCACCAGACTTGATAATTTGTTTTGTACGTGCATCCACATGCATATATGTCACATGTGTACAGGCACTATGGAGGCCATCAGATGGATCTCCTGAAGCTGGAGTTACAGGCAGTTGTGAGCTACCTGGTGTAGGTGAACTGGGAACTGAACTCAGGTCCTCTGGAAGAGCAGGAAGTATTTAATTGATGAATCATCACTCCAACCCTGAGCATTTTATTCTTAAAAACAATCAAATAAGACTGTCTGTTTTCATTAATCTGCTCCTGTAGGAAGCCCTCCCCCCATATTCCTCTAAGAAACCACCAGACACTCTAATAGTTTACTGAGGTTAAAACAAGCAAAAAAAGAGGTAGGAGAGCCCTGCATTTGAGCTGTGTCTTTTCCTTTCTAGGGCTTATTCCTTTATAAATTTTCCTTGGTTTCAGAAAAACCTCCTTTGTTGTGCATTTACTTCGTTGTGGGAATAACTGGAGTAGATTTGGAAAGTTTTCAAGTGTGTGTCCAGTCTGTACCACCTGTCCCACTTACTCAGTTGTTACCTCTGCCCTTACCCCAGTGCTGTCCTCACAGCTGGTCAGAACCTTGTGTTTTCCTCCCATCTCACCCAAAATACATTTAAACCAAGAGTCTGCTGTGACTGATGAGGCTGCCATTCCTGCTCCAGCTCACCTCTCTGTTCTTGCTCTCATTCAGATCTTCTGCATGCCTCCCTTCTGCTGCCTCTCCAACACCTTTCTATCCCACAATATGCTAGACACACAGCCCCAGGTAACCACAGGCCCCTCTGCCATGGTGTGTTTCACCATCTGTTCGGACATCCCTAACCTATTCAGGCATTCCTGCATTGAAACTCAAAGAGCCACTTCAGATGTGTCCAGTCAGACCCACAGCTGTACTTCTGATTGCCCACCTTTCTGTCAAAGGAGAGTACACACTCTTGAGAGTTTGTGTCATTCATTGTTCCCTATGCCTAGAACACTGCCTGGAGGAAAAAGGCACTCATGAGGCAGAGTTGTTAAGATAGTAGCTGAGTGATACTTTGTAATGACGATTGAATGTATAGAAAACTGAAGGAGGGAAGAGGAGGGGAGGAAACTCTGTCATAATTACTGTGCAGTCCTAAGACATCATCTATAAGTACAATCATGATAGATATACTTAATAGTGTCTTCATTTTTATAAACGAGAAGTCTAGAGTACAGAGAACAAATTACTTCCATAAGAGAACTTAGAAATGAGGGCTCTAGGCTAGCTTGATTCAGCATCACAAACACTCCTAGAGCACTGTTCTCTAAGAAGCGCATCGTAGCGGGACTGTATGTCTGTGTGTACAGGGGCTTTGCTTTGCCACCAAGGCATCTTCCTCTTAAAAGTTTCTGGAAGGCCCTCAGTAGCTTTGTGGTATAATGTTTGCCAATCTCTTACTTTTTCCTTTCTACAGAAACTTTAAGCTGTTGAACAATTCAATTGTCATGTGGCAGTACCCAAATCAGCTTAAAAGGAGTCTACATAGTGTCAAAATTTTATAAATAGGGCATTTTCATTGTGAGGAGTGTTTTCACCAAAATTATACCCATGTGCATATTTGTACCCTTACTGCCAAACTTACTGAATAGTTCCTGTTGTACACAGAATACCTCATCTGCATAGTAACTGAGGGGGGTGCTGTGACTTAGTGGGAAGCACCTGTCTACCTATCTAGCAGGGCCTAGCAGAAGGCCCTGGGTTTGATCCCAGCAGTGAAAATAAACAAGTAAACAACACTTTAAAATGCTTTGAAAGCACAGATTAAGATGTCTGTGCCTATGGAACATAAATCCCACTTTTCTGAAAAAATCTTTACATAGTGGACACTATGCAGTGCCTCTGAATGAGCTCACCTATAAATGGGATGGAAGCCAGGGAATCACCAGGCGGACTCGTGCTGGAAGCCTTCCTTTCCTCCATCCTTTTTATATGGACCTCTCTGCGAGCATCGTTCGGTAGCCAGCAGGTGGTGTCTGACCCAGTTTCCTGGTCATTCACTGCCAAGATGTAAGACTGATGTCTTAAAGGCTGTGGTGTCTGGCGACCAGATGGAGGTTTTTCCCTTAGGATGACAGATTCTTTATTATCTAGCCCATCTGGCTGCTGCATTTCAGCCTCCTGTAAGTTTAAATCTCCATTCCTTGGGCTGGCAGATAATTCTAAATCTGATGTTCCCAAGTTCTCACTGAGCTGAGGCCCGGTCTTAGCAGAAGTTCCTGGTAAACATGGGGATATCTCGGCCTCCAGCTGGTGATCAAGGGTGCTTTCAGGTCTGAACCATGTCTGCTGACTCAGTGGGCTGTGCTGATGCAGATGATTGACTGGCCTCTGGTCTTTGGTGTTAACCAGTGAATGCTGGCTGAAGGATGGTTTGGAGACAGGTGTAGAAGGCGTTTTCAGAGAATTGCTTCGGACTTTCACAAGTGGGGACCTGTCCTGTGAAATTCCCCGTGGCAGTGACATCCCACTAGTAGTTGCGAAATTTCTGTTGGAATGTGGTGGTCTTAAGTCTGCTGGGACTTTTTTAAACTGTGAAACAGGTCCTGTTCCTCTACCAATCAGTCGCCTGTTATCAGAATTAACAACAGGGGCCACAGTCAAATGTGAACCTCGGAAAGATTTGTGGATTTCCTGCGGCCTGGGTCTTTCATAAATACCCCGTCTATCATCTTGCTCAGTGAACCCACTCCACTTGTAGGTCTGTTTCCGCTCCCCATTTGAATCAGGTGTTTGACCTTCAGAACTGACACCGGCTGTGGTTTCACCCTGTCCCTCGATGTAATCCCATGAGCGAGTTCTATGGTTACTAAAACTAACAGGTGGGGAGGTCAGCGCTCCTTGAGATGCACTTCTTGGGCAATATTTCATCAGCACAGAATCTTCCAGTCTTTCCTGAGATACACTGCGCTGCCGAATCTGAACAGACTGGGGCACTCGATCGTGAGAGGTGCTTCGGCGTCGTACCTGCAAAGCAGTGCGGGTGGGTACCACCTGGTTATAGTCTGCTGCACTCTGAGATGCAGCTCTTAAGCTGTCCAACCTTTCTTGAATTGTCCGACAACCTATGTGTGATCTCCTATTATCAATGTATTCTTTGTAAGTCTTATAATTTTTCCAGTCTATGTGCTGATGGGAGTTTGGGGAATAGTGATTGACAGACACAGAAGGAGAATCCACAGCTTGAGGTCTACTACCTGAGACTCCTTCTGAGTGTCCACTGTAATTTCCAGATTTAAGTAAAATTCCAGAAGGCTCCAACGATCTGGAGCCTGTGGTCTGATGGATCACATGGGCAGTGGGAACTGATGGCGGCGATGTGGCTCTGGATGCTGCTTTTGAAGAGGTCTGCTCACTTACACCATACCTTACTTCTTCTGTTCTATGGGAAGGACCCGAATGGCTGTTTCTATTGGATAACAAGTCTACAACCTTCTCAGAAGGCACAATGACAGTCCTCACACTTTCATTGCAAACACACACTGCTGTGTTTGATTTCGCAACATCTGTTGGTGATGGAGGCACTTGTATTTCCATTCTATAGGCCCTGCCAGGTTGTGTCAGCACTGGTGTACTGGTTTGCTGTTTGTTCGGTAATGAGTCTGGAGGAGATAGTTCAACTGGCTGTGCCGTGGTTGAAGGAGTGGATGACAACCAGGGATAGCAAACTGGTGGAGGTTCAGGTATGTTACGGGCATTGCCACTGTAAGCTTCATTGCCTTTCAGGTAGGCATCTTGAGAATATGCCTGTACAGGAAATTAGAGAAAAGTGTCACAATAATTTTCATATTTGTAGTTCACTATTTGACCAAGTAAGCCCTACCTTAATCTTGAACAACACACACTATGGCATGCATACAAAGCATAGCACAGGGTACTACATTCTCAAGAATTATTCTTAGAAAAATTGAATAAAGTATAGAACGTGCCATATACACAAACTGCAATCACTAATTTTTCCAAAAGGTTCATGAGGCATAATATTGCCCCAACCAACCAGGCATAGCATGCTATTTCTAAAACCTCTCCATTTAAGCTTTAAGATTTTTCAGCTGTCAACAGGCCAAGTGGCTGTCTAATAAATCCCAGCAAAAGAAGATTCTTAATATTTATAAGGGAAGAAAGTCAAAATATTAAAACCCTTACCCAAATTGATATTTAATGCAGTAATACCGTAACAAATTAAACAATTACTGAAATGGCTTGTCAATTAACTATAAAGAATTTTTAAAAATCCATCTTGAAAAATTAAGCCCCTAAACAGCAACATTAAATATTTTCATATTTAAAGTCAGTGAATGTGCATGTTCAAGAAATTAAGTAGCACATATTAAGTAGCAAAAAAATATGAAAGAGAATTCATCTTTTTAATAGAAACTTTTTATCTTAAGTTAAGCAGACATTACTCAACAAATTGGTCTCTTTTACTTAGGACATTTCAACTAATAACAAGCATGTAACTTTTTATTTTTTTTAATTTATAAAATTATCTAGCAATACTTCTGAAAATTTAAGAACTGAAATTAATTAGATAGACTCCATACAAACAGCGCTAATGGATGTCACACAGGACTATGCTCAGATCCAAGGCAGTAAGGTGTGGTGTCTATCATCTCTGATCAAATGAGCTTAATTCCTAGCTAGCAGCACATCCTGCCTTCACACTACATAGCCTGCAAAGATCAAGTGCAGCTACGAAATAACAACAAAGGATTAGGGAGGAGAGGGTAAGATACTTAAAAAAAACAAAAATACAGATGCAGATAAATATGCTTTAACATTAGTTATAGAGGATATAAACAAAAAACAAAAAGGAGGAAGGAAAACCATACATCACATACACTCTCTGCAAATTAGTATGATTAAGCAAACTTACAAGATTGGCTTGTTATAAATCTCTATGAAACACAACTTAAAAAACAAGGAAATGGCTACAGTGCATCTCTTACCAGTGCTGTGACATCCTTTGTAAATTGTAGCTAGCAGAAAATAGGAAAACATAGTAGAAGCTGCTTACTGATATAAAGACAGAATCATGTTGTCATATTGATGCTGGAAACAGCAAGCTAAAAATACATCTATACTGATTTCTCTGGAAGGTACCAAGAGAGGTAGAGGGCAGTGGAGCATAACAATAACTTCCGTATCCACCTGAGCATCTCATTCTCAAGCTCTTATCTGGTTCTTATTGGATTTGTTGCTACTCTTGGAAGCAGAATACATCTGCTGACAGGTATTTTCTCCAATACGTGCTGTTATCTGATAATGTGCCACAAAGCTTCCCCTCAACATGAGCAGCATCGCTGCCTCTCTTTTCCCCTGAGCTCCTTCATCTCTGCTTCCAGAAGACTAAGTGAATGCTCTATTATTCATTTAAAATAGTGCAACCTCCTCTTTCCCTGGAAGATCAGAGCATAACCACAAGCTTTCAGCTGACTATAGATAACTTCACCATGTGACTGAAGGAAACAACCACTTGGTTTAAATAGATTTTTCACTTAAAAATTAAGATCTTTCAACACAATTTATTTTATAGTGTTTTATTCATTTACAAAACAACTATTGGCTACACATAAAAATATCACTTCCAAAGTATAATTTGTAGTGGTTATGAGTATTACAGAGCAGTCTGGAATGCAGTAAAAAAAAAAAAAAAAATCAAAGCTAAATCTATAAACACATACATACACCTAATATTTTTATAGCATAAACTGTCAGTATTAACATGACATATGTATCTGGACATAACAAGCCTAGTTTTACAATGATTAAAAAAAAAAAAAAGTCTAAGAGAGCATTGTGACTGTCCTGCAGTATTTCCTGCAGTGGGTTTGTATAATTTCATGGGCCACCTGGAGAGGAGGGAAGGAAGGTCCCTACAGCCAGTGATGTCAGGGAAGCTGGGAGCTTTGGCAAATCTCTACTGCACTAGAACACATTGCACTTGAGGAGAACATACACATACTTTCTCCCCATAAAGCCTATTTTTACCCCCACAGGTTTTACACATGCTTGGAAAGGCCATTCTATAATAATTCAAAGGTAACTCATTTATTCAAATTTGAGGAGGAATAATATCTATAAAATACTTTAAACTTTTATATTCTTCAGATATAACTAAAATTTCTATATATAAATTCTAGACGCTAAATTTGGGAACATATGGTCTCCCCAGTTAACCACCCATGGAGAAATAACAATCACTGTACTCCAGAATAAATCAGGGCTGCAGAAGGCAATCCCAAGAAGCATAAATATATGGCACAAATTAGTCCCAAGGAATACTGGGGAAGTAAGATAGGAACAGACAATTCACAACTACCAAGTGTTTTGTTTTGTTTTGTTTCCCCTCCCAGGCCATTTACAGAATGCTTTGGCTCCATAAAGAAAGAAGTATTCATAAGAACAGGTCATCTGTATGGGACCAGAATATGCAACTTTTTTCAGGCAAATGAATATTGAGTATAAAGATATGATTTTACATTCTGTTAAGAGAATTGGTAATTTTAGCTTTCTCACATCTATAATGTTGTGTTTCCTCTCATGTGCTTAGTTACACAGCACCAAATCTTCTAATGAGTAATCTTGGTCCAACAAATCAGTGCTTTAAATACCCATCAGGGAACCTTTAAGTTATCAGCGGGCACCAATTAAATGGCACAGAATACCCCTTAAGCAAAACAAAGCAGTATGTTCTTATATAGTAGTATCAATTTATATTCTTTTATGATGATAGTAACTCATTCTGTATGGAAAATAATTATCTGAAATTATATGATCACTGATATCAATATCATTAAGAATTGCTTATTTAGCTACTCAGTTTTATTTTTCTTTTTAAACCCCAATGGAGTCTTCAAAATTAAAAACAAAGTTAAACTGAATGTAAATACTTACATAAAGCTTCAAGGTCCCTTGTGAAATAGTTTAGCCCCAGAATCTGTACTAAAACACAGTATCTTTCTAATTAGGTTAAAACAAAACCAAACCTTTGGTTCTCTTTGCATGTTTATAATAGCTCCAAAAAAGTTGCGTGTGGTGATCTCAATGAAAATGTCTCCCACAGGCCCACTGGGAGTGGCACTTTTAGGAGGTGTGGCCTTGTTGGAGCAAGTGTGTCACTGTGGGTGGGCTTTGAGATTTCAAAAGCTCAACTCAGGCCCCGTGTCACTCTCTCTCTTTCTATTGCTTGCCGATCTGGATGTAGAACTCTGTGCAACTCTCCAGTACCACGTCTGCTTGTGTGTCATGATGACCAAACCTCTGAATTATATAAGCTAGCCCCAAATAAATTAAATGTTTTCCTTTATAAGAGTTTCCATGGTCATGGTGTCTCGTTACAACAACAGAACCCCTAAGACAATGTTTGCCTATAATCCCATAAAAGTATGCTTCAGAAAAGTAGCCATATCCTACTGTCCTTCACAGGACAATGCGTATTATGTATTATGTTATACTTGCACCCTTTTGATTTCCTAATGATCTGAAATGAGAGTTAAGGCTAAGTATAAAGGTGGGGTTTTCTTTTATCATTAAGGGGACATGCTTTTAAATTTATGACTGAAGTAATTTTAAAAATGTTATAAGTAAATTTCAGATTTTAGTCTACCCACAATCTTTGTTGCTGAGCCTAGACCTATAAGCCCATGCTGCCCATGTTTACGATGCTTTGCACTTTACTTTTATTGTATACTTACTGTAAAGAATTATACAGCAGGATGACCTAGTTTTCCTCTAATTTTGGTTGGTTGGTTGGTTTTGTTGTTTGGATTTTTATTTGTTTGTGACAGAGTTTCTCTGTGTAACAGCCTTGGCTGTCCTGAACTCAGAGATCTGCCTGCCTCTGCCTCTGTCTCTCCAATGCTGGTATTATTAAAGGTATGTGCTACCATATCCAGCCCTTCTCTCATCTTATTAGGAAGTTGTTTTCACAGTTATATGAAATCGTTTGCCATTCTTCATCTATCACACAACAGACAGTGACAGAATTCTGCATTCAGTTCAAAACATAGAAATTCAGGACAATAGTAGCCTCATTGTTCTGCCAGCCCCAGGGCTGGTGAGGAAAAGTAACTAAAGCTCAGGACAGTACAACTTTGAAATAAAGTCTACCTTCAAGTCTTCAGATTCCAGGTTTACTGAATTCAGAGCACTAGTGTCAGCAGAGCGTTAGAGAAAAATCCTCTATGTCTAGTCTAGTTCCTAGAAGCATCGTCTCACTTGCTGATACAATATGAGTTATTCTGTTGCTACACTGAACTGATGTGTTTCTGGTTGAGTCTCCCCAGCCCCTAGCCCACACCCTTAGGAAATACTCTGTAATCAATAGTGAGTCATTCCTAAGGAAAGCATCATGCCTTGAGGACACTTGAGTTTGATCTCCATGAATTTCAGTTAATTCATATTTTATATGTCAGCAAAGAAGATGAATCATTAGGGTGCCCTTACTGACCTTTTTGCTTAAAAACAAAAACAAAAAACCAACCAAACAAACAAAAAACTGTTTAGGAGTCTGTTAAGCTACATTCTAGCTCTACTCCCTGTTTTGTTGAGTTCAGCTGTAAGTAAAACACAAATCACCCAGAGTGGGTCATCACCCTAGTGGCCTGTGTGTAAATGAAGTGTCACTGACCTGCCAAGTCCACTAAAAACATTATTTTGAGGGAAATTTATATTTTTATTATCCTTTTACCTTAAATAATATTTATACTTAGGTGTTTAAATAGTCCATTAAATATACTTCTTTCTAACAACCAGGAAAATGTTTTAGACTAAACGATTAAGTTTGTACCTACATTGTTTCATTTCCTCAAACATATTTCCTACTAAGTTGTAGAGTTATTCACAGTGAACATTTCTACTAAAGAATGAGTCCATCCTAGTAATAAAACTGTTGGGTTAACTTAAAACCCTAACATTTAATAAGAAAATTTAGCATCTACTTTCTTAAAATTTTTATTCACATATTAAAAAACAAAAACTCATTCCTTAGGAAATGCATATACACGCTGACCTTTGGACTTGGAGTCAAAAGACATCCTGCAGTTTAGCTTAGTTGTTCAGGCATTTCATCCTAAATGGTAACATTAACAGTCTACTGTGAAATTAGAGGTTGGGGAATTAGCTCCATGGTAGAGAGCTTGCCTAGAGAGCCCAAGATTCTGAGTTCAGCCCTCAGGTCCAGGGGAGTAATAAAACAGTCCTGTGACATTTAATTCCAAATAATGGAACAGTCTCTCTTTTTTCTTTTTTTAATATTTTTAAATTTAACTTTATTTTATGTGTATTGGTATGAAGTATCAGATCCCCTGGAAATGGAGTTACAGACAGTTGTGAGCTGCCATGTGGGTGCTGGGATTTGAACCCAGGTCCTCTGGGAAAACAGCTGGTGCTCTTAACTGCTGAGCCATCTCTCCAGCCCCCAGTCTCTCTTTTTCTTATAAAACGTACAGAAATCCAAATCCTGATAAGTGAATCAGTAGGTTGTTTTGAGGAATCTGTTTTTTTTTTTTTTTAAATTTTTATTTTTTATTCACCTTCCTTTCAAAACCATCTTAGTATTCTATTTAGAGATAACTTACCACTTGGAGAATATCTTCATCCTTTGGCATAACACTGAGCTCCAATGTGGTGTCACTGAAATTGAGCACAACACTGTCAAGGCAAGCAGGAGGCGGAACAACAAACTAACTCACAATGCTTTAAGAACATTTTAAATCATCATTTCCAAACCATGTGAAAAAAAGTTGTTAGTACAGAGGTAAGTGACATACAAAAGAGGGCACCCCCACATAAGTGTGCACAGCTCATAATCTCTTTAGAATGTGCTGCTAATTCAGAGTTACTTAATAAATAGTTGTAGGACAAAACTTGTTTTAGGACAAAACTTGCAAGCATATCAAAGTATGATTTTTCATTGCTTATTTAAGCTATAAGGCAAATTATAGGTTTTTATTATCAACAAAATTTACTAATGCAAAACTCTTACAATTAACTGTCTTTGTTCTGGGCACTGAGTTATAGCTTACATTTCAAGCAGATTTAAACGTCCTAATTTTGGAAATTCCATCTTAGCCTCAGAAGTGATGACATCCGCTCACCATCATCTCTACTACAATAATTTCAATTTCAGCATCTCCTCAACTATTTGTTTTACCCCTAAGATTTAATCTGAGAATTCTATAGGTACAGCTCAAAGACCTTCATGCTGGCATTGCAGGTTTCTGGTAGCTGTGATGGAAAAGGCTCCCTGGGTTTGCACAGGGCAGTGGGAGACCATTGGCCAGGCCCTGGTTTTGAGCTGCCACACAAGAAAAAACAAACAAAAACAAAACAAGAGAGGAAGGAAAGAACTCAGGAGGGAAACTGAACTGAACCCTGTGACATGGCCCAAATCTATATTTAGATATATTAAGGACAGTGGGGGCCATCTCAATCTAACAATTATTCTGGTTTCCCTTTAATACCCTCAGAGACTAATCAAAAATCCCAACAAAAAAAAAATGGAAAAATGTTCAAAATCCAATAATTTGCCTATGTCTGTTTATGTTGATAAATTTTAGAAGGCTGGTGAACCAGTGAACCAAAGGTGCAGACACATCTAATAGCACAGGGAAGCCCTTGCATTTCAATGTTACAGGTGGTAAAAAACACATACAATGTACAGATAAGTAGCCCCCCATCCCCCCTGCAGTGACAATCCTACATGAACACTGCAGCAGCCCAGTAGCTTTCAGCTGCTTTGCCCACTGCTATACAGCTTTGGAAAGAAAGTAATATAAACAGCTTTTCTCTCATTATCAAATTGCTTGTGGCTGAAGTTTTAAGGCTGCCACTCTCATGTTACTCTGAAAGATCTGTACCCATAAGCACCCATAATAGAGGGATCGTATGCTGGTGTAGTTGTGGTGATCTTGGTTGTTAGAAAGGGAGAATGTACACCTCTCTCCTGCTGCCTCTGCAGACGCTATGCTGCCATCACCTACATTACAGTCATGACTTGGCTTCTCTAGAAATTTCATTAAATATTAAAACATCAAAGAGAATACTCTGAGATCAATTAATCATGATCATGTCATTTCATTGTAAAAACATCCAAATCCATTAGGGCATTAGTATAAATAATTTAACCATGGCACAAACTGCTGTAGACATAGCTAGAGACCTCGATAAAAATCTTAGGATGGTGGCAAGACAGCACCAAGTGCTTGCTGAATGGATTATCAGGACCCACCTAAAAATTCCCAAGAGTAGTGGCAAGAGATTGTAATTAAATTGGGGGGGGGGTGTATCTCTAGACAGCCAGTCTCATCTACATGGTGAGCTCCTGAGAATGAGCATCTCTCAAACAAGATGGATAGTGTCCCTGAGGAAGAAGACCCCAGGCTGCCTTTGAAACACATACACTCTTACCTTTTAGAAAATAAGAATTTCAACTGAGTTATAAACAGGTGAATAAAGCTAAGAGGAACCATTCAATAATCCAAAAATTATGTATTTGAATTGGGAAAGAACCTCTTAGAACAAAGATAGGGTTGGATACCAGAGACAGACTCATGGCATATGCTTGATAGAAAATATTGTGACCACTTTGACTTTGGATTTTTATTTTTAATGCTATTTAAAATTTTCTAAGGGTATGGGTGAAAGAAAGTAAGACTAAATTGTCTTTGTTGTTCTACAAATACTTATTCTATAAATATCTATATGACTTTAGAGCTCAAAATTCTACCGTTCTGCAGATTACAGGCAAATGGATTTAAAAAGAGTATCATGCTAAGATTATTAAAAACAAATGAAGGAATATAAGCCATTGATCTTATTCAATAAGACTGTTAGGTAAAATATATAAAAATATGCCTCTCAAAATTATTGTTTAGAAAACCAAGTGTGCATTATTTCAAAATTTATTTTAAGCAAATTATATATTTGTTACTTCAAATCAAAGTGGAAAACTCATACTAAATCTACAATGTGTGCTCTCAAACCCTAAAGGACTTTACATTGTGAGTATTACAAATTTGCAAGCCCACTAAGCAATAAGTGGGCTAATATTTGACTACAGCAGATGCATTATCCACTGAATGGGGTGTTCTATGTTACCCCAGTCCCTCATAGGAACACAGCACCACACGAAACCCACTTGCTCTATAGGGTTTTAACCAATATTAATCCATTTTCAAGAATCTTACCTGTTCTGAATGAGAGCAATTACTTGAGAATAGGTCTTTCCTATGACACTTTCTCCATTGACTTTTATAATCCGGTCACCTTCAAAGAATAATTACAAAGAATAATAAAAAAGAAGGAAGGAAGGAAGGAAGGAAGGAAGGAAGGCAGGAAACACATTAGGAACTCCTGGATGAATCCGTTTTGAATAACTGTGAAGTAACTCCTGAGACTGCTCCTACCTCTTTACTGTTCTGGCAGTGCTGGAATCAAACCGCTCAATGCCTGAGCTCTGCCCTGAGACCTAATATGCCCTTACTTTTTTTTTTTTTTTTAATATTTATAGAATATTTGTAAGTACCTGTTACAAAAATAAATCTACCTGTTGATGTATCCAACTTCTCATGAAGTATAGCAATGTTGTGAGTAAGAATTCTGACACTGATGAACTTAAACTGCAACGGTATTGCCCCCAGGTGAGTGCTCCTCCTATCCTGTTGCTCTATCAGCTAGAAAGACTCAAAGAAGCCAGGCAGTAGTGGTGCACACCTTTAATCCCTGCAATCAAGAGGCAGAGGCAGAGGCAGAGGCAGACGGATCTTTGTGAGTTTGAGGCCAGTTTGATCTACAGAGTGAGTTTCAGGACAGCTTCCAAAGCTACAGAGAAACCCTGTCTTGAAAGAGAGAGAGAGAGAGAGAGAGAGAGAGAGAGAGAGAGAGAGAGAGAGAGAGAGAGAGAGAGAGAAGACTCGGGAGAACTATCAGCTACTGCTCCACTTGCCCATCATGCCTAAAATGCTGACTGTTAACATTTCAACAGTGTCATCTGATTTTATCCAGAGTTACAGTGCTCTTCCAATCTATGTATTTGGCTAGTTGATGAGTATACTATAAAACTTGAATATGGATGCATGTTTTCCTTTTACTTTGTATCTATTAATTTATTCTTTATTTTAATGGGAGAAAATACTAGACTACTCAGAAAAACAGGAATAGAAAGGTCAAAAGGGACAAAGGAATGGGAAATAGATATAGTGATTTTCTGTGTGCCTAGCATATCATCTCCAATTCTTTTCTCAAAATTGTGACACTAAGAATATGATAGGTGGATTCCATACATGTATGTATTTGTATATATGTGTGTATATATATGTGTATACATACATACATACATACATACCAATGGTATTAAAATAAGAGTTACTCTAAATATGATAAGGATAATTACAATGCATCCTAGTTAATCTTAGTAGTGGTACTCATTACTTATCTGTAGCTGAAAATACACTTTATTCAAAGTAACTAAAGTCTATAGAAACTGTCAATTTCTACTTTAAATTATTTTATGTATAAAAACAAAAATATTCTATAGTATTTGCTAATCTTTGATCTTGAGTTAATTTTATTACAGTCACAAATCAAATTAACAGGATATAATATCAAGCAGCTATTAAATCTACCTCAACAGACCATTCCCATTGATACCTAGAAATGAAGGGACTTGCAGGTACTTAGGAAAGCTCAGCCAACCTGTATGCTACCTGCCTGATCTAGCACTTCCAGACCTGGAGATCAAAGATCATCTCAATTACATTAGAGAAGTATCTTCACCAGTTTGTTATTTTGTAACCATTTTGTTAAAATTCAACTGCAAATTTAAGAAGGACTACAAGTCTGTCTTAAATAACAGTGCTCATACTTTATCAAGTTCCATTGTTCTGTCTGTTCCGCTACATCCATTGAGTTTCAAGAAAGATGTAACTCATCTCACAAACAGTAATAACAGATGTGAAGAGAGAGAAAAAAGTACATAGAAGACTAGAAAAGGAAAAAGTACAGAAAAAATGTGTAAGAAAAAGTAAAATGAATTTACGAGACACTGATGACTAGCACCTGTGCACAGTCCAGCCTCGGAGGCAGGTCCCCCTTCCTTCACTTGCTTAACAAATATGGTGTCCATCGGCTCCAATCGGTTTCTTGGCTTTCCTAGGAAAGAAAAAAGCCCAAGGCATGGTTTTACTTTACAGTATTTTCTTTAAATAAAACTCTCAAACATAAAATGAGAGTTAATTAAAATGAAAGTAGAGATAAAATATTAAATACAACCTGAATTTGGTTGCTAACAGGAGACTGTAGGGATTTTCATTAAATGAGCATGTATTTGCTTCTTCCACAATGTAATGACAACCAAATTAACGGTTTCCATTTACTGAGCATATTCTGTATATTTATGACTACATTATATGCTATGCATACCTCACAGCTCCTAGTTCCCATAATTAATAAATATAATGACCACCTAGTACAAAGAGGACCAAAGTCTTGAAGGGATTAAAGATCTTCCAAGGTCACAGAGCTAACAAATTCCAAAGCTTGTTACACTGCAACACCCAGAATACTGCTTCCTAATACTGACTGGTGCTAAACACTTAAGACATTCCTTTAAGAGGTGATGGGGGAGGGAAGAGACATAAATAAATGATAAGATAGTATAAAAATTGACTAAAGACAGATACGACATACAGTGGTAACAAGGAGAACAACACCAACTTGAATATAGTCAGTATAGTGGTTTGAAAGAAAATGACCCACAAAGGGAGTGGTGGTCTTGTTGAAGTGGGTATGACCTTATTGGAGGGATGGTCTTACTGGAGGAAGTGTGTCACTGTAGGGGCGGGCTTTGAGGTCTCATTTGCTCAAGCTTCACTCAGTGTGACAGTCAACTTCCTGTTGCCAGCAAAATGTAGGACTCTCAGCTTCAGCAGCGCATCTGCCTGAATGCCATCACCATCCTTGACATGTGATAATGGACTGAACCTCCAAAACTGTAAGCTGCCACCTAGATTAAATGTTTTCTTTCTAAGAGTTGCTGTGGTCATGGTGTCTTTTAATAGCAATAAAAACCCTAACCAGGACAGTCAGTATTTCACAAACTGTGGTCCACAGATCCACTTTATTGAGACCCATAGTAGTTATGAAAAATAAATGTTCTAGGGTCCAAACAGAACCTTGTCTTGTTAACAAGTTTCCCAGGTTACCCTAATACTCACTAGAATGTGAAAATAACAGTTTCCATTAAATAGATGTCAAGGAAAGAGTCAGAGAAGAGAGAACAACCAGCTGAGTGATAAATACCATGATGACCACTGTGGAATGCAAACAAAAACAAAACCCCACAGTTTCCAAGGTCCAGACCAGTGTAGCATCAACATCACCTGGGGCTAGAAAAGCTGGTCTGTAGACTGGCTCCAGACAGTTTGAGGTTAGTGCCCAAACTTGAGAACCACTACTTCTACTAAGACACAGACATTCGGAGAGGAATGTAACTGAGTAACAAGGCACATACACATATAGGGTAATCTAATGCTACTTACTGCACAGCAACACTGGGGAGAACAGGGTGCCACATATGTGAACCCTCCAATATTACCACATGAAAGTGAATACTATCGTGTGTGCACAAAGGAGGCTCAAAAGACATTTCTCTATAACAGAGCATCAATCAGTCATTCCTGTTCACAACTAGCTCTAAAACCCTCTAAAACAATAATTGATCACTCAACTACCTAAGCCATCCTACTATTTTGGCAACCATTTATGTTTCAAAAATCAGTAGGAATGGGCTCAATTACCTTTCTCACTTGAGATCAAAGGAGACTGGGTGTATTCAGGGTGGTATGGCCATAGACCCCTTTCTCACTTGAAATTTTCTGCTCTTGTGTTCATAGAAAGTATTATTACAAAAATTGCATATTTGCTTCTTTATTTGCTGTATGTGTTGCCCATAAAGAATATGGGCAGGAAATGTATCATTTTTCCTGATATCCACAGCACCTAGAACAAAGGTTGGCATAGAGCTGGCATCTAATAAGCAAATATTAATTTGATGAATAAACATATTACTTAGTCTAACTCTCACAAGCTTTGGAGATCACAAGCATTGTGATCCAAAGGCTGTCATATGACTGAGAAAGAGAAACTAAGCATTTGGCAGGGGCAGGGTAGAGATCTGCACCCAGATATGAATTCAAATATGGCATCTCAGTAACTAACATTAATACAATTGTTTAGTTTTATTGATACAAGCCCACCTAAAATTACAGTCTAACCATTTGTCAGTGATAAACCATATGCAATAGTGGCTAAACCATATAGCAAAAGCTGAATAAAGGTCATGCTATCTATCTACATTTTTAGCTGCTTTTTCTTTGCAGTGCTGGATTGCATTTTAGGTGAGAGCTTTGCCAATGAGTTACACTCCCATCTAATACACACAACACTAACTAACAAAAATCACCTAGGGACAACTTCTTATAATGTACTGTCATTTTATGTGACACACAACTGCAATTTATAAGAAAAAAAAAGTACACTTCAAAATGTAAACACTGAATTCTAATCAAGAAGCTAATCTAGCTAGATCCCTTTGTGACTAACCCAACATTTACAACAGTTCACATTAAAGGAAAACCACTTATCCTTTTGGCTAAAGATCTGAAGATTTAATATTTTGTTTTATGAAGACATTGCTTTCATAGGAAGGTTTATGTAATAGAAGACATTTGCTTTTTTATTGATGTCTTCTCATCTGTCTCATTCAAAAATATAGAGACTATAGAGATAGCTCAGCAGTTAAGAGCACCAGCTGCTCTTTGACAGGACCCAGGTTCAATTCCCAGTACAGACATGGCAGCTCACAACCTTCTGTAACTCCAGTTTCAGGGGATCTGATACTTTCTACTGGCCTCCTTGGGCATCAGGCACACATATGGTACATATACTTACATGCAGGTAAACATCTATACACATAAAATAATAATAAAGAGCTTGCTGCAAATATGTATTAAATACAAATGACTATATTCTACAAAATAATAAAAAGTTAATTGGGTAGCAATGTGGTGACACCTAAAAATTCTGGTAAAGTTTATTTACACAGAGGAATGATAACCAAAATAATTTGGTCCTAACATCTACAAAAGCAATACTACTTTTGCAACGGCTTTGTAAAGTCAGTCAATTAGCTGTCATCTGTCATAAAACTATGTCTAAAGACCTATGGCCACCCATGTAAAAGGCAAGAATAGCAGCACACACTTAAAACCAGCCACAGACAGGTAGCTCTTGAGCTCACTGGACAGCTGTCCTGATGAGCTCCAGGTTCAGTCTCAAAAAACAAAGTAGATAGAGGATGACACGCCAAGTTATTTGCATTTCTGCATGAGTAAGCGTACCCATATCCACACAGGTACACATATGTATATACCACATAGACACCAAACAAACAAAAATAAGACAATAAGTAAATAAAATGTGTGCCACTCAATCTTATAGGACATTAGTTCTTGTAGATCAGTTTCTGGACATATAAGGAAAAGCCCAACCCTGAGTTTTAATAATCCAAAAGGGAGAATTACTCCTCTGCTTCCAGACAGCAGCCTTGGTGATTCTTAGAAAGTCACTTATGCTTTACTCCTTTTACTTCCCCAGTTCTTGACTTTTCTAAGAGACATAAACACATTTTAAAGGTCAAGTATCTTATTTGGGTGTCATTCTATTGACCTTCTCAAAATACTTACATTAGCATATTCATTTCTTTGTAGAAAAATAAGCAAATAAGTGAACCTTATATGGGTGCAAATGTCTAAAAGTGGCCAATCTTGATTAAGAAGGCATGAAAAGCACATGTGAACTCACTCAAAGCTCAGGATCACACCTGAGATCAGAGCACATAAACTTTACAATAATGTGATCAGTTACAGCTTAAGTAAAAAGAGTTAATATACAGGGGCCATCCAAGTCTCAAAGTCCAAGGGAGTCTAATTTTGTGCCCAGGATAATGGAGAGCTTAAACACTTAGGCCCTACACTACAACAAATTGTTTAAAACCCAACCTTTACCATTTACTTTCCTTCAGCTACCAAATTTTGCAATATTTGACACATGTTCTAGCTAATGATTATTAGTTATTGAAATGAATGTCAAATTTAACTAAGCATTCTTTATTTTATCTCCAAGTGATTTTTTTTTTTTTTTAAATAACTTGCTTACATGTGCCAGTTTGCTCATTTGCGAAGTGGTAACGACAATAATTATGCCTACCTGACAAAGCTACTGTGAGGACTAACATAAAGATATTAAATCTATGGCTATGCTCATTTTATTGTAAACCAAGTTTACAGACAAGGTTTACACACAGATCAAGACAAGCCCTGTGAGAAGACATCAAACTTGTATCCCTGCAAGTAATCAGAAAACACGGGCTGAGAAACTGTCCATTAAACCCAACCATCAATGAGAAGGAAGCTGAAGAACACAATCCAAGGGAAACAGAAATGAAAGAGAAGAGGGCATAAAGGTATAAGCACAAAATGTCCCAATATCTCTGTTGTGAACTAGACTCTCATCTCCAAAGAGATTGGGGGCTTCGATGAAGTATGACATCTCTCTCGAGTCAAGAGAGAAGATTTAAATGGAGAATGCTCCAATAGAAATCACCTGAAGCATTTTAAGTATAAATTACACAGAGCAAACAAACTATAAAGAAATAACCTTTGACCTATGCCAGTGTGGTGGTTTGAAAGAAAATGGTCCCCCAAAGGGAGTGGCACTATTACGAGGTGTGGCCTTGTTGAAGTAGGTGTGGCCTTGTTGGAGAAAGTGTGTCACTGTGGGGGTGGGCTTGGAGGTCTCCTATGCTCACTCTTTATTTAGTGTCACACACCAGTCCACTTTCTGGTCAAGATGTAGCCAGCAGCATGTCTGTTTGCACACTGCCATCCTCCCCACCATGATAATGGACTGAACCTCTGAAACCACCCCAATTAAATGTTTTCCAAAACCCTAACTAATACAGCCAGTTACAAAAAAGACCACAAATGATCCACAAAGTAACAGATCATGACAACCAGGGACTCCTATAGTTCCAGAACAAAGTAAATGTACCTAAAGTCAGACTAAAAAACATGTATTGTCATGTATGTGCAAATATGTATATACACTTATATTCATATTGCCCCAGAAATATAGCAAACAAAAGCAAATAAATAAATGGGATTATACCAAACTGAAATGATTCTGCAAAGAAATAGGAAATGCTCATCGCAGTTAAGAGATAGCACATAGAACCAAAGAAAATGATGGAAATAATAATCTGAAAAAAAGGTGATAATCAAACTATTAAGGAACTATAGAAATTTAATAGCAAAAAAAAAAAAAGAAAGAAAGAAAGAAAGAAAATCAACCCAATTAAAAAAAAATGGGCAACAGATATAAATAGATACTTCTCAGCAGACATACAGGTGGTCAACACATAGTGAAAAATAATAAAGTTCTACATTACTAAGTAGTAAAGAAATGTAAACCAAAACTACAATGAGCTACAGCTTCATCTAAAGCACAGTGGCTGCCATGAAAAAAACAACAGTAACAAGTGCTGGCAAGGACAAGAAAAGGGGCAATGTAAAGTGACACAGCTGTCTTAGGGTTTCTACTGCTGTGATAAAGCGCCATGGCCAAAAGCAACAGGAGGAAAAGGGTTCACTTAAGCTTACAACTCTCGGGTCACACTGCTGATGTCAGGTCATACTCCTAAAAGTGCGAACTGGAGCACAGGCCAAGGAGGAGCTTCCCCAGATGCTTCCTTATACAACTCAGGACCACCTGTTCAGTGTGGTCACTGTCCACAGCGGGCTGAGCTCTTCCTCATCAATCACTAATCAAGAAAATGCCAGGAGGAATTGATGTTATGAAGGCATTTTCTCAACTAACATCCCTCTTCCAACAAGATATAATTGATCTGAAGAGGAGAGTGGAAAACTGGGGAGGTGTTAATTAGCAAAGGAGGGTGGGAGATAAATACAGAAGGAGGGAAGAGGGTAAAATTAATACTAAGGATGTCAGAAAAAAATCATAAGGAAGGAATCATACTATTATCTACCTACCTATAAATATCTATAATACCTATCAGTCTGAATATAAACATACATATATTGTTTAAATGAAGTTATCCCATTTGGGCTGATAAAGCTCTCCTCAAGAGCCGTATTATTTAACAAAAACCCTAAGACCAAGCATGAGAAGTCCTCATATGAGCTGTCGGTCAAGGTGGCCCAAGAGAGTCCCAAAACATTATAGGTTATTGCTGTTGCCCCTGGTTGCTTCTAAGAGGTGGAAGCAAAGTCCCTATTGCTAAATCACCATGAACTGAATTTGAATATACAGCTGAGTAGATCTACTACTAACTCATGAAATCTGAATATATGGGCAGATAAATTTCTACCCAGAGACCCTGAGTTGGACCTGACCTGAATTTCTCCCCACTGAGGACTAGCTCTTGTGATACCAAAATGTGTCACAACAAGCTTCCAAAGGGGAAGGAGGCAACCAACCAGCTATGTATGACACCTAAGGACCACAACAACACCATGGCATGATAACCCTAAGGGTGCAGTAACCAACAGCTCTAACTGCTCAACAAGAGGGAAGTCATGCCTGGTACTAGAAATCTACCCAATTACCTGGGGAGAGTGAAGTCATAGATCTTGAAGAACCTGCAATTGCCACTTTACTAAGTGGGCATAATCCCTAACTACATAGTAAATATTTATCCTTATACCCACAGAGAAAGGTAGTCCTCACCCTTCATCAAGGAAACTTCTCTTCACAACAGATAGAGACCATTACAGAAAACCACAGCTGATCAAAATGCAAAGCTGTGAAGCTCAGTGCCAGTGGATACATAGGAAAGAATAATTCCTACATCTAAGGCTCAGGGATCATTGCCAAAGAGGGGCAGAAAGATAGCAAAAACCACAGAATAGGATGGTTGACGTGAGACTGTGTCTCCTAGCAATGCCTGAGAAGCTATACCCATGAAGCCACATTGACACAAAATATAAACTGAACAAGTACATGAGCTGAACAAGGGCCATCCTAATAGACAAACTCACTCCTCAGTCACAGACAAAGATTTACAGTCAACTATGAAATGCTGAGAGTGGGAGAACGAGATGCCACGCCCCCACCCGGCAGAGTCCCCCAATTGGTTATCCAATACAAAAAGTCAGTCTTGGAAACATATACACACAAGTAACATAGTACAGACGGAGCAGGCTGTACTTACACATTTAGGAAGAAATACACACACCCACACAACTACTACTACTAAAGGGAAAGAATCCATGAATTTGAGAGAGACTAGGGAGGTGGGAATATAGGAAAGGCTGAAGGAAGAGAGAAACATGATGTAATTATATTATAATCTCAAAAGTCAAATTTTTAAAAATAAAAATACTTGTAAGGTTTAATTTGTAAAATAAATCTAAATTCCTTTTATGTATTCATTTCCTCACATGGTTTTTAACTATAAATAAAATTTAAGACTGGGAATTGGCAAAAGAGCTAGCTCATTGGTTGTTCTTTCAAAGGGACACTGAAGCCTCTGGTACTATTTGATCCTATTGAAATATACACTTCTTTACTTTGTTTCCCAAAACTCTGATCTTGAGACCAATAGATCACAGTAGATTATTGTTCAATGAGTATAAAACCAACCAACACAACCACTATGGAAAACAGTACAAAGCATCTTCAAATAAATAAATAAATGATTTTTAAAAATCCACAAGACCTAGCAATCCTATTGCTGGTTATACAGGCAAAGGAAATAGGATCAGTGGAAAAGATGTCCATGCTTCATGTCCACTGAAACTCCTGGGCAACTTGAATGCACTGCCATCAGGCTGATCTCGAACTCACAGCAACTCTCCTGTCTAGACTCTCAAAGCTGAGATTACAGGCATGAGTCACCACACCCAGTTATAAAAGCCATTTTAAGATCCTAAAAGAGACATACTACCTAATGTTTAAAAATGCACATGTCATATAATTAGACTGATTTGTTAGCCTCTTTTTCTTCTTTTGTGGTAAGGGCAAAAACAAATGGGGGGGGGGGATAATTGATTAAATCAAGGTGCTCTCCAAATCCTATTCAACATGCTCATTTTCAGAATGCTAGTTAGTACATTCAAGTTTTCACTCCCAATTTGTAGAAATGACAACTTTAAGAGTTCCTGGTCTCGAGTTATAATAACCTTGGATGGAATTGGGATGGGACCTGTCATGTTTCAATCACAATTACATATACTAGAAACAAATATATAGTCCCTTTACACAACCTGACCTTTAAAAAAAAAAAAAGGAGAAATGAATCTTTTCAAAAACTTAAAAAGGAGATTGTTTGAATTTACTCATGTTAAGCTTTTTCAAATCAGATACATCTAGATCTTTAAAACTTTTTGCCATGGGAATGTTTCATACACTCAGAACCAGGGAGGCCAACAGCACGAAGCCCCAGGATCTACTTGAAGAGCTATGAAATATCTTATTCAATTTAAGTCCACTCATATCCTTCTAAAGCATTTAAAATTAAACCCAAGATGTTTATTCATTCCCAAACACTGTAAATAAGTAGGCAGGCACAGCTGAAAGATAAGAACTTTAGTATTAACTTACAGGCAAATCAGCAAAATGTTTCAGAGAGCATCCACAATTTGGAGTATTCTGCACAGTTTCTCACATGTGCAAAGCACAGACCAACTTGTTATCTTTTTAAATATCTACTTAATGTGAAGGACGGACACAGCCCCCAAAGCCATGAGACAAATACAAAGAAAGTCTCACATGTGAAAATCACAAGACAAACATATGTTAAGTTTATAGACAAGTTGCCCATCTGTGGAGTTGCTGTTACAGATTCAAATTCTGTGAGTTAATAGTAGATCTGCTTAGCTACACAGTCAAATTTCTCAGTTACATGTTAAAATTCAGTGAATTTATAGCAGATTTGCTCAGCTATATTATCAAATTCTCCGAGTTTATAGAAGAGAAAACATGCCACTTGAAAATCTCAAGTGCACAGAATGGTACCAGGCATGTAACAGATGCTCAATAAATACCTTCTGTCTGATTCAAAATGTCACCCTAGAAAACTCCTCCAGTAAAACAGCCAGAAGCATTTCTGAGGTTTGTTTCCTGTCCTGACCAGCACAGGAACAGGGTAGGCAATGAGAGTAGTGTAAGTATAGCACCACTAGATGTCAGTCAAAAACTGTTGTGTTATAGCTAAACAGAAATATAATGAGAGCATGTTATCAACTCAACAAATATTTACCCCGTCCCATACTGATTCTCTCATAATGAACAAAACAGCCCCGTGATTGCCTTTCAGAGTGTCTGAAGTTCAAATAATGTTAGATTTTCCCATACATTTTAGGAGTTTCATAAATCATGTATCATGCCTAGAGTCACAGCCTTGCTATGTTGGGTTAAGAGTTCACTGGCCACCCAAATTGTTACAGCATTCTTAATCATGAGCAACAACTTTCCATCTCTGAATTTACCACTGCTCAACTCCTTGACCAACTCATAAGTATGCTGTTCAATCTTGTCAAGACCTTCCTTTGTGCCCCCTCTACCAGCCAAAACTACCAGCCTCCCTCAGGAATCTTTCTGACCACCTATGGACCCACATTCCGACAAAACTAAACAGCAACTTCAACCTCTTTTCCCCTTTGACCTTCAAAGTAACCAATTTGCCCATCTAACTACAGAGAATGTCAATCACACAACAGCTCTGCCCCCAGTTCCTGGCCTCCTAATGCCACTCAATGAAGCTGAGCCACACAGTGAATTGCTTTCTAAGTTCAAGCAAATTCCTAACAATGCTCAGGAAAGGCTCTTGCCATATTTCGACTCCTGTTCCAAATTTCTGGTAATTTTAACCTGCTCCCCTCCCTGCAGCACAGGTCACACTGGATCTGTCTCCTGTTTCCTGTACTTCTGCTGCTCTGGCCTTTTTTTTTTTTTTTTTAATGCTCAGTTTTCATTTTAAGGGGTTTTCCTCCTGTGTCTTGTCTCAAGCAAGGACTTGGTCCTCACAGCCTTCCTCAACGCCTTGGTCCACAGTGATCGGATCATGTATATACTCCAGTCAACCATACATTATCTTCTAGAAGTTCCCTTTCTCTCCCTTCCAGGTAGCTGTGACCAGTGCTGGTGTGCCTTTGTCCTACTTCACACCTTGCCAGTGCAGTCTGCACTCACTGATCACTTGTATTGCAGGGTTTTCTGAGATGAACAAACATCCCCAGGACAGGTATACAAACTCACCGCCATGATACTGTTCTCCCTGGGCATGTAGTGATACTCTAACGTTCCAATTCATGAATACCCGCTTTCCTCATCCTCTGTCAACTCTACTGCTGTCTGTAAATTCATTAATTTGTTATTTGTTGGAAAGTATCTTTTTGACCACCATCCTAATGCATCCTCTGCTACAAAAGAAAAGTTTTTAACTGACACGTTAGAATCACCACCCTTTAACTAACAAACCGCCAACTCTGGCTGGCCTCAGATCTGTTTTCTTTCTGATTTTCTTGCTCTGGCTGTCATTAGGCGTCACCTTCCCTGGTTGCATCTTTAGCCTGTGGTTCTATGCTCTTGGGATGGTTTCACTATGCTCAGGACCTAATTCTAGAACATCTGCTCCTGATGACTAAATGGCTGTTCCTCCTCAAGAACTCCAAACTAGGCGCTCTAGTACTCATCACAGAAGTACCAAACTGAATCTACTCGCAGGCACAGGAAGATGCTTCTCCTGTAGCATCCTTTGGTTAATGGAGTTTTCATTCATTCAATCTTACTCAACCTAGAAAAGCTAACACAACTCTCCATGTATCAGTCACCCACAACTAATGCACACAATTCACCCCCTCTTATTCCCCCAAGTTAGGCAAATGTTACTTCAAAATGTCTCAGAAACTTCTTCTGACATGCTATTTTTACTTTCTTCTCATTAAGTTTCATTTGTCTACCAACAGTCTAACAAATGTCCTACCTAAGTAGCAAAAATGATTTATTTTGCCACAATCCTATAACAACTGTACATACTTTTTGTACTTTAAGAATTACTTTATAGTTCCATCTTCCCACATACTACAAGTTTCTTGGAATCAGAGTGCCATTTGTGTGGGTCTGTATGTTTCCAATAATTGTATGGCAGAAACTATGAGGAGGAGGAGGAGGAAGAAGAAGAATAAAAAATTCTTGCCCTACATTTCAACTGAGAGGGGAGAAAAAGTAGTGAAACATGAAAGGCTGGGCTGTTTTTATTAAACGGTAGAGGAAGTCCACTGTATCAGGTGACATCTGATCAACACTGTGAGGGAAGTGAGGTTAGAGGCCATGTTGCTTCCTTCCATGCAATCAGTTTAGTGTCTGGCTCATGGTACAGACTGGACAGATGTTTGCTAAGTGTATAAAAAAAAAACAAGAAATGTATTTTTTAGTTTAATATATGCAGCATTTAGCTGCACATAGTTTTGTTCTGTTTTTATGCCAAGGATGAAAAGTTATGTGCTCAACATCAAAAGCAAGGGCTGTAATTCCCACAACTAACTTTTATGAAGTTAGGAATCCCACACTTTCTATGTAGGCTAGCTGGAGAACATTTAGAAACAAGAACGGGGTAATCCAGCAGGGTGGTATCTGTGAGCCAGGTCACAAGTTACAGAGCAGCTAGGAAAAGACAGCTCAAATCCCCTAATTATACAGCTGCCTGAGGCGGCGTTCGTAAGAGGGAGATCTGCAGAGCAGAGAGCCAGACTCAGAGGCTGCACAGCCTGAGTAACTCTCATTCTTTTACAGTTACATCCCTCTGCCCAGTACCTCCGATTAACTCTTGGAAGCTATCTTTCATATTTCACAAAGCATTTAGAATTCTTAATGAGATTTTGAAATCATATCTGATTTACTGACCACCAACTTCATCTGTTGTGTTTTCAAGTCTTAAAATCTATTCTTAAGAGGTGGATTTCTGACATCTCCTTTTATCCAGCTGAATTCCCTTCATCAAGACTTTCTTTTAACTTTCTCACCTACCAGTTTAGTTTATAGAATATGTCTAAATTTCTATGTAAGCCCAAGATTGCCTTAATTTTATTATTTTCTCATACACATACTTAGTTATTTGAAATGTGGTTTCTAGTTCACAAAGTGCTCCTAACCCTTGAGTTACAAAGACTATGGGGAATAAGAAGGGAGACACAGAACTAGTTTTCTCCCCAGTAGCAGACACAGACCGACGAGCTAAACTCTGGAGCATGGACAAGTCACTTAAGAACAACACCAGAAACAGTTGACCTGAGCAAGTGGGAAACTCATGGCCCCAATCTGGCAGCTGGGGAACCAATGTAGGTCTAAACCAGGCCCCCTGAATGTGGGTGTCAGTTAGGGCTGGGCAGTTTATGGGGCCTCTGGCAGTAGTACCAGGATGTATCCCTAGTGCAAGAAGGGACTTTGGGAGCCCATTCCCCATGGGGGGATACTCCCTTAGCCTACAAACATGGGGGGAGAGGGGCAAGCCCTACCCCAAATGACTTGACAGATTTTGATGATCCCTCATGGAAGGCCTTACCCTCCCTGGGGAGTGGATGAGGGATGGGATGGAGGGAGGTCAGTGGGGGAAATGGGAGGATGGGAATGAGAGAGAACTGGGATTGATATGTAAAATAAGATTGTTTCTAATTTAAACAAGCAAAGAGGACTAGGAAAGGACTGTGTAATACAGATCTGGACAAATTGGGGTTAGCCTTCCTAAAGAGCCCTGCTTTGGGCATGCTGGATCAGTGTAGACCTGGCAATAGATCTGATTGCTGGAGAGCTGCTCCCTGCAGAAGGTTCTCAAGAAAATGTGAGCACAGTTTCTTCATGCTTGACAGCCTGGGCTTTGTCTCCATCCCAGCTGAAGGCCTGTGTTGCTTTCCAGGCTGCCCCTGTTGACTGGCCCTGACCACTTTGCTTCCCTCCCCAGCTTGTGGAGACTGGCTTTGCCTTGTCTAGCTTTCCTGCTTCTTATTTTCTAGTATCAAACCTGTGCTAGTACACTGATCCAGCATGCCCAAAGCAGGGCTCTTTAGGAAGGCTGCCCCCAATTTGTCCACTGCTTGCTGGCCTAGCTGAAATGTTCACGGATCCAGACTGAAGTCTGGGGCTTCACCTAACAAATCTTCCCTTCACTTTTCTCCCTTAAGGCCAGATCTGTATTACACAGTCCTTTCCTAGTCCTCTTTGCTTGTTTGTTCACTATAACCATTTCCCCTACTAACTCTTTTGCACAAGTCATCCCATTTTGCTGGCTGCTCCCACTCAGTGTCTGCTAATCACTATGCACAGTCACTGAGCAGAGAAGCAAGAATCTTCAAGTAGAAACCAAACAAAGCTAATGATAACCACAACAGTATGAACAAGCTTGGTTTGTGTCAGCAATACAAGCTTGGTTTAACATCTAAAAATCCAATCAATAAATATACATTTGCTATATCAAAAGATGACCAGAGCAAAAAGCAAAGGATTATTCAAAAAAAAAAAAAAAAAAAAAAGAATGCAGACCAACTAGTCTACAATCTTCAACATGCCAAAGATTTTGTTTTGTTTTAGGTTTTTTTTTTTTGTTTGTTTGTTTGTTTGCTTGCTTGCTTACATTCTTATTTGAGATAGTGTCTCATTGTGTATCCTGGAACAACTCAGGAGACACACCTGCCTCTGCCTCCCGAAGGCAAGTATTCTTAAAACATTTAAAATTTCTAAGTTATACATACACAATAAAAATTCTAGCAACTGAAAACCCAATTCTAAAACTTTCATGATACTACATAATAAATGAAAACAGCCAGGATTTGGTTGTTTTTTTTTTTTTTTTTTTTTTTTTTTTTTTTACTGGTGGGTTTTATCTGGAGCTTTATGCATGCTAGAAAGCTATCTTGAACAAGTGGAAGAACCACTTATTAAGGCACAACAATCAAAAGCAGTGTTGCCTTGACACAAATAAAATGGCCAGTGGAACAGAATGACATGGAAGACACACTGCAAAGAATCAGATGGTCAATATTTTGGGCTTTGTAAGTATCTATTGTTTCTGTCTTATTCTTTTTTGTTCTATAAAACAAAACAAAAACCTTAAAAAAAGTAAAAGTCTTGGTTTGGAAGCTATATGATAACAAGCCACAGGCCAACTCTCAGGACAGAGCAAAGTCCAGGGCAGACCAACACCACAACAGACAACTTTATGAGCAAGGCAGTTTCCACTACACAGTACAGACTTTACACTAAACACTGGAAATCAAAATAACTACCATAAGAAAAAACTCATCCTGGTCTCAAACCACACACCAACATAATGAAGGGCAAACTGCAGTTTGCCTGTGATTGATGGAACAAAAAAAGCACTTTAGAAACACCAGACTGGAGGACCTTCATGTCCATGGAGTGTAACAAAAGCCCTAAGGAGAACTCAAAGCTTTAAAACAAAGTATCAGCCAGGTGGTGGTGGCACATACCTTTAGTCCCAGCACTTGGGAGGAAGAAGCAGGTGGATTTCTATGAATTCCAGGCCAGCCTGGTCTACACAGCAAGTTCCAGGACAGGTTCCAAAGTCACAGAGAAACCCTGTCTCGAAAAACCAAAAGAGAAAGAGAAAAAAGAAAAACATAGCAAAACACCACCAAGTATCGCCCATTCAGACTGCATTAAAATAAGAACGTCAAAATCAGTAAGAATTTGAAAAGCAAGATCAATGGGCATCCACCATACATAATGTAGCTAACAAAGTTCTCACTTAAAATACTTGAAGAATACCTGCAAATTCATAATTAAAATGGACTTGAACTTTTAGAAAGTAACCAGCTTTGTCTTCTGGAAAACTTAAATTAAAACAACCGCCCCTACCACTGTAGGTGCCAATGACAGTTACCAAAGTTTGTTAAAAGACTAGCAGCCAACACAAGTGACACTGCAGAGCTACAGAGCAACCTGAGTACTTGTGCCTGCCAGTGTACAAGCTTGTACAATGCACAGGCAACGGCAGTAACCTGTGCCTGAACCTAGGACTCAGCAATGCCAACCCTATGTAAGCATGCCTTCGCACTCACAGCAGGTAAAAGAAGGCTCATAGCTGTGTTGCTCAAAACATTCCAACACTACTGTCTATAATCAGAGTGAACAAATGGCACACATTCTTTAAATCATCTATTGAGATATAACTGTAACTTACAACTAAGATAAAATACTTTACATGCAAGCTTCAAATAACTTAACAAATGTATATCCTAGATAAGCACCAGCATCATCTGAATATAGTATTTCCTTGGGGCAAAGACACTGCTTAGTCTAGGGACTTGCCAAGTACAAAACAATGATTTCCTCAAGCAGCATTGAGGGGAAATTATAATTCTTTGTTTTCTCCCCAGTCATTCAAACTAGCACATGAGTTTAAGTTTGTCTTTCCTATTACTCTATATTAGTAGAATCAGAGTACCCTGGAAAGCTGTGGTGAGAACTGAAGACTTAAGCCCCTGATTGTCACCACCACTGCTGGCCCCTCTACCACTGCGGTCGCCATCATGACCATCTATCTCTCCTACTTCTAAGATATGCTCAAGACTAAGACAACTATGGTTGTTATACTAAGTAGCACTAAAAATTAACGGAAAATATGCAACTAATTAGTACCTCCAGTTTAGTTAAAAACAACCCAATTAAACACATTTCCTATGGCGTTCAGCTAAAGGGTCCACTGAGCTGAGTCAGAATAGCTGCACTTGACATATAAATGCATTTCTCACAATCACCACCACATCTCTGGCTACTGACTTGCCCAGGAAGAAAAACTTCTTGCAACACAATTTCAGGTCCATATTTTAGTCACATTATTATGAAGGAATGTGTTCTCAGCATAAAATAGACTCCATTTCCTAAGCTTTACAAGCCTTTTTTCATCTGTAAAAGTGTTTTTCACTGAAACACACTTGTTTCTGATCATAGCACTGAGGTACATTTACATGGACTAATTCACTGGTCCAATTCAATCCCCTCCCTGGGGACGTAGAAATGCCAAGAGAAAGAAGGCATGGTGAAGTATAAGCTCACCGGACAGGGTCTAACAAACATTTCCTGGATGGACTTTCCTACCAGCCTTAAACTCAAGGGCTTCTGCGGTGGCAGTTCCAATCTAAGATGCTACTGCTGTGTCATTCTGGCACAGCAAACACCTTCCTTTGTATCTGACCTGTCCTGAGTCTTGTCACTGTTGGAACACACTACTACATACTATAGGGCTATTCCGTCAGAAATAACCAAATCACAAATGTCACCACTAAGACAATTTACACAATTCCCTCCCCACCCCATTATTAACACACTAGAACAATGGCAATACAATGGAACTAAGAAAAGGAAATAGCAGCAACAGCCAACCTTATTCTCATGTGATCATGAAAGTATTTACTCCGAATTTTAAAGGACAACTGGAGCATCAACAAGATATCAATTGTCCAAAACAGCTATTCTCTCCAAAATAGACTCCACTTACATGGTCTTTTCTGGTATTACATCACTGTAAAGAAAATTTAAAAATGAATAATATCTTTTGTTTTGTTTTTCAAGACACGGTTTCCCTATGCAATCTCCCTGAATGTCCTAGAACTGGCTCTGTTGACCAGGCTGACATCCAACTCAGAGATCTGTATGCCTTTGCCTCCAGAGTGCTGGGATTGATGGCATGCACCACTACTGCCCAGCTGAAATATAATTTTTAAAACATAAAATAACATCTGAGTACAGGATGTTTAAAAAAAAAAAAAGGCTGGGTAATTTAATTATTAGAAAATTAAATGCCAAAAGGAAAAATATCAAGTAAAGCCTTCGATTGTTTTTGCAGAATTTTGGCACTATAGCAGTTTCTTAGGCATTGCAATACAATTCTGGCAGTACCTCTTCTCCAGTGATGCTACATTTTTATTCTTGTCACTACACAAGAGACTGGAATTCTAGTACACTAAACAAAACTCACATGAAAGAGTTTCATAATCTTAACGGACTCAGAAATACATTTTAAAAGAAAACAAAACAATGAAAATCATAACATTCCATTGACTCCAAATAGCAATAATGCACAAGCTGCCTCTGATGAAGATGAAAAAAAAAAAAAAAAAGCATCTATAGATAATTGTTCAGGAGCCAGAGTTCTTTTAATATGGAATATGACCCAAGGGACAACTAGTTTAGCTCAAGTAATATTGCTAGGTTTAGGCTGAGAGGGCTTTGTGTGGCCTGTGAGCACACTTGGGAGGACTCACACAAGCCCAGACCTGGAAGGTGAAAGCACAATTGGGCAGGCAGAGCACTGGAAACTCCACAGGCTCGGGGGAATTTTTTAGGTTCATAGCTAAGCAGTTATTCAGAATGTTGTAGTGAGTAAAGTTTCCTTCTAGAAGCCACTTAGGGCTCTCTCACCTTAATGTGAATTTTTTATCTTTAGGTGTTCATAAATGAAAAACAAGTTTCCTTAATCTTAACCCTCTCCATGCAGGCTTCACAAGGTTGATTTCAAAACACACTATATATTTAGCTAACTTCCAGAACATTTTTTTTTTAAAGATAGAAACACATTTGAGCCAGGCGGTGGTGGTGCACTCCTTTAGTTCCTTGGGATTAAAGCACTTGGGAGGCAGAGGCAGGTGCCTCTCTGTGAGTTTGAGACCAGCCTGGTCTACAAGAGTTCCAAGACAGCCAGAGCTGTTATAGAGAGAAGCCCTGTCTCGAAAAACAAAAACAAGGAAGGAGGGAAAGGGAAGGAGGGAGGGAGGGAGGGAAGAAGGAAGGAAGGAGGGAGGAAGGAAGGCTTCTGAAACAAAATTAAAGAAATTAGGAAGAATACTTAAAAATAAGTCAACAGATGCGTTTAAAAACACAGCTATGAACTTAGAGATAACTGATTTGAAAGTCCAGCTCTGCCACTCACTAGGCATGTGATCTGCATGAGCTATTTTAGATGTTTTATCTACAAAAGAGGAGCATTACCTGTATGCCTGCTGGTGGCACACTCCCTCCTCTTCCCCAAACCAAACAGTTCTCTTTCAAAGAGTCTGTTATGTCTGGTGTATAACAGTGTAGCCTCTTTAGGTGCTCTCAACCCTTCCCATGTTCTCCTTAGGGACAAAAGGTCCATACCTTCTGTACTTTCTGAGTTACTTCATGCTGGTAGGCTATCAGTCTTCTGTCCTCACTGTGAAATACCAGGAGCACTACTGAGGCAACAAACTTGTCCACAGGCATTCAAGTGTGCCTAAGGCACAATGTTCCTCCAGCCTGAGAAACTCTTTAAAGCAGTGGCTCTCAATTTGTGGGTTGCAACCCCTTTGGGGGTCAAACGACCCTTTCACAGGGGTCACTAAGGACATATGCACATCAAATATTTATATTGTGAGTCATACAGCAGCAAAATTATAGTCATAAAATAGCAACCAAAAACAAAACAATAACAACAACAACAAAAACACCTTGATAGTGGGAGTAGGAATTGAGACAGGGTGTAGTCCTGGCCACCCTGGAACTCACTATGAAAACCAGGCTGGCCTCAATCTCAAAGAAATGTGCCTGCCTCTGCCTCTCAAGTGCTGGGATTAAAGCATGTGCCACCACCTCCCAGCTAACAACAAAAAAATAACTTTATGGTTGGGGGTCACCACAACATGAGAAACTATATTAGGGGGTTGCAGCATTAGGAAGGTTGAGAACCACTGCTTTAAAGGAATGTACCCTGGGGATGTAAATTCATTAAAAAAAAAAAAAATTAGCCATTTGGAGCTACGATGCTGAAGCATTCTTTGTTTTCCAGAACAGGAACATATAAGATATTCTCAGACTCCAATGCAAACAAGATGTTTGAGTCTTTTTTTTTTGGGGGGGGGGGACAGATGATATGTATCCTAATTATTACTATTCTTACTTGATTCTTTGGCTCTTAGTAAGTTTAAAAGCAAATTCATCTCTTCTTTGGGCACTGGTCCCACAGCACTAATTTATGTACGCTTTATCATTTGTCAATCACATTTATGTTTTTACCCCAAACATATCAGTTTCTTTGAGAATTTCATGTGTTTAAATCATATTAACCTCTCCCATACTCTTCCCAGAACCACTCCCCTTTTCCTGCCCATGCAACTTTATGCCTTTTTAAATTAACTTATTTCTTACTACATAATTACAACATGATATTTCTGTATATGGACAAGCCCCTGTTCTAAAAGAAAGTAGGTATAAAATGGTTAGACTGTCCATTATCTGCATGTTAGTATTCCTCTTCAAGTTTCTTTCTGTAAGACTTGGCCCTCCAGGTGTTTAAATTTATTCTTTCTATTCTAAGTACTTACACTACATCCAATTAGTTCAACAGGCTGTGGCAGATACATAATCATCCCCACACAGCTTTCTGGTTGTATTTTTCTAGAAGCATGCATTTCCCCTGTAACAGGCAGATGCTGTGTGTACCATACCTGTCTCCACACATCAACCTGGGAAATGACGGGAAGATGACAGAGAACTCAAATGTCCTTTGCTCTTACGGGTGCTTGTGTTGTCAGCTGTCCCTGTTTCTGTCACAGCAAGAGCACTTGGAACTCATCCTAAACCCTAGTGCATAACAGATGGTGACAGGGCAGCCCCATCCTGTACAGGTGACATCTATGATTCCGGTTACCTGGCCTATACCCTCAAATTATCTTGGACAATACAGAAAGAAGTTAACCTTAAACATGACAATTCTAGGACCCCAAAGCAGGCTGGCAAGACACAGATCCAATAAGGAGGCTAAGTGGACTATCCGTGGAATAGATAAGATACACATGAAATTACTCAGCCACCAAAAGAAAAAAAAAAAGTCAGGCAAAAGACACAGAAAGAATATTCTATATTGGTCTACTTGACAAAAATTCTTTATCGACAAAAAGCCAAATGAGTTACAAGAGAATACATGAGGACTTTCCAAAATGATAGAATGGTTATTTTTTTTAAATCATATCTTAATGGGAATTGAAGGTTCATTGGCTATACATTTAATAAATCCCACACAATGTTACACTTATAATTGGTACGAATGTGGTATTATTGGTAAAAGCACATTAAACTTGAATTGGTGGTAAGAAAACATCAGACAAAACCAAGTGGATGAATGTTCTACAAGACAAAAACTCAACAATGCTGAGGTCATAAGACAAAAAAGAACAAAGGAGAGAAATAAGACTTTAGGGCAGTATTATAACTAAGTATAAAGTAGATTTCTAGAACAACAACAAAAAACAAAAACAAGAAAATCAACATGGAAGCTCAGTGATATTAAATGCCTGTATCTAATATGCTACTTACCCTATCAATGTTAGTTTTTTTTTTTTTTTTTTTTTTTTAGTTTTGCTCATTGTATCACAGCTATCTATAAGCAAGCATCAGGTCCCCTGGAGTTAGAAACTGCAGCTGTGAGCCACTGATGTGAGTCCTGGAAACTGAACTCAGGTTCTCCAGAAGAGCAGTAACTACTTTTACCTGGTGAGCTATCTCTCCAACCCCAGAAATAAAGTTTTTGTCAATCTATTTTATTGCGTGTAAACTTTAACTCATTAAAGGTGATTGAAAAGACAAAGAAAACCAAATCAGAACTATTAAGAAATAATCCCTTTTCATCCTGGATCTTTTGCAAAGCCACCCTGATAAAACACAACATACTCCTGCCCAAAAGGATTGCTAAGTTTACAAAGGCCCTTGGACAGAAATAAAAACCCTACACACAGTGTCTTTAGAATTGCACTGCATAAATAGTGCTCAAACCATAACCATCACGAGTTCACAAAGCCCTGAATGACAGCCAAAAAAAAAAAAAAAACAACAACAACAACAACAACAAAACCCCATGATTCTCACTCCTAAAAGCCACTCTATACTTGAAATCAATTCAGTTAATACCACCCCGAGAGCATTGAGAATGCAGAGGGAAATGTTTAGAGAAAAAGTAAAGATGTTTATGGCCTACCTCCTCTGTTTCCATTCTCTTCATCCTACAAAATAAAACAAAATACACATTTGAGCACCGAGTAAACTCTCATCTGATCACAGCTAACTTAAAGCCAATTATTGGTATATAATAAACACCAATTAGAAGCATCTTTGTCAGCAAGATGGATGGAGTTTCTGCAAGAAAAAGGGGAATGATTGAAGCTGAGTTAAGGGTAAGAAATCAACTGAGTTCTTTAATGATGTGTGTGGGTGGGGTACAACGTCATGGGGATATTTAGGTGGAGGTACCACATAAGCAGTTGAAGAGGGGAGACTGGAATGAGAGCGGGGCTGGTCATTACTGTACTGCAGTCACCTTTAGTGAGCTCTCATGGGACACACAGCTAATCGATACATGTTTAAGTTCTTGTACTCAGTTTGGAAGTTTATAGGTTTGGCGTCTTTAGCATCTTGCTGCCATGCGGCCTAGAAGAAAAGCAACTTTTAAAAGCTAGTATGAAAACACACTGAGGCGAGCACTTGCTGAGCCTTGACCAAATCAAAGCTACCATGCATTGTAGAAAAGAAATTGGAAGCTTTGGCTGAAGGCTGGTGATTTATTACGTAACTCTTGACCTTTATTTTGGCTGCCCAAACGTTGTTTTTCTTTTTCTGGTTATAAGCTCTGTTCTGACACTAATCATTGCCAGCTAAGAGACATAATAGAGACATTGTTTTTATCAATTGTACACTTTCTAAAAACTATACAGCACTAAAATTCTTTTAAGGCTGGAAGTATAGCTCAGTGACACAGTGCTCGCTGAGTGTCATGTGTAAGGTCCTAGGTCTACTACACACACACACACACACACAGTCTTTGAGTGAATTGATAACACTCAATATTAAAGTAGAAAATACTCCAACTGTATTTACCAGGGAAAGCATATAAAGACAGCATGGATATCTGCAACAAACTCCAGCATTGCATGGCAATACCAAGCATTACTGTCCATCAGTTCCCATTCTAAATGTTTCATGGCACTCAGTCATCACACAACCTGTGAACAAGGCACTGTTGTTGTCTAACAAGTGTCATGCTCAAGGTCAGAGCTAATGCGGGGTAGAGAAAGGGATCAGACCCAGGTTCTTTAGACTCCACAATTGCTTTCCAATACAAATATATTTTTAACCTGTGTTAACCAAATTATTTTATAGAAATTATATCACCTATACGTTCCCTGTGATCTAAATGAAACAGATATAAATTAGACATCTAGGGAATATGTAAGTACATTACCAGAGCTTTTAAGATCAATAGATTCTTAAAGTAGCTACACAGCAGCTGTACAGACATTTTAGGAAATTATAATTCCAATGGCAATAATTATTCATAACCTTTAAAAGATATTCAGTGTCTTTAAAAGGTTATCCTATAATACATTTGCCTAGAAAGAGGTATTTAGGAAAAATGAAGTCTGGAGACAGAAGCAGGCAGATATCTGTGAGTTTGAGGTTAGCCAGAATTACACAGTGAGGCTACATCTCAGAAACTAGAGTGTAGTCTCCAGATACAACTGGACATTATCTTTACATGTCTTTAATCCATACATTGGCCAAGTTCAAATTCCAGGCCCACTCTATTTATAGGACTTAACTCAGTTTTCGAGTTTGTTATATGGGGCTAATGCCACTTACTCCACGCCTCTGCTGTATATGAAGTAAGCTAACAGTAATAATGACAGTAAAGAACAATGGTTATTCATATATGTCAACTGCAGCTAAAACTATCCAGACAGGAGCACTCTCGACTGAAGTATATCATGCCGTTTACTCTGATCACCATGTTTTAAAAATCTGACTCACCATCATATGATACACCCAAAAGTTAACAGTTTCTATTCTTAGTTTTCAGCAACCAACAGCACATTTTTAACCAACAACTGCCATAGTCTTCCCAGAGAATATAGAATCTTTCTAGATAGCAGGGAAATTACACATTACAAAGAGTAAAATGAAGCTTAGAAATCACTGAAACATAGATCTACAGTTTAGAATCAGTATATTTCAGAAACTAAAGTTTTTGTTATATGTTTTAAAAACTACATAAAAAAGGATTTTAAAAAAGCAAATATACTACTTACTTCAAGACAGAAAAGAGGAAACAGGGAAGGTAAGAATGGGAAAAAGCCCAGAGAAGATGGGAATTCTCTTACCTTGTATGAAAACTGAATTGCGGACTCTGGGGGATAAACGATGAAGTGTCTTAATGTAAAACCAAATCCTTGAGATGTTCTCTTCAACATAACTGTTTTGGGACCTGGCCAGGAGAATGGTTCATCTTCAGATGGTGACACATTTTCACTTTGTTCTTTCCCATCTTTATTTTTTGACACCTAAAGTGCAAAGATATGTATCAATAACTACAGAATACAACATATTTAGTTCATATACAAACATGATACCTGAGTATAAACCTAGTGGAGAAGACGTATATTTCCTGCTAGAGTTATATGCATTACAGTCATCCAAAACCACAAAAATGTGCATGAGTGCATGGAGGCATGCATATAGTACATGTACATGTGTGGGCACCTCTGCATTCGTGCCAAAAGTGTCTAGTGTCTTCTGCCATTCTCTGCTTTACATCCTTTGAGAGGGAGTCTCTTGCTGAACCTGGAGTTTGTGGTGTTTGGCTACACTAAGCTGGCAGACAGCAAGCCCCAGCATTCCTCCTCTGAATGACCCCCTGATGGTGTTAAAGGGGAAAGCAGAGCTTCTCCCAGCTTGTCAGGTGGGTGCTGAGACCTAGACTCTGGTCCTTAAGCTTGCACATCAATGCTCTTCACCTCTGAGCCACTCCCTACCCCCACCTCCAAACTAAAACTATGAAAAAAAAATTATATTGTGGAAAACTAATGAGCAAGAGAGAATTCTTGAAAATTAATGGCACAATAATTAAAACTAAAGATGTCATAGAAGGCATGGAAGAGGACAACAATACCACAACACACAAAGAGCAAAGAGGAGAAACAATGAAAAGAGACACAGAACTCTGAGCAAGGAAGGAAACTAAAGTCTTTCCATATAGTTCAAAGCAACAAATACCAGAAAAGTAGCAAAAAAAAAAAAAAAAAGGCCTCAGTTTGAAACCCAAATTCCATATGCACAGAGATCACAATCCTTCCAAGATTATGGCTTATGAGGTCCCTTGACCTCTGCTCTTCAGCTTTGCCTGACTAAGACTAAAAATCCTTTACAGGTTAAAACCTGAAACCCCATTCAGTACATCATTCCCTTTTGTACTTGAAGTCTTAATTCTTACACTGTACTTCGACAACCCCAAGTCTTCACACTCCTCTTAAAGTAGCTTCAATGTACTCACTTACTTACCTTTGATCTTTTAAAACTCTTCACCATCACTGACTAGCCCAGGAGAAATCAGCATTGCCTACTTGGAGCCTTTCCTTTCCAGGTGAACACAGAGAGAGAAACAAAGCCAAGCTGATGGCGTTCTCTTTAACATCTGGACCACTAATGCCCAGAAACACCACAATGCTGTCAGTCAAGATACATTACATCTTGTCTCCTCATCCTAAGCGGCTATTTCATCCCTTTTCCTCATCCTTGTTGACATGCAATGACCCTGCCAGGCTTTCACAGAAAAAAATAGAGATATAAAGAGAATGTAATCCCCTAACATTTACCGACCCACTATGCCCATGTTTTCCTGTCCTCTCTTTTCTGCTAAGACCTCACAGCTTTGTAAAGGGCCCATCTCCTACATTGTCTAAGACTTCTGTCAGGAAAGCATGTTGGATTCTGTCAAAGGCTTTTTTCTTTATCTATTGATAAGATCATGTGATTTTTGTCTTTAAGTCCATTTATGTAGTTTATGACATTAACTATATTGAATGTGTTGAACCATCCCTACTTTTCAGGAATAAAGCCAACTTGGTAATAGTGTATAATCTCGTGGCATATGTCTATTTTCTGTTTGCAAGCTATTTTATTGAGCATTTTTTGAGTCTATACTCACCAGGGATGTGTGCCTATAGTTTTCTTTTTTCTGTTGCCTCTTTGGGAATTCTCCTTTGTTTCTTTTAATCATTAAAGGATTGGTTATTGGTCTTTGAAAATCTGGTAAAACTCTGCTCTGAATCTATTTGATCTTGAAGTTTTTTGTAGCTGGAAGGCATTTTAATTATTATTTCAATCTTCTTATTAGTTATTTGTCTGTCTAGGTGGCTGCCTTCTTGGTTTAATTTTGATGGTTTGACTGGATCTTTCAGGTTTTCCAATTAATGGAGTACAGGTTTTTAAAATACTCTCTTACAATATTTTCAACTTCTTTGGAATCTACTGTAATACTCCCTTATTCATTTCTGAGTACATTAATTAGGTTCCTTTCTTTCTTTTGGCTAGTTGAGCCAAGGGTCTGTCAATCTTGTTTACCCTCTCAAAGAATCAGCTCTTGGATAAGTTGATTTTTATTATTATTATTATTATTATTATTATTATTATTATTATTATTATTATTATTATTTTCTTTGTTCCTATTTCATTGATTTCTGCAGATTTTTATTATTTTTTGCCACTGACTAGGTTTGGATTTAGTTTGTTCTTGATTTTCCAAATTTTTGAGTTGCATCATTAAGTGCTTATTTGAGCTCTAAGCTCTTCTTGATGTTTTAAAGTAGGCACTTAGAGTTGCAAATTTTCCTTATAGGACTGCTTTCAATGAGTCCCAGAGGTTTCATTATGTTATATTTTCATTTTTCATTTAGTTTTAGGTAAATTTCTATTTCTTACTTGGACCCATTTATCATTCAGTAATAAGTTGATTAATCTCCATGAGTTTGTACATTTGCTGGAGATTTGTTTGCTGTCAATTTTATTGTACTGTGGTCAGACAGGATGCAGTAGTTATTTGGTTTTTTAACTTTGTAAAGATTTGTTTTGTGTCCCAGGATATGATCTATTTTAGAAAAGCTTCCATATGCTGCTGCATAAAATGTGTATTCTTTGGTGTGTGGGTGAAATATTCTGTAGATCTGTTAAATTCAAGATGTATAATGCCAATTAATTCTGATGACCTCTCTTTAAGAGAAAGTGGGGTATTTAGATCACCTACTATTAATGGATTGATGTTCATCTTTGTCTTTAAATCAGTAGTACATTTTTTTAAATGAAATTGATTATACAAGAGTTTAGTGCATATATGTTTAGAATAGTAATGTAATCATTCCCTTAATTAGAATAAAGTTTTAGTTTTAGTTTGAAGTCAATCTGTCAGATGTTAGAAGACCTGTTTGCTTTCTGGCCTGATTTGATTGGAGTACTTTTGTCTATCCTTTAAAGTGGTACACTAAGATGTTTCTTGTAAACAATAGATCGGTGGATTTTTTTAACTTGATCCATCTAGTCAGTCTGTGTCTTTTGATTGGAGAATTATTAATATTTTAAAGCTGTTATTATTGAAATGTGTGCTAATTATGGTCAAAGTGTTGTTGACTTTTGGTGCTGTTTGTGCTCTTGGTGGTATTTTGTGTTACAATAATTACAGCTTTGTACTTTTCTCCCCAGTCTCTGCTATGCTTACTCTTCCTTCCAGCCCAAAATAATGCTTCCTGTATTTTCTTATTTGGGTTTTTGTGTATAAATTTTTTAAGCATGTTTATGCCATGCAAAGTTTTTCTTTTTCCTATAATTAAGCCAGATAGTTTGCAGGTTTATCAGTCCAAGCTGGCTGTACTAGTCTTTTAGGACTTGGAATGCATTGCTCCAAGCTCTTCTGGCTTTCAAATTCTCCACTGGAAAATCAGATATTTTGATGGTTTTTCCTTTATATGTCGTGTGTGTGTGTGTGTGTGTGTGTGTGTGTGTGTGTGTGTGTGTGTGGTGTGTGGTGTGTGTGTGGTGTGTGTTTCTCTTAAAGTTTTCAGTATACTTTTTTTGTTCTGCATACTTACTGTTTTAACTATGATAGGTCATGGAAATTTTCTTTTCTGGTCTTGTCTTTTTGGTGTTCTGTATACTTCTTGTATCTAATGGGTGGGAAGTTTTCTTCTATGATCTTATTAAACATCTGATCTATGCCACTGATTTGAGATTCTTCATCTGTGCCTATAATTCAAAAGTTTGGTTTTTTTCATGGTATCTCACATTTCCTATTTCCTTTTTTTTTTTTTTAATTTTTTTCCCTTCATATTCCTTATTTAGTTGAGATACTTTACTTTGTCTTAGAGTCTTGCTGATCTATCTTCTGCTGCATTCATTCTACTTGTAAGGTTTTCCTTTGAATTTTCTAGTTAAGAGTTTTTCTATTCCATCTTCATTTCAGCTTGAGTCTTCATCAGGGTTTCTATCCCCTTACTGAATCTTGTTCTCAGATCCTGGATTGTCTTTGTCATGTTCATCAGCCTTGTCTGTGTTTCCTTAGGCATCACTCAAACATTTATTTTCCTTAAATTCTTTCTCCTTAACTTCACTGAGCTGTTTCTTTGTGTCTTCTTTAAATTCCTTGAAGTGTTTTATGAAGTTTATGATTGTTTTTTAAAATTCTGTGTCCTGGGGTTCTCTTAGGTTAATTCTCGTTGGCAAACATTTCTATAGTCCTGGACTGGTAGGCTTTGGAGAGACATATTGGCTTGATCTTTCACATTTTATTTTTCAATGAGATCTGGGCATGTAGACTTTTGTTAGTTTAAATCTTACATGAGCAGACTGTGGTGAAGAGAAGATCTGTGGAGTGGACCAGTAGAAAGTTTAGATGTGGTGCCAGAGGAACCCGTGGGTGATGGCAGTCAGGTAGGGTCCTGGTAGAAGCCTAGAGGTAGGTTGTAGTGCAAGCAGCAGTGGTTGGACTAGTGGCACCCAGGTTAGACACTACAGAAGAATATGAGAGATCTGGCTGGTTTGGCTGACTGGAGAGGTCAGATGTAGCATAAGAGGGACAACTGACAACACACTCAAGTCCCAGAGAAGCACAATGCTCCCAGCAGACTCCTTATAGGCTGGGAAACCCCACACCCACAGTGAATCCATTGATTTCTTTAAAGGGTGACTTCATTTAGTCTCTCATGTGCTCAATACCAAATAGGTATCTATTGTCCAAGCATACCTCTGATGCAACAGGTAACTTTATATGTCTCACTTGTTGATAAGATTTTGTTTCACATTATAACTCTAAGTTCATTCCACCAATTTTAAAAAAAAAAAAAAATGTCACCTTTATCAAATAGCAAATACTTGCAAATGCTGACTCTCCTTTCTTATTATCTTCTATTACCAAGTTTATTTCCATGGCAATTTGCTTCATATAAAGGTGAGAAGATGGAAAAACATAGCCTAGCCAAGCTTGTGTAAGGCAATGGCACTAAGTAATTGGAATGTGAAGGCAATATGCAATGTACAAAATTTATGGTATGTTCACATCCTGGCAATAAACAACTTTAACTTGATAATTAAAAAAGATGTATCAACCAGGCTAGAAAGATGGCTTGGTAGTTAAGAATATGTACTGCTTTTGCAGAGGACCAGAATTTGGTCCAAGTTGGACAGCCCACAACTGCCTGTAATTCCAGCTCCAGGGGATCCTACACTTCAAAATAGAGTGTATGATCATTTTCATAAACCCATACACAAACATGTATGCACAAAAACCAGACTCAAATCAACTAAAATGATACAGAGCTTTGAGATGATAAAACATTCATAAGACCTAAAACTGAAGTCTAAAATGCTACTGAGACACCTGAATGAAAATCTACATAGACAGAGAACATTCATGGTTTAGAAGATTTGGCGCTGTTACCAAATGAACTTTAGATTTATCTATATATTGATTCAAAGCAATTCCAATCAAGATCTCAGCACACTTTTTGCATGAAGACATACTGTTTCTAAAGTTCACGTCATGTGAAGAATCTAACTCTGAAGAAGAAATTCCCTATGTTTATGAGTTTTCAAAAAAAAAAAAAAAAAAAAAAAAAAAAACAAAAAACAAAAAGAAGAAGAAAAGGAAAAAGGAAAGAAAAGAAACAGATTTCATCAAAATCTGTTGTTTGAAACATGTTAAGACAATTTGTTGAGAGGGGGAAGTATCTATAAATGGAATTACATAAAAATGACACCAGAAATCCAGTAATTTAAAAAATGGACAGAAGATCAGTGCATACCTTTGTAAAGAAGCTAAGAAATGCTCAACACTGTAACTGATCAGGACATGCACACTGGACCACATGGAACATCAAGACCTATTTACTGTAAACACCAGCCTGTGTTGGTTATGAAGCAACTGGACCTCTCACACATTGCTAACAGAAATCTAAAATGGTACAAATATTTTGGAAAACAATGTTATGATTTCATAAACTGTTAAATATATGTCTTTCATGTGACACATCCATTTGCTCAAGAGAAACTCCGATTTTTTAATGTTAATATAAAAATTTACACAGAATAGTTCACAGTGGCTTCACTTATTACAAACTGGGAAAAAAAAACCTAAAATTTTTTAAACAAAGGTGAACTGTGATATATCAATCAATACTTAGCAATGAAATGATCTCCTGTATACTGACGTATCAATTAATTACACTAAGTTAAAGAATCTAGACCAACAAAGTACCTACTTCATGATTCCATTCATAAAAGACCTAAAAATTTTCTAAAATCGAGTCTATATTGCCAGGAAGCAGACAGCAACCACCCCAGTGGATAGAGGAGAAGAGGCGATACAGAGAAGTAGACGACAGGGGGAGTAAGTATGCTCCTGCCCTGATCCTGTAACATTTTTATATGTGTAATTAATTATACAACTTAAATGTGCAGCTGATTCCATGTCAAACATACCTAATAAAGAGAATTAAAGTAAGATGCAATGGAATAAATGCCATGAATTTAAGAACATGGTTCTTGGAAAGAAGAATGTGACAAAAAAGGCTGAAATCTAAAAGAAACATGAATTCTTTCAACTGCATTAGTGATGTAAGTAAGACCAATGGAGTTTATTACAACATATTAATGTATATTATTCCTACTTGTTTATATTATCAAATATAGACATTGAAATTTAATAGACATCTATAATTTAACAATGCAAAATAATACCCAGTAACTGTTTTCCATATATCCACATTCCTTAAGAATACAAGAGGTTATTGATTCTGCCTTGGTATTTTAATTTCCAGGGTTACACATATGGTAATAACTGACCAGTTAGCCTCAGGTTCCTTTTTTTTTTTTTTTTTTCTGTAAAGGTCAGGGGGGCTTCATTATGGTACAGATCAAATGGCCTGTTTGGAAACATAGTTATCATCCTCCTGGCTGTTCAGGATGTCAGACAGCCATGTAGTTTGCAGAGGTTTTTTTTTGTTTGTTTGTTTGTTTGTTTGTTTTTCCCTCTAGGTTCCCCTTCCTTCTAGAAAGCCCCAAATCCATGAAGGGTAAATAACAGAAATTAATTTTTAATATTCAAGATATCTGCAAGTGACTTCAGAATTCTTAATTCAAAAAGCTAAAAACAGGAAGGGAAAGGGTTAGCTACTTGTCCAAGATCTTGTTTCTATTACTACTGATTTCTGATCCCATGTTTCTTCCAGAGCTCTTATTTGCTTTGATGCCTTTTCCTAACTACATTTGACACATAAGTATGTGATTTAAGACTACAAAGAAAAACAAAATTGAAGAGAATTAGAAAAGTTGCTGTATTATATGGTGTTTACAAAGAGAGTTCCTACTGTCATTTCAATCACTGTGGCAGGTGTATGGGAGATGACCTGTTGTGATTCTAATTTGCATTTCCCTAGTAACTAATGATAATTAACACCTTCTTTGTATATTTAGTTGCCCTGTCATATAATTTTCACAAACAAAAAACCCTCTGAGTTTTAGTATAAGTGAAATCTTTCACCTTACACTTGAGCACATGGAGACTAACTTGTAAAATGACTTTTCCCAGAGTGTGGATGGCTACAATCTGAGCAAGAATTAAAACCATGGTTTCTAAGATGGACAATGTAAACCCAGCATGGCAGGTGGGAGAAGGGGCTGATGCAGGAAGACTGAATTTGAGGCCAACCTGGGATATATAGCAAGGCCTTATTTCAAGAACCCTTCGAAACCAAACAAAGAATCCAGGCTAGGATACATTCTGTGTCCATGTCTCTCATCATCTTTTCTACCTCGTAATCTGTGTGGGGTTGTTCTTCAGTCTAAGTTAGGATCTTTTTAAGATTTTCCTTCCCTTTTGAACTCCAACTTTAACACTCTGATGCTGATGTGTGCCTTAAATTCACATCTAGAATATTCTTTTGATAGCCTCACAACCCCAGATACATTCAAGTTTTCTTTTCAATCACACAGGAACCTCTACTGGATCATGATTCCTCCTCTTTAAGTTTCTGGTTGACCTTGTTACATCTTCTCCTACAGAGTTCTTTACACAAAAGATGGATAAATGTAAGTGATTTCACTTTGCCCTCCACAAACTGACTTTTTTTTTTTTGGCAGCACATAGCTCAGTTGTTTCAATTATAACATCCACTCAGAATAACACATCCAAGCACTTCTCGTCACTGACCTTTCCCCTGTAGGAAAGAAGGGAAGGTTACATTTTCATTGGCCTGTATACAAAGAGGAGATAAAAAGAAAGACACATGAGTGCCTCTTTCACTCCTACATACCCACAGTGCCTTTGATCTGGATTTAGTAACAGGGGCAAACTGTGGACTGTGAGGAAAGAAGATGGTGCTCACAGATTCTCCAGTTAAGCAGACTGTGATCTGCATCTCCTTTGTACTTTCTGCTTCCCAACCACGAGTGCCCAACTGTCCATTAACTACCTAAGAGTGAAAAAAGGTAAGAAGTGGCTGCATATCAGAGATTAAATCCCTGTGAACTAAGAACTGCCATTGCATTCCCTTACTTTATAACAAGACCACTTAATTGAACAATAGCTCAAAAGTAAAAGAAACTAAAGTATAACAAATAGCTCTACAAAAATTAAAGTAGCCAGACAAAACAAAGTAAGAAGGATGAGTATAAGGGGGAAACACCAATCAAAAAATAACCAAAGTAATTTCTGTTTGTTTTTAAATGGGAACTGATATTTCCAAAATAATGGGAAAGTTCTAAGGACTGTGGCAAACATTTTACACAAGTAAATCTGCCACAAATCAATTAAATGCACACTTAAAAGTGGGTGAAATGTTTTATTTGTAACTCGCTGTGGTGACTGCTTAGGTTTGCCTAGAACACAGAAGGCTCTGGGATCAATGACAGAAGGAAAGGAGAGGCGGGAGGAAAAGGAGATAGGTTTGTCCTACAAGTGAATATAGCAGGATAGAATGCTTATATACATACTAAGTATACTTGTCTGCTTTCATAGTTATTTGTACTTAACGTATAATGAAATCAGCTTCCTAGTACATCCCAGAATGCATTCCTAAGAAAGCATTTTGAATTCTATTTGTCTTAAGAGGCTCTCACAGAAATTCCACACTATGTCTACAGTTCTACTGACAAAGACTCGTTCTCTTAACTCTTACACAGGTCATACAGTGAATGACTTAAAGACAGAGCCTGTTTAGAGAGCCAATCTTTTTCATAGTCTTCCAACCTCTTTTGGTGATTTTACTTGCTGAGAAAACACCAAACAGTGATTTTCTTTTTATGTCCTTGAATTATTTATTAACTTTACAGCTGCAACTTTCATCTGGCTTGATGTTATTTTGCTGATGTTTCTAGAACATGGCATGGGGAACATGGACTCTGAAGCAGACTCTTTGATCTGAATCCTTGGTTTATGGCTGTAAACTGTGGTCAGCAAGCTGCTTAAAGCATGTCTGTGCCTATACTGATTGGCTCTAAAGATGATAATGAAAGTTATACTACTAATTCAAAAAACCCAATGTCTTCCACTAACTAAAACTTTTTGAGTATCTATATGACAGCAGAAGTAGAAAATGCCCTACTTCATGTGATAAGTCTTAGGAAAACCAGAGAGCACTAGAAATACTACACTTCAGACACTGTGTAAGGTGTATGTACAGATGGTGTTAGATTTTATCCAAAAAAAAAAAAATTTTTTTTAAATACACTCTAGCCCAACCATTTTGGATAAAGAATAGACAAACTATATAAACAACTACATCATATGCCTATTTGTGTCATTGTTATCTAATATTCCAGAAACATTTAAAAAAAAAAAATTTAGACAGTGTCTCATGTAGCCCAAGGTGGCCTTGAACTTGCTATGCCCCAGAGAATGACTTTAAACTGATCCTCTACCTCCCAAGTCCTGAGACTACAGACAAGCATTACCATCTCTAACATTTTTGTTGTTTTGTTTTGTCTTTTGAGACAGGGTTTCTCTTTGGTTTTGGAGACTATCCTGGAACTCACTCTGTAGACCAGGCTGGCCTCCAACTTACAGAGACCAGCCTGCCTCTGCTTCCTGAGTGCTGGTACTAAAGGTGTGTGCCACCAACTGCCAGCTACCATCTTTAACCTTTTTTTTAATGAGTTAAAAGTATATAATACTTAAAGTAGCACCTTGTAACGTACACAATAAATTTCTTTTGTAAAATAAAATCACAAGTGTCACTAAAGATACTTACTGTGAAAATATACTAAAATACCACTGTTCTGATACTGAAATCAAGTGTAAAAGCATCTTGTCTAAGAAAAACAAAACCTGAATTTCTAAAATTTTTATTGATTTTTTTTCCCCCAGTGTTGGAGATTGAATCTCATAGCCTCAAACATGCTTGGTAAGTCCTGTAAGACACAGTCGAGACTGCCAGTCAAAATCTTGCATATCATGAATATTACAGAGAAATGGATTTACAGTAGTTGAGTAATTTCTCACAACCAGACCCTACTAAGTGGTAACCTAGTCCACTTTCTCTGATGTACACCATTAGCAGAAATTAGATATTGCTTACTTCTAATTTCTTCAAAGTCATGCCAGAGAAATAATCTGAAGTTTTGAAGTGATGTTTGTATTTTGTTTGCTTGGTTTTTGTTCTATTGGTTTAGATCCTAAGTCAGTTAAAAGACTCTTATATATATGCCAAGTGTGCTCCAAAGTCTTATACTGTGAAATTTTATTTTTCCTAATTTAAAATCTTTTTTGTTTGATTGTTAGTTTATATGCGGCATGGGGGAAGGGAGCATTTGTGAGAGAGAGAGCAGAGGGAGGTAGTCCAGTTAGTGGACAGCCTTGGGTTTCATTCTTTAAATGCCATCTATTGTTTCTGAGACAGGGTCCTTTCCCGGGTCTGGAACTCACCAGGCAAGGCTGGATTGCCAGAGAGCCCTCAGGGGACCCCTCTGCCTCCCCAGAGCTGGGATTATAGCTGTTCACCCACCATGCCTGCTTTTGGACTTGGGTTCTGGGGATCAAACTCAGACCTTCATCCTTGTGCTTTAGCACTGCACTCTCTCCAGCCCTAAAGACTGCTTTGCCAATCCGGGTTGAAAACAAGGGGACCTGCTTTGATACTATCTATCTTGCTGTACTTCCACATATTTTTCTAAACAGTAACCCTGCTGAGAACAGTTAACATAACCAAAGAAATGAACTCACATAGCTTGCAGACAGACCAGTTAACTTCTATCTGTAATACTGCAAAGGAAACCCTTGAGAGTCAGTATTTTTACAAACAGCTCCATCTTAAGTTTATCATTTAGGTGGACATTTGTTTGTAGTGTTAGACCCCAAGTTAACCTGTAAACCTCACCTGCTCAAAAACCAAATAACTTCCTGGGATGTTGGGTGCTTGAAAACAACAATAAAGCCTCATGGGAAAGTATGGTGGCCTATGAGTTTTTTCTACAAAAGTCCCAACAACACTTGGCTACTCAGCTGGAAGTTTCCAGGAATGGTCCTGACCAAATCCTGTGTTGGTCAGTATTTTAAAATTTAATAATAAGCTTGCTTAACATGGTTAAAATGGTGGAGCTGGTTTTTCTCTGGAGAATCTCTAACAGCAGCACCACTCACACAGCTGGCTTGGGAAGCTGTGGTTCTTCCTGCACAGTTTCTGCAGTTTCACTAATGGATGGTTTGGGCTTGCTATTGCTGTCGCTCTTAGACTGCCTTCTATCCAGCTTCTGCTTTTTACTGTATTTATAACTCAAACAGCCCCCCACACACCGACCTCCCAGCATGTCTCCCTGTTCTCTCTGTTTTTAGATCCCAATTTTTCAAAGAGATTCCTAAATATCCACTTTGATACTTCATATTTACAGATTAGCAAAAGAGCCCAAAAATGCAGCAAGGTTACAAAGAAAGCATCCAGGAAATCGTCACAAGTAGGTTAGCACTAATTACCTGCAGATGCTGAAAGTCATTTCATTAATTTACAGACATACCATCTTATAATAACATTATCATCTCACAGAATAACAGGAGGGTGTCATGTCATCTGGTATGTCTCACAAAAACAGTCCCTCTGAATCTTTCCTAGGCATATTCTCTGAACTGTTTTGTTGATAGTAATTAAATATTCCAATTATGTGTTCCTATCTTCCTTGGACCCCCTTGTGACAAACAATACATATTTTCATGATAACAGAGACAATTTGATTTGCCTTCCTAAAAAAGAGAGTTGGGCAGGCCACATGGCTCATCAGGCTAACTGTCTGACATAAAAGCCCTGTGACCTGAACTCTGGCCCAGGAACCCAAGTAAATGTAAACAGAAAGACCCAACTCCACAAAATTGCCTTCTGATTTCCACTTGTGTGTGTGCTACTCTTCTCCCTTCAATTACAAATACATAATGAAAAATACATACAATTTTTAAAAAATAAAAAGATAGTTTACAAAATTGTGCCTGGAACAAAAATATTTCACCTGTCCTCTAGCATTTTATGTAACTATTCTTATAATGTAAAAGAATTTCTCTCACCAGGCAGTAGTGGCACATGCTTTTAATCCCAGCACTCTGGAGGCAGAGGCAGATGATCTCTCTAAGTTCGAGGCCAGCCTGGTCTACAAAGTGAGTTCCACTGACATCTAGGCCTACACAGAGAAACCCTATCTCAGAAGGAAAAAAAATCGGTTTTTTTCCCTCTCTCCTTCCAAAATACTAATGACTGTATCTACAATATGCTTCCATCCAATTCTTCTTTAATATCCTCTGGCATTAGTTCCTGTTATTTAAAAATACTCATTAAAGTAAGGATGCAAGGACATGAGATTTAGGTGGTCACCCCCCCCACACACACACACACACCACCACACCACGGTCTTATGGGCAGCTAGCCAGTCAATGTCTATGCTGTTATTAATTTCTACCATTAGATACTGCTACATTATGAAAAGACTACATTGTATTTATCCATCCACCAATAAATGGAAATGGGTGTCCAGTTATTTCACTAATAAAATTGTTAAATGTTTCTCAGAACATCTGTCTGTCTGTAGGGAAATGCATTCATTGGGCTGTGGTTTCTTCATGGTATTTACATCATATTTTTATGAATTCTTTAAGTTACTTACACATGTTAACTAGTATTTACATATTTTTAATGAACTTGGCTGGCATAAAATGTCTCTGTAGTATAATATTAACATGCAATGAATTTGAAATATGTGAGCTGGGTCATGGCCACCAACAGCTACTACAGCTGGTCTGTCTTGCCATCTTCCACACAAACAGGCACAACAGAAGGGTGTCACTTCTCTCTGGACATGTGTGCCATTTGCTCAGAACTTTATTCAAAGATTTACTCAAACTCTCCTTAGTACTGCATCAAAAAAATTGAAACTGTTCATGATTATTTTAATAATGGTTTATGGATTAAGCTAGTACAAAACAAAAGGTATTTTGGATAATGTAAGCACACTAAGGGGCTGCCTCCTAAGGAACTGAAGGCCCTAATTCTACTTACACGAGACCAAGTATTTCTATTTGAAGATATGTTACTGCAATAAAAATTTAAACATTAATCATGATTAAACACAAGGGCGTGGAACCTCAGAAGTTCAATGAACAGCTGCTATGTAACTAGAACTTTATGAGACACGTTATCACATTTGAAAAGAAAATTACTCTTATTAAGATGTACATGTATACTTCAGGTATCTTATTTTTCAAGAGGACTAAGCAACTTAGAAACAAAATTTTCTAGAAATGTCAGTTCTAAGTCCAAGCATATACAGGTATCAGTAACTGGATTCAAGTAATCCATAAGGAGAAACAAACAAACAAACAAACAAAAAAAAAAAAAGAGGAGGAGAAGATGACAATGGGAATAGGGCTATAATATGCTGTATACATGTACAAAACTGTCAGAGTAAATTATTTTAATTTCTAAGACTTTATCAATTTGATTGGTGACTATCTTCTAAGCATACTAGGGATATGTTTATAATGAACAAGCTGTTAAGGAGCACCAACTAGAGTGACCAAATCTAATGCATGCTTAAAACAGGAAAAACAATCTGGTAACACAGTAATTACTGACTTCTTCCTCAACAAATCATCTTGCTGTACTCTATTAATAAGCACAAAAGCTTTTCTGCTCAATTGCTTTTCCTTTTCTACTTTTTGACAAACAAGAAACCTCCTAAGGGCAGGGGAAAGTCTAAAGACCACATGTGGCACATGCCAGCATTGCCACCACACCACAGCACTAGACCAGTGTAGACACTGGCAGTGTACTACAATTTCTGTTGGTGCAAGTAGTTCCCTCTTACTTTTAAAGCCTCACCAACTACACTGAGCATTAACAGTCCATCACCTTCAAGCATGCTACCAAAACTAGGTACCACAATTTTATTTCCATTCTTTATTTGCTTCTAACTTTCCTAAGTATTTCCTAACCATAAGATACAATAACAGAATAATAATGCATAATAACCAATTGAAACATTCCATCCTGCAGGGAAGCTCTTTAAACAGGAAGGTAAACAACTCAAAACAGCTTCAGGAAGTCCCTGAAACTGACCAGATTCATTAGACCCCTCCTTGCCAGAGTAAGCAATAAAAGATGAGAGTTCCTCTTAGACTAAAGGAAGATAAACTGCAAAGAAGGCTCTCATATGGGAACTGAGCTGTCAAGACCCAGAGAAGCTAAGCTGCAATGCAGACTCTCAGAGAGAATAGGGAGATCAACCCATCTGCCTGGCAGAAAAAAAACCAGCCCAGCATCACTTGGTGAGGACACTCTCCAACTTGTTGAGCTGCCTGCAGGCTGTGCAGTGTGCTCCAGGTTCCCCAGCTTTTGTGAGCTGTTACCATGCTGGCTGGGGTGGGTCTTGGTGATTCAGCTAGCTGCCTTTGAGTCATTTCTGCTCTTGTAAGTAACCCATCACCTACATTCCTGTAAGAAACCTCAATAAAACTCAATGGTTCACCAAGCTGGACTTTTGTGGTATCCTGACTTTGATCTGTCATGATCTGTCACCTATCAGAGATGAGTAGACCTATATTGTTTCTCCCCAAGAAAGCTTTTGTCCACAAGTGTAGTTCAACCAACAACCTGTTCTTTTCTAACTACAACACTGTGATACACTAGCATCTCCATTATGAAGTATCTATATATCCTTAAATATCTATGAGACTTTCAAATTATAAAGGAAAAGCATTCAGTGTTCACAGTATCACTCTGCTAAGGATTTCTGAGGAAGTTACCTCACTATCTGAAGTTCAATTAATCCACTTTCATGAATGATGCTCTTCAAAAGCACAGCTTTCCCTCTGCTGACCTACTAGCCTGCCAACCTCTCCTTGATCCAAATTACACTAACAAATTGAAACTGGGAACTAGTAAAATGTTCCAGGGCTAGGTATGTGACTCGGTAGTAGAGCACTTTCCAAGCATGGGTCAAGCCCTGAGTTCTAGCTCCATAATAATAAACAAACAAACCAATGTCCAACAGCAAAAAAAAAAAAAAAAAAAGAATGATTATGGCCGAGCTACTAAAATCATGAGTATGAAACGTTTTCCGAGCATGGGAAGATGGCCAATGTATAATGTAAAGAAAATAAGATATAAAACTTAACTTCACAATATGATCAAAGTTGTTCCCCCCCCCCCCCACTCACGTACACACACACACCTGCACATGCGACAATCTCAGGACTTTCTATATAATGCACATGAACACAGCCCTGATATCTTTCACCGCAGGCTGCAATGGCATGAAGTTTGTCTGGGCTAAGCTGTATCAGTTTTGAAATCTTTTTCTATGTTGCCTGAGTATTCTTTCCTCAGCACAAATTTCCAATGGGAGAGTCCAATACTCACCGCCCCCCCCCCCAGTTGTTTGCTGCAGAGAGCTGCACTGGAAGCCACTGCCAGCATACTGCAATCCCATCTTTATGCACCATTCTTTAAAACACAGAGCCACTCCAAGAACCCCAATCTTATTCCAGTGCACCAAACAAAATCTTAACAGAAAGTGGGTCAATGAAAACTTATATAAAAGAAAACAACTACTCTGTGAGTTCAAGGCCAGCCTGGTCTACAAAGCAAAACCCTGTCTCGAAAAACCAAAAAAGATTTTGTTCAGGAAGTGCTCCATTCATATATTTCTTAATTTTCTCATGACAAATAATAAGTGCATATAACATTATATTACATAAAAAAGAAACAACTGGGCTTGAGAAACACCTCAACCAATGAAGGTATCTGTTACAAAGTCAGCCAGCCTGAATCTCGGTTCCTAGATACATGTGACAGAAGAAGAGAACAGACTCCTCTGATCTCTACATGTGTGCTCAAATTCATACACATAAACATGAATGAACTAATACCACCAAAATCAGAAACTAAAAAACATAGATATGTGTATTTTTACATATATTCTGTTAAAGAAGTAGTACTAGTAAACACCAAAAGGGGGATATTTTCAAATTGTTCATATTTTGTGATGTGTATAACATGTTTGCTTCTTCTCAAGCTAAGAATGGAATTTTTCAGATTAAAAACAGATCTTCTTACATTTGGGTAGACAGGTATCATCAAATTAGAAGTCAACCTTCATTTTTATTTCATCCTATCTACCAAAGAAATAATGCAGTCCCCTTTGTAAAGACATATGAAGGACACATATATAAGCCCAGTGTGCCACACATAGTGGGCTGGGCCCTCCTATATCAACCATTAATCAAGAATTAATTTTAAAAATACCCTAAAGACATGTCCACAGGCCAATCTGATGGATGCAATTTCTCAATTGAGGTTCCCTCCTCATATGTGACTCTATAGTTTCTGTCAAGCTGATTAAAAAAAAAAAAAAAGACAAAAAATAAAAAACAAAAAAACTAACCTCTTTAGAGAAAACTAGGTCAAAACTTTAATATATATATATATATGTATATGTATATATGTATATGTATATATGTATGTATACTCCCAGTCATTTTTCATATGAAAATACACACTTAAGAGAAATTTCTTTTCTATCTTATTTTTTTACTTAAATGTCTCTTTCCATATAAACATGTACGTGTATATTATCTTTAAAACTCTGTAGTATTTCATCACATGAATAAAACATACTTTGCTCATTTACACTTCTTTTTTTAATTAGATATATACACTGTTGTTGTAGAATAGTATTTTAAAGTGTGTTACGTTTGTTTATGCTCTGGAACATTTGTTTAACAATGTAAAGATGTGTTGCAGCTTTTGTTTACATTGTGTTTGTTTAACTCTGTGAAGCTGTGACCCTTTGCCTGTCTAAAACAACTGATTATCTAATAAAGAGCTGAACCACCAATAACGAGGCAGAAGAAAGGGTAGGTGGGACTGGCACGTACAGAGGATAAATAGGAGAACTCTGGAAGGAAGAAGCAAAGCAGAACAAGGAGAGGAGGATGTCAGGGGCCAGCCACCCAGCCAACCAGCCACCCAGCCACCCAGCCACTCAGCCAGGCAAGGAGGAAGAGGGAAAGTAAGATAGACAGAAGGAAGAAAAGGAAGAAGCCAAGAGGTAAAAGGTAGTCAGGAATAATTTAAGAAAAGCTGTCTAGAAACAAGCCAAGCGAAGGCCAGACATTCATAGGAAAAAGCCTCTGTGTGTGATTTACTTGGGAGCTGGGTGGTAGGCCCCAAAGAAGAAAGAGTGAAGAGTCAAAGAGAGAAAAAACAAAACAAAAAAACAAAACAAAAAAAAAAAAACAAAAGCACCCCCCCAAAAGCAACTACAAACAATATTCTGGCATTCCAACATAGGAGTAGAATAAGAGAAAATCCAACAACACTGTCATTTATTTATTTAGCCTTTTTTTTTTTTTTTTTTTTAAACTCACTCTATAGACCAGGCTGGCTTGAAAATCAGAGATCCATCTGCCTATGCCTCTGCCTCTGTTGGGATTAAAGGTATACACCAACACAATGGGCTAACTCCATGATCTTTTTTTAGACTGTTTTATTTTTAATTAGGTGTATATGTGTATATGGCTTTGTGCACACGTTAGTGCCAGTATGAGTGCTGGTAACTGTACAGTTCAGAGGAGAGGGTGGAGGATCCCCCGAAACTTGGAGTTACAGGTATTTTTGAGGTGCCCTACCTGGGTGCTAGGACCTGAATCTTGTTCCTCTGCAAGAGCAGTAAGCCATGTCTAAAGCTTGATCATTTTTTTTTTTAATTGGTGAACTTCTCTTACTATTACACTACTACCTCTTTGTAGGCCAGTCTAGGAAAAACCATGAAAATCACATTTGGGTAAATTCCTGAGAACAGGCTTCTTGTTAATATATTAACATTTTATTTGTCCTTCATTTCAAAGTTTCAAAGTACTAAGCATAAAATAGAGAACAAAACCCACCCACAACAGGACACTATTGTGTTCCAATTAGCACTGGGATTTTCTTAAATTTTATAAATATACTAAAATGAAAATGGTTTTCACTGACTTAATTTTTTGTTCCTTTCATTACTAGCAAAGCTAAGCACCTTAAACTCTTCCTAGATATAAATATAAGTAATATAAATAGCAGAAAAGAATTGCAGTATTCCCTTAAGAGAGAAGTATGTGGTGTCATTGAAATTCAGAATGCAGTTCTCATGGACAGGAATGCCTTAAATCCTGGTAGCAGAAAACAAAACAAAACAAAATCCCTGAGGGCTGGAAAGATCTCCAGATACACAAAGGTTATCACCAAAGATAGCAGACCTTTGGGTTCACAGAGGAGATAATTCCCTAACCAAGGTAGGCTGGAACTGTTTTATAATCTGATTAGTCACAGCACTGGGATGCAAGCACCCTAAATTGGTAGAAAGAGTAGAGCAGGTTGACCGTGGAGCAGTTAATGCAAGGTTCCCTGGAGGTGAGACACACCTTTGAAAAGGACCAAGAAGGCTGCAGTCCCTCCCGGTCTCCTCCCTCCCTGTCTCATCTCTTTGCAAGCATATGTCACATGTATGGGAGGTATGATATAAATTCATGTGTGAGCACATATGTATGGAGGCCTAAAACTGATGCAGGTGTCTTCATCAATTGTTCTGCAGGATAAAGCAGGATGTCTCAATTTGGTTGGCTGTCTACTCTAGTGCACTGGGCTGTTACACCCCACCTGGCTTTATATAGGTTCTGGGGACTTAAATTCTGGTCCTCATGCTTTCATGACAAGTTCCTCATCCACTGAGCCAATTCCCCAATATTCCTGCTGTCCCCCTTCCATTGTGGAAACACACAATTCCTTCCTGCACTTTCAAAAAGGCTGTTTTAGGGTCAAACTCACTAAAAACTCAGCCAAGTAAAACGTTCCAAATGCAGGAGATATTTATTTTACAATTGGGTCATGAAAAAGCTATACTTAAATATTGAGAAAGTATTTTAAACACATGTGAGCACTGTAAGGAAGCTTGATATTTAAGAGAACCTTGATGAAAATCTTTTAGAAAGCACTGAAGGGTTTCCATAATTCTACAACACAACTGCCTTTCAATGGACTATATTTCTAGAAACATTATACAACAGATTGTTTTAATAGATTACAAAGAAAATTGCTTCCAAAACTCAGAAATGACCCTACAATCATCAAGAAGCCAAAATATAGAAACTGGAAACTCAGAAACATCTACAAAATGAAGATGTTAAGATCCAACTAAGGGGCTTGTGCATGCTGAGCTACACCATTGAACTACAACCTACAACTACATCACCGCTTTTAAGAAAGTTGCATATTATGCAAGGAATATCTTCAGATGTCTTAAAGAATATATCAAAATACAAATGCAATGTACCAAGAATTTTATCGTATACAAATTTAGAAGCATGCATCATTCAGAGTGAATAACCAAGGATGGGCAGCAGCACTGTTCTGCTTTGCTAACAGCTGGATCTCCTGCTCTTGAGTGCTCTGAAAGCCGTGGAACATGTCTTGAAATAGTGGTCAGTCAGGGCATCTCCAAAATCAAATGCTAGATTTTTATTATGTTGATGTCCTATTCCTGTCAAAGTTTGGGACCCACTGGGTAAAGTCCTGGGAGACAGGGACATACTAGTCATGAATATGGGTTCTGGAGTGCCTATGAGGTACATGTGAGAGACTTTACAGTTGGATATAAAACTGAACCTGTGTTCAGGAGAGTAACCTGCAGATTTAGGGATGGCCAGTCAGCCTAGGATGCAATGTAGCAGATGAAGTCATAGAATGCATGCAGAATATTGACATTTTTTGGTACATTTTTCTGATGAGATTATGTAACATTTCATTCAAAATAGGGCTTAAATAATTTTAAAAATTTCTCCTTATGAAAGAACAGAGTTTTTTTTTTTTTAAATAATACATTCTTTGTTGCTATTGTTGCTTTTTAGACAGGATCTTACGTAACCCAGAGTGTCCAGGAACTGGGTGGGACTGAGAATGACCTGGAACCGGATTCTCCTGCTTTGCCTCTGGAGTGTTGGATAATAGGCCTGCCTGCCACCATCCCAGTTTCAGAGGGTACTAGGGTTTGGACCAGCGCCTCCAGCATATTAGATTGACATTCCACCAACTTACCTGAATCCCCAACCAATCCTACTTTTTGAAAGTTGATTTTCATTCATTTGGGGGGAGAGGGGCAGAGCAAAGATCTTGTATGCACCTCTTTGGTGGTGGTGGTGGGGGGGTCTACAATTGATCTAGAATTCACTAATCAGAGAAAACTGATCTGTCCGTCCCTGCCTCCACAGCACCAGGACTACAAGCGTGCAACACTGTAAGTGTGCACCACCACGCCCTTTTTCACCTGGATTCTGGGTAATCAACCTAGGTCTTCACACTTCTGAAAACAGGTACCTTATCAAGTGAGCCAGCTCCCAGCTCTAGTTGATTTTTAACAATGCCAATTAACACTTTGGCTCTATTCTCTTGAAAACTCTTTATATCCAAAATAGACACTGTCTGTGTAGAAAATAGTTAATATTAGTAAATGTTTAGTTCTTCATTCTTAAAAGTTACTGAAAAAATACAGTCTTATAATTCATATTAACTTGCTCTGTTTACTCAAAAAGAATCTAGTAAAAGGAAGTAAAAATTAGATGACATTATTCTGCTATATGAGTTTTCAACACCATATTCCAAGTTAGTTTATTTTTCTTTCTAAAAATAAAATGTAAAATACATAGTCCAGGCTGGCATAGAATGGCTATCTTCTTGACTCAATCACTTGAATGCTAGAATCACAAGTATGCACGCCTGGTTTTAACAAAATATTTTGACTGGTTACTATGATTTGTAGTAAGATGAACATAAACTCCAACTCCATCCTGATCAGAAGAGTTAGCACAGCAGACTTAAGAGATGCTTCCGAGGAGGCCTTAGATTACTGTCATGCTGTTTAGATTTTAGCAATGTTCTCATCGATCCCTAGCTGATGAGAGGCTTACCTTGCCTAAAATGTGTAGCGCAAGCAATGGTTTCTGCTAAGCACTTGCTTGCTTTCTAGGAGTCTAGAACTTTGGTGCATTATAGGCAGAAGGTGACTGGCCTGCAATTTAAAACAAAAACCCCACCTTGAGTGAGTTCCTCTGGTGCACTTCTCTTTCACATGCCCTGTAACAACAGTCTGTTGCTAAAGCAATTAAGCATATCCTGTGTGGCTTCACCAATGGAGGACTCTTGGAAGCCAGCGTGTGGTTCCCACCGACCTTTGTCCCAACTGCCTTTCCCTTTTCTCTGCTGATTGGCTTTGTGTCCTACTTCTGTGATACTTCTAGAGCTGAGTACTACAGACAAATCTGCGAGCCTCCTCACCGCCTCAAACAAAGGGATGATCTCCAGTGGATTCTAATCAATCTCCTCACCTTCAGTCATCCCTGTCTACGTGCAAACTCCTCCCTTGAGTGTGGGCTGGACCTACTGATTAGCCCCTGAAGAATGGGATTCCATAAAAGTGATGGAATGTCCCTACCAAGGTTAGATTCTAAAACATGACAACCACTGTCTTGTCCGCTCTCTGCCTCTCTCCCTTATATCCTCTTATGAAACAGGTTGCTGTATGGCACAGTCACTCTCTCTGGAAAGAGTCATGTGATACAAAACACAAAATTGAAAATGCCTTCCACCCAGCAACCAGCTTAAGAACCAAAGTGTTCACCATGTGGTAGAGGGGGTGATAGGGGATGTCCTAAACTATGGTTCTTGCTGCTCTTGCCCAGAGCCTGGATTTGGTTCCCAGAACCCACAGGACAGTCCACAGCCATCCATCACTCCAGTTCCAGAGAACCTGACACCTTCTTTTGACTTCCATGGGCACCAGGCATGCATGAGATTCACACACATACATTCAGGCAAACACATTAAAAATATTTTTTTTCTTTGTAAAAGATGTATTCAAATAAAATCACCTCTTTAAAAAAAAAAAAAAAAAAAAAAAAAAAGACTCGGGTGCTCAGCTCCATGGCCTCTGAAGTCAACCGTCAACAACAGGATCCCTCATCAGGCAAACCAAGGGCCAGGCTGAATGAGTGTGGTGTGGCCGATGCTGCCCACAACCCTAGCAAAGTATGCTTCTATTTCTATTCCTCAAAGACACTGAGATAATAAGTGTTCTCTCAGCCACTAAATTGGAGGGGTAATCTGCCACTCAAGAATAGACAATTAACATTCTACCACGTAAACAACCCAGACTCTGATAGTATCTTTGAAGCAATGGCTTCTAGACAGACATCAGCAGACAAAGGGCAGTGAACCCTGAGAGAACGAAGGGAGCCCTATGACCCTAGCTTCTACACACAGTTTGTAAGACCTCAGCACAGGGAAAGGGAATCTGGGCGGAGAAGACTGAATTCACAGGGCCAAGGGCTAAATAACAGACCAGAAAGAGAAAACAGGGGATCCTGCCCCAGAAGTCCTACCTAACAAGCCAATGTTAGGCTGCTTGAAGAAAGCACCTTTTGTTTGTTTGTTTTGTTTTTTGTTTTTCAAGACAGGTTTTCTCTGTATTGCTTTGGAGCCTGTCCTGGAACTAGCTCTGTAGACCAGGCTAGCCTCAAACTCACAGAGATCACCTGCCTCTGCCTCCCGAGTGCTGGGATTAAAGGCATAGGTTACCAACACCCAGCAAGAGAGCACCTCTTAAAAGGATGAGAGTGGCCAGTCCCTGAAAAGCACACAGGACCAGGAACACAGCCTTTCCCCAGGAGGGAGATAGGGAACATACAGTCAGTAGTGGTACAGCAAGTAAAATACTTAAAGAGTATTGCCCACTAACATGGGATGAATCCGCTCCCGACTTAAAGTGATCTGGTCCACCTAATAAAGGTTAGAAACACGGCCAATGAAGACAAAGAGGAATGGTTCTTATTCCCTAAGAGCTGCAGGCCCTGGCCAGTGTCCACTAGTGTATGAGAAGTGTTAGCTGTAGAGTAGTGGGGACGGTAGAGCACATGGGAGACTCACATATACAACCAGACAAAGTGACACGTCATATTAAACAGAGGTGCCAGAATTGCTGTGGCTGACCATGATGCTCAGGAAATGAACATCCAGGACTAGGCCAATGCATCAGAAAAGAAAACAAATCAGCTAGCACGAATCAACAGGGCGTCAGATGACACTCCATTTACCAAGGCAGCACCAGTTTGCCAAGGTGCTGTGTGCTCTCTCTCTCCAAGTCAGCACTAAGAATAAAGATACAGCCTTGTGATGGAGCAACAGGGATGGCATCATCACAGAAAACAGCTGTGGGCTGTGAGGAAAGGGAAAGTAAAGGGATGCATGGAGAAAGATAGAAGGAAAGAAGGGCCTGTTGTCTTTGTTTCCCTATGCCCTTTTTTCCTCTCCCCTGTTCTGAAGACTGACTTAAACCAAACCTTCTCTCAATAATCCGCCAACTGTTGTTCAGTTTTTAAATATGTTATTTTTTAAACATTCTGAATGTAGCCTTCCGATTCCTATTTTAAAGCCTGATGAGTTGTTGAGCCCAATTTTCTTCAACTAAGAGAAAAATACAGCAGGAGACAGACACATACTACAAGTGGACAGAAACATCCTCAGGCCTCTTGCTGAGCCCATGGCTGCTGCATTTGCTTGTGTTTTTCTCTAATGCACCAAGTGAAGTTCATTCCAGGAACTTTCCCATTAGCCCTATGAACCCAAGGAGAAGCAACCGCATCAAGTATGACTTACCCATTAATATGGCACAAAGCAGAATTTAAAAGTCATTTCTCCAACATACATACATACAGTATATAAATCATATCTTCATTTTGTTAGAATTAGAATTAAGAAGTCCTAATCACCCAATTAGTTTAACAGGTGCTACAACCTGTAATTGCAACACTCAGCAGAGTCTGACTCTCAGTACAGCCTGCTTTGCATCATCTCGGCTGTGGGAAACTGGGCAAGGGACTAAACTTCCCACTGTATTAGTTTCTTCATGTGCAAAAACAGGAATGTGACAGTTACACCATCACCACAGGGTTATCAGACAGGGTTAAATATCTAAAACACCTGGGATCTATTTTTAATCACTCTGAAAATACTTAACTATAATTCCTTGTGGCCTTTTCTTCATTGTGCAGGCTTCATATGATGGGGCTCATCTTAGAGCTAACTGCAGAACAGTGCTTTAACTCGTCCTCCTGAGACCAGAGAGTTGTGAAAGCTTCAGTTCTGAGACTGAGGCCAACAGTCCTTAAACACCTACTGGTTAAACACACAGCCTCTCAGCTTGGACTTCTCTTAACAATGATGATGAAACCTCTGTTCTTCCATCCCCAAGTCGCCTGATCTCATCTGCAAGCCCTTTCTGTGTTCATCCTATAGCTATCTGTCCCCCCTACTGGGGGGTGGTTTTCATATGAAGGCCATTTGTATGGAAGTGAGCAGCAAACAGAATAAGCGGACAGAAGACTCCAGATGCATACCCACAAAGCTATGGACAGGGCTGTCCTGGAGATGGTTTAAGGAGTAAAAACCATTTACAGCACTAGATCCATTATGAAACAAAACCTTCAGGATCTTTGCCTAAAGTTCCTCTGGGGCTCCAGATGATTAAAGTACTAATAATTAAATACCTTCTATGTTAGTGAAATTCAAAACATGAAAAACTAAAATTATTGGTTTCCTTGGAGGAGTAATTTGAGGGAGTAGGAGATACTGGTACTGGAGGGAAAGGGGGGTAGGAGACCTCATATAGCCCAAGCTGACCAAAACTTCCTGTAACTGAAGATGACTCTGACCTCCTGATGCTCCTGCCTCCACCTCCCATGTGCTGGAATTACAAGCACCTGCCACAACACCCAGTTTATGATCTAACCTAGGACTCCTGCCTGCTGCTAAGCAAGAACTCTTATCAACTGAGCTACAACCCTGGCAGTGAAGGATATTCAGCAATTTAAGCAAAGATACAGAAACAGGAGTGTCTTAGTTAGGGTTTCCATTGCTATGAACAGACACCATGACCACAGCAACTCTTGAAAAACATTTAATTGGAGCTGGTTTATAGTTCAGAGGTTTAATCCATTATCATCATGGAGGGGAACATGACAACATGCGGGCAGACAAGGTGCTAGAGAAGGAGTTGAGAGTTCTACATCTGGATCCATATCGGCAAGAAGAGACAGTGAGGCACTCAGCCTGGCTTGAGCTTCTGAAACCTCAAAGCCTGCCCCCAGTGACACACACCTTCTCCAACAAGGCCACACCTCCTAATAGTGCCACTCCCTATGGTCCTATGTGAACCATTTTTATTAAAACCACCAGAGGGGACTGAGAAATGTTAGTCAACAAAGTGCTAGCTACCCAAGCAGAAGGACCAGATTTCAATGCCCAGAACCCACGCAAAAATATCAGGCATGATACCAGTACTGGGGAGGAAGAGACAGACAGATCCATGAGGCTCACTAGATAGCCAGCCTAGCCTAATCAGTGAACCTTAGATCCTATCATTTAAAAACAAAACAAACTGTAGGATCCTGGAGTGGTGGCACACTCCTTTAATCCCAGCACTCTGTAGGCAGAGGCATGAATCTCAATGAGTTCAAGACCAGTATAGTCTACATAGCCAGTTCTAGAATAGGCAGGGCCACATAGAGATATCTTGTCTCAAGAAAAAAACAAACAATATTAACACTAGTGGCTGCTATCTAGGGAAAAACACCCAAGGTTGTCCTCTGGTCTCCACATGTGTGCACATACAGATACACACACACTTGTATACAAACACACCTGAAAACATACAAGAAGCTATTTAAATGCCCAACAAATGAAATTAAAATATATAGATTTTCTAGCTAGAATATTAGTTCCTAAAAACAAAGCCTTGGGCACTCAAGAGATGGCTCAGCAGTAAGAGTCCTTGTTCCTCTTGCTGAGGACCTAAATTTGGTTCCCAGCACCTACACAGAGCAGCTCACAACGACCTTTAACTCTAGCTCCAGGGGAATCCTACATCCTCTCCTGGCCTCCATAAGCACCTGCACTCAACATGTTCTCATACACATGGATACATACACACATGCAAAAATAAAAAAAATTAATAAAACCTTTAAAATGGGGAGGAGGTGTTCACAATATGACTCCAGATGGTAAAACCTATGTACTACTCAAAACTACTCAAAAGCACTTGGAAAACACTGGCTCTATACTGAGGTGATATCTTGCTTGTACAAATAAAGCCTGCCTGAGGGTCAGAGAATGGAGCTTGCCACTTGCTATCCATAGAGGTCTGCACGTCTGTGCAGACAGACAGGAAGTGAGGTAGCTGGGCAGAAACAGAATGTAAGCAGGGAGAAACAGGAAATCACTCTGGTCTGCTGAGATGCTAAGGAGGTAAGGAGTGCTGTGGCTTGTTCCTTCTCTCTGATCTCTCAGCATTTCCCTCTGTATCTGACTCCAGCTTTTTTATTGTCCACACCAATTAAGAACTCCATTTACTACACACACACACACACACACACACACACACACACACACACGCATCAATAGTAGCGATAGCTAAATGACTGAAATGTATAAATCAATTTTAACTATATTTCCAAGTTTTTACAAATGATCATTCATCTTACATATAATTTTAATTTCTAATATAAATCTCATGTGATAGTACCTTTATGCACACTGTATCAAGCTAGAATATATTAACAATAACAATAAGAACACATCAAATATAATGTGCCAGGCACTGTGCTAAACATCGAACCAAGCTCCCGTTTTAACCTTCATGATCCCTGATGGCCACACTGTTTGGGGTATATAAAGTTAGCAGCATATGGCCATCACAGAACCATCATTACCTCTGCCTTAAGTATCCTTGGCATTCTATTCTACTATCCTGTCTTCCTGTAACTGTGAGATATGCAGCAATTCTCAGTGTGCCAAACTGATCAGCATCCTGCCCCATGGTAGCATTTCCTGATTCCTAGTTTATCATTCCTTCATTTCCAATGTCTTTCCCTCTTTTCTCATCCACCATTCATTTACTCCCTTTCTTCCTCATCATCCTCACACCTTCCAGGTCAGTACCACATGCTTTTATTCTGCAACATTTCTAGATACAGCTTAGCTTCAGTGGTGAAATCAAGGGAACCAAGTGCTGCCTTACAACTACTATAAATCAGATGCCCCACACTGGAAGCCTAGAGCCACATCTGCCCACCATATATATTTGCTTCAGATCCTACTCTTTTGAAAGTTTTTAATAAGTCATCAATGTTTAAAAGATATGGCAAGTTCATATACAAATCTAAAATTTTAGCTTCTTTTAAAATAAAGTATCTTGAGAGATTAGATACAATGCTTTTGCAAAGGATCTGGGCATGGTTCCCAGCACCAACACTGGCTCACAACCATCCATGACTCCAGTTCCAGGAGATCCAACTCTATTATGGAATATTACTTTAACTACATAACATGTACTACATTTGTTTATGTTGCAGATTATTATTTTAGCTATATAGGGATGTGTTGCATTTGTTTATGCTGCATTTATGCTGCATTTGTTATGTACAGATGTTACATTTGCTGCACCTTGCCTGACTAAGGCACCTAATTGGTCTAATAAAAAGTTGAACAGCCAACAGCTAGGCAGTAGAGGGATAGGCAGGGCTAGCTGGATAGCTGGCAAAAAAAAAAAAAAAAAAATAGGAAGAACAAAACGGGGGGGGGGGGGGGGTAAAATATGAGGACCCAGCCAGGTAGGTAGCTGACAGACAGACAGACATGAGGAAGCAGGAAAACAGGACATACAGAATTGAAAGAAATATGAAGAACCAAGGCAAAATGTAGATGAAGAGAAATAGGTTTAAAATAAGTTATAAGAACTAGTAGGACAAACCTAAACTAAGGCCAAGCATTCATATAATAATAAGTGTCCGTGTCATGATTTGGGGGCTGACAGTCCAAGAAAGCCTGCACCACAACCCCCTCTTCTGAGCCCTGCCAGCGCCAGTTACACATGTTATACACATACGCATATGCAGTGTAGGAGCTGTCTGCAAGAGCTTGCTTTCCTGTTTTCTGTAGTCTCTAATACCTGCCTCTATGCAGGTCTCTTCTGATCCTCCTGCCTCTGCATCCAAGTGTTGGGATTGCGGGTACATGCCATCACACCCAACCAGTCTCTCTGCTCTTTTTTGACTCCTTTCATACTTCAATTGTCTGGCCTCAAAAGTACTACATCTGTGACTTCCATTAAATATTTTTAAGTAGCCTGGCAGTGATGGTACACGCCTTTAATCCCAGCACTCTGAGAGGCAGAGGCAGGCAAATCTTTGTGAGTTCACAGCAAGCCTGGTATATAGAGTGAGTTCCAGGACAGCCAAGGCTACAAATAGAAACCAGTCTCACAAACAAAATACTTGATGATCAAAGGAAACAGTGTCCCATGCCATTTTACTCATCTACGTTCTGCAAACTCTCTTGAGAGATACTACTAGCTAAATGGGCAATGTCAGATCAAAACCACAGGGAAGACAACAGCAACTCTAGCTAGCAACATTCAGACCGTGGCACACACAAAGTACTCAATTTCAGCAGCTGCATAGCTCATCCCAGGGCATTCACGGCACAGTTAACACTCCTCTTGGGTTAGCTAAGACCAAGTAGCTACAGACTTCAAACAAGAAAGTTTCCTGGTGAGACTACAGGGCTTAGCAAATATAAAGCACAGAGCTCAAGTTTCAGCTTGGTTAGGCTTCTGATATCATGAATTTTAAATGTTAAGATAATTGCAGTATCTATCTTCTTTTATTCTCTTAGTAGCCATGTAAAACCCATATTTTTGTGGTAATGTAAATCCATTAGGGAGAGTACTGAGGGATCAATCTTAGCCTGAAAGAAACAGACACTAAATGACCTTCTCTACCTCTAATTTCTCTGACCTACCGGTCTGTCGCATCCATGCTAAACTATGAAACCATTTTTCCAAACCAGAAAAAATAGGACATACAGAAAATAACTGAGACCCAGATGTCCTGGTTGGAACTCATTTCAAGTCTTCCAACCCAAGACATTTGTGTCTAGCCTGTGGAAGAACTGAGACATAGCTGGGGTGTGGGTGGGTCTTCTGTGTTTTAAAAGCCATTAGACTGAGCATGTACAACATGATTTACGACTTACTGAAGCAGTCTTTATCTGCTAAGAGTGTTGATGGGGTTGCCCAGAGAATGGTTGCTTCTTAGAGATCACTCATGAGCCGATAGCTAGTCTAAGAAATAGGCCCAGCAAGTTTTCTCTACTGCAAAACAATAGTCTCCATAAATGCATGGCTCATAACATGAAAGGTTCAGAAAGGAACCACTCAATACCACTGTGAAGAAAAAATCCAGAGGCTTTTTTTTTTTTTTTTTTTTTTTGGTAAATAGAAAGCGTACTAAAGGGCAGCTCATTCCAAACCCCTACTACCTTATTAACACAATACTAAACTCCTTGGAAAAACTGTGTTGTTCACCTTCTTTTACAACTGTATTAGTCATGTATTAATTCATTAATTCCCACTTCCCCTCCCCCACTAGGTAATGCTCTACAAGCAGCAGCATCTGTGCTACTTCAGTGAACTGAAGTCTTTCAGAGTATTTCAGATCATCAGATTTACTATATGCCATGTTAAAAAAAATAACTAATAAAAAACTAGCAAAAGAGGACTATAACAAAGTGATGTTCTCGTATCAAGCATTTCCACTCTGCTCTACAGTTACAGCAGCCTCAAATTAAAAAGCAAATATATGTATCCATCAGACAAACCTGGCCACTCCATGCACAGTAGAGATTGCAGAGTAAACCCCAGTTGTGGTTGATCATGCAGTCAAGGAGCTTAAACTGGGCCATGTCTGCCTATAGCGCAGTCTCCATCCTCTGACTCAGCTTCTGTCAGTAAGCAGCGCTCCCTCCGCAGGGAAGTGTTCAGAGGCTCTTCCCCTCCCTTTCCTGTCTGAGCAGCATCAGGAGCCGGCCAAGCTGCATCACTCTCCCAAACACAAGGATATTATTACATCATGCAAGAAAGCCTGCCTCATAGCCATCTTAGTCTGAATTTAGCATCACTTTTTTTTTTTTTTTTTTAACAATTGTTGTTTTCTTCTTTGGGCGAATTATGAGCTGGCATTTACTTAGTCAATAAAAGCACAGCTTAGGAAAGTGGTGCAATAAGCTAACCATACTATCTACATTCCACAGCAAACCAATTCCAACACAAGAATGGATGACTTTTGTACCCCTTCCTTCTTAATCTCTCAGCAGTACCTTACCCTGCCAATAACACCTTCCACACCTCTCATCTAAAGCAGCACATCAACACTTGTGTAGTATTTCCATAACTCCCTGCCTAGCAAGAGCCCAGGTAGGAAGTGAAAAGCAGGGGTTCAAGTCACACAGATTCAGCTTTCTTGATGGCTGACTGCAACAAGGAGCAAATGGTTTAACCTTTGAACTCCAAATCCTCTGTAAAATGAGTAACACCTGCGTGGACTTTTTAGCATGAACAACCATAGCAAGATTAAAACAGAATGGCACCTAACCATTCTTATTACTATGTCTAAGGCTGGTTTCCCTTCTTATCTGAGTTAGAATTCTCTCCTTGACCTACTTTTCTCCTTTCTTATGCTCTCCCTAGATGATGTCATCCTCCAGGCTCATGACTATGAATTACTTTCAACCCTCTCCAATGCCAGCCTTTCTCCCAAGCCCCAATTTGCATGACTGAGCCCTTGCTAAGCCTGGGTACCTAGATGCTTTGCACTACATTCCCCAAACAGAGCTCATTATCTTCCCTCTCCCAACCTCCCAGCACCAATAATCTCCTAATCTACATAACGACAGAGCAATTCAAACCCTTAGTTACCAAAACAGAAAACAGTCATCCTAGAGTCCCCTCTCTCTACCCAGCTACCAAATCTGTCACTTCTAAAATACTGTCCCTTTCTTACTCCCGCTGAATAAGCTTTCTCCTAGGTTGGTATCTCAACCAACCATTCTGTCACACCTCTCTGAAATCTTGCTGCACAGGATTAACAAAAGAATATTTTAAACCGAAGCTAAACATAGGACTACATAGGCTACATCACATCCACCCTTGCTTTCTGTCAGGATACAGCACTGTTTCACAAAGTATGTAGGACATGGAATGTAAATTAGGATTGGGTTAAACCAATCACCAGTTGGTCAAATAAGCTTGCTTACAAACTGCGCAAACTCAGAAATGAGATTATAAAACTCAAAAGAAGAAAAAGAAACAAAATCAGAAGTAAACAGTAAACTAGAGGAGACACAAGAGAATGTGGTAATCACTAAAGTAGGAGGGAGATTTCAATGCCCATACCACACACTCTTAAGGATCCCAGAGAAGTAGAAAGAAGAATATGGACAAGGAGTTAATTCATTATGCTTTCCCAAAATGAAAACCTTTGAAATGGAAAGGGAACACCTTCAGAATGGCCATCACTATGGTGATCTGAATCAGCAACGTGCCCCATCAGCTCTTGTGTTCGAACACTTGGTCCCCACCTGGGTGCTGTTTGGGGTGATTGTGAAACCTTTGAGAGATGGATTCTTGATGGAAGAATCTATCACTGGAGGCAGGCTTCCAAAGTTTATATCCATGTCTCCCTTCCAGCTTGCTTCCCACTTAGTGTTTTTAGTGAAAGCTGAAATTGCTCATCTCTGGCTCTGGCTATCTGCGGCCACACCTCCACCACCATCATGGACTCCCTGCCATGAACTGTAAACCAAAATAAACTGTTTCTTCCATGAATCACTTTTGGTCATGGTGTTTTTTATCCCAGCAATGAAAAATAACCAAAATAGCCTAACTGAGGCACAGAGAGCAAACACAGAAATAAAATTCAATGGCCATTTGACTTTTCCACAACTAAAAACAAATCTGCAGCATCAGATTTAAGACATTTCCAGAAAGAAAATAAGTCCAGGAACAACTGCCCGGGCTAGAACTTTCCATTGTAGTATCCACAGACAAACTTATGAGAACCTGGGGAATTCTGTGTCCTATGACTTTTCCACAGAACCTACCAAAACACAAAATCTAGACAGTCAAAAGGACTAAAGCAACCAGATGTGGTGACTCACATCTGTAACCAAGGGAGCATGACACCCAGGCCAGCCTGGGCTCCATAGTAAATCAGAAGCCAGTGTTGGCTACAAAGACCCCTCGTCAAAACAAAACACTAAAGAAGCAAGAGCATGGGAACAGAGAATCAACTGCTTTAGAATCAACACTAAATGAGAGTTAAAAGGGGGGGAAAGTGGGTTTGTAATTTCTCATATTTGGTAAGGCAGATATACAACTGTAAAATGTAGAGGGGTGGTAGAGAAAGAATAGGAAAAAATTGTAACTTCTCAATAATTACATTCATCAAGTACTACTTCTTTTCCCCCAGATTAGTGTGTATGTTACTTGGGATAAAATTAAATGAGTTCTCTGGGGGTAAAGGAAATAGAATGTTATACCAAAGAAGTTAAATAAAGACTCCTAACCCTGCCAGGCGGGTGGAGCACAACTTCAAACCCAGCACTCCATAGGCATAGGCAAAAGGATCTCTGTGAGTTCTAGACTAGCCCAGTTCCAAGATAGCCAAGTTTACAAAATAAGACCCTATCTCAAACAATAACAATACCCTCCAAATCCTGAATTTGAAAGGAAACGGTATTACTTATTGTCTCGTTATCTTTAAATACAACACACACACACACACACACAGTGAATACGCCTATAATTTAATAACAATACTAAAGCAATATTATTACCACTGTACTGGTTTGGGTAAGTATACAGGATATGAGTATGTATGTTTGTGTGAAAGCCTCAAAGTCAACTCATTAGGAATGAACATCTCTAACAGCCAAGTGAGGTCTTGAAGTACTATGTCTACTGAAAGATACCAGGACATCCTGGAACAATGGTTGATTCCAGATCTACGGCTGTAATAGCACATAAAATTGAACTAGAAAATAAGAAAACCACCAGTGATAATTGTGTTTGTGTCTCAAGGACTTAGGAAAAAACTAAAATGGTCACCAGTAACAAAAAAATAAAATAAAATCAAAATACAATATGCTATGCTTACATCTACCTGTTAATGATGGATCAACTGGAAGGCAATATCCACAAACATCATCTCTAAGGTAATCAATACCAATTTGTTTTTGTTTTGTTTTGTTTTTATATGGCCTTCTTGTGCACTCTCTGTACCTGCTCTGAGACTAACTCATCCCCTAAGAGACTCTGGGACATCCACAGTTCTGCTCTCAAGCCTGCATGGACCCTGTTTCTTCCCAATTTGTTTTTTGTTTTCTTTTTGTTTTGCTTTGTTTTTTTAAAGATAAACAAAGGAAGTCATAAAATATCATGTGATTACTGGCTAGGTTTTCTAAACAGCGGTTGATCTGTATCTTTAATTACATAGTAACTATCTTAAACTTCAAAAAGCCCTGAGAGTGGAAAACGTTTTAACACATTGGCAGTAAAGCCTGACCTGAGCTGACCACCGGCTCTGAGTCTGTGTTGATCCCATGAAATGCAAATACTCACACCGTTCACAGCCAGAATCTGATCATCTAACACTTCCAAAATCTGAGAAGGTCTGAACTCTGAAACAACTAAGGATCTCGAGGAGTTCCAACAAATCCACTCAATACTAAAAATAAGAAAGACAACAGCAGGAGCCCAGAGGGAGAGAAAATAAGGGAAGAAAGGCCACCAAAAGCAAGACTATCCGCTTTGGGACTAAAAAAAAAAAGTTTCCTGAGGTCAGTGAGGTCAGACAAAGTTTCTCAGGCAGTGGAATTTGAGGCAACTTTAAGAAAGAGTGGGATTTACACAGATGAGATGGCATGAGACAGGTCTTTTTCAGCATGATGGATTTCTCATGTCTCATGAGTCCAATGAACCAGGGATATGCTGCGTGCTGCAAAGACAAGGTGGAGAACTCTAAGGACCTTTAGTCCTACCAAAGGAGGCTCGTTTAGGTCAGGTTCAAGCTCGACATGGGCTTTCCCTGGGAAAACATCATTACCAACTTACAACGCTGAAGAAATGAGCAGAAATAAGACAGATATAGATCTGTGTGGCCATGTTCAATTAAGCCTCAGTTTCCACCGTGAAAATGCACAGTCATGCATACCTTTCCAGAATGCTGTGAGGATTAAATGCTTGAGTGTTGAAATCTTCAATGAGTGTTAATGCTCTTTCTTCACTACTATAAAATTATCTAAAAACATTTTGTCTCATAGCATATTTCTAGGAAACAGGTATTACAGTCTAGAGCTTACAAAGAACTAACCCAGTACTCTGAGACTAAACAAACATTGTAGCTAACAAATGTCAACATAAATGCCTACAGTACAGCAGGAATGAGTATTAAAAGGTTGTGAAATACTCAAAACTGAAAATAGATTACACACAGCATGCTAGAAAGCAGACCAATTACTATATTTTATGATGCATACATTTATAGGCTTAAGTTTAAACAACCATGATGGATAGCTCACAACAGCCTGTAATTCCAGCTCCAGGGGATCCAACACCTTCTTCTGACCTCCTCAACATCTGCACACATGTGGCATGTGCGTGTGCACACACACACACAAACTTCTTACAAGTCTTTAATGTAATTACTCCAACTTTTTAAAAAATCTGTTCTTGTAGTCTGTATTTTTACCTGAAGACAAAACAACCTAACTTGAATCCCATCTGCTAAAAGCTTAAGTAACTTGGCAGCTTCTAAAACTGTGCAAAACTAATCAGACCTAAGTAAATTTATTTTTAATGACTGTGCTTGTTCCATTTACAGAAAAGCAAAGCAGCCACTCCTAAGTCCCCAGCAGCAGTGAAACGAGATGTGTAGGAACAAGGTTAAGTAAATGAAGAAAACTAAAATTTATTAAAATAAAATGGAGACATCTATGATTCAACTCACTAGAAAGGAAAAACTGGGGGGGGGGGGAGGAACCTTAGGGAAAACTGAAAAAAAACTATCATTTAATATTACAGTTTCTCAGTTCTGAAAACACTCTCTGTGAGCTCTAACAGATGATTTGGGTTGACGAAACAAACAAAAACCACTGGCTTACTAGTTTTTAAAAAGTCAGAAACTGGATGTAGACTATAGCAGAGATTCCTTGCACAGTGCCCTTGTGAGCCAAAAACAGGTCTGAGCCGGCATGGAACGCAGCAAAGACTTGTTCAAACCCTAAAGCCTGTTCCCTCCACCATCACTGGAAGGCAGGACAGTGAAAACCTCATTTGGAAATTAATTTATGAGTTACTGCGTATTTAACAGGAGCTCTCTTTCATAAATTTCTGGTTTGTTCTGGACATTAGTCACTCTCTCACATTTGCTTCCATCATGTCCTTTCTGCTCGCAACCCTGTCACCAGTTCTACTCTTGGAAGAAAACAGGAATTCGAACAGATACTTGGTTAGTATGTTCACAATGGCATTATTCACAGCCTAGGAGACCATAAACAAGTGAATGCATAAAACTATGGTATGTTCCTATAGCCGGATACCGCTCACCAAAGAAGGACATGGAGTTCTAACATAGCATACAGTGTGGGTGACACACAAAAGCACTGTGCTAAGTGAACTAACCAGACAGGAATAAACAAATGAACAAATGTACCAAGGGTTGGCAAATCAATAACCCCGAAATAGGGCAGAGGTGAGCAGGGGCTGGGTAGAGAAGGGAGGACTTCAATATGGTGTGATGAAAAGGCCCTGGAAATAAGTAGTGATGATTACACAAAATTATGAATATGCTTAATATACCAAGTTATGCACTTAAAAATGGTTGAAGTGTGATCCCTTGTTTAAACAAAATAGCACTGAGTCCGCTTGCTACTGCCTGTGTATGTATGGGCGGAGGACCAACTATTGAACACAACCCTGAAGAAAACTGACTCTTCTTTCCCCAACAGCTATCAATTGGCAACAGCACATCAGACGGGGTGGGACTTCAGCCCCCTCCTTTCCCCCAGCCACGTTACACATGAATATGGGAGGGAAAAGAGTTGGGGGTGAGGGATGAGATAAAGTGAGAAAGAGGGAATGAAGGATACACTTGATCAAAGCACATTATATGCATTATGAAAATTAAGTATTTTTAAAGATAAAATATTACTTATTAAATCTTAAGCCTTCCAGCCACTAAAAAGGACACAATTATTGGGCACAATTAAAGAAAACAGCGTTTTCCTACAAAGAATCTAACTCTGTAGCACTTAGGCAGAATAGCTAACAGATCAATTTCACTTTTTAAAAACTATATTCAGAGTTTACTTATTTCCACCTCCAGAACAGTCCAGGGTCATACAAAACTAAGTTACCTGGCAGTGGAACTCCAGTCTCATTAATCTAAAATATTGTCAGTTTCTTACAAGTGAGCCACCTATAGCATATGTAATATTCCAACCAGACTATTAGGATATAAGAAGCTAGCTGATATGTAGAGATATAAATTAGGTGCAAGACCTCCCTTCACTTTCCTCAAAGCTACAGTAACTCCCTTTATTCTTCTTTCTTTAAAAAGGAAACATTCTGCAGACTGGAATTTAAGAATAATAGAAGCTAAGTTATTTTCCTTTTTTTCTTTTTAAAAATATTTTTAGATACAGGAGACATGGTCAAGTACTGGGTGAGGATTTAGAACTTATCCAACCGTTTAGTTGTGTTCTTTAGCTCCTGCAATCCTTCTTTTTCACCACTTTGAATTTCACTGTCATATTTAACATGTTTTTTCTTTTTTGTGCATGTACATGTGTGCATACACGTATGTGTCCAGATCTATGTGAGTGTATGGAAAGAGGGCTCCTGCACATGTGGGGGCCAAAGGTTGACCTCAAGTGGAAAGGGTTAGTAAAAGAAGACACTTTAGATATTAAGGCAGGGCCTCTCATTTGATCCCCGAGGTTCATCATTGGCCTTATTTAGCTAACCAGCTTGCTCCCAATCACAAGTCTCTGGCCCTTCTCCTGAGAACTGTGAATACAGGTAGAGGTCACTGTACCCAGCCAGCATTTACAGCCAGCATTTACATGAGTGTCAGGGGTGGGGGATTCAAAAATCCTGCCCTAATACTCTAATACTTGCACAGAAGTGCTGTATGTAGCTACTGAGCCATCTCCCAGCCAAATATTTATTGTTTTGTATATGTACAGTTACATGCAATTCTTGAGCCCATACTTGATTTTCCAAGTTCATGCACCTATACCACTCACACACGTGAAGATACAAAACATTCCCATTACCCTGGAAGTTTCCTACTTGCCTCCTAGTGATACCCTGACCTTCACACACAAAAGCAAATTCAGTTCTGTATTCTATCACCATGCAATAGTTCTGCAATCCTAGTGTTGGGCCCTTCTGTCAGTCTGTCCACTTCTTCTGTTGAGGACGTTTTTGTATCCATCCATCTTGTTGCTGTGTAATCACACCACAATGCTTTATCTGTTTTCCTAGGGATGGACAGGTGAGTTGTTTCCAGCTTGGCATGAGTAAGCCCTTATGAATACTCCTGTGGGCATTTATATTTTTCCTTTGGGGCATTATCTAGGAATGAAAACTCTGGCTCATACTGTAGGTATCTGATGACATTTATAGGAAGCTACCAAGGCTTTGGTCTAAGTGTGCTGTTTTAGAGGGCAGCTGGCACTATATCAGGGCTTGTTACTGCACAGCCTCACCATGATTTCATGTTGCCATACTTCTTTCTCTTCAAATTCATTTTGCTGAGGTGTAATTCACAGAACAAAATGTACCCACTAAAGGCAAAAATGATCTTGACAAATACACATACACACACACACACACACACAGGCACCACTACTACACAAGACCTGGTTACCCCAGTGTGTATACATACATGTATATGAGTGTGTGTGTGTGTGTGTGGACATATATACACTCTTTCACTTTTAGCTTCTATTACTTTTTGATATATATCTATGTGGTTGCAAGTATCAGCTCATTCTCAGGGCTAAATGGTACTCTACTATATAATATGTTACAATTTATTTTCTGGCTGGGCAGTGGTGCTACACTCCTTTAATCCCAGCATTCGAAAGGCAGAGACAGGCATATCTCTGTGGGTTCAAGGCCAGCCTGGTTTACAGAGCGAGTGCCAGGACCGGCTTCAAAGCAATACAGAGCAACCCTGCCTCCAAAAAAAGAAAAAAAAAAAGTTTTCTGATTATCCGTTGGTAGACACAAAGGCTCTTTCAAATTTAAAGATGTTAGTCATTAAGAATATAAATAGCTAAAAAGAGACATGTGCTACATGCCTGTAAATTCAGAATTTGAGAGGCTGCAGAATTTGAGAGGCTGACGTAGGATTGTCTTGAGTTCAAGGCTACATTCTGGGCAATATAGCAAACAGTCTAGCAAAAGCTATTACACATCAAGACTCTGTCTGAAAATAACAAAAAATAACTAAAGAGTAAGCTGCAAGTGCCTGAATTTCTGACTGTTGCCCAAATGTCTTCCTCCATGGCTGTGTCATCATGTCAGCTACAATATATGAGAGTTCAGTTGCTCATCAATGACCAATAGTTGATATTCTGCCTTTTAATTCTTCCCATTCTAATGGGTAGATGGCAATGAAATTTTTACGTTTTGAGTATGCAAAGTTGCTATGCAAAAATCCTTCATTCCTATGTGGTAGTAATGAATAATTGGAGAATGAAATTTAAAAGTAATAGCAACAGGGCTGGAGAGATGGCTCAGTGGTCAAGAGCACTGGCTGTTCTTCTAGACAATTGGGGTTCAATTTCCAGCACCCACATAGCAGCTCACAACTGTCTGTGGTTCCAGATTCAGGGCTCTGACACCCTCACACAGACATACATGCAAGCAACACACCAATGGACATAAAATAAAAATAAGTTTTTAAAAAAATTAACAGCAATATTGTTTTAATGCTCAAAGAGAACCGGAATCTAGACATTCCCACAAATTGTTCTGACAGCAGCAAACTTTATTGTGACAAAGAATAGCTAATGCTACAAACTAGTTTGCCCCCCCCAATTACTAATAATGTTGAACATGTCTGCATATTTTTCATTTAATTTGTCTTGTCAGTTTTTGCCCATTTTTAACACGAGGATGTCTAATCACTGCATCCTAAGCATTTTATACACGGATTCTGAAAGCAATCCTTCATCCAAATCAGATTTTGTGAGTCCATCTCTGGGTTCAGAAAACATTTTAGGATTTATTTATTCATTCATTCATTCCTCTATTATTTGTTTGTCTGTGGTTTTTCCGGGCAGGGTTTCTCTGATGGCTTTGGATTATCACCTAACTCACTCTATAGATCATGCTGGCCTCAAACTCACAAAGATCCACCTGTTGGGATTAAAGGCATGTGCCACCATGTGTAGTCAGAAAACATTTTCTTAATGGCACTTGCAAGAAGTTTTCAATTTTGATAAAGTGAAAGTAGTCACTATTTTTCTCTTTTAATTAATGGTTTTTGTGTCATTTCCCAGAAACCTTTGTCAATTCTTTTTTTTTTTTCCCTTTGTCAATTCTTTACTGAATCTTTATAATCAGCTTTTATATTCACATCAGTGATCAATGTTGGATTAACTTTTCTGTCCAATGAGACATGAGAAGGGATGCTCTTTTTATTTTTGTATGTATGTCCACTTGTTGAAAACACTATCCCTTTCTGCACTGTATTTGGATGAGTGGACAAATAGGTCTCCCTATTCTCTATTCACTTTAATTCTTGCATACATCAAGACTATATTAATTCTACACTGTCTTAAACTTGATACTTTTAAAAAGCTGGGTGTAATAAAATACACTTACAGTCCCACCAGAGGCAGGTGGATCACTGTGAGTTAGCAACAGGCCTGGCCTCCAGAGTGAGTTCTAGGACAGCCAGAGCTATGTAGAGAGACCCTGACTCAAAAACAAGCAAACAACAACCAAAAAGCCTGCTAGAATTTTAACTATAACTAAACTGAATCTAACCAAGCAGTTTGTGGCTAACTGTTTAGTTTCCCTTCAAACATTAAAATAAAACTCACTTCTAAGATTCATTGTCTAGCGGTTGCTGGCATACAGAAATAAAGCCTACTATATAGCCACTTTGCATCCCAAAGTTTGAAACTGTTACTAGTTAATTCTAGTGGGGTGTTTGGGGATACATCCCTCATGGTTTTCAAAGCATATAAATACATTCTGAGAAGTGATTTATTCCTCTTTTCTTCTTCCTTCCTTCTAATTCCTCTGTTGACTTACATACTAGGTAAGCTTGCATTCTGACCCAAAATGTAAATACTGATGATCACACACAAAGTATGACCACTGTTTTTCCTAAAGATGCTTTTCATCAAATTCAACAAGTTTCATTATATTCTCAGTTTTCTAACTTACACTTAGCCAAACACTTTGTGTCTGAGATAATCTTATGAATTATCTCATATACTTCTTACTTTAGCATATTATTACCCTTTTCACTTTATTGTTAGATCTGAATTACTATTATACATAAGAGTTGCTACTACAAATTCCTTTTCTTATTTTTTTATCTGGACAGGTCTACAATGACCTCACAAAATAAAGATCAGAAAAGTTCTCTCTACTGGTAGTTTTTAATTTTGTAAAAAAAAAAAATGGTTTATAGAATCTTTTCTTTCTTAAATATGTGACATGTTTAATATATAAGATATATATATATAAGAAATATATATATATAAGATATATATATATTTAAGGTATATACCTTAAATATACCGATGTACCAAATGGATTTAGAAGCTTCTATTTGGAAAGGTTTATGATTTCACATGCAATCGCTATATCACATGGCACTATTAAGATTTATTTCTCCTTGTGTCCATTTCATTAATTTGTCCCTTTTAAGACACTTGGCTATTTCCTTTGCCAAGTTCATTGGCATAAATTAATTTATGAAATTCCCCTTTTTATTATCTCTGTAGGCTCTGGGCAATGACCCCTATTTTATTCATAATATTGATACTCTATCCCTCTTAGTTAATATACAAAATAACTTCTAAAGTTCAAATCCTATTAAGAGACTAAGAGTTCTATTTAGTCTATGGTCAATTTAGAGCCAACTAGAAAAGACATGCCATCTTCCTGTCAATAACTGCCTAAATGCTTCAACACAGCATGGGGCATGCACTTTCTAAGCCCTGTGTTTGAGGATGCATTGTGCTCTTCAAATGCATACACATATTTTAGGTCATTAAATAACTGTCTACCTTCTTCCAGAACTATCAGTTAATCCAAACATACCATTTGGATTTGCTTAGAAGTCAAAATTAGAAAAGATGATTACAGAGGCCAAAGGCTGTCACTCTTGACAGCAGCAATCAAAGGCCAAATACAAACAAATGACTCTTAGGTTCTCAGAGCTGGGGGAGAACCTGTATTCCTATGTGCCTAGAGGAGAAACATTTCTAGTAGCCACAAAGCGTGGTTATGTTTCTATCATCACTTAGAGATAATCTGAGTCCTATATCCCTAGGAAGACTCTCATGAAACTTATAATGTAATTGTGCCTATTAGTCTTGCTTTTAATCACCTGAACTCATGGCTACGACATCAATGGTACTCTAGGCAGCAAAGACCCATGAGAGTCACAAATGGTAGCAGCTAAAATATTCACAATTCTGAACTATCTGGACATCTTTATAACTACAACCTTGTATGAGGCTATCCCTGAGAGTTCTTTTTAAACAGCCTCATTTAAAAGTCAACCAGAGAAGCTGGGGTTTTCTACTGGTTCTCAGTAGTAAGAGAAATGTGTTCACTACTTCCATCCATCCATCAATATATTCATACCTGCTTTGTGTTGTCTCTTGGCAAACAGAGCTGCTGAAAGACTGAGTCTAAGCTAAACTCTGTGTCTGAGAAGAAATGCACCCTCCCAGATGCAATCACAGTCAAAGACATCAATTTCTCAAAAGCTCTTAATCCTTAAAACATGCTCTCCACGGCTTTCCTTTGAGATGCCTATCAACCCTGATTACATTTTCTTCATTTGAGAACGGGTCTCACTCTGCCTGATCCTCTTTGTCAGTGGCTGTGCGCCTTCTCCTTCACATTCACTGTCTTCAAGAAACCCCACTTCTTTTTCAGAATTGCAACTGGACACTGCAATTAGTTTGCATTGTGTTTGCATCACATTATCCAATGCTGGCCACTATGAGTCAGCCTGAAAGACCAGACTGATTCAAAGGACAGAATCAGAAGAGCTAGCAACTGGCTGGAGGGAAACGGGGGACGGATTTACAGGGGAAATCATCTCACTAATGAACACTTCATTATTGAAGATTTATGTTGTAATGATTTCTGTCGTTCACAGTTTGTACTCAGTGTGTACTCAGGTACAGAGCCCTGTGTGCATGTGCATGCATGTGTATGTGTGCATGTGAGTGTGCATATATATTCTTATATTTTTGGTTGTGAGCCTAGCCTTAACGGCTGAGCCATCTCTCCAGCCGCATATATATTCTTCCACTGTAATTTTCGCTTTCTTGCTAGAAATTAGTAAAAACTGCTTACAATTTACCCTAGCAATAAGTTTTTAAACACACCTTGTGCAAATGAAACCAAATAAATTACTTTTATAATAAAGCACTGAGCCAAGAAACAGAATTCTACCCCTTTAAAGTGTTGAACTTTTGATTACAAGACAACGGATATTTTTCAAAAGTACACTAGCTATCACTTACACCTGCTGAATTTTAACTTGTGTTTTGTTTTTCTGCCTTGAGCCCCTGGGTTCAACTTGTGCTTGAGCCTCAGCCTTCAAGCTAGTTGCAGCAGAGACGTGCACCACCATGCCAGGCTCTCCTGACAGTCTCCTGTGTCTGAGAAGACAACACTTCAAGAGAGCAGCAGCATGGACATAATGCCTGACTGCAAAAGATTAGGCTGCAATACAATTTCAGTCTTGAACTAAAACTTCCTGGAAGGGTCTGTGACCATGATTGAGGCTTCTGCTGTTCTCAAACTTGGATGATCACTAGAACACCACAAACCCATTCAATAGTTAAAGGTTTGGGGTGAATTCCAGGGCTTTCCACTCATTACATTAATTAGAAATCAAAAAATTACTCAAATGATCATGCTACACAACCTGACTGAATATCCTCCCACTAGAACATTTCTAACTGAAGCTCATCCTACCTCTGCCAAGAAAGCAAACTTAATTTCTGTTAACTTCTAATTAGAACAGGCCCATGTACCTAGGATCACCCAGTTCTACCTTCACAAACAGAAAATTAATCTTAGTTCTACATTACAGACTTTGAAATTCCCTTTGACCTATACTATTTAGGTTTCTTGTTCTCCATATACAGTATGGGTATGATCCATCCATATAAACTATGGACAAAGACATATGTCTAGGATATATTATGAAATGATTTTTTTTTAAAAAAAATATAGTACAAATATGAAATTTTTAAGATTAAAAAGCAAAATAAAATGTCTAATCATAATCCATTACATTTCACTAAATCAAAGTTCTGGCCCATGCACCATATTGGAAATCATCCTGTAAGAAACTGCCGGCACTGAGATCGAGAATGTTCTGGAGGCCCCACAGAAGTCTCCAGTGTGTGTTTGGTTTCTGCCTATGTTTCCTTTCTGGGTTTCTCTCACTTCAAGGATTAAAGAACAAACTGGAATGCCAAGGAAGAAATCCAGGACATGAGCTCAGCCCATAACTTTAGCAATGCTCACCAGAATTTGCAAGTGTGCACCTGGGGACAATTCTAGGCTTTTTATTTTCCTGTCTCTATTTTTCTCTTTCTTTTCAAACCTGTTGAGAAACATGAATGAATAAATGAAATAAAAAGCAATTTCCTAAAAGCTTTTTAATAAAGATCCATTTAAAAATGGGTGCCCCAAGCATTTCCTCCCCTCCCCTCACATACCAATCCCTGTTATTTCCAGATGCCAATATTCAGAGGCAAGAAGAGAAGGTAGGCCCCACTGATCAAGGTTACAAAGATTATCTGCCATACAGAACCCTGAAGATCAGAAGATACTGGTGTATCCAATCACCTTACCTGAAGATACTTTTTAAAGTGTCTACTAGTCCAAGATTATACTAGTGGAACTATACCCAGAAGAAACTTCCAAAAGTACTAAATGCATCTGATATCTAACAATCAACATGTTATTAAGAATTTAACTCCTCATAAGCTATGTTAATGATGAATGCAATGAAAAGAAAGCCAGGAAGTCAAGACACTATGTGCTCATTAGGTTATAAGAAGGACAGAGCATGCCTGGCACTACCCACAGCTACACCAGATGTCCATCCAGGGCTGAGATAAGCAACAGGGCAAAAGGCAGTAAGTAACCAAGCCAGAATCCAAACATACCCAATATCAAACAGAAGGCCGGAGAGCAGCCAGACACTAGGGGAAAGTAAATAAAAGTCCTTAACTTAGCCTTCTTTATAGAAATGGACTACAGTTTGCTCTGCTTTGTCTAATTATGTTCCCATAAACAGATAAATATTCAGAAATACAAGTTTTAAACTTATTTTTAATCCTAACTTGAGAATGGAAGTTTTCATATTAACTAGAAAACAAAAAAAAATCATGTTAAGATTTTAAAGATATTAATACACTTTATCCATCTGTGTGCATGCATGGGGGGGGGGGATACACATACCATGGTGCACACGGGAAGGTGAGAAAAGAACCTTGGAAAATCAGTTTTCTCCTTCCACCATGGGTAATACGCTTTTGAGGTCAGGTTGCCAGGCTTACGTGGCAAGTGCCTTTACCCCAGAGACTTCTTCCAGGCCCATTTTCAGATTATTTTAAAAGCATAAAATGCTGCCTTCCATTATTTCATTGTGAAATGAATTATTTTGTAAAATGTTTAGTTTGATGAGACTACGGTTTGTAGTTTGACTACTTCAAACTACAAAATGATTTTCATAAAAATAATATAAAACGGAACTTTTGCATGAAGATGTCTATGCAGGTTCATCTCCATGGCCAACTTGAATGGATTCAGAGTCACTGTGGAAACACACGTTCCCAGAGAACTTGAAATGAGGAAGGCCTGAACTTGGGTGTCAGCACTCCATGAGCTGAAGGTCTAGAGCACAGACCTGAGACAAGGCAGCAGCCTGGGTTCCTGGCTGCAGACACAATGTGGCCAGCACCTTGTCTCTTTGCACAATGCTTTACTTTCCCTCCCATGATGGACTACATCCTGGTGAACTCTAAGCCAAAATAAACCAGTCCTTCCTGAGGCTACTTCATGTCAGGTGTTTTGTCACAGAAACTATAAAAGTAACTAACACAAAGTCTTTCTACTCTAGAGACTATACAGAAGGCTATTTACAATAGTTACACACATTTAATTCCTTAAGGTCAATTAAAAGCAGATAAATACTAGGACAATCTTTAAATACAGTAACCTTTCATTTTAGTAATCCAATCACATCAACCAGAAAGAAAAACAAGTGCCTACCATATGGTCCTTCTGTACAGAAAATAGCTGCATTCAATAACAGCATCTGTGCCTCTAGCTGCACCAGCACTGCCCATCCTTACATCAGCAAGCACACTGCTAATATAATAAGATGACAAAGCTCTTCACAGTTCAAAGAACAAAAGACAGTATTACCTTTGTCGTAAACTACCTGACCCACAGTTGCTCAAATTAAAACCATGAAATCAAAGCACAACAGACTTCAAAATGTGTTAAAAGAGATGAGTGCTAAGGAACACTAATAATTTATGGAGAAGTTTCCTTTGTTGGTTGCTCTTACCCAGTGAAAGATTTTGCTGAATGCATTCAAACCCGGACTCACACATGATGCCCTGAGTGACATGTGCTTCTGCTACCACACTGTTCTCAACCCTGGCAGACTTCACCTTCAGTGCTAATGCTCCACATAGAGATTTTGGCAGAGTGGTATTCTGGCTTTGGATCTATGTATATGGAGGAACACTTATGGTTAAGTAATGGTACTATCTTACATCATAACTAGCTAAAATCAATCCCAGGACTTCCCAGAATGAAGCATATGCCACTGAAAGGCTGCCCGTGTATCTATTGCTTGGAGTATGGATTTGCTAAAAACAGGAAAAAATGTCACAAGACTGGTAACATGTAACTTATTTTCAGTAAACAGCAGTGTGGAATTTAAAAGGATAAAAACTTATCATTTCTATAGTCTCATTAAAATTAACAGTTGTTAAATTTGCCTAATTATATTAAGAACAAAAATATGAAGTATCAGTCATTTGCTAGACAGTCATTTCACTAAAGAAACACTGTTAATATAAATATATTACTCTTTTTTCTAAGTGCCAGGGTTCAAACCCAGAGCAATATGCATGTTAGGGAAAGCACTCTAGCCATTGGTATATCACTTTTCAATATGCTTTTAGCATCTACCACTCTGATTATCCTTCCACGAGTCTGTTGTCAAATCCAGTGGTGCAAATTATTTCCTTCATTTGTACTACACATTGTCCTGGTTACTGTAACTTGGTAACCAACTTCCCAAAGGTAAGAAAGATACAAAGAAAAAAAAAAAAAAAAAAAAAAACAGATGATTCAAACATCTTAGCAGCAATCCTGCTGGAAATGGAAGGGAATTTAAGGAGTGAGGAGGCCTCCTGAAGAACAAGCACTTCCTACCCCAAGGTTAACACATTGTATTTACATATTACATGCCAAAGAACAAACTCCATAACACTTTGGAATTTCTGTGATTTTCATTCATCTAAAAAATACATGATAACACAAAGAGAACATGAACAAAACAGCCAAACTCTGCACTTAGAACATTAATATTCTATATGCATTATCTGTCTAAAAAACGAAAATAAGATCATCTAGTTAAGCATGTCCATTGGAGACAGGTGAAGCAGAGATAAATAATGCTAGGAAACCGGCAGTGGGGAGCACATGAAGGACTGGTGTTCACTAACCTCGGTGCTTGGCAATGCTTCATTGGGAGGGCAGCCTGTAAACACAAACTGGAGATGAAAGCAAGCCATGAAGAGATGGGGAAGAGCATTGCAAAAGGAGGGGGACAGCAGACAGCAGGCTCAATGCTGCCAGAATTTGTCTCTGTATGCAGAGGAGCAAAAGTCTGGGAAAGCCAGCACAAAATAAGGGGAAGAGTAACAGGAAGTGAGGGCAGAAGGCAAAAGGGGAAAGCCCCAAAGGTCACTGAAAGAACTCTGTCCTTTAATTTTTAAGGAAAGGAAAGGCCATTAAAAGAATCTGAGTGAAATGACATGATTTGATTTACAAATCCTCTGCCCTGCTTACAACAGAGAGAAACACACACCACTTAGGAAACTGAGAACTCAATCAAGCAAATACACACATCATGTATGTACTAAAAAAGAGACACTAATATCCCAGAGACTGCAGAGCAGGACTGCTATCACCGGTGATGAGCATGCCCAGAAGGAGCAGAAGGTGAGCCACAGGAGGCAGAGAATCTCCGGTTTGGCTCTGCAGTTGCCTGCTTACTCTCCAAGTGCAGATGAATGCTGAGTGCTTGGGTCAGTAGGATGAGGGCATCTGAACTCAACAGCTAAAGGGAAGCCTGGCGTGGTGGCATGTACCTCTAATCCCAGGCTGGGGAGGCGGGGGGCAGGAAGATGGTAAATTCAAGACCACCCTGGCTCTATAGTGAGAGCTTGTCTCAAAAACAAAAACAATAGAGAAAAGCAGACTTCCTGAAATATGCCTGTAATACCACAAGTTGGGAGATGGGATCAGGAAGATCACAAGTTCAAGGTTATGCTCAGCTACATATCCAGTTTGAGACTACCTTGGGTCAAAACCATGAAACATGGATCAAACTAATCCTGAGATGAACATAGGTAAAACAGTTGAAGAAATTTGAAAGAGACAGTGAAGGAAGGACTAAAGGGATAGAATAAACAAGATAATAATCAGTATACTAAACTCTTGGTGAACAGTCAATAAAATGTAAAGCCCTTCCAGTGTATTCATCCATCCATTCAACAAACACTGAGCATTTATTATGTGTCAGACACTGGAAATCAACATGATTTTTCCCTCTTATGGAGGCTGCAGTCCAAAAAAAGACAGAGATGGTCAGAGCTGTAAGCACTTGTTCCAATAAAGTACAGCATGTTTAGGACTAATGCACTAGGAACAACTAATAGGTCTTGGAGAGTCAAGGCAGACTTCCCTGGCAGTCATGTAAAAGAAAAGCCTGGAGGACCAAGTGAAAATCAGATAAAGAAGGCAGTGAGGAGAGGGAGGGGAGTGTCTGCAAGGTGAAAGAGACGCCTGTGAGGAGGAAAAGGGCCCGCCCGCCCCACAATCCCTAGAGTTCAATTATAGGAACTATAAAAAGAGGTGAGAAAGGAGAAGGATGACCCTGACTACTGAAGTCACTTACAACTAAGCTCTGGAAGAAGACAGGGACAAGTTGAGCTCCTGGGAAGCTCCTGGAGAAAGCTGTTTCTGTGGTTCATCAGAGAGAAAGTGATCCCAACTCAGGTAAGTGCCAGTAGTGATCTGGAATGGAGGCTTGACAGAAATTTAGATACAAGAAACAAAGACCATCAAGAATAACCACCTAGTTTTTGAGTGAGTCAAGTAAGTAAGCAGTGGCTCTGCTCACTGAGAGAGCCAGCAGCAGACAGACAGACTGCTGTGGGGTAATCTGAAACACCGCTCAAAACTAAACAAAGTGGTTACGTAGGTATGGAAGGCAATAAAATCCCTTAAAATCTGGGCTAGGGTTATAGACTGGGAGCCACTTCTATGCAGATAAAAGTCACAGGAAAACGTAAAATAAAGCCTGGGAATGAAAGCAGAGAATAAAAGACAAGAAAGAGACTGGTTCTGGCTCAATCCAATATGAACTGGGCAAACAGAAAAAGTGTCTGAAGAAGAGGAGGAGGAAGAGAAGAAGAAAGAAGAAAAAGAAAAAACAGAAAGAGCCAGAGGTGGAACAAGGGAGTCTGGGACAAAAAGAAAAAGCACTATTATAAAGACAATCAAAGGAAAATTTCACACAAACTTCCTACTCAAAAAACACACTACCATAGCATGTGCACTATTCCATTATCAACAAGCAAATATTTTTCATCAGCTACGAATACATTACAGTTACAGGATAATCTCAGCCTAAGTTTTAAAAAAAGCAAGACACAGAGGGAACTAATGAAATTAACAATAATTATTTTTTAATAATGAACTTACCAAAAATCTCCATTATTATAGAATACCAGGGGCTACAGACTAAAAGGTGAAACTAGTGTTTAAGGAGGAAAGGGGAAGTCAATGTGACTTTTCAGGTTTCTGGTTAAGAAAAAAAAATATCTAAACCTTGAAGACTAAAACGTAATATGTAAGAGGAATAATCTGATCACAGAATGTTTAAAGGAGTCTATATATAAAAAAAAAAATAGCAAGCCAAAGTTAGTCTCTCCCTCTTCCTCCCTGTCCCCTCCCCAACGCACACAGACAGAAAGACAGGCAGACAGACAGGCAGACACACACACACACACACACACACACACACACACACACACACACACTCACCCACCCACCATGGTTCAGGGTGATTAAAACCATTACTTAAAAACATATCTTTAAAGCCCACCCTGGTGGCTCCTTCCTATAATCCCACTACTTGGAAGGCTGACATAGGATGACAGCTTTGAGTCTGAGGCCTGCCTGGCTACATAACAGGGCCCTGAAAGGAAGATTAGGAAGGGGGAATGACATTTTAGATACATAGAGTAACTTTGTGTATGATAGTATAGAACACAATCTGTGCTGTCCTTACTGTGTAACACCAAGAAACTTTCTGAATTGTTATTCTTTAAGTTATAAGAGCTGTTGATTATCTTCTTTTTGGTCTTCCAATATAATCTTGGGGAAGGGTACCTAAATTAATATACTCATCAACACAAGTGAATTATATAATTTAATAGGAACATAAAAACAACTGACCTTATCCATAGAACATGGAATGAACTAATTAGATAAAGTATGGAAGAAATGCCAATTAAATTAAATTGGCTTCTTCTGTCTCACAAAGTTAGGCATTTTGGTCAATTAACAAACAGCATTACTACCAAGACACATGCACTTGTTTCCGGTTAGTGAAAAACATACATCAATTTACTATTTAAACATGTTCAGGAATATAGCTACTGTTTCTTCTGTTTTCAATTGAAGAATGACAGTATTGAAGAATAGAGTGTTTCCAATAAAACTAAAAACAAATATTAAGTGCATTAGTCAGTGACAAATATTTATCAAACCAAACTATAGCAACTCCCTTTCTAGTCTTCGGAAATATTTACAAGCTGTATCCAGCATTTTAGAGAGACCCACATCACAGTTGACTGCAGACAATAATCACAGACCCCTCACTTCCCACCTGCCGCTCTGAAAATGCTTTCTGAAGCACAAAGAATTGAAGATCATTCTTTAAGAGCCAAAACATATTAATTGAATACCAATTCAAATCCTCTTTAAATGAGTAAAATGCACACAATATCTTCATTCCCAACTAGAAACAATATAGTCACACAAATAAAAAATGCCCAAATGGAAACAAAATCTGCAGCCCTTAAATACATATATATAGACACACACACACACACACACACACACACACACACACACACACAAAACCACTGTCAATAAAAGCCAGAATACAACAAAATGGAAGTACACACTGCTTTATAGAGAAGTACAAGGTGTGTCCAAATTCTTGGTTTGAGAGCAACCCTTAAACAATAACAACACTCGCATATGTTTATTATCAAATAAACGTTAGTTCTAGCAAACACAGTGCAAGCAGCATGCTAATTAAAGTGTTCACAAGACAATGACAAATAAGGCTTTAGGACTACAGCCTATATTATTACGTAACTACGATACCCATTAAGCAATCACCAGGTTGTAGGTAGGTCTTCCAAAAGGCGTCATTATGGTTTACTGTGATCAGAGGACTGTAGTGTCAGACTTACTCATGCTTTTACCTGCAAGCAGGTGTTTAATGGTACCAAAAAATAGAGTACCTGTTCTAGATGTAAACCTGAGGCTCTGACCAATAAACAGAATGTGCCCTCTACACAAACTTTCTATTCCCACACGAAGTAAACTGTCTGAAGCATCTTTTCTGCATGCTTTATGGACCAAAACTAAGAGCCCAAATTCACATGCTTAGAACTAGTGGTATTCCAAAGACTAAGTGAAAATTTACAATAGAGGCAAAAGAACAGTAAGCTAGTGAGAAGGACTCACTGGAGCCATTGCTATTGTCACCACTGACATCTCAATGAAGACACAGGCACCTCAAAAATAAAGTTTAAAGAATAACAATATTCAGGGCCTTTACCAAACAAGTTACAGAAACTACACAAAACAAAGCACAATAGATCCATCACAGAAACAAACTCCACATACACCAACTCAAATACAAGGAGAATAAAAGACAGGAGAAGACAACTGGGCATATGGATGCCATAAATGAATAGATTTTCTACAATTTCTGTTTGGCTGGCCCAGAAAAAGAAAAGAAAAAGAAAAATTAGGGAATCTGGAGTAGTCTTCCCAGCTAGCCGTTCTCCGAACTTCAACGCAAGCCACCTGACGCCCAGAGCTGCCCTCAGAACTATGGAGCAGTATAAGGGCCCAGAGAGCATAAATAAAGGAACAGCAAAGCCAGGAGATTTTTCAGGAGCTTGAAATTTCAACACTACAGGCGTTTTCCAAGACCGAGCGGTAAACTGATGGTGGTAAGACTTCGATTCCCACCCAAAGCTGCTATGGGCACCACTAGCAGCCAGGATCCCCTTCCATCAAAAACATTGGCTTCCAGGTGCAGCAAAGCATACAGCTGCCCTCTCCACTAGGGATGTAACACATACAAGAGTTACATAAAGCCACCCCCGAGCAGCTCGAGCTCCAAAACACTGTAGGAAAAATGGATGCCGAAATGTCTGTCCTCTGGCTTCCCAACCATCGTGTTTGGAAGAATGCCCCTGCCCCAAGGGGTAACCAACACACAGGCATTTAAGACAGAGACTTGTTCCTGCTAATTAATCACTAAAGTCACTAGAAACAAAAGTAGGCCAGGTTTCACCTCTCTCCTGGTCAACTAAGACGCTGCCCCCAAGTAGCTGAACGCCCCCCAAGAAGCCCCCTCGTGAGACCCGGTGGCAGACGACCCCACTCTCTTAGGACGCTCACACACATAAGCCACCGCCCAGCTAGCTGGCTTACCTCACAGGCTGAGGCGGCCCCACAGGCCTTGAGTTTGTCACCATCTCCCTCAGGCAGACCAGTCCAATGTGTGGCCATCATTTCATTTCAAACTGTAAAGGGACAAATCCTTTGGAGTCCACATTGGAGAGGTGCCACCACACACCAAAAGGGGACCAATTCCACAGCAGGTTCTGAGGCGATGCAGGGTAGGGACTGGTCAAACAACGTGCGAGATGAGAAAGATTTGCAGGAAGCCCCTTCAAACGCCCTCTTCAACAGTCTTTGCCCTCTTCATTTCTCCAGACTTAAAGTACAGGGGCGACAGGTAGGGCGGAGGCCAAGTGCAGGGAAGAGAGGTCCACTTCCGAGCGGCGCTACTCCGAGGCCAGAGAAAAATCCTAGTGGTTGTTCTGGCGTCAGCTTTCGGAGATCCTTCCTAGAACAGGGAGAAGTTAATGAAGGACGTGAACTTTTCCCCAGGCGCCGATCTTTAGCCTTGCCACAAGTCCAGACCAAGTTCCCCCTCTCCCCCAATCCGAAGGATTACTCAGTCCACGAAGGTGAACCACGCAAAGGAAGGAAACAATCCTCACATGCAACAAACTTTAAAAATAAAAAATAAAAAAGGAATGAAAAAAAGCCTGAACGTAGAGAAGAGAACGAGAGAGCGAGACCTCACAACTGCCCTGGCGGCTGTGTCAAATACGCCCGGCTGTTATGAAGCCTTCAAGAAAAAAACAAAAAACAAAAACAGTTCAAGTGCATTTTAATCGCTGAATTTCCTGGGCAGTGGCGAGGCAGTGTGCGCATTCTGCAGCGCCCGGATACCTACTCTTAAACGAACTTTTCTCCGCACCGGGTTAGACTCGCAGACGCCCTCCAACTCCCCAACAAACAAACAAAAAGCCAGCTCGGACCCAGGCGGGCGTGGGCTCGGCGGCGTCTGCGGCGGCCGTCCGGGCCGCGGGTGACTCCGGCCGCCCGTGGCAGCCTGCCCTGCGCCCCGGCCCGCGCCCCCGAGGAGGCGGCTGTTTTCCTTGGCCCGCGGCGGGGCTGGGTGGGGAGGCGTGCGGCCGCGGCTGGGACGCGGCGCCGCTCCCGCTCCAGCTCCCGGGCATGCTTTGGAAGAGCCGCGGCCCCGGCAACTCTCGGCTCGCCTCCGCGGGCCCCCGACCCCGGCTCGCCCTCCCGGGTGGCCACCTGAACAAGAGGGAAAAGCGCAAGGCAAACCACCCACCTACCACTATTTCCTCCGCCCCTTCCTGAGGCGGGTCGCCGGCGCGGGCCCCCGGGAAGCGCGGCCCAGGCGCGTGCGGGTAGCAAGGGCTCCGCTCGGCGGCTCGGCCCGCGGCGGGGCGCGCTAGGCCGCGGCTCGGTTAATATTCATGAGGCGCCGCCCCTCCTCCGCGGCCCGCCGGACCCGGGCGCCCGTCGCCCGCCTTTGTGCCCCGGCCTCGCTCGCTGAGTACACGCGGGCGCGGCCTCCGCGAGCCCGCGCCTCAGCCCCGGGCGGTGAGAGAGACGGCCACGCAGCGGAGGGCACGGGCCAGGGGTCCGCTCCCAGGCAGAGCCACGACCTGCCCCGGCCGGCCCCGGGCTCTCGGCGCCGCGGGAGGGCGTGGGGCGGGGCGGAGGCCGCCGGACTCTCCCCTCGCCTGGCCGGGCCGGCCGGGGCCCCCTGCTCCCGCGATCGCCGAGCGCGAGACTGTCCCGGCCGGCGGGCGCGCGAGCTGCTTCCCGGGGGCGGACTGCTCGCGCCTTCCTTCTGGATCCACCTCCTCCTACCCCACCTCCTTCCCCTCCCCTCCCGGGGGACGCTCGGGGGCGAGGAGTTTTTGGTCTGCAGTCACCCGGCCTGGGAAGCCAAGCTGGAGGAGGGAGGCGGGCCAGGGCAGGGGTGGTGCTGTCAGGCCCCCCGAAACCTGGACACCAGCGAGCCAGCTCGCCCCTGCACCCCGACGCCGGCCACACGACCCTGGCCGCTTCCCGAGCGTCGCTCCAGGAGAGGGCATAGCCCTGCAGCTGTTGCGGGACCTAGGGCCCCGGACCGCGGGGACGGGTCGTGGGGGATGGCGGCCCCTTTTCTGCAGCGGGTGGTACTAGAGTCTACGGGATGTGGGGCTTCCAGATAAGGGAGTGTCCCCGCCCGCCCCACTGCTAGGTAGCTTCCTGCGGTGAGCAGGGACCCGGTGGTGGAGGCTACGTGTGGTTCAGATTTTCTGTGGTTGCTTTTTTTTTTTTTTTTTAACCTGCAGAGCGGTAGAGCGATTAGGCGCGGCTAGCGGAACCGAGCGACGGCGGCTATGCTTTACCCCAAACTCCCGTCACCGTAGCCCAGCCGCTTGCACCACGACCGCTGCTCCACACCCGACTCCCCAGCCTGCTCTCAGACCCCAAAGGCTAGCCCCGCCCTTTTGCGCCTCACAACATCTCCCGCTGCAAACCGCCCAATCCGGAGACGCTGCGAGAGAGTGTGAGCCAATCAGAGGCTACTGGCTCAGGCCTTCTGCCCCGCCCCCAGACTCCCCTTCCCACCCCTACCCCTTCTCCGGAGGTGGCTCACCAGCTGTGATCCTTAGAGCAGCGGCTAGCTGCGGCGGTAGCGCTCGGCACCTCGTCACCCTAGTCCTCTTAGGCACACCCCTCCTCCCGGTTTCTGTCCTCCTGCTGATGCTGTTGAGGGTCACTTTGATCCTCAGTTCGGCAGAGGACTGCCAGCTTTTGTGCCTAATCAACTGTCACCACCATCCTGAGAGAACAGAACAAAAACAAGACACTGTGGCACGTGTTACCTTTTTCTTCTTAGCTACAATTATCTTCTGAAGACTCCTCCCCGTTTCACACCCACCGCCTAGGGTTCTGTTTCTTTTCCAGGTTTAAAGCACTCTCTGGAGCTGGTAGAGAAGAACCTGAACCTTAGTTTATATAGTTCCTTGCAATGAAAGACAAAATTTACAGCCAAAGCCTCACACTTAGAGGAGAGAAATTAACTAGGTTATTTTCAGCAGCCATGAGATATACAAGGTCTAACTGCCCCTATCAAAAATAATTAACCATTAGCCAAAGATAAGAAAGGAAGGAGAGAGGGAGGGAGAGAGGGAAGGAGAGAGGGAGGGAGGGAGAGAGAGAGAGAGAGAGAGAGAGAGAGAGAGAGAGAGAGAGAAGAAAATAGAGACTGCTACTCAGCCATTTACTCCGTTGCAGCCCACCATTCTATAGCAGATCTAGTTCTACCCTGCTATTGGATAAATCAAGAAAAGCTGAATAGAAATGTAACATTCAAGCGGTTTGTCTCTCGTGGGCTTAGAGAGTAAGGGGAGAGGGGCAAAAGCTCACATCCTCTGCTTAGAGATGCAAATGTGCATGCGTGGCATAACTGAGTGCCTAACTGAGGCTTTCTAGGGGGTTTTGGAGTAGAAGACCTTCACAAATGTTGGTTTGGGGAAAGGGTTTCCATTTGGTACTAGAAAATAAAAGATTGGACGTGAAAGGAAATAATATCCAATATGGAATTATGGGGAAGTAACATACCCTACAGATGCAGCATTTCTGCCAAAGGAAGTAACATGCCTGAAACAAGATTATATCCAGGAGCCCGGGAGATGGATGACTCAGCAGTTAAGACAGTTTGATTCCTAGCTCCTACACCAACCAGCTCACAGCTACCTGTAACTCCAGCAGCAGGAGTATACAACACCTCTGGTCTCTGAGAGCATTTGTACTCACTACACATACCCACCCACACGTACATATACATAATTTAAAATAAAGTCTTTTTAAAATGTTATAATCAATCTTCCTTATTTTTTCATATAACTTGGGGCAAATTCTTGTTTGTGTGTAAGTACTAGAGCTAATGAGGATGAATAGCCGCCAGCATCTCTTTAGCTCTGTCTCCTGGTAGGAACTTCTCTAAGAATTTCATGTACCTCTTAATGAGATTGCTATGTGATGGAGGCAGGAGTCAAATGCAGAGAGTCTGGCTCCAGAACCCATTCTTTTATATACAGCTCTATACTACCTCAAACATCCTTTACAATGATAATAACTAAGCTAACATATAACTTACTATGTGCTAATTGATGTGGTTTGCAAGTACCAATTTAATCCTATTCCTAGGACAGTTATTATCATGGTGTCCCAAAAACATGGCAATGTTTTTGATAACTTTATGAGTTATCTTGTGTCTATCAGACTTACTGGATGAAGACTACATGGCTAGGATTTGGGAAGCACACTTCTGAATCCCCAACAGAAGCTGTGAGTATAACAGTACTTTTCATATTTTGTTGGACTGAGAATGTGAGGTGAAATCACAGCTATAAAGGGATTTTGAAAAAATAAAAACATATGTTGGCTATTAAAAATTAAAGTATGTGCAGCAGTGGGTGCTCATGCCTTTAATCCCAGCACTTGGGAGGCAGAGACAAGCAGATCTCTTGTGAGTTTGAGGCCAGCATAGTCTACAGAGCTAGCTCCAGTACAGCCAAGGATACACAGAAAAACCTGTCTCAAAAAAAAAAAAAAAAAAAAATAGCAAATCATTGTGTATTAAGTATTACACCATTAAGTTATTGTGAAGCAAGGCTCCATCTTGTTTCCTCCATGGAATTTCACTCTTTCACTGACACTGGGAACACATTAGGCAATTAAGAGTTAGGTCTATTCCTGTCTGAAGATGTGAGCAATAGCAATCTCTGAATAAGTGATTCTTCTCCCAGTTAGAATCCTTCTGTATAATGAAAGGGCATAGGCATACTTGGCTCTTCTGGAAAGCAGCAACCGACAGCCAGTCACTCTCCACCCCTGCACGAGCTGTTAGAGTAAGGGGAACAGGATGCAAGCCCTTGGAATTCTTAGCTGCCCATCTTGGTGTTTCACTCATTAACACCTCCACCAGAGGGAGGGCAAGGGAAAGGAAAATGAGCCAAACTTCAATGCCGTGGCTACTTGGTGAAACAGTATTTGGAGGTCATTGTAACTGAGAGGGCACTGGAAGGAACTACTTACCCACGGGTTTCATGGATTTCACAGCTGATGCCTGGACACTTGTTTATCCCAAGTCTCTTGGATAACAGGAATCTTTTCCTCCCCACAGCATGTTGGATGTGTGATTTTCTATCATCTAACTTGAGTTTCATACATCACTGTACAACTAGAAGGCCAAGACATTTTTTTTTTAAGATGGCCGCTATATCCTCAAAATGTGTTTTGGCTCTGTGGATGGCATAATAATACTGTTTGGTGAACTACTATCAGGGAAGAATGTCAAAGCCAGAAATAGAATCACAGTGTCCTGGCCTGGTCTGGTCTAAGGTCATTCTGTGACAATCTATGGATGATTTCTAGTCTGAATACAGAAGCTGCCAAGTCTAAGAGGCACAAGTGTTTGCCAGAGAATTCCACAAGAGAAATTTGTAATTCCTCATGAAGCACTTGCAAAATAATGTGTCTGAGATGCTTGAGACCAAATGCCATCAGAGCAGCAGCTTCCTTTTTTTAAAGAGGAAAACACTGTGTACTTTATTTCTTATTCATACAGTTTCAAAAAGGATATGATGCCTACCAGCATTTCTTTGAAAAGACACTTTCATGTTAAATTGAATAGCTGCAGGAACCTCACCTCACTCACAAGGCATTTAACTGTTGTAATCAAGAGACAAGGGTGGTTCTCTCAGGTAAGGAAATCCTAGGGGCCCTTCATCACGACCCTTTTAAACAAATGCTTTAAATTATTTACAAATTTAATGATCTGCATTTGCTAAATATGTTATTTCTTACTCATGTAACCGGTGATCTAGTTTTTGCCAATAATTTCTGAACTTGGAAGTAAGAGTCTTTAGTTTCTTATATACAGTGACCAGCAGAGTGTTAACATGCTAATTTTGAATAATTTATTTGCTCTTGGCCTATTTTTTCCCCATTTCTGTAATAGAATGCTAGTATTCACTTTGAAGCTTTAATTCAGATTCCCATAATGCCTACCACATCCCAGCCCATAGAAATTAGTACTCGATTATTCAACAAATAAATCATCAAGGTGGTATTGTTATGACTGTTATTATTTGTATTTCTAAGGTTTGAACCCACACGACCTTACACAAATGAGGCAAGTGTTCTACCACTGAGTCTGTATCACTGTTATTGATAAATAGTTTTTATCTCAAATCCTAGCTGATCACTAATTATCCAGATCACGGTACATATGGCCGAAGAGAATAAACTCAAAGATGGATTCATAAAGAGGACAGGGACCATGTATCTCAAGCTCTGTACATGCCAGGTAGCTCTTTGCCTAACTTCATTTGTGATGACTGACTCTTGAGCTCACAACATTATCCTAAAAACTAGTATTGCTTGCATTTGAGTGGCAATAAATTTGGGTGACAAAATCTCAGCCCACAGTTATTACAGAATCATATATCCAACATCTTCCTCTGGATTCAAGTTATTTTCAGCAGTAAATTTGTGGTATTCTAAGGTAGTGCTACAATGAAGTTGCATCATTAGGCAGATTATTTCTACATTTTAGGAACAATAGCTCTAAATACATTTATGCACAACTTTTATTTTGTCTTAGGAATCGTGACTCCCATTTAGAAATATTCTATTTTAAAAAATATCAGACCAGTTTTTAAAATGTTCCCACCCACTCACCTAAATCTGAGCTGGAACATGCTGTGCAAGCACTGTGCAGTCTGGGTGAAAACCTACATTACAGTAGAAGTGAAATGTGTTTTATCAGCTTGGAAGAGAGGGCTACATTCCAACTATCCTACTCTAAGTAGGAGACTGCCAGCAGTTGATTTTTTAATATGGTAGGCCCAATCCAGAGTAACTCATAGCTTTTCATCATAGCTAAAAAAGAAAGAAAAAAACAAAACATGGTCCTAGAGATTCTTTTCATCATCATTGGGCACAATTGGGAAAGACATCCCAAGACCACTTCATTCCTTGCATCAGTGAAACTCTGATTGTCTTTCCATACTCCATACTCCTCAGCTCCATAGATAGGTTCCTTTATTACTAAAATTGCCTGCATTCCTTACTAATCTAACAGATAGCTAACTAAAGATTCTTCCTTCAGATAGGAAAGCATTGCAAAGTAGTATGTGGCAATTCACGTGGGGCTTTAAGAAGGATAGGTTGAGGCTTGCATAACGTTCCCCCTAAAGATTATTTCAATTACATGTAAATATATAATTGGTTTCATTTTCTTTGCACAAGAGAGACAAGGTCTATTATGTAGCTCTAGCTGTAGACCAGGCTGGCCTCGAACTGACAGCTGCCTCTGCCTCCCAAGTACTGGGATTAAAGACATGCACCACCAACACACCCAGATCAATTTTACTTTAATTTCTAAAAGATGCACAGCACACACACACACACACACACAAACAAAAAAAAAAAAATATTCAGACTATGTAGTGTTGACTTCATACTTTACAAATCCATTCTCTGGCCTCCTTCCAAAAGCTCCTTATTGGTTGAACCCAACAAGAATCCTGAGTTGCTCATAGATGTTTCATCTACTCTGAGATCTGTTTATATACAAATGGAAAAGATAGTGTATGAGTCCTCGTCAAAGATGGATGGAGAGGCAGACATGCTGGTCTTTAGTCTCAGCACTAAGGGAGACTTCATTTAAGACTAAAACAAGTCCAAGGCCAACCTGGAGGGCTATTTAGTGAGTTCCAGGCCTACCTGGATTTTTTTTTTTTAATTGATGAAAACATTTTACATAGTCATTTGGGGATGAAGATGACAAAAAGGAGTAGGCAGTTTTCCTTTCCTGGCTGCCTGAGGATCTACCATCATCAATGGTAGCTGTCTGGATGGAGAGGTTCACAATCAGTCTCTTTAGAGGAAACAAATGGTCATCAGTGTCTTCCACTCTGAGAAGGTAATGGTTCCTAAGACAAATATTGCAGGGGAACTATTCAAAATGTACAAGACTATACCCAATGTCATTTTTGTACTGGTTCAGAAATCATTTTAGTGGTGGCAAAACAAGCAACATTGATATTGATGATTCTTTGGATTGTGCAAAGAAACCCAAGCTTAAACAGCTTTGTAAGACATGCCCTGAATGAGACAAAGCAGACCTCAAGAAATTAGTGTATGGAGTGCAAGAGCAGGACACAGGAAATCAGACTGCAAATGAGCAAACAGCAGGAGCAAAAATTCTGCAGTGGCTGGATCTGCAGTGATTGGGGCAGATTTATCAGAATACTAATAAACTGTAAAAACTTCAAAAATAGAGTATATTCTTAAGAGAGAAAAAATAATGTATTATAGAACATTAACTCCAGTAACTGAAGTAGACAAATATTTCATACCCTAGTGGAAATGATATATTAAAAGTGAGTGAGTGAATGACATATAGAGGCACTAGGACAGAGGAGATAGTGTATTGAGAGGGAAGAACCATACTGTCACAGACAAAAAGTGAGTTAGAAATAGTGGTAAGAAATACCCAGTAGAATGCAATGTAGTTGAGTGGGGGGGGAGGGCATTTGGTATGTAGGAATGTTGGTCTGCTTGGTGTTGTTATTTTCCATATAAAATCCAAAGGAAAAGAAGAGATGTGAAGTGAACAGGCTAGAGGTTGAAATCATGCCAGAGAATCAAGTAAAAAGATTTTGAGTTCAAGATCAGCCCAAGCTGGGCAGTAGTGGTGCACATCTTTGATCCCAGCACTCAGGAGGCAGAGGCAGGTGGATCTCTGTGAGTTTGAAGTCAGCCTGATCTACAGAGTTAGTTCCATGACAGCTGGGGCTATTACACAGAGAAACTCTATCCAGGGGAGGAGGAGGGGACCAAAGACAAACCTGAACTATATAGTCAATTCTAAAGAAAGGGGAAATAAAAAAAAAAGAACAGTAGGGAGTGATAGACAAAACTTTTCCTGGGGAGAAACACAGGTATCTACTCACTCCAGATGGGAAAGCCACAACAGACCAAAACACAAATGCCACCAAAATCCAACCTGGTGAACTGATGAATTTGATTGAGGTTACTTACAGGAATACAGGTGAGAGGTTACTTCAGGCACAGAAATGACTCAAAGGCAGCTGCATCACCAAGGCCCACACCAGCATGGTGATGACAGCTCATGAAAACTGGGAACCTGGAGCACACTACACAGCCTGCAGGCAGCTCAGCAGCTTGGTGAGTGTCCCTTCCCCGTGACTCATTTGGTCTGAACCTCTTCCAGGTAGCTGGTCTGGTCTCAGAGTCATTTTTGCAGTTTGGCTTGTCTAAAAGTCATCTTTGTAGCCTTCCTTCTCTCCTCTGAGGGACTCCCAACTTCTATTACTTACTCTGGCAGGGAGGGGGGGCATCTAGTGAATCTGGTCAGTTTCAGGGACTTCCTAAAGCTATTTAATAGTTTACCTTCCTGTTTAAAGTACTTTCCTGCATGATAGCTAGAATGTTCCCATATCAGAGGAAACTATTCACAACAGAAGGAGGGAGTGTGAGAAAAATTAATATAAGGAATAAATGATAAAGTATAATTTAGAGAAATAAAGATCTCTTGACGAAGAGTTTGCATTAACAAGTAAAAATCTTTTCGGAGGTAAAATGGGCTTAGAGTTAAATGTCTCCTAGTATCTGTCCTTCCATAATTAATAGAATTTTATTGGGGCAACAAATTAGGCTCTATTTTTCAGCCTTCCTCCTAAGTGTGGCCATATGACTCCATGAAATGTGGGCAGGAATGACTATGGGTCACTCCAAAATTCTCTCCTTAAAAGATTTCCCAACTTCATAGTGGCTGAAGGTAGGTTATCAGGTTTAGCTGGGTAGGACTTAGAGTTTGAACTCAGTGGGTAGAGACCTTGCCTGGCATACACAGTGTTCTGGTTCCATCTCCAGTGTTAAAGACAACTGGTCGTGGTGGCATATGCCAATAAACCAACCCAGCACGTTGGAAGGTAAAGGCAGGAAATCAGATTCAATATCACTCATTTGCAGCATAGGTCATCATGGAAGCACTATGATAGTAAGTAATTAGATACATCAGCCTAACATATTTTCTATCTAGCTCTTTGCAAGACAAACAAACAAACAAACAACAACAACAAAAACCCCTGCTGACCTTTGCCTGGAAGGAGAAGGGTGACTGGCTGCAGAATTCTCAGTATTAATTAATATGGAAGGAGTTTTGAAGAGAAACAAAAAAGAAAATGACTCAAAAGATCAAAACCATGTAGCCATGTAGCCGCTTCATATTTAAAAGCAGGAGAAGGACATTTTGAATGTGTAGATTCAGGAAATATTATCACTTTTCCCCAAAGTAATGACATATGACAGTATGACTTACTAATAGATTCTGTTACATAAATGAGGATTGGAGGGGACAATGGCATACCTGTGGTCATCACTATGCTATTACAGAGTACAGATGCTATAAATCTGGAGAGGAAAATCACTACCAAAAAAAAGGGGGCAATAACAATAGTGCAATAACATATTATGGCAGAACAAGAACAAGGGTGTTTGAGAAGTAGAAGAATAAAGATGAAGAAATGATACTGATATGAATTTCCTCATTGGCTACAAGGAACTGTGGATACCATTATAAGCTGTTTTAAATCCTAATGACTAAATACTTAGACATAAAGTGGAAAGGCAAACCACAAACTCAAGAGACTTATGCAATTCAAACAGAATTTGTATTCAGATGTGGAAAGAGCTCCCAGAGGCCAGTAGGTAAAATAGAAAAGACCAATCGTTCACAAAATAGCAAATACCTCTGACCCTGAATCTTAAGAAAGGTGTTCCATGACATCATGGCCAGGATATTGCCAATCAAAATGATGAGGCCTTCTGAAGTGTGCCACACTGTGTTGGTGAGGAAAGCACTGATTTCACAGCGTGTGGGCAATTCATCATCATCAAAAGGCAAAGTTGGTTGCTCAAGCCCCAATTCTAAACTGTCTGCAAAAGCTGAGGCCACTGATCCAGCAGGGGTCTCCAATGGGAAATGCTCCAATCGGCTTTCCCCACAGAAGTGGCAATTCTGTCCCTCCAGTTGCTTCAAATCCACAACGTGTGAGGTTTCCTGAACCCCTCTTCCTCTATCATCCCACAGCCACATCAGTCAGCTCTGACTTTCAATTATACCCAGTATCTGTCACCTCCACAGCTGTCACCCTAACACCAGCCAGGCCATCTACCTGGATTAAAATGACAGCCTTCAATTAGGCCTCTGGCTTCTGCCCTTATCTTTACCAGAATCTACAGGAGCCAGGGAAAGCCTCTGAGAACCCAGCTCAGGGTGTGACACTTCTTTGCTTAAAGTCCTCCAGTGGCTTCCCATTTTTTTGTTAAGATAAAAAGCCTAAAACAAAACCACCTCCATGGTGCCCTGATCTGCTGTTGCTCCCATCGCACCTGCCATCCCCCCCCCCATGGGGACCTCCTCGCTTCATTCAGGCCTTTTACTTAAATGTCATTTCTAAAGAGGTTTTCATGGCCATTGTACTTAAAATGGCACCTTAGCTCCCCCACAGGTCCCACCTCAGCCGGCGCGGTTAGAGTTCAGTAATTGTAGCAGGTACCTAAGGTGGCAACATAATTGAGGAAGTGGCTTACTCTGGCTCATGGTTTCACGTTCGACTGTTGTGTGTCTATAGAGTGAGTCATGGTGGGGAGTATGTGGTGGAGACTTCTCATGTCATAGTGGACAAGAAGGACAAAAAGAGGCCGGGCCACTAATAAAGATCACTCCCTCGGTGATCTAACTTCCTTTTGTAGGTCCCACTTCCAGACAGTACCACCAGTAGCATATGCACCTTTGGAGGACATTTAAAATCCAAACTATAACCCTGCCCTTTGTGTTTCGATTTTCTCAAAGTGTGTGTTATTACCTGGTGTTGTATATTTATTTTTTTCTCCTTAGTAAGTCTCAGAGGAGCTGCAAGCAAGTGTCTTTTATGGATTGTGATCTCTTTGGTGCCTACAACAGACCCTGGTTTGTACAAGAAACTCAGTAAACCATGTGTTGAAAACTGAATGAATAACCACTTCAGGGAAAGGGGAATTTTAAATATAATGGCTAAAAAGTTGAGCATTCTCAAATACTATTACCAAAGCATTGTGCATCTGCATATTCATCCAGAAAAAAATATATATGTATATAAAATATCCCCTTCTACATAAGTTCTCCTTCCATAGACAATATGGGTAAAACCAACTTTATTTAGGCAATCAAAGCCAATAAATATAGTAATATATATCAATTTATAATAAAATGGATCCTGAATATGAAATAAAAATGCATGATACATACATAATATATGTCACATAGTATGTATGACACACACATTTATTAAAAGTACAAAAATCATGGGAAGATTCATATTGGCTTCAAACAGGAAGAAGAAAGGTTAAAAAAACAGCGAGAAATAGGACACATTTCTGGGCATGTCCATGAGGAAGCGTCTAGGTTTGGGTTAACTGAAGACAGGAGACCCACCCTAAATATGGGTGCCATCATCCCATGGGTTGATGTCCAAGTGAGCTATGCATCAATATCCATCTTGCTGTTTCCTGACTGTATACACAACGTGGCCATCTATTCAAGGATATAGTGTGTCCTCCACCACGATGGATTGTACCCTTACTATGAGCCAAGATAAACCTTTCCCCCACTTAAATGACTTCTGTCTGATCGTTTATCCTAACAACAAGAAAGATGACTAATTCAGAAAACTGGTCCAGAGGAGTCTGGCCATGGCTGAGATAAACCTGACCATCTATGTAGTGCTTAGGCCTGAGGAACTGATTTGTGGGAAGAATGTAGGAGAGTTTGGAATGGGGTTGGGGGTGGGACTCACCATGCAGATCAAGTGGGCCTTGAACTTACAGTGATCCTCTTGCCCTGACTTTGAATACTGGGATTGCAGATGTCAGCCACCAAGACATGTTGAATTGTGACTTTTACATTAAGGGATAAATAAGACCTAACACTTTGAAGCTTTAATTAAAATGCAACACTCGGTTTCTTATTTTCTTGGAGAGGAACTATAAATCCAGGGAGTGGGTATCTGAAGTGAGTACTGAAGCAATATTAAAAAGAGAGAGAGAGGGCCTAGCTCTTGGAGGACCATGCAGGTAACATCAGATAGGCGAGTTCCAGGGAGAATGGTCTCCGTAATATGTATGGTCTTCACTAGTGGCTAATTCAGTTGTTTCCATGCTGTTGCCAGTAGGAAAACATGACTAGGAAAATCCACAGAGGGTAATTTCTCCTGAAGCCCATGTCTGCAGGTTTGTTGGCTATTTTGAGAAAGCTGTCTTGCTCTAGATGACAGCAACTAGAATAATGGGAATAGTTACTAATTCTCAAGGGTGTTTACCAACATTCTTTATATAAATATTATTCTTGATCATGGCAATGTATAGAAAATAAGGACTATGCCCACTTAATCATCATATCCATGATGATGGCTGCTGGGAAAAACAGGAGAGGGAAGAAAGGGGAAAAAAAGCAAAGAGTATGCATTGGCAAAGTTGTGAGAAAATAAACTTGGTAGGAATATGAAATGGTGTAGCTGCCAAGGAAAACGCCATGGTGGGCTCTCAAAAATATAAAACTAGAATTATCATGTGACTGGCAATCTTCCTCCATGAAATGTACCCCAAAGAATTGAAAACAGTGATTTAAAGGAATATCTAAGCACCCATGTTTACAACAGCATTGCTCACAACAGCCCAAATATGGAAAACTCCAATTGATGAATGAATACATAAAATGCCATTCTCACACACAAAGGGTGAGAGAGAGTTAGAGATCATAAAAGAAAAGGAAGACACTCTGAAACATGGCCAAAAACAGATGAAGTATTCTTAAATGAAATAAACAACCCACAAAAGGATAAATGGCATCACCATCTCTTTTAGGAGGGTCTAGTAATGAAATTCCTACAGCAGCAAGCAGGAGGAAGATGCCCACAGTGGGTGGAAAGGGCAGATTCCTTGCTTAGGTACAATTTCAGGTTTACCAGATGAAAAGCTGTGGAGTTGAAGGATGGTGACACACAACAGTGTGAATATATGGCCACTGAAAATGGTTTAAAATGAAAGATGTAGGAAATGTGCATTTTGTCACAATAAAAATGAAAAATAATGGTTTTTAAAGAAAATTATTGTTAAGTTCAAGTTGATCTCCTTTGCTCCATTTGCTGAAAGCTGTATTTTCTCCAGTGTATATTTTTCATATCTTTGTCAAAAACCAGCTTCATAGCTATGTGGGCTTGTATTTGGGTTCTCGATTAATCTTTGTGTCTGTTTCTGCCTGTTCCATGTACCATGATAAATAACTGACCCAAAGACTGATATTGGAGTTCCAGGATCAAGCTGAAGATCAGAACAGCAAAGCAGCCAGGCACTAGCTCTCACTCTACCTCTGAGTAAGACCCTCGCTCCACCTAACCTCAGACTTCTGACTCTCCTCAGAGTGACTGGAGAATCCAGAGACTTCCATGTCTTACTGTCCTCAATGTGGCTGGAGACTGAATCCCTGACACTGACTACTGAAGACCCCGCCTCCTATCTTTATACCCCTCTAGTGTTGGGACTACCGGCCTGTGATCCCAGGTGCTGAGATCATCTTTGTGTCAGCTGTTTCTCTTTAGGACTGGATCAATCTTGTGTAGATCTGGGTGGCCTTGTACTCACAAAGATCTGTGTGCCTCTTAATCCTAAATCCCAGGATTAAAGGTATATACCACCACCTCCTAGCTTCTGGCTGCTGAGAGTAAAGGTGTGTCACCACTGCCTGACCTCTATAGTTTGAGGTTGAGCTTTAATAAATCATAAATAATATATCACCACAGTTCCACGATGGTTTCTTTTTTGTTTGTTTGCTTGATTTTTCAAGACAGGGTTTCTCTGTGTAGCTCTGGCTGTCCTGGAACTCGTTTTAGAGACCAGGCTGACCTCAAACTTACAGAGATCCATGTGAAGCACTTTTAAAGTACAATGTTAAGTTTGCATTATTGTATAGAAGCATGTGTTTCAGTTTCATGAAATTTTAAGGTTTGCTTCAGTAGAGGTATTTAAACTAAAATACATAAGATAATCTCTGTGCCCAGTTATCTTGCTTTTTGATCCTGGGTGTAGTTAGTGCTATACCTTATGACACTGGACATTTGCCATGTAGCTCCTAGCAATCAGTGAATAGGGAAGGTCCTCTTCATTCCTGACAAATGCTTGGTAAACTTCTCAATTTGAAAATGCCAGAAATTTTGGGACTTGCAAGGTCTTAGGGGATTTGATTCAGAGTCCTTAGTGCCTAAACATGTGCAAGGCACACCTTCTCTGCTACATCAAGCACCTTCTATCATTTCAAGGAGTAAAAAGAAAGTTTTGATTATCTATTCAAAACCAAACATATAAACCGGGTTAATTCACATTTAAGGTTCTTTTCAGGTTTGTAGTAAGTTAATATTTTAAGCATATACAAAATAAGTGCTGTGGAATAATCCTCATGTATACTTATAAAAATTTCTCACTCAAACTGGTTTAATGAAGTGCTGATTGGCCAGTAGCCAGGTAGGAAGTATAAGAGAGGAAAACCAAACTGTGAATGCTGGAGGGAAGAAGGGTGTAGTCAGAGGAGTTGCCAGCAGATGCAGAGAGAGCAAGATGGGCACGCTGTACTGAGAAGAGGTACCAAGCCATGTGGCTAAACGTAGATAAGAAATATGGATTCATTTAAATGGAAGAGTTAGCTAGTAACAAACCTGAGTTATCAGCTGAGCATTTACAATTAATATAAGCCTCTGTATTTATTTGGGGGCTGCTGTTGGGACAGGAACACCCATCTCCAAATAAGCATTTTGATTAAACATTTCATAACATTCTTATTTAGTTAGTTTATTTATTTCTCTATTTATTTGTGGGTGCATCTTGCCAGCCCCAAACATATATTTTTGAACTATGCCCTTAAGTCACAAGAGTGGAGGAGGCTCTTTTGGTAATGACGAGGCGAGGATAACCAAGCCATGAGTGACACAAGAATCACATTAGAGCTGTGCTGGGGTTCTTAATCTTTGGGTCATGGCCTCTTTGGAGCAGTTGAACAACATTTTCACAGAGGTTACCAAAGTCCATCTGCTTATCAGATATTTACATTACCATTCATAACAGCAGCAAAAGTACAGCTATGAAGTAACAATGAAAATAATTTTATGGTCGGGGTCACCACAACATGAGGACCTGTATGTACTAAGGAATTGAAGCATTAGGACGGTTGAGAACCACTACCTTAGAGCAATCCTTAAAAAGATGATGGTAAATCATAGATTTTGCTACCATAGAATGTAGAACTCCAAACTCAGTTTATTTAAATATGCAAAGCTACTCAATAAGGAATGGACATTTGGCTTAAATGGTTATACAACAAGATTAGTAAAACCATTATGTGGTTGTTAATAGGAATCAGGTAGAGATTTATGGATTTGTTCACAAGCCATGGAATTACACAATAAATATTGATTATATGTATCTGTGTATAATTTATATGCCCTTGTTGATAGACATTTATCATCAGAAAAGTTATAAAGTAACTGAAGAAGTGGACTAGATTATCAGGTGGTGGGATTGAGATGTACTTTTATTACATTGTATGTAATAAAAACATTTAAAATTCTAATTCATCATTAAATGAAACTTAAGATGTTCTGAATGTTTGGGATGTTTCTTGTTCCTGGTCAATGTGAGGAAAAAGATTCAGAGCCTGGCCTTAACATCTGAATATAGGTAGAAACGTTGTGTCAAATTTGGAGTTTAAGTCTCTCTCTCTCTCTCTCTGTACCATTAGCCTCCTCTCCTCTTCTAGCTTGATTTTGCATCAAGATCTCACCAAGGCAGACCTTGCACTTGTGGTCTTTCTGCTTCAGCCTCCCAAGTGGCTGAGATTCCAGGCCTGTGCCACCAGATTCAGCTCTTCGCTGAGTCTCTTAACAAATCGTCAGAGCAAGGGAACACCAAAGAACACACTGGCTGTTACTGCAGTAGAAAACTGAACTTATGCTACCTTTAGTCTATTTACATAGCTATGCTTGAAAGATCCAATTTTAAAAGATTTCAAGGCTTCTGTGATGACAAAAGGAAGAGGTTAAGAATAAATTAATGAAGGAGAAAGAGTCAGCAACAGAAAAGAAACAATGGGAAAATCTTCAACATCATAAGGGCTCTGACTGACAGTACACATAATTCTGAACTACAGTGTTCTTGAGATTTTTTTTTAAATATTTGCAAATGCTAGCGTGTTGATCCAATTATACATCTGTTAATTTTCATTTCATATTTAGTATTAAATGTCAGGTAATAGCACTGCCTTAGGACACAAGCACAGTTACATATCAAGTGAGCCAAAAACACAATTATTATATAAATTATATTCATTTGGGAGGGAATTTCTGTGATGCCAATTCTTGGCATGGTGCTTTTGTTTGTATTTGTAAGCTGTTTGGGGTAGGGGATGACTCTCAGCTGGCACAGAATGAAACCCTTTTCTCAGATATCTCTTTACCATAATAACTCATGGAGAGCACAAACTGAAATGCTGAATGGAAGTATAGGATTATTTTTTATAAAATCTCTCAAACTGTCATTCAATAAACCTGAAATTTTGGGATGGACAGGCCTAGTCCTTAAAACAATTTATATTTTATAAAACATTTTGTATTTTATAACAGACATACATCCATTCAGGTATTACTATTGTGCATAAAGAAGATTAAAAACAATGGCTGACTGAGAGAGGCTGCTCCTAAGGAATAAAGCTGTTTGAAAATTATTCTGGAACTAGGTAAATCAGCTTGAAGAAATGAACATACAAATATTTAAAAATATGGTTTTCCAACCCCCCCCCCCGAAAGGATCATTGGTGCATCTTGAGGACAGAAGGAGTCATTCATACAGGATGTATGAATGCGTAAAACATTTTACAAACTGTGACATTAATGTGGTAAAACATTGACTTAGTTCCCCAAATGCAGAAGTGTGTGTGTGTGTGTGTGTGTGTGTGTGTATTTATATATGTATGTATATTGGCTTTTCCAGACAGGGTTTCTCTGTATTGCTTTGGAGCCTGTCCTGGAACTCACAGAAATCTACCTGCCTCTGCCTCCCAAGTCCTGGGGCTAAAGGCATGTGCCACCAATACCTGGCAGAATTTTATATTATTTTGATCTCACTTTTCTTGCTCTTAAGGTGACCATTGAGATTAGTGGACAAAAGACATCCTTGCTGGTCCTTACTCTTCTTCTACTTTTGTCCTTTCCAATGTGACCTTGAAGTTTTTACAGTTAGGAGGTAGTTTCAATGTTTTCATCCATTGCATTTAGGCAGCTTGTCACTTGTTCTGACGAAGGAAGTTAACAGTGTACCAACTTTGAACTTAAGCTTTAAGAAACCCTTTGTGGGTACTGGAGACTCAGTGGTTAAAATCAGGTACTGTTCATGCACATGACCTGAGTTCAGTTCCCCGTACTCACCTTGGGATACTTACAAGCCATATGGCTTCTAGGCTTACCCTTGAAACCATCCCACCACCAGTGAATAAGCCTAGGCTTGCCTAATGCTGGATGAGACACTCCACAAAATGAGATCAGTTGTACTGGCTCAAACCATTCTAGATCAGGAATCTGTTACCTCTCCCTCAGCTGACTAATGGTAGCCTTGTCAAGATCTGCTAAGTGTGATGCAACTCAGTAAAACCACCAGCAGTACTGTAGACTAGGGAACTAAATAAACACCCAATATAAATGGTCACCCAATCTTAGGTCACTAAATTTGGGGTTGTTTGGAACCCATATTTGTCTCTGTATGAGGCTCTCTACTTCTAATCTACTTGACTAATCCTTGCCTTTTGGAAAGTGGGTCTCACTGAAAGCTCATCTCAAACTGGCAATCACCTGCCTGCCTCTACCTTCTTATTGCAGGCATGTACATCATCAAGCCTGGCTTTAAGAAAGGTTTCTAATGAAAAGTCTATATATGCTTTACTCTCTGTTATTTTCTTTCATTTTTCTGCAATTCCCACTAAAATGTCCCTTGCTAAGAAAATAAAAGTTCCTTTGAGTGCCAAGAAGGGAGTTAATGAGGTAAAGCTGAGAACAGAAGTGTGTGAGTGTGTGTGTGTGTGTGTGTGTGTTGTGGGGGGGCAGTAAGAAGGCACAGGACCTTTTACAAATACCAAACTAAAGAGTGTAGACTATATTTAGTAGACAGTTAGGTGTCACTAAAGGTTCTGAAGCATGTGATTGAAGGAATGCCATGACCAAGGTCTGTTCATGGAGATTAGTCACGTAGAAGCATAGAAGGAGGAAGAATCCAGGCCTGGGGCCAAGGACAGAGAGGGTCACAGAGACCTGCAGCAGTGGATGGGATAGCTCTGTCTGTGGAGGAGCCTGCCTTAAGGTTCAGGAGTGGAAATGCAAGAGAAGTATGTGCAGTTGGAATCCACCCAACTGTGGTCTCATCGCATACGTTGATTTTGAAGTTCCAGATCAACTAGCTAATTGGCAAGCTGAACCTGGATGTCTAGACAAGATCAGAATGAAACGTGAATATATACATATGCTGTGTAGTTTTGTTTTGTTTTAACATGTACCCTTCATTGTAGACACAAGCCTCCCCTTTCAGAAATATTTTTCTAATCTGATTCTTGGCTCTTCTTCTTTGAATAGTAAAAAAAAAAAAAACCAAAATTTAAATTGAAAAGGTACTGCATGGACTCAGAAAGAATTTGCGCTTAGGATATGACGGTATTTAATCTTCCCTACCCATGGGCATAGATGCTCTTTCCAGCAGTTTGTCTTAGTTTGCCACTTGGGGTGCAGTTTTATAATGTTTTAATGTTTTTTTCAGACTTATTTAATGTTGTATGAGCATGTATGTCTGTGCACCACTTGTGTATATGGTCCTTGCAGAGGTCAGAAGAAAGCATTAGATCAACCTGAACCTGGAGTGATAGACAGTTGTGAACTGCCATGTGGGTGCTGGGAATTGAACCCAGGCCCCTTACAAGAATAACAAGTGCTCTTAACTGCTGAGCCATTCCTACAGCCCTAGTGTTACAATTTTTAATGTCATTCTTACATAGTCCTTGTATGCTGCATAGCTTAGGCTGGCCTTGATCTCACAGTAATCCTCTTGCTTCAAGCCTTTTGAGCACTGGTGTTACAGGTGTATACACCCATACCCAACTCCTTCCCTCCCTCCCTTCCTTTCTCTTATACTTTGTGTGTGTGTGTGTGTGTGTGTGTGTGTGTGTGTGTGTGTGTGTATACATGTGTAGGCTCATGTGTATGCCAGAGGACAGCTTTCAGGAGTTGGTTCTCTCTTTCCAGGGATCAAACTCAGATCTAGACATCAAGCACTTTTTTTGTTCACTGAGCCCTCTCTCCTGCCCCCTGCCTTTATTTAAGTTTATTCTTAGGTGTTTTATAACTCATCATGATTTGAGATTGAAATACTTGTCTGTATATTTTGAACTATTTCTTTATATGAAAGAAAATGACTAATTTTACATCTTTGTTTAATAAATGTTTAATAAATGGCGTTGAATCCTCTAACCCCCACAGCTTGTTTCTCTTTTCTGTTTCATAGATCAGTCCCTTTTCTTGACTTATTTCAGGACTGAAAGGCCATGAGTAATCCTAAATAGAAGCAATAACAAGGCACAAAAACACAGCATCTTAGATTTGGTTTCTCTTTTTCTTTTTGGTTACTTTTGGACTATGTGTATTTATTTGTTTGTTTTTGAGATAGTTCTAGCTAGTCCTTGAATTCAAGATCTTCCTACCTTTGCCTCCATGGTGCTGGGATTATAGACTGTCATCATGTGTAGCCAGATATTATATTTTCTTAATTCTTGTTTATTCGGGAAAGTCATTGTGTTGTTTTCAAATACAAACAACTTTAACTCTGGTTTTGTTTCGGTTTGAGTTTTTGTTTTTTGTTTATTTGTTTTTGTTTTTTGCCTTTTTATATATTTTTACTTTATCTATTTTGCTTTCCAAATTACCTCTCCTCTGTTTTTTCCTCATGATGTTCTTCTCCTTCAAATCTTTTTCTCTCTCTCCTTTTTAAAATGTTCTTAATCATGGAGAGAGCATCTCATAGCATTCTAGTAAAGATGTCAGTAAGATTCCTGAAATTCTTCAGAGCTCTGTAGAGATCATTCCTTTCCACTGGCTTCATACAACATTTTCATAGACTGTTATTCTTGGGTTATTTGGAGAGAGAGAGAGAGAGAGAGAGAGAGAGAGAGAGAGAGAGAGAGAGAGAGAGAGGCTATGTGATGCTAGAACTAAACTCAGGGCCTCCTGCCTACTAGGCAAATACTCTATAATCAAGCTACACCCCAGCCTAGTATAGGTTCATAAATTCTATAGGCACCTAACACAATGCATGATACAGAATAAATGCTCAATATTTCTCATTAATATTGGTCAAATACACCTAACATTGTGAGTTTATATATATGTATATATATATTCCAACTTTCCTTGTAGTGACTTTTCTTCCTCCTTTGTTATAGTTCTGTGGTTATTTCTGTGCATAATTGGAGAAACTATAAATTTGCAAATAGAAGTCACTTTTGAGCATAAACAGCATTGTATCAAAGCTGAGTGATGGCTAGAATAAAACGTACTAATGGTACACATTTCACATTGCAGTTAGATGATTAGTGCCTGAGAGACAGAGAATATGGAAGACGAGTATGATTTTGTGACCCTGAATAAATACCCCCATTACCTAGAGACCCTTTCCTCATGGGTACCATAAAGAAAACCTCAGCCACTCTGAGGCATGTTTTAACAGTAGAAGTGGCAGTGACGAAGGCTCATATAATAAATGCAAAATCACCTTCAAACAGTAAATCCTATTGTATTTTGGGTTGTTTTGGTTGTTGTCATTTTTACCATTTTCTGTTTGTGTTAATTTACACATAGTCTCTGTCTGTGACCAATTCCAATCATGTATTTTGTACTACTGTTCTGTGAAGCATAATACAGTATTATACTGAACTTCTCCACCAGGTTCAAAGTCATGACTCCTTGGCAGGGAGAGAGTTACAGTCTAGAAAAGCTTGCTGTTGGACCTCGGACAACCATTGAAGGGTTGCATACATCTTTGTCGGCCCCGAGTTGTTCTGCAGGTGTTTTTCTGTGTTGACACAGCCCCCGCTTGCTGTTTTATTTATTGCCTTTTCTTCGGGAGGAACTTGTAGAGAAAACAGGACTCTGGCCAACTATTTATCTATTTAGCAATTGACCTTCTCAGGAAAATAGAAAGAAACCAGGCATTGGGATGAGATGCAGGGATAAATGAAACAGAGCTACCTTCTAAACAGACTGAGAAGTGTAAAGAAGGTGGCTAGAGGAGACAGATTTGAGCCAGAGATGCTCTTGGAGCTCCCGAGGGAAGGGTGAAAGGCAAGTTAATTAATTTTAATAAAGTCAATTGTTAAAGTCCAGACATGCTAAAAGCTCTGAAGGAGAGACACAGAGGAGGAGCCAAACACAGTGCCTGTCCATAAGAGTTGGAGCTTAAGCTGCAAAGGAAACATTAAGCAACTCTAACATAAAGTAAGCCATATAAAACAACAATGGCCCTCAAGACATCCTCATTCCTAAGCTTGCAATAACTACTTATACCAAAGCATTTTACTTCTTAAACAAAATAATCATTTTTTTAAATAAACACTTAAAATTTGTGAGTTCAGTGAAAAGAGTTCTAAAGAAAAATTTAACTGATCTGGGTAGAAATAAAGGTTTGGGGAAACATAAATAGCCTCTGTCCAGCTGTCTGTCCCTGCGTCTGCGGATGGTCACGAAGGCTGGGCATATAGGGGATAGTCTTCTTCTGATATGAAAGGCATATTTGTGTCCCATGGAATGAGAGGTATGCATGGCATGAGAGCAAGACCCAAGGTCACAGCAGGGCTGGCAGTGAGCTGTGCTCTTCCATGGAGATCATAGCAGGCTGACTACCCATATCCATTGCTTGTCTGCATCACCCCCCCCCCCCAGGGGACTTAATTCTTATTAAGGCCCACTTGTTTCCCATTTTTACTGTTCTCTCCTGTTGTGTGGCATTTCATTGTGGTCTTGAATCCATTGATCTCATTCAGTGTTGTAGTAGCATTTGTTTTGAATTTTCTTTCAACTTGTAACTCTAAGGTGAAGAAATGGCCCAGAAATACATCACTTTTTATAATTACCTACTTTTGAAGTCTTGCTAAATAACACATATGTCAATTTAATAGAGTAAAAATTTAAAACCATCTTTGCTGTGGAACAACCCTTTTGTACATTGTTGAAATGTGTTGCTCTCCTTGTTAGTAAAAGGTGGGTTGGCTGATAACTAGGCAGGATTTTTCAGGGCAGAGAGAATGTTGGAAGGAAGAAGGATGGACCCAGGAAATCTTGAGAGATGCATAAAGATGCAAGATAGACAGCTGTAATGAAAGAAAGTGCCATCATGTGGCAGAGAGTAGATAAGAAATACTGGTTAATATAAAATGTAAGAGTCACTGGGCGGTGGTGGCGCATGCCTTTAATTCCAGCACAAGGGAGGAAGAGGCAGGTGGATCTCTGTGAATGCAAGGCCAGCCTGGTCTACAGAGCAAGTGCCAGGATAGGCTCCAAAGCTACACAGAGAAACCCTGTCTTGAAAAACCAAAACAAACAAACAACAGCAACAAAAAACAAATAAAATGTAAAAGTTAGCTAGTAACAAGCCTGAGCTATTAGCTAAGCATTTATAATTAACATTAAGTCTTTGTGGCATTTATTTGGGAGTAGCTGCCAAAACACAGAGAAACTCTGCCTCCATGGCTTTTAAAAAATATTAAATACATATTTATTTGTAAAATATTTGTTTAGAGTTCAAAAACAAACAAAAAAACAGAAAATATCAGTCATCATCTATCTTAGCTACTTTTCAGTTGCTCTAACAAAATGCCATGACCACTTATAAAACTTATCAAAGAAAGTGTTTGATCAGGCTTGTAGTTTCAGAGGGTTAGAAACCATGACAGTAGAGCAGAGGCATGGAGCTGAGAGCTCACCTAATCCACAAGTAAGAGGCACAGAGAGAACACTAGGAATGGCATGAATCCCTTGAACCCTCAAAGCCCACCTGTGGTGGTGACACAATCTCCTCTAACAAATTCTGTAGTGAGATAATCCTTCTGTAGCACTGACCACGCCCATTGGGGGTGGAGCGATGGGCGGAGGTGACCTGAGGAAGGAGGTCGGAGGGGGCCAGGAAGGCGCTCTCTCTTTCTGGCGTGACTCGGACAGGAGAGGATCGGGTTGAATTTCCTGGTGTTCATCTGTCTAGGTTGTAAGTTATTTCTCCCTGAATAAACATCTATTCGGCCTATTTGTTTATCCTGATCCTTATTTACCGCAATAAAATTCTTTCTTGATTGTTCTACCAATGCTGATCAAATATTCAAACATATGAGTCTATGGGGCCATTCCCATTCAAGCTACCATAGCCTACTCCCTGGCCCTCGTGGGCTTGTGGTCATATAATGCAAAGTATATTTAATCCAGTTTCTAAACTCGGTCTCAACACTGCTTAAAAATCCAAAGCTTCTTCTGAGACTCAAAGCAACCCCTTAACTGTCACCCCTGTAAAATCAAAAGGCAAATTACATACTTCCAACACAAAATGACACAGAATGCATGTTACCTTTCCAAAAGACAGGGAGGAAGGAATATCAAGGGAGTGATGAATAAAATCAAGATCAAAGCCCTGCAAGGAAAACTCCAAATTCTATAGCTCTATATCCAGTGTCATAAGGATTAGATGCCTCTTCCCTTCCAGCTTTGTTGCCTTCAGCACTTTCCTGTCTTGGACTGGCTCTGTCCCCTGTGTTAGCTCTCCCTGGCAGACGATCCATGGCTCTGCAATCTCCAACATCTTTGGTTCTCCAATGCAGTCTAGGTTTTACCTTCACAGCTTCATGCTGTGTCCTCTCCAGGCCTCCATGAGGGACTCCCCTATGATATACCTGGCCTCAGTGGCTGTCCTTAATGGCAGAGGAAGATTCCATAACCCCTTTATTGATATGTTCTTCATGACTTTAAAGCCAGGATCATGGGGACAACACTACCAGGCTTGATTATGAATGTGGGCTGTACCCTGGCACCCTTGAATCACATTCATGGCAGCTTTGATTTGTTGTTGCTTTTTAGGATCAGAAAATGACTTAGGCCTCTTCTTCTCACAAGCTGGAAAGTTAACAAGGTGAGGTCTTGTTCTGAGGGCATCCCTCCCTTTGTTCAATGCCACTTAGGCTTGATCTCATCTCTTTCAGCACAAGCTTTGGCTTCAATATTAAATTTCCCAGTGTTCCTTTTATCTCAAACCATATATTTTGTATTTCCTTTTGCTCCACCTTCTTTCTTTTTTTTCAATTAGTAGACCTGCATAAGAGCTATTACTAAAAATGAAGTCAATACTAGATTGTCTTGAAATCTCTCACAAAGAAATTACTTCTTTACTTTTCAATTTAGACACAGGAAAATTCTTTAGAAAACGGAGGAAGGTAGCCACATTCTTTGCCAAAATATCACAAAATGGTCTCTAGTATAGTTGCTAATATTTCCATCCGAAATCTGTTGAGCTGGGCTTCCATGTTCCACATAGCTCTTAGTACTTCCATCTTCTAAAATCCTCTAACTTACACCCTGCTTAGAGCATTCAATTGCACTCCTTGTCCAAAGCCTTAAAATCTTCCACATTCCTCCAAAAGACAGCATGATCAGGCCCTGTCCTAGTAATAGCTACCTTTTGGTACCAACTTCTGTATTAGTTGCTTTTCTATTGTTGTAAAGAAACATCATGACCAAGGCAGCATATAAAATAAAGTGTGCTTATAGTTTCAGTGGGTTAGATAGAATCCATGATGACAGGGCAAAGGCGTGGGAGCAGGAACAGCTGAGAATTTACATCTTGATCCACAAGCACGAGGCACACAGAGAACACACTGGTAATGCCAGGGGTCTTCTGAAACCTCAAAGCCCACCCCCAGTGACATGCCTGCTTCAAGAAGGCCACACCTCCTATCCTTCCCAAATTGTTCCATCAACCACCACCCTTAGGAAGAAGAAACTTCAATTGAGGAAGTACCTCCATGAGACTGGTCTTTGGAGTATTTTCTTGATTAGTAATTGATGTGGAAGGACCCAGCACCATAGCTTAGAGGTGGTCCTGGGTTGTGGAAGAAAGTAGAATAAGTAAGGCATAAAAAGAAAGCAAGTAAGCAGCATTCCTGCCTGAGTTCTTGCTCTGACTTTTAATAATGGCTGGTGATCAGGATATGTAAGCCAAATAAACCCTTTATTTCCCAAATTAGTTTTGTTTACTGTTTTAACACAGCAATAGAAAGCAACCTAGAGCAGTTACTGCCTTCTTTAACTTACTATACTGTTGTTTTTTAATTTGATCAATATTATGTGTATATTAGTAGTTCATTTTTTTAGTAATTAGTAATATTCCATTGTATGACTATATCATGGCATGTGTAAACATTCATCTGCTAGCATATATTTGCTTATTTTCAGTATTTCAGTATTCATTATTTTTTCAGACTATTATTTTTCTTTTTTAATTATAAATAATCTTATTTTGCATATCAATCCCAGTTCCCTCTCCCTCCCATCCTCCCATGCCTCTCACCAACCTCCCCATCCCATCCCCCATTCACTCCCCAGGGAGTGTAAGGTCTTCCATGAGGGATCATCAAAATCTGTACCTAGGCTGAAAGAGTATACCTCCATAGGGATGAGCTTCTGAAGTCTGTTTGTGCACTAGGGATACATCCCGTTTTACTGCCAGAGGCACCATAGATTGCCCCTTGCTGCCTCCTTGCTGACACCCACGTTTATGGCATCTGGTTTGGTTCTATGTTGGTTCCCCAGCTGTCAGACTGGGGTCCATGAGTTCCCACTTGCTCAGAACAGCTGTTTCTGTGAGTTTTCCCAGTGTGGTCTTGACCCCTTTGTTCATCATTCCTCCTCTGAAACTGTATTCTACGATTTTGACACAGTGCTTAGCTGTGGAGCTCTTGCTTCTGTTTTTATCAGCTACTGGATGAAAGCTCTAGAATGACAATTAAGTTAGTCATCATTCTCATTATAGGGGAAAGGTATTTAAGGTAGCCTCTCCACTATTGCTTAGATTTCTAATTGGGGTCATCCTTGTGGATCTTTGTACAATTCTCTAGTGCCAGATTTCTCTTTAAACCTATAATGGCTCCCTCTATTATGTGTCTCTTTTCTTGCTCTCCTCTATTCATCTCCCCCACTCAATCTTCCTGATCCCTCATGTTCTCCTCCCCCTCCTCTTCTCTCCTCCTCTTTCTCACACCTCCTTCCACCTCCCCCCCCCCATGTTCCCAATTTGTTCAGGGGCTCTTGTCCCTTTCCTCTTCACCAGGGGAACCATGTATGTCTCTCTTATAGTCCTCCTTGTTTCCTAGCTTCTCTGGAGGTGTGGATTGTAATCTGGTAAACCTTTGTTCTATGTCTAATATCCATATATGATTGAGTACATACCAAATTTGTTTTTTCTGTGACTGGATTACCTCACTCAGGATGGTTTCTTCTAGTCCCTCCATTTGCCTGTGAATTTCAGGATTCCATTGTTTTTTTTCCACTGAGTAGTACTCTGTTGTGTCAATGTACCACATTTTTTGGATCCATTCTTCAGTCGAGTGGCATCTAGGTTGTTTCTAGGTTTTGGCTATTACAAATAATGCTGCCATGACATAGTTGAACAAATTTCCTTGTTGTATGAATGTGTATTCTTTGGGTATATGCCTAAGAGTGGAATTGCTGGATCTTGAAGTAGACTAGTTTTCATTTTCTGTAGAAACCACCATATTGATTACCAAAGTGAGTTTGCACTCCCACCAGCAGTGGAGGGGTGTTCCCCTTTCTCTACATCCTCTTCAGTATAAACTGTCATTGGTGTTTTTGATTTTAGCCATTCTGTACTGTGTAAGATGGTATCTCAGAGTTGTTTTGATTTGCATTTCCCTGATGGCAAAGGATGTTGAGCAATTAAAAGTGTTTCAGACTACTATTAATAAAGTCAAATAGTGCCATCAATATCATTGTAAAGTATTTTGTGAGTGTGTTGTCTTTCTCTTGAATAAATACCTAGAAGAATTATCAAATCATAAAGTATATATATGTTTAGCTTTATATAAAATCTTGTAGCTTTTCAAAGTGACATATAATATTCTGCTTCTCTGAGAGCTCTTCTAGGTCTATAGTTATATCAACATTTGGTGTTGTCACTTTTATTTTATATGTGTGTTTGCATGAATATTCATGTGTGTACAAGTGAACACGGGAACACATACATGAGTTCATGGATGCCAGAGAACAACTTTCAGTGTGTTTCATCTTCATGTGTTGTTCTCCTTGTTTTTATGAGATAGGATTTCTCATTAACCTGGCACTCAATGATTAAGTTAGGTATACTGTCTAGTTTTTTTTTTTTTTTTTAAATCAACTTAACACAACCTATAGTCATCTGAGAGGAGAAAACTTATGAGTAAACCATTTGTTGGAAAAACTTTCCTTTGTTTCGTTAAATTATATGGAGATCACTGTGAAATTTATATTCTTGTAATGTTGACCTATTTGTCAACTTTTTTGTATAAATTCTATAGGATTTTCTACATAATGTCACTTGTGAACAAGGTTTTTAAAAATATATTTGTCATTTATTTTTTAGATTTTATGCTTGCATACAGTGAAATGCAATACATCTTGGTCCCATTCACACCCTTTTATCTCTCCTCTAAAGCCTCCTGGATTCCTTTTCTGGATTTCCCTCACAACTTTCCAACCTTTGGGGAGTGGGTATTTTTATTTTCCTTCCTTCCTTCCTTCTTCCTTCCTTCTTTCTTCCTTCCTTCCTCCCTCCCTCCCTCCCTCCCTCCCTCCCTGCCTGCCTGCCTGCCTGCCTGCCTGCCTGCCTGCCTGCCTGCCTGCCTGCCTGCCTGCCTTCTTTCCTTCCACTCATTCAATAGGGGATCACTATGTTGACCAGTCTTCAGTTTGGCCTAGAGCTCATAGAGATCTGCCTGCCTCTGCCTCACAATTGCTGGGGTTAAAGGTGTGCACCACCACCACAGTCAGCCTTTCAGGACCTTCAAAAACAAAACAAGAAATCCCACGGAGTCCATTTAGTGCTGCCCATATACCCATGGGTGTGGGGTCCTCCACTGATGCCGTGGAAACCTAACAGGGCCCACACCCTTGAAGAACACTGACTCTTCCTGTCCTCAACAGCCTTCAATAGAAAAAGCCCCTCAGCTAGGAGTAGGGCCTTTGAAGCCACTCCCCAAGATTGATTTTTAGTAGTTGCTGTGAGTTCATGAGGGCAACAGCTCCACCATGTTGTGCTGATTAGATTTATGCCAACTTGATACAAATTATAGCAATCTGAAAGGAGGAAACCTCAACTGAGAAAATGCCTACATAAGATGGGACTGTGGGCCCACCTGTAGAGCATTTTCTTAATTAATGGTTGAATGGGGAGGGCCCAGCCTACTGTGGGTGGTGCCATCCCTAGGCTGGTGCTTTTGGGTTCTATAGAAAGCAGGATTATGTGGAGGGAGCAAGCCAGTAAGTAGCACCCCTCCATAGCTTCCATGTCAGCTCTGCCTCCAAGATCCTGCCCTGTTTGTGTTCCTGTTCGGGTGAAGTTTAAGTTCCTGCCCTGTATGGGTTCCTGTTCCTTTTTTGAAGATGAACGATGATATAGAAGTGTGAGCCAAATAAGCACTATCCTTCCCAACTTGCTTTGTGTTCATAGTGTTTTGTCACAACAATACTAACCCTAACTAAGACACACATCCAGAAAACACTTTCACAGCGGTCCTCCCAGGTCTTTGGCTTTGACCTTTCCGTTCCCTTCTTCTGTGATGTACCTACAAGGTTCTATTTGCCCCTTTTCAATCCGATGCTTTCTCCCACCCTTTAACAGGTTATAAACTACACTATGATACTAAATGAAAGGATGCAGGCATTGTGCTGGCCTGCACCTGTCACCTGGCAGAATGCCTCAGGCACTACCCTGGTCAGCATGCAGGTGCAAAGGACCCCTGCCCACTTAATGCTCTCTTTCCCACTTTCCTTCTGGCTGTTTCCCTAGGTCAGGCAGGACTTTTCCTGTCTCCATCTTCTCTTCTGTCCTCTCTGTGTCTCTTTTCTCTTTCCTTCCCCCTTCCCTCCCCTTTTTAATAACACTTCTCACTGAGCTCAATCTGCCTGGCATGTTTGTCCCTCTGAACTCCGTCATTATCGCCTGTCAAGGAATCTGCCAAGGTTCCCCACACGTTTTGTAAAAGCATTATCATAACACTAAATAGCAGTTCATTTTGTTAACAAGTAAATACTGCTTAATATTTGAAAAATAAATGAAATACGCTTTTTATTTCTTCATCTTTGACTTTGATTAAATACATAAGAATTCCTTTACTTTTCACCATTACTATCCCAATGCCATATGCAGAACCACTTAAGATTAGTAACATTTGATGAGTGCACTATTGTAAGGGCTTTAGTGTGAGATGTCTTCCACAATCTTATATGTTTGGACATTTGGTCCCCAGGTTGTGCTTCTATTTTGGGAGGTCATGGAACATTTGGGATGCTGGCAATAGTAACTCTTTAGGAGCAGGGCATGGAGAGTGTACTCACCTGATTATTTCAAGTTCTGATCCACCAAGATGTACACAGTCATCTGCTATATATAATCCCAGCACTAAGAACTCTACCATGCCTTCCCCACATTGATGAGGAATGAAACCAACACAACTCTAATGACCCAAAATTCAGAACAGAAGGCCCAGGACCACAAGGCTGTCAGATACTCACCCTGGAAAGCATATAGGCTGCAGAATGGAAAATATAAAAGACCCAGGGAAGTCTATCTTTTTTATTAACATTTCCATTCTTAACAATGGAGCATCGGAGGTAGCGAAGCTGATGGGTGTGGCTACCTCCTAAATAAAGAGCTCAGATATGCCAATGTGGGCCATTATCAACTTCAAAAACTTCTAGACAAATAGACAAAAGTATGAACAAGCCCATAACTGCTCTATTTGTAGAATCTATCGTTAGAATCTGTGAGTGGACTGCTGGGCCTACTGATTTCTCTAATGGGCAGTTTTCTACAAAGAAAGAACTAACTCGACCATAATCCAGGATAATTAAAATGCTTTCTATTAGTCTAAAGGGGCTGGTTCATTTAGTTCAGACAAGAGTGGCAATGATTATCCTGGAAGGCCTAGTGTTTACACCCCCATTCTCCCTCTCAAAGAGGCAGCCACTTTGAAAGAGAAAGCTCTTTATAACACAGTTAATAAAGGTGAGGGCATGTTAGGACATGTGGACTTGGTTGGTCATCAGTTCTCACTCCAAGCGTAACGCTAACACTATAGTTTGGGGTGGCCAGGTTCTTTTTCGAGGGTCCCTGGCTGGATATGTTGCTGTCTTTCATTGGGGCTCAAATTTATTTGGTAAATTGATATCATTTTTTTTCTCCCCCCAAAAAACAAAGACAAATTTGAGAGCATTTCCATGGATATTCCTTGTCTTTTGCCAAAAAGTAATGAGACAGGCTTCTCTAGGCTTGGTTCCATTTTGGGCAAATTGCAAATATGTGACATTTTAGGAATCTTGGGCTGCTTTGCTCTTCACACCCATTTAATCACAGTTTGGTGACTGGGGGTTGATGGAATAAAGTAGTTCTGTCCCTTCGCTGCAGTTCTGTTTCTGGGATTTTGTAGCAGTGATGCTTTCAGAAGGGAATGGAAAAAAGAGAAACCTTAGCAACTCAGAGGCCAGATGACTTGAAGCTGGCTCAGGCATTCTGAACTCATCTCCATGACTGTTTCAATCTTATTTTATGATATTGTTTTAAATTATGAATAGACCTGTGGGGATTCCTCTTTTGTATCTTTATATTTGAGACAGACCAGGTTGGGGTATTTCTCATGGGGTAAATTTATTTAGGCCTTAGACTCCATGATTATTAAAACCTGAGAAACCACGGCTGGAAATACGTAGATCTGTTGACTATCGATGTCTATCATTCCCTCCTAAGTGAAACTGAGTAGAACTATTTTTCTATTGTATGAGTGCTTTAGAAAAGAAAAATGTAGATCCAGAAGTCTTGAGTCATGTGGTAGCTGCCTTGTTAACTTGCATGATAAGTGCCAGAGCAAGACAGGAAGTATAATGCCTATAACCAGTGACATTCAGAGAATTAGCCAAATGTATATAGAAGCATAGCTGGGAACTGATGTCACTACACTCCATGGACTAGGCTGACTTCAAACTTGCACTTCTCTTCCCCAAATGCTGGGATTACAAGAGTGGAACATCATACCTGGCTTTTTTCCCTTGGTATTTTTAGTTTATTAACTTTTCAAATTCAATCATAATAAACCTATGAGATTTCCCCAAGACACATATCTTTTCAAAATATATAGAACATTAAAAATGTGTTATGGAGGCTTACCAATTTGGAATGTAATAGTTAATTTTGGAGTGGCTTAACATGGGAAGTATGCTGCCTGGGAACAGAGAAACAACTCAGGATCTGCTAATGCCAGATCGCTTTCACATTTAGCATGGTCTTTTAATATGTCTGCTGGAGGTATTATGATACCTGACCTCAAATTTTACTACTGAAAAATAGTCATAAACATAGCCTGGGACTCACATAAACATAGACAAGAAAATCGGATAGGGAACCCAGAAATAAAGTGACAAAGCTATGCCCACTTAATTTTTGATGAAGGCAAAAACATTGATTTCAAAAAAAGCCTGTTCAATAAATAGTGCTGACAAAATTGTATTTCTGCCTGCAGGAGAATGAAATTAAATTCTTATCTTTCACCTTGTTAAAAAAAAAAAAAAAACTATTCAAAGTGGATCAAAGACTTTAAAACCTTGAACTATTAGAAGAAAACATGACATACCTTTAAGATATTGGGGTAGGTGAGCACATTTTGAATAAGACACCAACAGGTGAAACTACATGAAAACAAAACATTTCTGTATAGGAAACACTCAATAGAATAAACCAACTTCACACAAAGGGCTAACATCCAGATTCACAAAGAATAGAAGTAAATACCCAGGAAATAAAACCGCCAATCAACAAGTAGGCTAACAAACTGAATAGGCAATATCCAAAACAAGAAACACACGTGGCCAATAACTACTTTTTTTTGAAATTTCTATATCCCCACCTATCAGGGAAGTGTAAATTAAAACTACTTTGAAATTCTACCTCACCCCAGTCACAATGGCTACTGTCCAGAAATCTGGCAACTGATGTTGGAAATGATGAAAGGACAGAAAAGTTCCCTTGTTAACTGGGAGTTGGGGTATAAATTAATACAGTCATTGTAGAAATCAGTTTGGAAAGTTCTCAAAAAATTACAAATATAACTACCATATGACTCAAGTATTCCACTTCTGGGTATATATCCAAGAACTCCATACCTTATGATAAGCATATTTGTGACCCGAGCTTATTGCTGTTCTATTCACCATGAATATGGATATAAATATGGAACCAACCTTGTTGTCTATCAACAGATGGACAATGAAAATTGTGCATATATTATATTTATATACGACTACTACTTAGCTCTAAAGAAAACAAATTACAAATTTTTCAGAAAAATGGATGAACTTAAAATGCATATTCCTCAAAGTCACAGAATCTCAGAAATTCACATTCTCTCTCATATATGTAATTTAGCCAATAATGTATTTACATATGTAAACAAATTTACATGTGAATACAGTATAACATGAATGCAGGCAGTGAATACTAGTCATGAAAGAAGGGATAAAGCTAATTGTTTTCCTAGTTCTAATTCTGTCATGGATTTTTTTTTTTTTTGGTTTTGATAGTGAATAAATGTATAAAAATATATTTGATATAGAATCCTATGCGAAGCTCCACAGCCTCTGGTTTGAATGGCTACTAACTATAGAGAAGTTCATTGAGTTTCAGAATCTTTGGGTATGCTTAATTTCAGTGTGTAATTTTTTTTTTTTGCATTTTTTTAAATAATGGAGTTTAAAATAAAATTTTAAATATTTTAAAAATAATGTTTCCAGAGATTTTGCTCTTTAAAAAAAAAAAAAAAAGGGAACGGAGGACAGAGTCCATAGTTTTAGGAACCTCACTAAAATCTATCCTCTCTTTTGCTTTAAGTATGCTGAGATTTGGGGGGAAGAGATCATAATGACAGTGAGGTTGATCCTGGCATTGTCTTGATTGGCTACAGCCAAGGAGAACAGTGTTTCTCTGTTATCATAAGAACTGCTGAAATGGACGTCATCAAATTTAAGTTTTAGATCAGTGATATGGACATCATTAAATTTGGGTCACCAAGATATAATGACATATGATATATCTTCTTTGTTGTTGTTGTTTTGTTTTTCAAGACAGGGTTTGTCTGTGTAGCTCTGGCTATCCTGGAACCTACCCTGTAGACCAGGCTGGCCTCCAACTCAGAGATCTGCCCATCCCGGCTTCCTAAGTGAGGGGGTTAAAGGTGTGCACCACCACTGCTCAGTGAAGCTTCTTTATTTTCAATTATGTGTATGCACATATGTGTGTGGGTGGTATATGTGCATGAGTGCAGGTGTCCAGAGAGGCTAGAGGGCAATACCAGATGCTTTGGCTTAGGAGTCACAGGCAGTTATGACATAGGTGCTGGCAAATGAACCGTGATCCTTAAGCCCCACTGAAGCTGCTGAGATGCAAGTTGTTTTGACTACCTCAAAGAAAAATTCTTAATCTTCTATATTCAGTGGGGTGCAGATGCCACTGCCACAAGTGGAATGACATTAGCATGAAGCAGGGCGTTGAGCCGAGAAGAAATTTAAAGATGTCTTGTTGACAATTGACAATAACATCCCCATACACAAACTCTCTAATGACTTTTTTTCCACTCCTGGGTATTGAATCCAGGGACTTGCATTCATCAGGACAGCACTATATCATGCCACTACATCCTCAGTCTTCTAAGGTATTTTGTGGACTGGGTTAGAGAAGTAGCATAATAACATCTCAGTTATCAAATCACCAGGAAGTAGAAGATAGGACAAAGACTTCCTGTTTCAAGATCCAGGTCACTACATATTTTCCTTTTCTCCCTCCCTCCCTCCCTCCCTCTCTCCCTCCCTACCTTCAAATTGCCTTGCATTGTCTATCTAATTTGGGGGGAAAGTGAGTCACTATTGGTAATGTATAGAAAATCCCAGGGCTAGAGCTGAAGCACAGTGGGAGGGCATTCACCTCATATGTGCGAGACCTTGGGCTCAAATCCTAGTGCAGGGAGAAAAAGAAAACTTGGTTTGTTTTTCTATTGCAATTTTACAATAACAAATTAATATTTTCCAGACTTTTTAGCCTTGTGGTTGATTCTGGTTTTAAGTCTTTAATTAAGTAGAGGAAATCTAAGTGTAGGGGTGCCTGCCTATAATTTTAGCACTTCAGAAAGCCAAGACAGAAATATTGTGAGTTCAAGGCCAGTCTGGGTTACATAGTGAGATCCTGTCAAAATTTTAGAGAAAGGAAGAAAAGGGAGGGAGAGAAGGTAGGATGGAGGGAGAGATGGGGAGAGAGAGAAACTTTTTCTGTCATTATTACATTGTTAAATTTCTGATTCATAGCTATTTCCAAGAGACTCTAAAAATCAAAGTACTTGCTTTGCTTGTACTTTTTATTTATTTTTTAAAGTTGTTGTAATTAATCAAATGTGTCCTTGGGTGAATTCTTACGTATACTCTTACGCCACACTCTCCTACTTCCCCACCGCCCTTTCCAGTTATGCCACTTTCCTATAAGCCCCTTTCTCTCTCTCTCCTCAGGTTCATGTCTGCTTTGTTTTGTGACTCAGTTTAATCATGATGTCTGTGTGTCCGTTGCTTTGGCACTAACCAGTGGAGCCCAGTGGACTCAGTAGTGAGCATACAAAAAGAGACAGTGATTCCCCTGCCCTAGAATCTATCAACAGTTCAGTGGTAAAGGGCAGGGCTTCTTGAACCCCTCCATCCCTGACTGCCTGTTGATAGGGTCAGTCTTTTGTGGGCCCAATGTAGGTAACCAAAGTTGCTGAGTTAGTGATTGCCAAGGTTGTATTGATCTTAGAAGACAGAGTTCTGTCTTCTGGTTCTTAAATGCCCCCACCACATACACACTTTCCTGAAATGGTCCCTGGGCCTTAGTGGGTAGTGTAAATGTCTCATTTAGGGCTGAGACCACAACTACCACTTAATCTCAACATCTTGGGCAGCCATGAATCTCTTTATTCTCTCTCATTTGCCGAAAGAAGGGGTTCTCTGATAGAGGCTGGAGTTGGCTTTTACTTATTGGTATAAGTTTACACATTTAGAAGGCAGTTTGATGCTATGTCACTTTAGCTTAAAAACAAACCAAAACAAAAAACCAAAACAAACAAAAATGACAGTGATGTTTTTCCATCTGGGCCTACACCCTCCCTAGACCTGGGTTATTAGCTGGGCTTACAGTACCATCACTTTCCTCTTGAAAATGAGGTTGGGGAAAGACACTCCTTTTTTTTCCTTGAGTTAATCATAATGAATTATCATGGACAATGGCAGAATTGTTGTATAATACTGCTACAGGGTCTTAGATTTTTCCTCATTACTTTCCTGTCTTGACTATGGGCCCTTGTTTAACAGCTTTCAAAATGGAGCAAATGGCTTCTGGAAATGGTACCTGCGGACTTGGTAGAGAGCTGGTCTATGTTTGAGCCCAGGTGGCAGAACAGTAACAACAGTTTGCCACTCAGCACACACTGTGTGTTCCATTTCTACCAAAGCAAGACTCCCAGAGGTATTTCCATGCCTCCTGAAAGCCACTGCAGAGCCCTCTCAGCCAGAGGTGGCCTGGCAGCTGCATCAGCACATAGAGACCTTTTATTGGATGGATGCTCCTATCAGGTCACTAGTACTTTACAATCTGTTAGAGTCCAGTGAACTTCAGCTACTTTTTCATTATGCTGCTGTGACATGGATTGACTTCAAGGACTCTCAAAGCTATTGCATAAAATTAACTTTGAAATTATAACTATCTGTTTTGCAATAGCCTTTTGGTCTTGACTCTCCATCTCAAACCACAGCTGATGCTTTAAGGAACTCACCAGAGCTCCTGAAAGAGGTTCTGATGCTGTCACCCTCTTGTTCAGACATGTACAGGCCACTTGCTATTTTGAAATACATGTTTGTGACCAGAATATGTTCATGTGAATTCCATGCTGCTTCTCTTTACATGGATAGTTTGGGAGGTCAAACATTTCCCCAAACCCGTGTGTACCATTGTTTTGATAGCAACAGACTGGTTCCAACAAACATTTTTACAAGCAATGATTACATTTCACTGATAACTCACTCAAAATAGCATACTGAAGAAGGTTTCACCTGCTCCTGTGGTTAAATTGGCTTTGAGTAGTTAGGATGGAACAAATGGCAGAATTCAGAACTACCTCTGGGTAATGTCACGTAAGTTCCAAAAAGCAGAGCATAAATTTTCAGGATGTAACCCATGAGGAAGTTGGGGTACTTCATATATTTTAACCAGTATTGATATCTGAACCCTAGCTTCAACACAAATATTATTTAACGTAAGTCAGCTTGTGGGCAGCACTACAGAATCAGGTGATAACAGGCTCTTAAAAAAATATTTTTAAAAGTTCTAAATGTAGCCTATGCTTGCAGATGAAGTACTATCAGACCTACTGAGGAAGGCATTCTAGAATTGATAGCCAAAAGTAGTATCTTACCGGAGATATAAATGCTAAGGTTGACGCATGCCTAGGACAGATGCAATGGGTCAAGATTAATTGTATCATCCATTGTACTTTTTCACTTTGAAAGCATGAAGAAATCCAGTAGTGAGTCATAACTGTTACTTCCAAGCTAGATCAATTTTGAAGGGAGCCTATTGCTGAGACTAGTTGATGGATGTCATGTGTAATGGGAAACATTTGCTTTCTGGCTGGTTCAGGCCATTTAGGTAGACAGTAATGAGTTGCAGCTGAAGGGTGGGGACCTGCTAAAAAGAACTATACTTTCTCTTTGCCAAATATAATGAATAAAGTATGTATTCCAACTACTCCACTATTGATAGTCATTCAAGAAAGATTTTTGTGATGTGACTATTTCTCAGAAAATAAAACCCACTGGAAAATCATCGGAGAGGATTATTGCAGCTCAATAAACAGTATGGAAGCAAAGGAAAAATAATCAAGATTTATCACCATAGAAACCTGGGACAGAAATTAAAACAAAGGATAACTATGACCTAAGTACAAGAATGTCAGCTTATGATAAACTCCATGCTAATTAGGATGGAATGGTTCATGCTTTACTTACAGATGCGCCCTGAATTTCAGAGCCTTAAGACAGCAAAGGCTATTTGGTGCTTCAAGGAGGTAGTGTTGTCCTGTGACCCTGGAATTTCTGTACCCAGCAAGGGACCCACAGCACCTAGTACCAACAATGATAGTCTGCCCTCTATTAAGAGTCACACGTTATATTATTATTATTATTATTATTATTATTATTATTATCTACCATACAAAATAATGGGTTTCACTATGACATTTTCACAGATGTATATCATTTACCTTGTCAATATTTGTACCCTAATATTTGCCTTGTGCCCTTTCTGATCCTTCATTGTCCTCTTCCCCCAAGATACATATGCCATATATAGTATAGATTCCATGTCTGAGAGAAAACATGCACTATTTGTCTTCTTGAGTCTGACCTGTTTATCTCAACATCATGATCACCATTTCCACCCTTTTTTAGAAAAAAAAAATGAAAAAGACAGACTGCAAAAGAAACTCTTAAGATAGGTGTGTCAATGGGTATTTTGGTAGTTGAGGCAGGTGATATAAAATCTGTTCTCAGTGTTTGCTAACTGAATCAATGAACGACTGGTGCAGGATGAACCTGGAAGTTACGGTAACATCAACAAACAGCTATCTATACAGATTAACATGCTGTTGACATAAGGCCTGGGACGATGAATCCAAATAGAGGAACATGAGAGGGGCCTTTAGCAACTCCACTTCTAAGCTCAAGGCCCCTCTTGGCAACTATATACAGGAGACACAAATAAGCCAGCAGCAGGAAGTATGATGAGTTATTGGCAGTCCCTTTTGGGAAGGTATCCTCATTTGCTGTTCTGCAAAGGCACTACCAGAGACACCAGCATTTCTCCCTCAAGAGGGCTGGCACTGGGCAGTCCATGTGCCAGGGTAGCCAACAATCTCGCATGAAGGGCAGCACGTTGATGGTGGGCTGTGCCAGCACAGGGAAACAGTGCTGCCTTTGAGAGACACAAAGAGCCACTGTCCTTGCCTCTTTTTCATCTCCAAAAACTGTTCAAGTCCAAAACTCTCGGTGGTGATAACAACTACTCCTGGAAGAGTGAGCAGACTCTGGTCATGTCACCTGCAGAACTGTAGTCAAAACCAGCCAACAGAACAGGACCCACAATATTAGAGCCACCCCGCCTCCTTATTTGCCTGGATTATAATCTGAAGGGAAGAAAAGACCCATTAAAAACAGAATGTCCTTTTATCCCAGCATCTGTGTGTTCTGAACTGCTCTGTTCTCATCCACAGAGTGGGTCAGGTGCTGTATGCCAGGATGTTCTCTTGGTAGTGTCTACCCACATGCTAGTGTTTTCCACAATGCACTTCTGAATCTAATTCACGTAAAAGCCTTAGGAATTATTTAAGAAGGGAGTGAACGACCATCTGTAAATGAGTTCTACACTATAAAGGAGAGGATGTTAGAATGGTTGACAACTGAGGTCTTTCCCAGGATCTGCAATTAGGAAACCATGTAATTCACCTAGTCTGTGACCACTGGTGGCCACAGACCTAAATGGCTTAAATGTACACAGCACTGCCATGGGTTCAAGTACAGAAGACAAGCACTATTAGGAGAGAAAGCTAAATGCGTAGAATTGCTGTTAAGAAAATTGACTTATGGAACATAAACGGGGTACTTGCTGAGTCCAGCACTAGCTGGAGACAAAGAGAGCTCACATTGTTTTCAAATGGGTAGAGAAAACAGACAATTCACTCAGGATGCATAATAAGATGGTATCACCTATGGTACTTGAGTGGTAGCTATGGGGCAGGGGGTGGAGAGTTAACTCTGTCTGGAGGCAACATAGAAGAAGCTCCACTGTATGAGATCACAAGTTAGTTTAAACTTCCGGGTGAATTAGCTGAGAGGAGGACATGAAAGGAAGACATCTCAGGTATTTCCGGAAGCAAATGTAGACAATCTCACCAGCCTTCAGAGAGCTCGTATGATGATGGCAGATTTGGGGGATTGCAGGCACTTCATTGGTGTTGAAGCCTTAGGAGCACAAGAGACTGGTCCCAGAACTAGATGGTGACTAGACTATGGAGAACAGGAAAGAGATCAGGATGTTGAACTTCCCAGTCTCATCCCAGGGGCCTTTATCCAAGCATGGCAGAAGAGGTACTGACAGTCCCTATGAGTCAAGGCAACAGGCATCTCAAAGACACAGAACAACACCCTTGCCTCCAATCCCTGCTATAAACTGGGAAATCATCCATTTGTCCTCAGATTCTTCATCTGTGGATCCAACCAGTCGTGGATGAAAGACATTTTAAAAAATCTGAACATATACATATACCTTTCTTGCATAATTTTACAAATAATATGAAATGATAAAATGTATATACCAGTTCTACTTTATCAGATTTTATGAGCAATCTAGAGATGACTTGAAATATGCAGAAAGGTATATGCAAATTATATTTTGTTTTTATATAAGAGGGTTGAACATTGATAGATGTTGGTATTTCAAGAGGTTCTAGAACCATCCTGGTAGATATTATAGAATGACATCTATGTAAGACACTGAAATTATACCCTGAAATATGGATGGGAAATCCCCAATACGGTCTGAAATTAAATTTCCTGGCAGCCCAGGGGATTATGACTCAGAGAATGCATGATTTTTTAAAAAGTACATAAACATATATATGTATATATATGTGTGTGTGTGTGTAATGACATGTATGCATAGTATATACATATATGTATGTGTGTATATATATATATACACACACACACACACACACATAGGCCATGTATATATACTATATACGTATATATAGGACACAAACATAGATTAGGTATGTGTTTTATATAGTATATATGTGTATATATACACATACATATACATAAATACCATTGGATATATATACATATATGCATGTGCATACTATATATGTATGTCATTGGATATATACATACATACAGACAATACATATGATGGCTATTCTTGGTTGTCACCTTGATTACATATAGAATTAATTAAAATCCAAGTGGCTGGGTACCTGTGAGGGATTTTTTTCTTAATTAAATCATTTGAAGTGGGAAGACCCACTTTTATTTATTTACTTATTTATTTTAAAGATTTATTTATTTTATGTATATGTACATTTTGTCTGCACATCAGAAGAGGGCATCATATCCCATAGCACTAGTTAAAAATGGTTGTGAGCTGCCATGAAGGTGCTGGGAATTGAGCCCAGGACCTCTGGAAAAGTAGCTAGTGTTCTTAACCATTAAACCACCTTTCTAGCCCTGGAAAGAACCATTTGACAGGAGGGGTTTGAAACTGGGTTTCACTGTGTAACAGTCTTGGCTGTCCTGGAACTAGTTAGTTCTAGAGACCAGGTTGGCCTCAAACTCATAGAGACCCACCTGCCTCTGCTTCCCATGCACTGGGATTAAACGTGTGTGCCACCATTGCCTGGCCAAGACCCTTTTTTAATCTGGATCTTTTGTGTTAGAAAGATGCACCTTTAATCTAGCCAACACCTTCTGATGACAGCCTATATAAAGGACAGGGAAGAAGGAAGCTTGCTCTCTTTGCCTGCTTGCTCTCACCCTCACTGGCAAGTCCATTCCTTCCCTGGCGTTAAAGCCTTCTTCTTTGGGATTCTGGTGTATGCTGAAGACCAATTGAGACATCTGGCCTCATGGACTAATAACTACTGGATTCTTGAACCTTCCATTAGTAGACAGCCATTGTTGGACTAGTTGGCCCACAGCCTGTAAGCCATTTTAAGAAATTCATTATGTGTGTGTGTGTGTGTGTGTGTGTGTGTACACGCACTAGCACATATATTCATTCTATAAGTTCTGTTCCTATACAGAATCCTGACTAATACATATATGTAAAAGAAAACATACAAACATATACATACACACACTTTTAAAATAGGACTTGTGGTTTGAAATCTATTCCGTCTAGATGTATCATTTCATTTAGGCCTATTGATAATCTTGTATATGGACTATTGTTATCCTTCCCATTTTCAAAGAGAAAGAGGCTTATTTTTGCTCATTGTTTGAAGAAATGTGGTGCAGAAAGCATGGTGTCAGGTGCTTCTATGGCTGCTGGTTCTGTGTATAACAAATGTTTGCCACATCTCTGTAGACCAGGAAGCAGAGAAAGGGAAAGGCCAGTGCTCAGCTGGTTTTCTCCATTTTCTCTTTGTATTCAGTTTGCAGCTGTCATGGGTTGGTGCCATACACACTCAATGTGGGTTTTCCCTCTTTAGTTAACACCCACCCACCCCCATTGGAATGACTTCACAGATGTGCCCAGAGGTATGTCTCCTAGGTGATTCTGAATCCATTGAAGTTGATAGTGAAGATTAACCATCAAAAATACACATCTTGTTAATTCACACCCAAACAAATCACTTTAAAATTGTAACATTCCAAGCTGGGCAGTGGTGGTGCACACCTTTAATCCCAGCACTTGGGAGGCAAAAGCAGTTAGATCTCTGTGAGTTCAAGGTCAGCTTGATGTACAAATCAAATTCCAGGATATCTAGGGCTCTGTTACACAGAGAAAACCTGTTAGGGGGGAAAAAAAAAATGAAAACCTGTCTCGAAAAATAAAACAAAACCTACAACATTCCATCCTCCAATCCTCAAGGCCTCATAGTTGTCTCATAATGTAAGAAGCATTTAGTTCATGGGAAGAATCCCCAGTCTTAGCAGTTTTAACGATGGCCAAAAGCTCAAATCTCTTCTAAGACTCCAGCCAATCTTAAATGTGAGCAACTGTAAATTAAAAATTAAGTCATATACTTCCAATATGCAGTGGCAAAGTGAACAAATGTACCAAAGAGGAGAAATAGGAGCACAGCAAGCATAGAATAAAAATAATAGATCAACACCAGCAGGTTGAGCAGCAAACCCTATAGTTCTACATCCAGTATCTCCATCTGGGCTCTACCAGCCATGGTTAGGTAGCCTTCCCAAGGAAGCTCTGTTTTCTAGGCTGCATGTAGCCTCTCTAATCAGTCTGTTCCACTCCATGCCTGCAGCTTCCCTCGGTAGACACCCATGTTGCCAGTACTTCTTTTTTTTTTTTTTTCCTTTTTGAGACAGGGTTTCTTTCTGACTCCTCTAGAACTCACTCTATAGACCAGGCTGGTCTCAAACTCAGATCCACCTGCCTCTGCTCCTGAATGCTGGGATTAGAGACATGCACCACTACTGCCCGGCTATTTAAAAAAATTTAATTCAAAAAATTGAAATTCAGGATTTTCTTTCACAGTTCCATGCATGGCCCCCTCAGGGCTTCCATGAAGGGAGTCTAACTTTGCTGCAATGCACTGGACCTCAGTGGCTTGCTGCTGCAAGCCTCCATGATTCTCTCACTTGGATGCCTACCAAACCAATGCAATGTGAATACCACCAGCAAGTTCTGCCTCTAGTTCATATATAGCCTGCTCTCTTTGCATTACAGTAGAATCTCCTCCTTGTGTTTTTGTAGATGAGCTTAGGAACACATTTCCCTAGACATCTTTCAAACGGTACCCCAAAATTTCTACTTTTTTATATTAGCTTCTTTCAAATCTATTGTCCTATTACACCCTGGAACTCTACATGGGACATCTTCCCATACAAACACCTTCCCTATTGTGTAGTTGAACTTTTCTTGGACCTCATCTTACTAATTATGAAAATCTGGCCTTTAGCTTAGGCTTGTCCCCAACTATCTGTTATAACTTAAGTTAACCTGTTTCTATTAATCTACATTCTGCCACATGGCTTGGTTACCTCTACTCTGTACCATATGTCCAACTTCTTCAGAGGCTCCCTGGTTTCTCCTGGGTGCCTAGAATCCCCGCCTTTCTCTCTTTCCCAGGAAGTCCCATCTATATTCTCTTCTGCCTAGCAATTGGCTATTCACAAGTGGCACTGTTGTCCTGGTATGAAGTCAGAGGTTTCTCCATAGTAGTGCTAATCTGTTTAACAATTATATAGTCACCTTTTCTGAAACTGTCTTATCCTAAATTTTAACAATGTTTATAAGGATTCAGGCATTATGCTGGCCTGCCCCTGTCACCTGGCAGAATGCACTCAGACAGTCCTCTGGTCAGCCCAGGGTTCTATGAGTCCTAGTCTGTAAGCAGGTGTAAAGGACCCCTTTAAAAGACAGACTCCACCCACTTATGCTCTCTTTGCTCTCTTTCTGCTTCTGTCTCCCTCTTCTCTTCTGTCCTCTCTCTTTCTCTATGTCTTTTTACCTCCTTTCTCTTCCCCCTCTCTCCCCTTTCTAATAAAACTTCTCACTTAAGCTCTGTCTGCCTGGCATGTTTGTCCCCTGCCTTGATCACCCTCACCTGCCATGGAATCCACCATGCACCCCCTTCCAGCTTTATCCTAACATTGAAACCAAAAAACAACAATGTTCATTTTTCACAACTCCATGCTCCACTCTCTCATCTCTCTCAGGGTAAGCTGGATGAATGCAGTAAATAAAAAGCACACTAAATGTTATGCCAAACCAGCCTAAATGTTATGCCGTTTTGAAATTACCTCTATCTAACAAGCTAGTCTATTGCTTCTGGATTCAGCCTCACTCAAGTTTTCAGGAAACAGATAGAATATAGACCCTTTGCCAGAACATAACATGAATGGCCTCTGGCCCTATTCCCAGTAGAACTCTTGTTCCTCTCAGAAACTTAATGAGCTCAGCTTCCACTCTACACTCCCATTCGGTTTCTTGCCTTCCAGGCTAGGGGCCGCATGGCCCATTAAACTCTGCTTGCAGGATACCAGGCCTTCTCTAGGCCACAGCTCCAACTCTTACATTCCATCCACAAGCTGGCTCTAAAGGTCAGGGAAATCGTGGTTAGGGTATTACAACAACAACCGCATTTCTCTCTACCAATTTTCTGCGTTGGTCACTTAAAACAAACAAACAATAATAGCAACAAGAACAAGACTAAACAAACAAAAAAATAAAACCCAAAACAAAAAGCTTTCTGACCAAATACCCAGCAAGAAGAGGAGTAACAGAGAAAGCATGGTGGTGGCTGGCACAGCGTGTGTGGCAATTGCTTGCTCACATTACAGGGTCAGGGAGCAGAAAAATGAGGGGTGTAGTGAGATAGTCCTTCTGTGGCACTGGCCACGCCCATTGGGGGGTGGAGCCATGGGCGGAAGTGACCTGTGGAAGGAGGTCGGAGGAAGGGGGGGGAAGCTGTCTTTCGGGTGGAATTTCCTGTACTCTTTACAGAGGGGTACTGGTATTTCCATTTTATAGTAATTAAAACTGGGGATTACGTAAAGAATGAGAACAAAACCCAACAATATTTGTCAAACACCTCATTTCATAACCAAGGCAACTAAGATTTGGGGACGGGGGGGGGGGGGGATTAGCTTGACTTTTTAGTTTCCGCTGGCCTAGAACTCCTGACCCTCCCACCTCTGCCTCTCTAGTGGTGAGATTTCAGGTTGTACACCACCACTGCCCGGCTCCAACTTGCATTTTTTAACCTTAATACCTCTCCCTTTTTAAAAGGCAGGTACGGTTTAATGGTGAAGTCAATTTTTTTTATTTTCCATCCTTAAGATTGAACCCAGGTATGTTTTTCAACTGAACTATATACCTAGCCCAAATGTTGCTTTTGTTTTTTAATAAGAAGTTTGTTACCCAGGCTGGCCTTAGATTGAGCTCAAACAATCTTATTGCCTCAGCCTCCCCAGTAGTTGGGACTACAGCTGTTTAGAACTTTAATTACAGTCTAAGATGATAGGCATGGGTAGTGTACCTTTTTGTACAGGGTGTATTAATTGCTTTCATCATTGATGTGATCAAATACCAGACAAGAATCAATTTCAGTGAAGGAAGGTTTATTTGAAGGTTCACTGGCAGGAGTGTGGGGTAACTGGTCACCTGGTGTCCACAGTCAAGGACCAGAGAGAAATGAAGGCTGGTGTGCTGTTTACTTTTACATTTTATTCAGTCCACTGGATCCCAGTCCATCATTGTGCTGTGTGTCTTCCCTTTGCAGTGGACCAATCCGGGAAACACTCACCAACACACCCAAAGGCATGTTTCCATGGTGATTCTAAATCCAGTCAAGTTGTCAATCATGATTAACCACCACAGGGGTTAACCTGTTCTTGAAATTTCTTGTGCCCCTAATGTTCATAATAACAGCAGCAAATAAGAAAGAGGGAGACTTCTGGAAGGATGGTCACTGCAGCAGCAGCAGTAGCAGCAGTAGCAGCAGTAGCAGCAGCAGCAGCAGCAGCAGCAGCAGCAGCAGCAGCAGCAGCAAGAAAGGAGCCTAAGGGCATTAGCCTAAGAACAATGCCAGCTAAACCACTACCTGCAACAGTGAATTGAGCTAGCTAGTGGTCCAGGGCATCCCGGTTGCAAGTATTCAGCTCTGCTCTGAGCCTTCTCTTGTGTTACGGAAGAAACTACTACTTGTAAGAGCTCCAGTCCTGCCAAGAACTCTCACCCTGTAATCTCACTTAATTGTAATGAGAATACCTCGAGTAGGTGTTTCCCACTTCACCAGACAGGAAATTGAAGATCAAGGCATTTAAATTCTTGCCAGTCCCTGAGAGCCAGAAGTCGGGAGGGTTAAGATTAAAAAGCTGGTCTTTACTGGGCCCGCACACATTTACCTTGGCCGTTGGCCCTTCACACCCACTCCTCATTCATCTCCCTCCTACCCTCTGTCACAGTTTGCTACCACCACTAAAATGAGCGAGCAAGGTAAACATAATTTGAAAGAAAAAGGTGTGAAATAAATGTTTTCTGAGTAAAAAGCAAGGAGGAATTGGACCTCATAGGGTTGAGCAGCAACAGCTTTGGGTTCTGTTTTTAGGGTCAAGTGCACAAGCATTTTGACCCGCTGCTGTTCGGGAGCGAAAGGGAGGAGGGAAGGCTCGCTGCACTTCCCGGCAACTGTTTGGGGGAGTCCTCAGCGAGCTAAGTTTGAACACGAGGGCCGGTTCCTTTGTCGCCCATCTGCTGTTTTGAATCCTGTGTTTGTGTTGCCGACAACTGCCACGGAAGTGTTTCATTTCATTTATTTATTGTTCCTATCCCTCCAGCTTCCAAAGATCAATGGCAGGCATAGAAGTGAGGCTTCAAATTATTTTTTCATACACAAGATTCTTATCTTAACGACTTGGTTTTGCTGATATGCGTATTTAAAAATGGAGCTAATATAACCGCAAGTGGGGAGGGTCAGACTTCTGCTGTCTCTAAAATTCAAATATTTGGATGGGACACAGAGGTCTGATGCCAAGGACATGCTGATCCACAACCGAGGGGCTCAAACATCAGAGTCCCAGTCCCATCCCGACTGTCCCAGGGATGCTCTGTTTAATCTCTTTCATCTGCCTCGCAGCTTCCAAAGCCACAATTATTTTGAAACCACACAAGGGGCTGGTAGCATGAAGCCTGCTCCCTGAGAGCGGTTGGCGGCTGGGCCCAGAGATCCCTGCGGACTCTTTGTTTGGTGAGCACAGGATTCTCTCTGGTCAGCTGAAGGCCTTTTCTTTGTGTCCTGATTGACAGACATGAATTAAATATCACCCCACTGGGCTCTCTGATTGGTGAATGATGACGTACCACAAGAATGCCTTGGGAAAATGGCGTTTCATGATGGGGGCGGGGGAATGGAGACAAGACCAGAAAGGCAGGGATTTTTCAGCTAATCCTGAACTTGACAAAACAGACCTTGATTCTGAGCTCTGTGTGTGAGGGTTTTTTTTTTTTTTTTTTTTTTTTTTTGGGTGGTTCTGCTTTGTTCAGGCTCTTGAAATGGCTGATCCTGGAAAGGCCTAAGAGAGGACGGAAGGGAAGCCAATGGATGTGAAAATTTAGGAGAAAAAGATTGCTTTCTTTGACTGCTGTTTCTGCAGATGTGCTTTCTGGTTCTGTTCTCAGGCTGGTCTGGCATTGTCCCCGAGGCTCCCCTCCCCCCCCACCCCAATTTATCAGCTATGCAATTAGTATTCCCAAGGGCAGTTCTGTGTGCTACAAAGTCCACACTGCTCCCAGCACACCATGCACAGCCCTGGGCAGAATGGGCTCCACACACACAATGGTCTGGCTTTGAACAGGGAGAAACACTAGGGAGAGAATGCCCAAAATAAAATGGGAGGGCAAAGAAAGACATTGCAGAACTGTAGCAGCTTGTAACCGGCTAGATGAAGAGAGCGAGTGTGTGATGACCTGAGCAAGTGTATTATTCAGTCTAGGAGCCAGTAAGGGCTTCAGGAGCTTGCAAAATGACATGGCTCAGCTGACTTCATTGTTTGCCTCCACCCCCAGAAAAGACAACAGACCAAAGTGGAGTTTGAGGTAGGAGGATTACTTGAGGCCCAGAGTTTGAGACCAACCTGAGCAACAAACCCCATCTCTGAAACAAAACAAAAAGATGAACATTTTTAAAGAGCATAAATGAAGGCTAGAGAGATAGCCTAGTTACTCAAATGAAGACACAGGTATGATTCCTACAATTCACCCAAAAAAAAAAAAAAAAAAAAAGCCACATGCGTGAGGTTGGAATGTTGAATCAAACAAACAAACAAACAAAAAATTTAAAAATAAGAAAAAAATGCCATGTGTGAAAGCTCAAGTGTGTAATCCCATCACTGGAGAGTCTTCGACAAGCAGGTTCCTGGAGCTCACTGGCCAGCCAGCCTTGCCAACTTAATGATCTACAGACTAGTGAGAGTCCCTGTCTCCCCCCAAAAAAGGTGGACAGTGCCAGAGGACTGATACCTGAGGTTATCCTCTGGCCTCAACCTGTGTGCATATGTACCTCTCATACAGTACACTCACAAGCTTCTACTGAGAGTAGCCAGCTAAATTTTGTGTGTGGTGAGAATGTTCTCTAGTGCTTCTAGTGGTGTGAAACCAGGCTGGATTCCTTGGCCTGCCAGACAGATGATACTGATAGAAGACAACAATATAAGGGCAATCTCTTGCCCAGCTTTCAATAAATACTGTGGCTGTTTTGCCTTCAAGTGTGATGCAAAATTTCCTCTCTTAAATTGAGAACAAGGGAGAGGCATTTAAGTGTTGACTGGACTGGAACAGTAAAGGTGATGGATGCATCACTCCTGTAAAGTTTGCTTACCTGGGCAGTGAGAGGCTTCTTAATAAGTCTAAAAGAGTAGTGTCAGCATTAGGCTGGGGACTAGGGAGAGGCTCATAACCCTGAACTAGAACAACTCATAGGGCTTGCTCAGATTAATGGGATGATGCTGTCTAGGGAAGAACAGAAAATGTAATTCAAGAGCAGCAACCACAAGCAAACAGGGAATGGTGGGGTATTGCAAATTGAGAAGCACACAGCACCCTATCTCTGCAAATCGGGAGGTCAGCATGCAAAATGGATCAGAATTTTGGAAGGAAATTTAGCCAGTGTGTTGGGACCACTGGATGAGAAGGATGCGTGAGCCTAGGGTTCTTTCAGTCCTGAGGCTGATTTGGAGACAGGACATACGGGGACACAGAGCTATGGATCCAACCACCCTAGTCTTTGAGTGCCAGAGGCACCATCTTTCTTCTCGGAGGAGAGTGAGAGTGTTTGTGTTCATGAAAACTGTAACCTGGATGGTGTCCTTATTCAACTGTATAGTTGGAGAACACTGTTGGTTGTGAGTAAATGATGGTGCTGGTTGTTAGTGTGGCAGTTCTGGCTCCAGGGAGCCTTCCTACAGGGGAAGGAAATGGGAAGAAAAACTAACCTGCTTTTCCAGGGGATCAGCAGCTAGCTAGCTGAGCTGCAGCATGATGCCACACTCTCTTCTCCATTGCTTTTCTTTCCTGGAGCAAACGATGTTGCTGGCATGATTTATTAGCTCTGTGGGGGTGCTTTTTGTTCTTTTTGTTTTTCCCTCATGAATTCCACAAATTCAGTCCCAATATCTTGGATTTGATTACTGCCTTGAAATGCCACAGAAGGGAACAGGATTTTTCATTGTGAGAGAAATTGATCTTGCAAGGATTGACTGTACTTGTTCGCTAGGGCCAAGTGTAACTCTCAATGAGGTGGGATTAGAAGGCAAGAGGATTTAGATGTGTTTTGGATGTGTCTCTTAAATACTCATAGGATATGTTTGCCACTCGGTATCACAGTGTTAGTGATGGAGCCTGTTTCTGGGGACAGGGGCAGCATAAGTCCTTGTGTCGTTGGGGACACTGGAAAGGATGCAAGTAGATTTTATGAGACTTTCAATCCTCATGACAGCAAGCCCCTTCTGTTTTTCTCTGCCTCCTGTTTGACAGTGTGATCTTTCCTTCTGAAATGTACTCTTACCATTGCCCTTCTGTTTACAGTGAGATTCTTCCCAGGGCCCAATATGCTGGTATCAAGTCCCTTTCTCCCCCCCACATTTTTTTCCCCAATTTTTTTTTTTTTTTTTTTTTTTTTTTTTTTTTTGAAATAAGGTCTCATTTGGTATCCCTGGCTATCCTGAAACTCACCATGTGGACCTGACTGGCCTTGTATTCATGGAGAGCTGTCTACCTCTGCCTCTCCCATACTGAGACTATAGGCATGAAAAACCACATCCAACCCTGCTAACATGCCCTTAAATCTAGAGAACTGCAAACTAACTAAAGCACACACACACACCACACCACACACACACACACACACACACACACACACACACAGAGAGAGAGAGTTATTCAACTTTAGACATTTTATTTTAGCAATTAAAAGAAGAAATGAGACTCAAGAGCCAGAGGCAGTGGATCTCTGTGAGTTCGGGACCAGCCTGGTCTACAGAGCTAGTTTCAGGACAGGCTCCAAAGAAATACAGAGAAACCCTGTCTCAAGAGGAGAGAGAGAGAGAGATACATGAGTGATTAGGTCACGAGAACCAAGCACTCATAAATATTAATATTCGTAGGAAAGATTATCGAGGAAACACCCTTGCTGCTCTGGCACAAGAGAGCACCAGGACATGTATATGTAACCAGGACATGCCTGAATTTTCAGCACTTTAACCTGAGATTTTCTAGCCACTATAACTATGAGATAAATTATGTTGTTTATAAGCTATTAGACCCATAGTATTTTCTTATAGCTGTCCTAATGGACTGTAATGCTCAATTACCCCTTTGATATTACTATCTGAAAATACAGTCATATTCTGAATATTGGGGTCAGTTCTTCAACATTTGAATATGAGAGGAAGAGGAAAGAGAATTTAGCCTATGATACTAAGTCATGCTATACAGGCCTCCCTAAGAATCTATGACAGTGGTATAATAGTTCTAACATAAAAATATGTATCCATGGGACAAGGGAGATGGCTTAGGGGATAAGGTACTTGCATGCAAGCAAGAGGACTAATGTTTGAATCTTCAGCATCTATGTAAATAAATGGTAGCCACTCTAATCCCAGTCCTTGGGAGGCAGAGATGGGGTATCTGGATCAGACTGGCTAACTAGACTAGCCAAATAGGCAAGCTGCAATTCTACCCAGTGAGTTCTGGACAGTCTTTATTGGAGTCTAATGCATCATACATAATTAAAATTCAACAACCCGTTCAGCATGAATTAATAGAGTGCTACTCATGACACAAATATTACATTCCTTCCCCATCTGACAGCTTGTTTACCAGTTTGAAACCTCCAGCACTAGGGTGCCGAGACTGTTGCCATGAGTGTGAGACTGTTTACTAGGGCTGGACAGACAAATACTGGAGGGTCTCTCCTTGGACATGAGCTTCTGAAGAAGAAAGGGGATTGTCCCAGATGGGATGGGGAGTTTTCAGTTCACATTCACTCTAGGTACAGCCAAAGGATCCTGCTTGATTCATGGGCCTCCCTCATAAAGGTTTATGGAAAGGTGAGGCCATGAGTGGAATGTGAGCCCCGCCCCAGAGGATTCCAGTACTGGTTTGTTGGTTATGGCCTCTGAAGACAAAGTCTTTCTCTCAGCATACTTCTTCCTTAGCTAATACTGCATCACTGTCATAGCAGCCAGGAACTTGTTCTGTGTAAGGAGTACCTTCAAGTCAACCCACAACAGAAGGAAGGTTGTGGGTAAGAGCCAGAAGAATTGAAGAAAGGAATCCTGTAATATCAAAAGTGCAAGGTTAGGATGAGTCTTTATTACAGTAAAGTATGCAGAGTGTAACATTTGCTATTTAAGAAGCTAGAGAGAGTATTCAATCATTAAGAGCACTTGCTGCTCTTTTAGGGATAAGAGTTCAGTCTCTAGTACCCACATCAGTTGCCTTGTGACCACCTGGAACTCTAGTTCTATGGGATTCAACACCCTATAAGGCATGTTCACTCAGTGGTACGCGTGTACGCACAGACTCACACAAGCACCATTTAACTGTATTTTAAGTATATACTTTTGAGGTATCAAGTTCATTCAAGGGCAAAGGGATGTGACACAGTGGGTAAGAGAACTTCCTGTAAGAAGGAAGATGTGAGTCCAGACCCCAACACCCATGTTAAAAGCCAGCTGTTGTCCAATATTCCTTCACACTGTGTGAAGATGTGGCACTGTAATTGGTATAATAAAAGGCTAAATGCAAGCTAGGCAGGTAAATGGGGAACTTCTGGACAGAGAGCTTTGGGAAGAAGACAGTGGGGTGGACAGTGGCACAGAGAGGGAATAAGACACCCAGGAGGAGAGGTAAAAAGCGTGAGCCATGTGGCAGCATGTGGATGAATACAAATGGGTTAATTCAAGTTGTGAGAGCTAGTGGGACAAGCCTAAAATAAAGGTCAGGCTTTCATAATTAACAATAAGGTACTGTATCATGATTTGGAGGCTGGTGGTCTAAAAAAGCCTGCTACTGCCAGCTAGCCTTGATGGATAGCAGCACCCTCTTAGCTCTGTGAGAGGGGCTGCCTCAAGGGAACTGGATAAAATGGAGTAGAAGAGGGACCGCCTGCTGGCCTTCACATGTCAGGACTGTGTACCTACAAATGCATATGGACACACACACACATTCACACTTACATACAACTAACATGACCATCTGTAGAACTATTTCACCCTCTCCACTTGAAACTCTGTAGCCTTTAAATACTGTTTCCTCACTCTACCAGGGCCCTGCCCCAAGGCAAACATCATGGCCTTTCCATCTCTATGAATAATATGTAAATGGAATCACTTCCTATAACAATTCCTATTGTGGTATGTGTCACAAGTTCCATGCTTTGACAGAACAATACTACATTGTGTATGTAACCACAAGCTGTCCATCTATTCATCCATGAATGGATACTTGGGGTGCTTCTGCCTCTTGGTTATGTGAATAGTATTTTTGGTTTTGAGGTTTTTGTTGTTGTTGTTGTTTTTGAGACACGGTTTCTCTGTGTAACTTTGTAGACCAGGCTGGCCTCAAACTCCTGGAGATCCACCTGCCTCTGCCTTCCTAGTGCTAGCATTAAAGGCAGGTGCCACGACGGCCCAGCTGTGAATAGTGTTTTTATAACATGGATGGACACCTATCTATTAAATTCAACTCCTTACTTACAATTTGCAGTGTAGGGGGTGTGTGTGCGCGCACTCTCTCTCGCCTATATGAAAAAATGGGATTACTGGGTGGCTGATTCTGAAAGTCAGGCTTCTCTGTTGATCTTTAAGCCCAGGAGACTAATAAGAACAAATAGGCATTCACTGAGCCCTGGAACTGAGGACACACCCGGAACAGGAAGTTGGGATAACAAGATCCAAATCCAGGGAAGGAATCTGCTCTGGTATTCTGATGCTGCCAGTTTTCTGAAATACAGTTTATTGGGAAGCATTTCTGCTTTTAGTTTCTGTGCTCCCATCTGTACCATGCTACCAGATGCTGAGCTTCCTTAGGCAGGGGCTCTGCTTCAGATACCTTAGGAGTCCCAATAGTACCCAGTACCGTCTCTGGAGCATAGCTTGAAGTTCATAAATATTTACTAAACAGATGAACCTAACAGAAAACATTAGAGAAACAGACCTGCTTACTCATTTCCTGGAGTTCTTTGAGGAAGGCACTATGCTCATGTGGACTTACATGTATTAATAGTAGCTGCATAATCAGAGGAAGTAATAATATCATTGTGGAAAATAAAGCAAAACCTCTGAAGTACAGGCAGCTACAGGCCTTCTGCCATGGCCTGTATTTTAGATATTGAGGATAATCTAAAAACAACTTTGGGACAAGGTTAGGGGAAGAATAAAGTTCAGAAACCTGTCGGATGAGATGCCCATGAATGCGCTACTCTTTAGCTTATAGACAAGACTTTGAAGGCAAAAAGCAAATACTCGAAAGGTGTTCTTAAGGAAAAGGAAGGTGACTTGATCAGCTCTAATGACATTCACAGGACAAATAGGCTTAAGAGCAAAGAGTCAAGATTCTATATGAGAGAACTGTTGAGCTTACAGGTGTGAGCTTTCCAACAACATAGTGACCGGCCTGTTGCCATGGGGTGTTTCCTTGTCTATAGGCAGTACACAGTGAAATGCACATCCGATCTCCAAGAGTCTTAGGGTAGCTATCATAGTTTTCCCCCTAAGTCTCCTAGAGTTTTCTCTTTTAAAAAAGAAAAAAGTTCTAGTCTCAGGGACAACATCCTCTCTTATTCCTCTATGGGTATTATTATCACAAGACTCTCAGGAAAAAAAGATACCTTCTGCTCACTCTTTGGGATATTAGATTTTCTCTCCAAGATTGACTGTTCTCAGGTGTGAGCTCATATTCATCCTGGAGTCTCCTTGCAGCCTGTCTGTGATTGCTTTGCCTGCTTCCCAGTCATCTCAAGCACTACTGGTTTACTTTGTCAGACTGTGTGGCAACAGTCTCTTGGGTTTGAGGCATCTTCATTTGCTTTCTGGATAGTTCTAAGGCACTAGCCTTAGTTTGCTTCCTTCCTGTCACTGTAACAAACACCACGGCTAAAAGCAACCTGGGAAGGAAAAGTTTTGTTGGCTTACAAGTTCCAATTCCTCATCAGGGGAAGCCAACGAAGAGCTCAAGGTGGGAGCCTGGAGGTAGGATCTGAATCAGAGCCCATGGAGAACACTGTTTATTGGCTTTCTCTCCATGCCTTACTCAGTTTGAATTTTATATCACATCACCCAGGACCACCTGCCCAGGAATGGCCTTACCCACAGTAAGCAGGGCCTTTGCACATACATCCCCCACAGGTTTTCCTACAGATTGATCTGATGGACCATCAGATTCCCCATTCTCAAATGAATCCAGATTGTGTGAAATGAACAACAACAAAACCCTAATGAGCAAAACATTCTCCCGAAGTTTACTGTCACTCTGATCCCCTGAAGGAAGCCAACTCTGTTTGGTAAGTAGAGGTCAGAGGTTACCTAATAGCTGTTTCTAATGTACTTTGGAAAGCAACAACCCCCATTTTTTTTCCTATGGATTCCCTTCTTGCTCACACTGCCACCTCCAACTTGTGGTTGGAGACTCAGAACAACCCAGACTGAATCTTTCTTTCTACAACAGGCCTTTGTTGTTTGTAAAGACACAAGACTCTAAATGAGAGAACTGTAAACTTGTAGATTTCCTGTCTTTGCCAATAGACTGTCATAAGAACACTGTGAATTTTTGAAAAGAGCTTCCTCTATTGATCCTTCTCTTCCTGAGGAATTCACTCTTTCTGACCCACAAGAATATGCCTTGCTGTTCTCCAGCTATGTTAAAAGTTTATCATTTTAAACACATAATTTCTTCTGTCAATTTTAGGCATCTGTGCCCAGTTAACCATCTTAATCTAATCCCCTGTCCCTTCCAATTCTAAATGTTATAATTCTATAAGTGCAAGACAGAAAACACAGTCACAGATGAGCTCATTTAAAAGGCATGATTTTTTTCTGTTACAGCACAGAGATGAAATCCAAGATCGTTCACAATATCAGCATCAGTCACCATGATACCAAGTTCTTTCAACATTTGGAGTATATGTAGCATATACATCTATGCAATATAACCATTATGAATAGGTATGCATGGATATAACACACACACACATACATATACATATATATGCATAAAGATAAACACCAAATCACCTTGACTGCCTCTCGAATTCTCTACCAAATTGCCATGTGATTATGTCAATAATGAAGTCAACAATAGCCTGCTGGTTACCTTCCTCTTCTCTTTGGATGTTGGTTTTTCTCATTTTGTATAATGATCTTTGCAAGTGTTACAGACACACCATCAGGGAGCCCCAGATGCCTGCTAAAGTAAACTCATTTTCATTCTTCTTAGAATAACTCACAAATATATTTTTAGAAATATAATAGCATTTCCAAGTATTTTGTAAAATATTTATCTTATTTTTATTTTGTGTGTGTGTGTGTCTCCATGTGTGTATATGAGCATGTGTGGCTACCCTGTGGAGGTCAGGAGAGATCACTGGTTTCTCTGGCCCTGGACATACAGGTGCTAGTGAGCCACCTGACGTGGGAGAGCAAGAAGTCCTCCTAACCACAGATCCATCTCACCAGCTCAAAGCTCTCTTTTAAGAAAAGGAGTAATCCAGTTGTTCAGGAGGCTGAGGAAAGAGAATGGCTCCACCCAGGAGTTCTAGGCCAGAAGTGAAGCAAGATGCTGTAGGATCAAAGAACATTAAAGTTAAGAAAGCAGAAAATTCTTCCCAGCATTCATTCTGTTCTCAAAGCCTATCTAGTCCAACATACTTTCCTGTGACATTTTCCTCCATAATTAAAATGATCAGGACAATTTTTTGAGACAAAGTCTCACTCTATAGCACCAGCTGGCTTTCAACACATGATCCACTTGCCTCTGGAATGATAGGATTACAGATGTGTTCTACCATGAGCAGATCTTCCTTCTTTATTTTCTTGCAAAGCTGGGGACCAAATCCATGGACTAGTCTTACTGCAAGCACTCTACCGCCGATCTACCCCTTTAGTCTTTTCTTCTTTTTTAATTTAAAATGATGTGCTTTTTATCTTCACTTTGGACTTGTTACTTTCAAAATGTAAAGACCTGTTGTCACACACGAGGTCTACTTCTCTCACGGCACTGCTCTCCCTACCTCTCACTCCTCCTAATTGACACAGTAGTTTGGAGGTAAATCAGCAGAGTTTATATTACTCAGGCAGACTATGCAAGTTATTCTTTTGCTTTTTTGCTTCAAGGTTAACAGCACAACATGATTATGTGGTTTTTTTTTTTTTTCATTGTTCACATTTCCAAAGTGTCCCTAGAATTATTAACCCCGGTATCTTTTTCTTAGCTTGTATAGCCATCCACATTAATTGTTCCCATAGGTCTGCAATCTGCCCTTTGCTTCTGTCTACCATACAGACAAGTGTATTGGCTGCTACGGCTGCTGTTGGTTTGTTTCTGAGCACTCTTACCCCTGGAGCCTTTCCTCTTCATCGTGGAATAGAGACTGACACCCGTCCATGCTTCTTCACAGACTCTGATTCCTTCCATTTATAGGACTTCTCAGTTTCCAAAGAGCAATATTCAGTATTTTAAAACAAGAGTCTATGAAAGGTAAAATACAGAGCATTTAAATATCTAAAATGATGCGCCCACATGGCAGATCACAACCATCTGTAACTCTAGCTCTAGGATATCCAATACATTCACACAGACATACAGGCAGGCAAAACACCAACACACGTAAAACAAAAATAAGTAAATCACTGGTGGTGGTGTCAGTGAATAACTTTAACCCCAGCATTCAGGAGGCAGAGGCAACAGATCTCTATAAGTTTGAGCCTAGCCCAGTCTACAGAGGGAGTTCCAGGACATTCGTACACAGAGAAACCCTGTCTTAGGGCAGCACTGGGGGAATCATTTTTAAAAAGAGATGTGAGCATATCATCCATCTGATATTTCAAATATTTGAATTTCTGATGTTTTATTAGATTTATGTTAAACCTACTGTATGTAACCAAAACTCTACAGGACTCTCAGAGTGAGTCTTTGAAGCTAGAGATGGCTATCATTTTCTGTCAATGGAGTTTTGCAGAATCACACATCAGAACCAGAGCACACAATTTCTCTTTATAAACTGAACTCCCTCCTTCTGGTAGAAAGTAATACAAACAATATGGATTCCAAACTTCCCTTCTGGCTCAAGGTCCAATACTCTACTGATATCTCCATTTCTCCTTGGTTGATGAGACATAAATATTCATTATTTTACATACCTGGGTAAAGCAAGGAATATAGATCTATGAGTTGTTTTGGATGACTGCTTACAAATCTGATCTGGAAGCTAAATCACCTATGTTTGTATTCTGTCTACACTACTTGTTAGTCATGTGACCTTGTACAAGATACTTAATCTTGCATTCATGTCTCCTATGCCTTGTCTGTGAAATGGGGGCACAATAGGAACCAGCTCTTGAGGACACATTAAAACAAAACAATGCTCACCAGTTTTAAGTATTATGTGTGCTTATCATGACTATTGCTGTTACCTTAAGTGACAGGTGGTTGGGAATGTTACTTTGGTTTTCAATAAGCCCCCTTGCAGGCAAAACAAACCAGAACAGCTAGAATACTAGAAGGGTGGCTATTCTTTAGTAACTAGGCTTCAAGTAGTGCATAGGCTTCTGAAGATGCATATGATGTCAGAGTTTGCAGGGTGAAGTTAGAGCTCTCCTAACAAAGCCCCACTTTCTACATGGGCACAGGATGGGTCAAGAGCCTCACATGAATGCACGGCATCCCCACATTTCCTCTTCCTTGTCTTCAGGAAGTCCTCTTCCTCATGTGGTTCCTTCTCTATAAATAGATGAGAAACGCTTGGGAGGATGTAACTAACATGGGGTTGGGTGAGAAATTCTGCCTGGCTGACCTGCCACACTCACCCCTTGTCCAATAGTGAGGGCAGGTAGAAAGTGGAGGGTGGGATGGTAGTGGGGGTGGGGTGGAGGAGGTGGAACCTGTACTCCTGGCTAGAGGTCTGAGAGTGCCAGTGGACACAAAATTGCCCTAATTTTGACTTCTCTCCCAAAGGAGGACCTGTGATGTTCTGGAAAGATCCCCAGACCCAGAGTATTCTCAGAGTTCTAGTATAAAACAGATTTAGTGTGTGTAAAATTTGGCATAACCTAGAGTCCTTCTGCTCTCATTTCTTTCTTTCTTATTCCTTCCCTGTTCTTTTCTAATTAGACGTAATTAGTCCACAACTACATCTCCAGCTTCTGGTAATAAGGGGAATCCGGTCCAGGACACACCAGAAGACACAGGCCTTGTGAGATTATACCATAGGTTATATGGAGACACAGAGATTATACTGCTCACTGTGGGAGGAGCTGCCCAAAGGAAGATTTTCAGGCCTGTCTTAAATGACCCCTGATAACAGCTTGTTTTGCTTGGCAATTGAATCATGGACATCTGATTTAAATTTAACAGTATTTACTAAGCCCTGGCCAGTGTCCTGTGTAGTGCAGAGGATATGAAGGAAGGAGAAAAGACTATAATTTTTCAAAAGAACCTACCCCCAACCCCAATAATACAGAACTGAACCAATTTATGGACCTTGGTCTAAAAGTTTGTTATGCTGAATTCAGAGGAGGAAGAGAGCCTGGTGCTTGGTTTACATACCTGTACTGCAGGAGCTTGGAACTGATGGCACTGTCTTCACCTGTTTGCTTATGACTGGGACAGGGGCAGTACCTGTCAGTGTGAGGCTGGGTCTGGGGCTTCTGGGAATGCACATTGATATGTCTTCAGGAGCCAAAAGCTTTTGGAACTTGGTGCTGTTTCAGTAAAGGGTTGTTTTCTCATCCTTTGGGGGAAATAAAACAACAAAGGCAGAGAGGCAGCAGGTACAACTTCTTCCTAGAACATTTTCCAGTTCAGGCTCAGCTGTGAGTGGATTTTCACTTTGGAGATTTGCCGGAAGTAGGGCCTCAGTTTTGAAGTGTATGTCTTCTCTGGAGCACAGAGCCTCTTCTTGTCTGTCCCTGACCCTGTACCCCCATGGCCCCATTTTGTTCAGAGTGGGGAGACCACTGCTTTAAACATCAGTAAAATACTCAGCCCATCTATATACTTGTCATCATATAACTTCAAGTTCTCTGACACTATAACTAAAATCAGCCATTTAGTTCCCTTCAACTAAAATAGCAATAAATGGAAGTAAAGGCTATTTATCAGTCATGGTCTTTGTTCACCCTTTTGATTGTATAAGAATTAGAATGCAAGCTTTGTCTTGCTTCTTTCTTCTGCTTGTACACTTGGCCCTGGGGTGATCCACAGTTTGCATTCTTCCATACTAGAACATTCCTAGGTTTTTTTTTTTTTGTTTGTTTTTGGTTTTTTGTTGTTGTTGTTGTTTGTTTTTGTTTTGTTTTGTTTTTTTGAGACAGTGTTTCTCTGTATTGCTTTGAAGCCTGTCCTGGAACTTGCTCTTGCTCTGTAGTCCAGGCTGGCTTCGAACTGACGGAGATCTGCCTGCCTCCGCCTGCCTCTGCCTCCTGAGTGCTGGGATTAAAGGCATGAGCCACCAACGCCCAGTCATTCCTAGTTTCTATTTCATAGCTAAATGAGTCTGTATTCTTTCTTTGTTCTGGTTTATTTATTCTTCAGTTACAGTGTCTCTGGGATTCTTGGGCATATATGGTAGATATTTCTAAAAGATGCCTAATTGGTGTTTCCTGTGGCTCTTCCTGTAAATCCTTAAAGTGTTGGCTTTTTGCTCCCCTGTTTTGGCGTTTTTTGGAAATTGTTACCTTGGAACTTGCAGCAAGGCACTAAGCAAAGGTGCTGGCCCTTGGATACTCTCATGAGCTGGTGTTGTCCACTGCTGTTGCAGGCACTGGCTGACACTGAATGCATTGCTACTTCAGAGCTGCTGGGGCCAACACCATACTGAGACAGCCAAAGCATCCTGATGGGCCTACCAATGGAGCTGCTGCCCACAGGGTGCATTCTTTCACTCCCTTCTTGGCAATTACTCCCAGAGTGGGTGCTGCTCTGGTGGCTGTAGCTGCTTGCTGCTTCCAGGGGCTTTAGCCTCATAGTGTCTGTCACTCCCTGTGCAGAGATGGCCTAACAAAATCAAGGCTAAACCTTCTTGTAGCCATCAGGGCATACTCTTACATTCCAGGCCAATGACGTGTTGCTATATACTCCCAAGGTTCTGGAGACAGCATCCCATGCTAACAGTAGTCTCCATTTTAACTAGCCTACTTCCCTTCCCCAGGCAAGATCCTGAAGCCTGCTCCCTGAGGATGACCTGGTAGGAATGGTCAAGCTCCTGCACCTCTAGATTCTGTCTCAACGAGCATGATGTTTCCTAGGGGAATAATTTCCTAGGGGAGCAGCAGTTCCTCAAGACATTAATCCTCTTCGAAATCTCCTTCCAAATTCCAGCCATAAACACAGTTCATGAACCTATTTCATTGCAAGGAATTATATCAGTGTGGTTAATAGAGGATTTCAAGAATAAAAATCAATTTCATTAGGATAAAATGACATGAGTAAAATGGGATGGAGAAAAAGGCAAGCTAGCCTATCTCAACATATTAAACAATACTTTTCCTGTATATTTTAATAGATGGAAATGGGCATTAAATGGTCTAGACAATTGGTCAGACACCTGTAAAAATGACATGATGTTTTAGTTTCAAATGTTACTATTTACAGTCTGCTGGAGGTGGCATCCCCAGCAGCTACTTAAACTTTATGTTGTTGAACGCTAGGTATCCTTAAGACAAGTGAGAAAGTGATCAGCTTTACAGATTTCTCTTTTTGAGTGGGTCACAGGGAGTGTTACCGAAATGTTTAAGGATCTCCAATGTAGACTTCTATAAATATACATTAAAGAAGGGATTATTTTCTATGGATGTGTTTCACATTTTATTTTATACATTTATTTAAGCTTGCTTCCCATTGAGAAACCTGAAAGAGAATAATTATCTTAGAGAAGTAAGTTAAATAAATGCTAGCATGGTGGTGCATGTCTGTAATTGTAGCACTTGAAGGTAGATGCAGGAGGATGCCACATTTGAGGTTAGTCTAGGCTACGTAGGGAGAACCTGGTCCTAAAATGAAACAAAATCAGCAGTAAGTTATAATACTTTAGTCCAGGCTCACCTTTGTCACTTTCTATTGCTGTGAAGAGACACCAGGACCAAGACAACTCTTATGAAAGAAACAATTTAATTGGGGGCTTGCTCTCAGTTTCCAAGGGTTAGTCCATTGTTTTCATGGTGGGGAGCATGGAGGTGTGCATGGTGCTGGATAAGTAACTGAGAGCTGTATAGTGATCCCTAGGCAGAGAGAGCCTAGGCCTGGCAAGGGCTTTGGAATCTCAAAGACCACCCTCAGTGACACACTTCCTCCAACAAGGCCACACCTCCTAATCCTTTGAAACAGTTCTACTCCCTGCTGACTAAGCAGTCCACAGGAACCTGTGGGAGTGATTCTTATTCAAAGGTATGAACCCTTGGGAGCCATTCTTATTTAAACCACTACAACCCTCCTTCCCTTTTTGGATTTTTATTTTTTAATTTTTTTATTTTCAAGACAGAAGTTTCTCTGTGAAGGCCTGACTTTCTGTCCTTTGACTCTTTGTAGACTAGGCTGACCTCAAGCTCAGAGATCTGCCTGCTTCTGCTTCCTGAGCTGGAGGATCAAAGGCATGAGCCACGGCTGCCTGGCCCCTTCTTGCTTTTATGCAGTTCAGTTTCCTGCTCTGGAAACATGTGTGAGGACAGGCAGACTGCCCCTGAAGAGGCCTGTCCTGCTGGGAGCAATCTCAGCACCTCTGTTTAAAAGTCAAACCCAATCTCACTCTCAGTTACCTCCCTCCTTTTCTGCTCTGTTAAAAATAAGTGACACGCCTAGCACCTGGGAGGCAGAGCAGACAGATCTCAGTGAGACTGAGGCTAGCCTGGTCTACCAGGAGAGTTCCAGGACAGCCAGAGATACACAGAGAAACCCTGTCTCGAAAAATAAATAAAGAAAAGGCAGAGCCCAGGATTACCTAGGAAGGAGGCTGAGTGGGAAGGGAGCACAATTAGCCCTCCATGTGGTTTTCTTCATTGGCTCTCCAAGCTGCAAAGGTAAGATGGGTAAGATGGGAAACTCAGTTATCAAGAGCAGCTGTTCCTAACTAGAAGAGCTTGCTTACGAAGGTGTACTTTCCATGACCATCCTTAGACTTTGCATTGCTGGTGGTCAGAATAAGCAGCATTCGGGTCTGGAGGCAGAGAGGCACTTGGAATGGAATTGGAAAGAACTGGAGTCTTCAACATCCATGGCCAAAGACGGCGATCTCTTCAGAAGCAGCTACCATCAGTGGACCATTATGCTGGCATCCGAGAAAACTGAATAAAGCCTTTACTGTCTAAGTACTGTGAGGAAGCTGAGTGTATGCTCATAGAGGCCTCAGACCATGAGAAGATGCTTGGGAGTGAGCATGTTCATTCATAACTCACCCTGGTCATGAAATCCAGTCACATTTAAAATGAAAACAGGAAACCTCCATCTACATTTACACTCTCCTAAGTGATATTTTTAGGGACGTTTTCTCCAAATTTACTGCCAAACTCTTAGATATTTACTCTGATGAGAATACAGTCTCGGCTTGATTTGTAGACATGTGTGTCTTATGGCCAGTGCTTCTACCTGGACAAAATACCCAAGAAGACAACCAAAAGACTTGTCCTACTTTGCTTCCTATGGGTGTGGTAAACACCACAATCAAGAGTAACTTGGGGATGGGAGGGTTTATATCATCTTACACTTCTGCCTCACATCCTCAAGGGCAGCTAAGACAGCAGTTCCAGTCAGGCAGGAACCCAGAGTCTGGATCTAAAGCAGAATGGAGGAATTATGTTTCTGGACTTGCTTTCCGTGGCTGGCTCAGTTGCTATTTTATCTAAACAAAGGACTACCTGCTGAAGGATGGCACTGCCCTCCCATGTCACTGCATAATCAAGAGCACGCCCTCCCCTTGTGCCTCCAGTCAAATCTGACGGAGACGATTCCTCAATTGAAGTTCCTTCTTCCCAGATGACTCCAGCTTATGTCAAATTGACAAGAAACTAACCACCACTGTGCTGAATGTGGTTGCTCCCAGACCAAGAGACAGTGATCATTTTGATCTGTAACTTCTGGCTTCCTGGGTCATGAGGTGGAATATCATAGCAGGGAATGCGTTATAATCATAGGAATTTACCTGATGGTGAACAGGAGGCAGAAAAAGCAACATAAGGAGGGACTAGAAAGCAGATCTGTCCTTCAAAGAGACATCCCAGAGGCCCTCAGTCAGTCTCTCCTTCCTAATGACCCATGAATGAAGTTCATGCCTTCATGATCTGATCACCTCTCAGTCAACTAGCAGCGGGGGACCAAGCCATCAATTTCTGAGCCTTTTGAGAAGACACTTCATTATCTTGAATGTAGCAGCCACTAATTCTTCAACAGAAGCCATGGGCATCGTGCCTAGGAAGAAATTCCCAGTGTTCCCAAGACAGCCTTTGCTAACCCCTGCCTCAGTCTCATTCACAGAGGTGGTAGCTGTAGGTTGTGCTGTGAACTCAAGGCCTTGTCTTCCTGGATACACATTTCAAGCCCAAAGAACCAGTATCTCCATTTCTATGATTTAAATGCTAGAGGTGGCTGAAGGAAATGTGATAAAGACCATATAGATTTCAGAGACACATTGTAGATTAGGTTTCTGGTTAGGATGGTGTCAGATGACCAGGTGGGACATCCTCTAGATGCTGTTTATACAGGGACATCATGTGGCCCTAGAGATGGTGGCACTAAGAGTGCTTTGTATAGTAAACTCTGCTGCCTCAGGCTAAAACCACACCCAGCCAAGTAAGCATCATCATTCCCTGCTTTGGGTCAGAAAGTTGTGAATGAAGATTCATTGTACAGACTGGAAACTGCTTTCCCTGAATTCTCACCTCTGAATATCCCAGGGTTATATACAGCAAAGAGACCTTCTATTTACTTGTTGTTCTTGGCCAAATGGAAGGAGGAATGTTGGAAAGCACAGGACATTCCCAGAGAAAAGCAGGGCCCTGCCATGGTATGTGGCTCACAGAGTTCCTTTCTAAGTGAATTCCAGCAGCCCAGAAACTGGCCCTGGCACAAGTGTTCACAGCTGCATGTAGGATGTTGATGAGGATACAATGGCTGCTGTGTGTGCTAGCGGACAAACATTCCCACACAGGCCCGTGCCTGGGAAACAATGGGGCAACAAATAGCCTGCAACACAATGCATTCATTTCCTGCAATAACAGTGGGCTTCACTGGCCAGCTCCACCTGACCAAGAGACCCTTTACCATGATTTTAGAAGCTCCCTTTCTATTAGAAGAGAAAGACATGCCTAGAAAGAGACATGGGAAATGATCTTTTTTCTTTTTTTCCTGTGGCACAAGATACAATTAAACCCCTATTTTTTAATGCCCATATAAAACTGCTTGGTAAAAATAATGTAGAGATGTTAGAAGTTATTTCAATTTTAAGTCCGTCTGACACTAAATGCTCAGGATTCACCATCACTGCTAAAAAATACTAGCAGAAGACACCCCGGGATTCTGTGTTGTTCAGCAAATTGCTGGCTGCTCCCTGATTCCCCTTCCTTCCCTGTCTGAATTTCTATGGCCATGTGGGTGAAGGCTGTGTGGAGAACTGGTATTAGAAGAGGCTCCCTAATATAACAATGCTACTAAGCATGGGCTGAGCACTTGTGTCATTGGCCCAACAGTGATCCTGGAATCTTCATAAGAACCTGGTGAGTGGGTACCATTATCAGTTTCTAGTGACTTAGCCATATTCATAGCTCAGGAGCCTTATGAAATACCCACCAGAGCTCTCGGGAAAGCCCTTTGGTAAGGAGCATTCCACTAGCATGGGTGACTCATCTTGAGTCTGTGATTAGACGATCAGCTCTGCCATTGCCATTAGAGAGTTCTGGGGTTATAATAGGACAGGAATGAAGTCTCCAAGAGCCTTATGTAGGGTGTTCTTTTAAGAATTAGTCTGAGATGAGACTGCACTGGGCCTTGTGGTCCCAACAAGCCTGCTTACTCCCAGACAAACCCTGAAAGTCATGTGCCAAGGGAACTGCTGGCTGGCCAGCTCATCATACTGCTAACAGCCAACACACATCAAAAATGTTCTAGATGTTGGAAGAATCTTGGAGGTGTCCAACAGTGACAGTGGGAAGAGAGGAGGCAGGATGGAGGGAACAATGCAGGGATAGATATGGTGCTTTGGAGTGGGAACTGCCCAGGAGGCTGAGGAATATGAATCACTGTGCCCTCACTGATTTTACCCATGGGGATTTAAGATTGAGCCAGGATTCAAACTGAGGTCTACTCTGTGATCCTAAAAAAGCAAGCCCGGTGAGCACCATGCTTTACACATAGAATGTAAAGAGCACATGGGCCTCTGGGGCACATTTAAAATCTAAGCTCCCAAGGGGTGAACTTGGTTGAACTGCAGAGTCCCAGTGTCTCCCAGTGCCTGTGTTTGGCAGGAATGTAATGGGAAAAAATACCAAATGTAAGATTCCTCTCATTCTGAAGCTTGCATTTAAACTGGGAGGTATACAATAGATAACCACCTAATGGGCATGGTGCAAACCTTCCCCTTGTGACTGTGGTGTAAGTGTAAGAACAGAGAAAACCAGCTTCCAGGATGATCTGTCTGGGGTGGTGGTAGCTCCGAAGCACACAAAGAGACCTGTGAATGTGGAGAAAGTGAAAAAGCATCCAGTGGCCAAATACCATTCGTGCCAGAGGTCAAGGCAGTTGCAAGGGAAGGCCTTGATCACAGACAGCAAACTGGTCTGTGTGGTTGGGCCATAGACCATGTACCAACAAGCAATGGGAATGACCTCATGAAGACAAACCAACTTTTACAACATTCCTGTCATTCCTGAAGGTAGGGACTGTCTGCCATTTGAGACACTGAAGAATCTTCCCTGGTTTGATAGGTAGGGGATGAGGCTAGTTGTAGGCAAAACAAAGAAATTCCTTGCTTGCTTTCCCAGAAGACCACAGTTAGCCACCACCAGTGATCCTGAGGCTGTTAACTGAGAGACATAAATCAGCCCAGGAGGATGAGAGAGCTCTACCAAATTCCAGGCATGGTGCTGGGCTTTGAGGACATGACTGTCATGCTTTTTTTTTTTTTTAAACAAATATGTTTTGTCACCATAGTTCTGGAAGAAAACCTACATTCTAACATGGCTGAAAAAAATCTCCCCAGGTGCAGTAAATAATCAATACATGTTTCATGCATGTTAGAAGGAGCAAATAGTCCTTGGTCATATTCTTCTCTGTTACTGATTTAAGGGGAGAAATAGGCATCCATTTATTGGTCTTCTCTGATGGCTAGGAGCCAGGGCAAACTTGCTATTGTCTTACTCCCACATAGACATGAAGTCAGTTAGCTTTCCATAGCTGTGGGAGGACAGCTAAGAAACTCAACTAAGGAAACAAAAAGGTTTATTTGTGATCATGGTTTCAGAGGTGTCAGTTCCTGGCCACTGGGCTAGGGCTACATCATCAATCATGGTGGTAGTGGCAGCTTACTTCACAGCAGGCCAGAAAGTAGGAGAAAAGACCCAATATCCTCATTCAGGAGTGTGACCCCAAAGACCTAACTGCATCCAAGTAGACCCCATCTCTTATAGGTTATTTTACCTCCCAATAGCACTATAGACTGGGGACCAAGCCTCTGGCACATGAGAATTTGGGGGAACATTTAAGACTATACCATAACATGTGTACAAGGGTGTTGTAGGGTTACTGAACTTCGTTTGACTTATTGAGACAGGGTCTCATTGTGTAGCCCAGACTGACTTTGAGATTTCAGTCCTTTGTCTAGCCTTCTCAGTATTGGAATTGTAGATATCTACAATCATAAGCAGCTAGTCGAACTGTTGTCATTGTGAACATCACTGGCTAACACTTTGGAATACCACATCAGGCCAAACTCAGCTAGTTCTTATCTAGCACAAGTCATAGGCAAGGACTGCTGGAGCAGAAGAAGTTGAAACCCACTAGAAGGGAGTCCTAATCCTTCTGCTTTAGACACACTAGAAAGGATCCAAGATAGTTTAAAGGAGACTTGAGCAAGGAAAGTGTTAGTATTAGAGTAGGAGGTGGAGAGGTTAAAACAGTGTCTCACTAGATCAGGGTGGTCTATAACTTGTCATCCTCCTACCTTGGCCTCCCTAATGGTGGGATTGTACATAGGCATGGGCTACCATGCCTGGAACAATGGTCTGCATTTTAATAAGAAAGCAACCCCATCTTTGTTGAAGGGCAGAATGAGAAGAACTGCCTGTTTCTGGAAAAGGCTGTATCTAGAGTAAAATAAGCCAGGCCAGTAAGTCGGGTTTTCAAATAAACCAATTCAATCAAATCAAAACATGTATTAGGTATTCAATATGCATAATATCTTTGGAGAATGTTGATATTCTTTTCCTATGGAGCATTTCTTGCCATCGGACAGCTGAAATTGTTATATTTGAAATGGCTGTATTTTTTTTTTTTTTTTTTTTTTTTTTTTTTTTTGCTATTTCTTTGTTTTCTTCTAATCTTGTTTTCTTCTAATATCAGCTTGGCTATGCTGTGGAAAGACAAGTGATGCCCTGGGGTAAGAACATGTATGTGGCCTGCAGTGTCTTCAACAGTGTGAGAGTATCCAAGGAACGCGCAGGATAATGTCAAACGAGGTTTAGAGGCGATGGAACAGACAAGCTTCCTGTATGTCTCTCTCCCTGTGGCATTTTGGGGTCAGACTAATTTGGGAGTTCCCAGTCCCAGACTTTGCTTTCAAGGACCTGCACAAGGGATTATGTGTCTGGAACTCTTGATCCTAAGAGGATCATGGTAGGAGTAGAGGAAGAATGGAAAACACAGGACTGGGGAGATAGCTTATCAGGTAAAAGTGCTTTGTAGGCAAGTATGAAGACCTGAGTTCGAGTCCCCAGGACACACATAAAAAGCTAGATGGATAGTATATCTGTAATCCCAGCACTTCTATTGGGAGATAAAAAGCAGAAACAAAAACCTCTGCAAGCTCATAAGTCAGCTAGCCCTACATATATGTGCCCCAGAAAATCAACAGGGACCTTGCCTTGGAACAGTTGGAAGGTAAGTCTGCCCCAGGACTGTTCCTTGACTTCAGCAAGAGTGCCATGGCATTCACTTGCATTCCCATACATTAACACACACACACACACACACACACACACATACACACACACACACCACACCCAGAGAGAGGGGGACGGGGCGGGGGAAGGGAGCTTTTCAGAGTAGCAGCCTCTCTGCCAAAGCAGCAGTACTGTGAGGAAAAATGAACGAACTCCAGTTCAAGAGCGCTGAAGACAGCCATCATCGAGGAGAGAGAACAGTTACAAACAAAAGTGTGCAGTGTTCAGTGGAGAGCCATGATGTATCACTAGGATGGGTTGGAAGAATGGAGAAATGCAAGAAAGACACTAACACACCGCCTGACATAATAGATGGCTAAGACGTATTGGGTATCTGGTGACTTTGAGCAACCTAGTACATATTTGTTGAACAAATGACCAAGGGAAGATGTGTTTTTCTTATTCCCTTTTCTCTTCATTCCTTTTGCTTTTCTCCTTATCTTTCTTTCTCCCTCCCTCCCTCCCACCTTCCTACCATCCCTCCCTCCCTCCCTCCTTCCTTCCTACTTCTTTTTTTTTTTTTTTTTTTTTTTTCTTTTCTTTTTTTGGCAAGGTCTCACTGTGTTGCCCTGGCTGGCCTGGAACTTGTTTTGCAGGCCCAGGCTGACCTTGAACTCAAAGACATCTGCTTGCTGCTGCCTGCCATGTGCTGAGACTAAAGATGTGCACCACCATGTCTAGTTTAAGAATATGTCCTATATATCTATGCTTCTCTGCATGTCAGTTTCCTATTCGAAGCAACTCAAAAATCTTGGGCCAGACAACACCTCAAGCAGTAAAGTGCTTGCTTGCAAGCATAAGGACCTAAATTCAATTCCTAGAATCCATGTTTTTAAAAAGCCAGGAATGCTTGTAATCCCAAGACCGGAGAGACAGAAATAGGAGGGTCCTTAGGGTTTGCTGGCCAGTCAGCCTCACCAATTGGTGAGCCTCCAGGCTGGTCAGAGACTATCTGAAAACAACAAAGCAAAAAAAACAAAGCAAAATGAGATGGTGTGTAAAGAATGGCCTGTGAGGTTGTCCTCTGACCCCTACATGCACACATGGACAAATACGATATGAACACATAACCCCACACCTCATAAACACAATGTATCAATATCAAGCCATATCAATATCTATCCATCTATGTAATCTAGTTTTGGGAGTTGAAATTCAAAATGTTTTTCATAAAGCTAAAAGTAAGCTCTCAGAAGATGTACGCTCCTTTCACAGGCTCAATGTGGAACTTCCTCCTGGTCTTGCCTTTCCAGGCTTGTTTACATTTACACCACTTGCATTTCTTGGCTCATATGCCTTTCTTCCATCTTCAAAGCTGGTCAAGCCACATCTTCAAGTACTTCTGCTGGTAAATCTGATGCCTCTTTCCATCATCTTTTTTCTTTCTTTGCCCCTTCTCCACCCTCCCTGTCATAAGGGCCCCTGTGAACACACTGGGTCAATCTAATCACCAGAAAAACACTTTCTGCCAGGTGTAGCAGCAGCATCACCTGGGAGGGAGGGGGTGGACCACTCTCTGGACCATTATTCTCACTACCATAATAGGAATGAACCAACAACATGCGGAACCCGATGCCTTCCCTCCAGGGACTCTGCTCACCATGTAGCTTTACCTAATGGGTCTTCCACTCAAAAATACTTCTCTGGACCCCAAAGACACTCTAAGGATGTTTGATTGATTCTGCAATGGGCATTTCTAAATGCCTCAATGACAAGGGCAGTTCGAGATGAGGCAGCTCTTGATCTATATTAATTATGGGCATCTTAAAGTTTGCTTTTACTGATACCTTGTGTTTTATTAACTGTTTATGCCCTGAAGTTACAAAGTAAGAACTTTTTGTCTGAGTTTCCAGACAAGTAAAGTAAATAGAGAGAGAATGAGGGAGGATTCACTGGTACCTAGAGTGGCATTAGTGGTGTAGATGTCAGAAGTTCAGAGGCCTGGCTTTGACATTTCATGTCTTTGCATCTCACTGGTAAAGGAGGGTAGCGCCTGTTGGGTTTATAGGATTGTGTATGATGAGGTTGAAATTCTTGGTACAGTTCACAACCATCTGTAACTCAGTTCTGGGGAATCTGACACCTTCTTCTGGCCTCTGTGGGCATCACACACACAAGGTCCATATATACATGTGCAGTCAAAACACTAATACACACACAAAATAAAACACATACGTCTAAAGACCGTTAAAAAAATTCTTCTTGTTCCCCTGTTGGCTATCACACTTTCCTTTTGAAGGTTGCTACGGACAAAGTTGTTTCTAAGACTGTGACACTGGTCCAGTAAGGGCAAAGGATCTCTCCCAGGGTTTCTCCTCTGTGGGGGATTGAAGTAAAAATCATTCTGGTTTCTTGATTACAAATTGAAACTTCTTTTAAAAAGTTTAAGATTATAATCAGTTCAAAGATGATTGCCAAAACAATTTGTACTTTTTAAAAAGGCCATCTGTTCATAAAAAGCAGTCTCACAACTATTTTAACCATAATTTGAATAAGAGTGACTTCAAAAGCTCAAATTCTGTATTTTTTATGTCAATACCAAGGTTCAAGAAATTGTACCTTGTATGTTTGTTAGCTTCTCACTGCTGTACCAAAATGCCTGTGACAACAGGCTTGTAAAGCCTGGCTCTCAGTTTTGGAAGTTGCAGGCCATGGTCAGTTAACCTTAGCACTTAAGGTCAGAGTGTTTGGTGAGAGCAAGGCATCAAGGAAGGAGGGGGGTAGGGAGGGAGAAAGAAGGAGTCCAGTTATCCAAAGCCTCTCAAGGGCTTCCAGAACCTTCCATTAGTGCCAACCTAAGAAACATACATTTAGAATATGACCTTTTTGAAGACATTTCAGAACCAAACTATAGCACCTTCCATAGAAATGCTTGTTAGTTGTTTAAAAAAAAAAAAAAAATGGAAATGCAAGAACTGAGATAAAAAGAATACTCAGAGAAAATCATAGGAAAATGCCAGAGTGAGGTATTTGCATGTGACCAAACATTTGCATATTTTACCTAATGTCCTTGATTAATACTGACTAGCAAGGACTTTACATATATTATCTTACTTAACCCTTCAACAACACTGGGAGTAGGAATTAGCTCCATTTAGTTGGGAGTTGGGTTAGGCTACTTGTTAGTCAGCAAAAAACCCAGGCTCAAACATAGACTTCCTTGATTCCAAAATCTGTGCCCTTAAACTCCTGCTTCTTATTCCAGAAAACACTATTAACAATGGAGAAAGGGGTTGGTTTGATTTAGATTTGTATTATTATTATTATTATTGTTATTGTTATTATAAGTTGAAGTTCTAGAATGGCAAAATCATGCTCAGGCCCCGGATTCCACTCCTAAAATAAAGGAGAAAGAGGTGAAAAGAGGAAGGAAGAGAGGAAGAGGAATGAGGGGAAGAGGAAGAGAAGAGGGGAAGGACTAAGGATGGGGAGGAAGAAGAGTAGAAGCAGAAGGCTCCCTAGAGAGGAGATGTGTGTGGGGTGGGGGTAGGGTGGGAGGGGTAAGGGAAGGGGGGTGGGGGGAAGGGGGTGGAGGGCCTGGGCTGGTAGGGGCTTGGTAGAGAGTCACCAGTGAAGGTAGGTTTGGTCCTCCAGCCTCCTCTCTCCACACAGATTCCAGTACAGAAGGGGACTTCTTCAGCTGCCTGAGGCCTATGAGGACCAGCTGCAGACTAGGAACTGAGCTAAATGCCAGGTTCTTAAATATTGCACGTGGGAGCATCTGAAACAGATCTGAGTCACTTGGACTCTGCCTTAAACACCCACACAACAGAGACAGACCCCAGTGCATACGAGAACAGAGCAGCTGCACACCTCGGGAGACTTGCTTGTTTCAACCCATACTCCCTCACACTCTGGCTTTAGAAGTGGGGTTTCTATTCCCTTTTCTGAACACTTCTCCAGATAGGGAGGATATGAGCTAATTGCAGTTTTCAATAGCTTTTTAGAGAAACACTGTGTTCAATTACTTTCCAGTTTCATTTTGAACATCCTCCTGTCCCAAATCTGGGAATTTATAAAATCCCACCAGATGTTGACAGGGTGAATTGTTTAATATTGATGGAATTCAGCAACAGAGTTCCATGTGTGGTTTTTGGTTGCCCCAAGACAACAGGTTTCTATTTGTTTCTCGCCACCGTGGGAAAATGTAAAGCATAAAACTCAGAGAGTTCAAATCCTTTTAAACCTAATATGTTTATAAACCTAATATCTAACACATACCAAATTTTTAATCTTAAGTATTTTTAGTGTATGTAGCGTGTAGCATTAGGTACTTGCACACAAAATTCTAGACTGTTCTTATTGGCAGAAATGATGGGGGATGTCCTTCTGTATGCTGTGAATATATGTTTCTCTTATTGATTGATGAATAAAACTGTTTTGGCCTATGGACAGGCAGGATGTAGCCAGGCAGTAAGTATAGCATAGGTAAGGCTACCAGACTAGGAGAATTCTGGGAAGAGGAAGACAGAGAGTGAGTCGCCAGGGAGCTGCCATGTAGTTACTGGGAAGATAGAGCACCAAGGCATCCTTCAGTAAGCCAAAACCATGTGGAGATACACAGATTACTAGAGATGAATTAATAATTAAGAGAGACCTGGCCAATAAGAAGCCTGAGCCACTGGCAAACAGTTTATAATTAATATAAGCCTCTGTGTGTTTATTTGGACTAAACACTTCAGGACCAGGCAGGACAGAAACTTCCTCTTACACAGAAATCAAACTCCATAGCTATTACACATTCCCAGCCCCTGGCAATACCATCCTATATGTTTTCTATGACTTTGTTTTTATCTCTTAAGCATTTGGATACATTGTGTGAACAGGATCAAATCACATTGTATTTGTATTTCTGTGACTGGTTTATTTCATTCAGCTTATTTTCCTCAAGGTTCATTCATGTTGCATGCAATAGTCATTCCTTTCCTTTCTCCTCCTCCTTGTTTTTTTTTTAGCAGTCTCATGCAACTGAAGCTAGTCTCAAACTCCCTATGTAAGGTCAGGTGGTGAGGCACACTTTAATCCCAGCACTCAGGAGTCAGAGGCAGGCTGATCTCTGAGTTCAAGGCCAGCCTGGTCTACAACAGAGTTCCAGGACAGCCAAAGCTACACAAAGAAACCTTGCCTCAAAAAACAAAACAAAACAAAACCAAGAATAGATAGATAGATAGATAGATAGATAGATAGATAGATAGATAGATAAAAAGGCTCCCTATGTAGTTGAGGACACATTGAATTTCTAATCCTCTTTCCTCCACCCCGTGTCAGGATTACTGGCCTGTGCCACTATGCCCCTGCCCCATTTATGTGGTGCTGGGGAATCAAACCCAGGGCCTTGTGTATGTTACGCAAGTAGTCAGCCAACTAAGCAACATCCCCATCTTTTGTGGTTGCTGTTGTTATATGCTGGGTGTTGAATACTCCATTGTATATACATCCCATGTTTTGTTTATTCATTCAACCATTAATGCCTTTGACAGATGATTGGGTTGTTTCCATTTCTTAGCTATTTGTGAACATTTGCTGCTATGAATATTAGATGTCCTAGGAAACAGTACTTTCTTAAGCTGAGGTACTATGTCGCCCCAGGGAAGAATGAGTACAACTGAGGTCTCACCAAGGAGGAGTAGGGGCAGTGGAAGAGAGATGTTCACAACGCTTTACAAAATCGCCAACATTTCAAACTATGCCAAGACCTCAAAGAATGTTGCTGGCAGCATCTTCAGTGTATACACTCATTTCCTTCACAAACAAAACAAATCATTTTAAACAAAATTGTTTTTCTTTTTCCTTTTGCCTTGCTGACAGTATTTAGTATTAAATGAAATATTCTGAAGTAAATATTGCAAAGGATGTAGAAACGTTACACATTTATTAAAGTCTTTCAAACCACCAAGTGTGGCCCACCTACTTATTAGTAAACTAAACTAAGTTCCATGGAAAGATAAATAACAGTGTCTGTTGAATATCTCATTTATAATCAATATTAATTTATGACCATCCTGAATTGGTTGTTAACATCATCTTATTTCAAAGTCATTTTGATCCTTTTAAATATCTTGAGCCAATTATCATCTCATTTTTATACCAGTTTTATTAGATTTTTTTTAATGCCTGGGCTTCCCACTGGACCCCCCTCCCTACCCCCTGAAAAATGGAAATGAAGACATGTGGAGAATATGGCTGTAGTTAATGCTATTTCTTTTCTGCCTGAAGTATGATGGTAGGAAGGGTTAAAAGCATTTGCAAATGTGTAGGATTCCTTCCCAGCAGCAACCTTACTTTCCCTATTGCCCTTCCAAGGAATAAAGAAAGACTTATGAATGCAAGAAAATCCTGGAAAATTGTGAGGACACTCCATCATATGAATATTATGCATATTTTATTCCTGTCTAAGGGATTGTGAGACAGGATGAGTAAAACATCTGGGTAGAAAAAACTAGTTTATCTAGGTATACACTTTGGAAAACACGAATTTTGTCTTCTGTGTAGTGGTTATCAGAGAGACCACAGGAATTCCTTAATATAAATTTCCCTATAAGAAATAGCATTCTAAACCTGGTATATAAACCGTAATCCCAGCTCTTGGGAGGCTGAGGCAGAAGAATGGCTGTAAACTTGAGGTCTGCCTGAGCTACAGCGTGAGACTCTGTCCCAAGAACACAACCCAAATGCAAGCAAACAAAAGGGCCACCACATTCTTCTCTGTACAACACGGGAATTTTATTTCTTCGAATTCGTTTCCAATTATTTCTAGTTTTCATTTTCTTAAAATCGGATCAACTGGGAGCAGATTAACATCAGAGATCCAGGAATCAATCTCAGCAGGAGTTTATGGTGCAGTATTTGACCAAGTTCCTGCATGTGTTAATCTTCACAGGAGAAACGGAGAGGCTTGTTTGACTACACAAAGAGAGCAGCCACTCAGAGGGAAGTGGGAGACTGCCAGGTGCAGAAACACGCCGTCCAGAAAAATCACGGATTGTAAAGATCATCCTCTCTCCTTATATAAGCGACCAGATGTTGTTGAACTCAAGCTTTTTAAAAAGCTCATGAGTCAGAGAGAGCAGTAGAGCTTAGCAGCTCCATTAGCTACAGCATGTTGTGATATGTGTGATAAGCAACTTACAAAATGAGGAGAATTGATTCTGTACCAAACAATTTAAGAATCCCAAGGATGCTTTAAATTATAAATGTGAGCAATATTGAAAGTGAATGCTGGGTAAGTGAATGAGAACTGTGTATACAGTGTGTGACCTAAAAATAAACAAATAGGGGCTGGAGAGATGACTCAGAGTTTAAGAGCACTGGTTGCTCTTCCAGAGGACCTGGGTTCAATTCCCGGCACCTACATGGCAGCTCACAACCATCTGTAATTCCAGTTCTAGAGGACCTGACGTCTTAGAGACATTCATGCAGGCAAAATACCAATGCACATAAAAATAAATAAACCTTTAAAAACAAGCAAACAAACAACTAAATTAGGGCCAAATCAATCTCAAATACTCTGGAAGACACTGAGCTTTTGATAGTCGTAGTTGTACTTTATTATCAAATGTATATAGGTGTGTCAGGGTTTATTTCCATGGTTCATGGGTGTGGTGGTGGGAGAGGCAGACATCTGGAGTGTGAGGCAGCCCGTCAGTCCCCTTGCCTAAACAGGCAGGAAGCTAAGAGCCATGAATGTTCTACTCTGCTTGCTTTCTTCTTTACATCCAGTGCAGGGTCCTTGTGTAAGGGTAGTGCTGTCTGCGTTCAGTGTGGGTCTTCCTTTCTCAGTCAAAGGTATCTAGAAACCCCTCACAGACAAGCCCAGAGTGTTATCTCCTAGGAAATCCTAAACTCAGTCAAGGTTAACTATCATAGTACATATCTGCACACATATTTTAGAGATAAGGGGAAAATGCCTTTGACCTTTGCCCATTCACAAATCTTTGTAGTTTAAGAGAGTTGAAAGGAATTGGGGAGGTCTAGATTGTTACTTTTTTTTCCCCCTTTGAGATGGGGTTTCTCTGTGTAGCTCTAGGTGTCCTAGCATTCTCTCTCTAATAGACCAGGCTGGCCTCGAACTCACAGAGATCCACCCAAGTGCTGGGATTAAAGGTATGCACCATCATTGCCTGGCTTTACAATTACAATTTTTAAAAAGTGCAACAGTAGACAAGGAAAGGAGGTTGACATATAATTCCCTTCAGAAATGTGATTTATTAGAAGGACATGTGTCTAAGCTATGACTTCTGGGCCTGCAGGTTAGAGGGAACAGAAAATGGTACAATGTATTAAACACTGCATAAGGGAAGGAGAGGCTGGAAGAAAGAGGCAGAGCAGACCAGGAGAGGGGTGGGATGAAGTATGGAGGAAGCTCTTCAGAGAAGGGGCTTAGCGTCTTCTGAGAAACCCCCAGAGCAAATCTCAATGACTAGAAAATATCCGACTTTTATAAGATTTGGGTGAGCTGATAGGAGGTTTCATGTCTCATAGCATATGCTACACAGGGCAGGAAGGAGCCCTGCAGGCTAAATTAAGAGCTGTGGAGTCAAGGCACAGACTGTGTCTCAACTTTTTGTTCCAGAGAAAGCTGCAGGGATGTGTGGCCTATTGTCTTAAAGGGGCAGGTCCTCATGGGCCATCACTTCTACAATGGCCACCTCATGCCTCATGCAGCACCCCAGGGCTCCTTTAAGAAAAACTTGTGTGTGTTGGGCATAGAAGCCAGGTCCTTGTATGTAGTAGACAAGCACTCTGACACTGAGCTATGATTGTAGCCCTAGGTCTTATCTTTAGTATTTTACAGGACAGAGAATGGAGATGAATGTCCTTCTTACATCAGAACAAATCCAGGTTACCACATCTCTTCTTTCCATTGGAGATCAGGAATCTTTCTGTGACTATCAAAGGTCAGCCTTTCCTCTAAAAAGTAACCTGACAACCCAAACCTCTACCATCCCAAAGATCTCCTCCAGGTTCTGGGGTTCTGTTATTCTTTCTTTACAGACACTTCACTTCCCCTCACCATTTTCTGTCTTTCTCTGTCTTATTCTTACTTACTTATTTATTATTTATGATACTGAGAACTGATGAGAGAGCTTCTCACATATTATCCTAGTGCTGAGCTATAGCTTCATGATTCTCATTTGAGAAAGTGTCTTATAAAGTTGCCCAGGCAGGCCTTTGACTTGGGATTGTCTTGTGTACACTACCCTGGCCTGGCTTCCTCTGTAATTTTAAAGTCTGGTGTTGCCAAAACTGCCCATGAATTGCTAGAAAGTCAAGTTTGTTCCTAGGTCAACAGAACAAAACACCTTTATTACCCCATGTTATCCAATCAACAAGCATTTGTCAAGGCTTTTTAACATGGATATGGGATATTTCAGTGTTACTTCTGTCTCAAGATGGATGTATACACTGTTTGGGTAGGGATGAAATACTAAAACTTATGTTTATTTTTCTAAGTCTGGAAACCAGATCTAATGCCTTATGAGCATTTATCACATGGCTGTCATGGGAGTTGTCATTCAGCCATATGCAAGTTGTCATGTGAAAGTCCAGTTTTAAAAGTAACTTGAGGGCAAAATGGGGACACACTACACACTACACAATAAATATTACTAGAAAAAGAAAAAAACTTTTGGTGGACAAAAATATACCTATTTCCAACTTGCAAACTTAGGTAACTCAGTGGAAGTAAACTGCTCTTCCTGAGTCTTCAGGATTTCCTTCAAACTGGCAGAAAACAAATACCCATTTCTACCTTGAAGGTCTGCACACTGTTGGGTGTTCTTTCTACCATCTCATATTTTCTTATATGTGGCTAAGTAGAATTCTATAGCTATTTCAATTTTACTTTTTTCGTTTATATTCTGAATGTCATGGCTTTCTCATATACCCCCAGGACCACCAACCCAGGGAAGGCACCGTCCACAGTGGGCTGGGTCTTCTCCCATCAATCACTAATTAATCATACAGTTGGATCTTAGGCAGACATTTTCTCAGTTGAAGTTCTAACCTTTCAGATATCTCTAGCTTGTGTCCAGTTGACACAAAGCATTAAATGATTCCTCCTCTCTGGATTGTATTGCTCTCTGCAGCAAACAAGAAAAGTACAAGTATCTTCCCTGTCCTTTCTTGTTTGTTGTTGTTGTTGTTGTTGGGGTTTGAACCTAACCCCAGAGTTAAACACCAATGCAGTACATCACAACCCTACTCCCTATTTTTTTGAAATTGCCACTATCTGTCTCTTCCTACCCAGGATTCTCAAATGAACCTTCCACAGTCAGCCTTCTTCACTTACAGGAGAGTCCTCTCAACACTCACTGGGCTCTCCTTTAAAACGAGGTCATGGTGGTTTGTGCCTTTAATCCCATCATTGAGGAGGCACAGCAGGTGGATCTCTGAGTTCAAAGTCAGCGTGGTCTACATAGTGAATTCCAGGACAGCTAGAGTTACACAGAGAAGTCCTGTCTTGAAAAATTAAAAAAATGAGGCCATGTTGACATGAGTTCAAGATTATTTCCCCCCCTTTGAAAATGTAGGCTTTTAATCCCTACTTTTCATGTCAACATTTGGTGATATTTGGTTTATACTCTAACAAATAAAGCTTGCCTGAAGATCAGGGGAGATCAGCTAGCCACTAGTTAACCATAGAGGTCTGGAGGTCTGCACAGACAGACAGGAAGTGCGATGGCTAGATGGAGAGAAAAAATGACAAAGTGGGGGCTCAGTCTCTTTTTGTCAGGGAAGATGAGTAGGTAAGGTGACCATGGGTTTGCTCCTTCATCCCTCTGATCTCTCAGCATTTCCCCTTACATCTGACTCCTGGTTTTTATTATTAAGATGTATTAGAACTCATGTTACATCTACATGTCCTTATGTTCACCTTTCATTTCTGAGGGAAAAAGTCTGCTCTGGTGGAAAAAGCCATCCACTTCTAGCTGGGAAACTGTACACATCAAAACCAACCAACTCAACTTGAATAGCTGAGAAAAAGATACCTTTTGGGTAAAAGAAGCCACTTCCTGGGGCCACTGCAGCCTCTAGCAAGGCTAGGTGAGCATGGAGTTGGACCAGCCCAGTGTCCTCTGTAGGCTTAGGCAGTGCAGGCAACCCGCACCACAGCAATGTTCCTGTCAGCTCCAAGCTTTCTCCCCATATCCACCAACAGTCCTGCCCTGAATCCCTCAGGGCACAGTGTCTATAATGCATGAAACCTCCAGAGCATGGCTTTTTGTGAGTGGTGTGGGCTCTCTTCCCAGTTCCTGCTTCTCTGGCACTATACACTCCATCGGGTCCTAATATGTAACTGCAGCTTTGTCCTTCCTTGTACCAAAGCTTTGTCAGGCCCACAGGGGCCTTTGTGCTGTGTAAAAGCAAAGAGTACCACCACTATTTTGGATATGCCTTCTCTACTCAGGCTTCAGATGCAACCCTGAAGTCTGACAGGGGCCAGGTGAACATACAGCCTGCCTCAAGGCACCCTTTTCTTATTCCTGCACAGCTCTGCAGAGGACATGGTAACTCCTTCCACAGACCCCCTCCTTCCTTCCTCTCCTAACATCTTGGGACCTGAAGGAATTTCATGACCAGCAAATTAAATAAAATTCTCAAATGCTGAATTTTTCTGAATTAGACAATTGGGTGGGGAGTGTAGCTAAGGGTTTTCTAGAATGCATTATTTCTATTCCAAAGAGTGGGGGTAGCTTCCTGATGCCTGGGAAGGGATGAGTGATCTCTCTTGCTCATTGGGAAGACAAAAGTGTCTACCACAGAGCCGAGCAATGCCAGACTGTTCTGACAGGTTGTTTTCACTGTTTCCGAATCCCAGAAACTGGCAACCCATCAGAGGTAGCCAAAGAACATACAGAGACCTGTCTATCTACACTTTCACTCTTGAGCATGAAACCGAAACTAATACATTCCAGCCAGTTTATAACTAGGCTTTTTAATTCTTTCAGAGAACCCCAAAGTATTACTAACTTTATTGATTAAACAGCCCCAAATTTCTAATGTAACACATACACATCACCCAATCTTACTTTTGCTTTGTGGTGTTTGGGGTTGTGCATGGCAGGAAAGGGTCCCAGTATAGAGATGCCTTCATAGCCCTACTCCATGTCTGTGATGGTTGGTATCAACCTTACAGAATCTAGAGTTATCTCAAAGATGGGTCTCTGGGTATGTCTGTGAGGCATTATCTTGACTACATTAATTGATTCGGGACAACCTGTGTTAATTGTGGGTGGAGTCACTTTGTGGCCAGGGGATCTTGAACTGTATAAAATGAAAAAAATGAGCTGAGCGGTGACCTGCTCTTGACTGCTCTTTCTGTCTCTTGACTAAGATGGGAATCAATTAGCTCCTCCAATTCCTGACTTCCCTGCCAGGGTGGACTGTAACGGGGAACTAAAATCCTTTCTCACTTAGGTTGCTCTTGTTAGATTTTCACAACAGAAAAGTAACTAAGTTAGTTCCTCACAAGTGCTAAATAAATACATGTATTTGTTGCTAATCGGATTTTATGTTTTTGGAGTGATGTGAATAAACTCAGGAGTGTCAAACCCCAGGGTTTTGGGAGAGAAAACAAAATAATGTTTTTCCTAAGATGACATTTTTGCATGTCAGCATCAAAATAGTCTGATACAAAGAAATTGCAGAAACAGCTAAACTCCTTGTATTTACTAACTTTTTAAATTTTCTTTTTGATGCTTAAATATACAAGCCTTTACAAATTTGAAATAGATCAATTTTCTTACTAATCTGAATAAACACTCATCCTCACAAGTGATAACGATGCTTACTAAAATGCAAGACTTTGAAGAAAAAATGTTTCTAAACTGCATACTTCATGGACAAATTTCTATTCAAAACCAAGTACCAAGTGTGTATCTATTTTTCTAGGTCCTTGTGTGAAAATATGGCATAGTGGGAAAGTGCATACAAAATGTGAGTTTTTATGAATTCAGTTCTATACAATCATTAATCAGTCACTTGGGTATGGAACAAAGCCAGAAGTGACTCCCTTTGTGACTTCCCCCTTGGGGAATCTGGGCATGGTCTATTTTTTTTTTTTTTTTTTTTTTTTTTTTTATTCTCTGTCTGAAACAGACAGAGGTATGCAGGGAAACCTTCCTTTACAAGTAAAACTCCTTGTTCTTACAAAGCAAGTTTAGGGAGGAAAACAGGAAAGCAGCAGATGGCTCCTGGCTTGATGTTTGCTTATCTTACTGCATATTTTGGATTTTATCCAGGTTAACCAGGGGATAGGTACACACAGCCCTGTATTTAGGCTGCTGGCTCACACACATTTCAATGACTAAAAGTATATAAGTAGTAAGCAGTTCTGAAACATGTCTTTTTTATTTAATTATTATTATTAGTTTAAGGGACTTTACAATATAACAATACACCACAGATGGTTCAGAGCCAAACAAAGGCTGTTTAGTTATTTATCTTGGATTTGCTCCTTTTAGGAGGCAAGATACCTAGCCCTGTGGACTCTTGAGGTTATTTTTAATTAAAATCCCTACAAATTAGGAAATGTCACATATAATGCTGCTAATGGGTGTGTGTGTGTGTTATGAAGAAAAACTTCTGTATGTGTGCCTCCTTCCTCTGACACCCTGGATTGTGTGAGAATTCATATAAGGTCATTTAGCTAAACAATTCAACCTCTGCTCACGTTTAGGACAATATTTAACTGTTTTATTCTTCCACGCAAATAAGAGGGAAAATTTACACTTGCTTAGTGCTAATTTTTGAAAACACCCTCCGCCTCTCAATCCTACCATTTGCCCGTGTCCCACGTGAATAAAAGGATTCAGCTCAGAAGGGCAGGCCTTGCTGCCATTGTATTTTTTTCTAATTAAAATGCAGAGTATTAAACACAGTTGAGTACGTCCATGCACACATGACACGCTGTCATCACATACAGGAAACAAAGCTCAAGAGCACGCAGTGAAGGCTCATTTCATAACATCATTAAGGTTCATTGTGCCCACACTTGTGAAAGGCTTTGTCAAAGCAGATAATAATGTCCTGTCATGCTGGGCAAACACGCTCATGTGAGTGAAGCCATCTTTTTGCTTCTGTTTTAGTGAGGGAACTTAGCTGCATTCTTACTGTACAGGCTCAGGGCTAAAGCGAAGGGGGCGGCAGGTTCTTATTTCTGTAAACTGTTATAAAAAGTTACAGCATGAAGGAGTTAAGTGAACAACAATATTTGAGTCATGGGTGGGAGTATCCAGGGGAAGAGTCATTGAGCATAGTGACTGTACTAAAGCAGAAGGTGTATTTGGGAGCATGAAGGTGGGTGGGATTTAGGGGGGATCAGAAGTTTAATTTGGAATGAGTCAAAAGCAGGCATAGTCTTCTCTTCCTAAAGAAGCTTTGATATTTACATTCTAATCTGGGGGGGGAGGGGAAGCTCATTTTTAAAAAGCCTTTTATTCCCTGCTGAGTGAAGATGACGTTGGAGACAGATAGACTTTACACTCTGGCTCCCTGAGTAGAAGAACCGCGTTATTTGGGAGAGAGATGAGGAGTTTTGCTTCATCATAGTCGATATTTTTCTTTACCGTTTTCATTGATTACGCATATGTGCTGAAACAATAGAGGGTGAAAAGGCATTAGGATTTTATTTTTAGTTTAAAAATACATATATAATGTGTTAGATGCCTTTCTGACATTTTCAGCAAGTGTGTTTTGTGGTCCCCTATAGTGTGAATCAGACCTGCCCTAGGACTTGCTGTCCCAAAGGTCATTGGCTAAATGGATCCAAATCCCACAACAGTACCCCTTTCCCTCATCAGCATCAGTTTCATAACAAAACACGAGACACAAAAAGTGTGATTTGGTAACAGCAGTATGATATCTTGTGATTGGGTACTGTTCATCTAAACACATGTATGTTTCTATGAATGTACAAAATCTAGAGACCCAATCAGTGTTTGACAAGAGGTGATTTAGCTTTGAGCCCTAGTCAGGATTTGGTTTCAGGCTCCCCAAAAGTAGATATATTGAGGCCACAGTAATGGTTGCCCTTGGCGGAGACAGTTTTCCATTGGTGAAATGACAACTGCTTGATTGAAAGGAGAAAAAAAAAAAAAAAAAAAAAAGTACTGTAAAACACAATCTATACCTGTGGGTCCTCTTTTGGATAGCAAGAAATATGTTAGGACCATGGAAAAGGCTGAGCAGTGAAGCCACAGGAAAAGGGGCAGCCTTAGAGACTACAGCCACCTGCATTAAGGATACACTAGGCATTGCTGCTAGAGAGCTTACATATCCCAAACCCTTGGTCTTGGGGACATTTGTTTTTTAATTTCTAATAGTGAGACATTGGTTGGTCACTTTCGGTAAGATGTCCTCTTCCAGATCACTTGGGGTGGATCAGGGTCATACCCATGGGTACCATGCTGGAGAGTCTGTTTCTGTGTGCTGAGAAAACTTCTTCCAAAGTCACTGTAATCCTAACAGTTATCACACACAGACATGAAATGGCGTATAGAATATTGGCACCTTGTGGTGACTGGCAGGGCATTGTCAATGACTATAGAGGAAAAACAGCTTAGGGCCATTGTTCTGCTTTCCTTTTCTCACTACAAAATACAGATAAGCATGACATGTTTCTGTCAGCCTGATACCCACCTTGTAGGGTACTGTAAGGATTGGAAGAATTCTCTGTATCTCCTAAAGTGTTCCCATCACAAAGTACACCTACAATTTACCACTGTTTAGTAAGCTGTTAAATTGATGCTAGTATTAAGGTCTTAGGCAAAGAGAATTAGGGTTTTGTATGCAACACTTACATTCAGGTCTCTGAAGTATTCATTGTAGTCTAAGGCATAGCCCACCACAAAGACATCTGGGATCTCAAATCCAGCATCTTAGAAGAAAGGGACAAGGAAGAAAGTTTAGAGCACGTAAGCATACTATTGTCATATGCTGCTGAGGTACTTAAATGGTAAAGAGAAGTGAGGAATAGTGTGCAGGACAAACCCAGTGAGTGTCTTGACCAGGATGATGTCTTGGGGACACAAGGGAAGCAAGCAAGCATAGATGAGCAATGGACCTGTATGTAGTGCACAAAGTTTGAGGAAGGGTTCCCGGGGTCCAGTGGATGACGAGGTGTGTGTATGTTAGTTAGCCATGTGGTTCTGTTCACAGTGAGTGTATGTAATGTCATAATGCCTAAGGAGATGTTCTTAAAAGCACAAAGGACCCTCCAAACAGAAAGCATCATGGCACTGCCATAAATAATTGGTGTGCCTGCTGCAACAACCAGGAAGCAATTCTCCCACTGTGTTACTGTCCTCAGCTGGTCGAAGGACTGGAAAGCAAAACCTGGGAGACAAGATGAAAGGAAAAGGCTTGTTTGGCTTGAAGGAGAGAATGCAGAGGGTTATTTCTATGCTGATCAGTGCAGCCACAATGCAGGGTTCCTAAGTAGCTCTTTATGTTGAGAGGAAAATGATGTTTATTAAGAAAGAGACAATAGGGGTCTGGAGAGATGGTTCAGTGGCTAAGAGCACTGGCTGCTCTTCCAGAGGACTCTGGTTCATTTTCCAGCACCCACATGGGAGCTCACAGTTCCAGGAGATCTGACACCTTCACACCAATGAACATAAAAATAAGGTTAAATAAATTATTTTTTTTCTTTTTTTTTCTTTAATTTTATATAACAAAGTCCAATTAAATGAAAACAAACATTTATACACAATATTTGGGAATTTGGGCGTCGTTCTTTCCAAACTACTTCCTGCTGGTAAGGGGCGCTGTCTTGGGGGATTCGAAGAAGATTCAGATATCCTAGCTGTAGTCTGTAGGGCTGTTTTGTCCAGCTGTTTGGAATGTAGGATCAGCTTGTACTCTGTTTCAGGCGGTCTGGTGTGATCAAACCACATTAGTCTGGAAGGAATCCACATCTTTTCATTTTCTGTGGAAACAAAAATAGAAATACTTTTCCCCAGTAACTTGTTCTTCAACTTAAATTTTGGAGTCAAAGCGTTTTTTTTTTTTTTTTTTTTTTTTTATTATTTTACATGTCGATCCCAGTTCCCTCTCCCTCCCTCCCTCCCCCTCCAGCCCTCCCTCCCTCCTTCCCTCCCTTTTGCCCTCTCTACCCTCTCCCATGCACTCTAAACACCCTCCCCTTCCAACCCCCCACCACAATACCATATGTAGGGGAATGCCATCCAGTTGGGGTCATGTAGATCTGACAGGATCTGTGAAGTAGGGACTAGGGCTTCTCTCCTATCTCTAGAATAAGGCAGTTATCCCTCCATGGGGGATATGTTTGCAAAGTCCTTTTGTGCACCAGGGATACATCCTGGCTCCACTGTCTGAGGTCTCTTAGACTGCTCAGACCTTCTGGCTGAGACCCATATTCAGGGGGGGTCCGAGTCAGTCCCCTGTTGGCTTCCCAGCTATCAGTCTAGTGGCCCTTAGCTCCTCCTTGTTCAGGTAAGCTGTCTCTATGTACTTCTACCGCATGGTCTTGTCCTCTCCATCTGCTTCTGGGTTAAATAAATTATTTTTTAAAAAGGAAAAGAAACAGACAACAATTCCCTCCCAGAGATCTTCATACAGGATAAGTGTGTGTGGCCCAGTAGTTTTCACACTTGCTTCAATATGTTGGAATCTTATACATTCATTTACTATAATACAATAGAAGAGAGACATGCATGCCTAGTTATAGGAAACTGCCCTAAGGTACAGCCTGTGGACTAGGAGCATAGACAGTGATCTTCATGGTCATGGTCATTTTTGCTGTTGTTGTTTTCTCTGGAGACATTGTTTCTCTATGTAGACCTCGGCTGTTCTGGAACTCCCCTCAGTAGGTCAGGCTGGCTAGCCTCCAGTTTAGGCTGGCCTGTCTCTACCTCCTAAATGCTGGGATTAAGGGCCTGCACCACCACTGCCCAGCCCATCATTTTTATCTCTATGACCCAATATGTCTTCAATTTACAGGAAGTGCTAGAAACAAAGGATCGGTTTTCTAGGGGCTTGAGTTATGAGTTCACTAAACAGGTAGACTGTTTGATTCCTTGAACTTGCTGTTTCTAGGAAAAATGATCCAAGAACTGAGTGGTGAATGTCTGTAATCTCAGTACTTGGGAGCAGAGCTGGGAGGCATTTAAATTTGATGCTAGGCGGAGCTACACAGACAGACCCTGTCTAAACAAAGGGAAACAAATTCCAAGAGGAGAAGCAAGGGCAGAAGAAGAGACATTAGCATTTGAGCACATAACAAAGAGTCAAAGACCTCAAAAATGCTGTCTCACCATTCCAGAAAGGAGAACCGGATTCTGAGCTAGCTAACACAAGGGAATTAGAGTTCAGGAAACCCTACTTGAACAACAATGGACTTTTCAGTGGGTAATTCCCCACAACACAACAAGTGTGGCAAGTCAGACTGTGAGAACTGAAGCCCAAAGCCATGTAGAAGGTCGAATACTGTGGTGTTATGGAGTAAGAAACTGATGAGTCAGGGGCTGTCAGGAATCAGAGGAGCCCATCACTCACTGATGAGTGCAGCTCCTGCAGTGTTTGTAAATGTCATGACCTAAAGCAGACTGCCTGGGCTCATTGCTGGCCCTCTTCATGTGCTTATATGACCCTGGAAAGCTATTTAAGCTTGTTGTGGTTGTGTTCCATTTCTCCATCTATTAAATGGGCATAACAATAGCAGCTGTTAGTGAAGATTAAATTAATTAGCCCTGTATGCCAGTAAGAACCTGGTCTGGCACATCATAGCTTCTTACATTGTTAGTTGCTGGTATGTAAAAGTGTGTGTGTGTGTGTGTGTGTGTGTGTGTGTGTGTGTGTGTGTGTGTGTGCAGGTGGCTGTGGAGCCCAGACACATCTGATCCCTCATGAAAATGGAGTGACAAGTGGCTGTGAGTTGCCTCATATAGATGCTGGAAGAATCCGAATCCCCTGCAAGAGCAGTATGTTTTTAACTCCTGGGCCATCTCCCCAGCCCTATATTTTCAATGTCAATTAATGTAATTTCCTCACAAAATTTCTGCTTAATAACCTCACATAATGATAGTGACATACAGACTAGACCCTAAGGTCAGCAACCAACAGGAAAGGGTCATGGGCTCTACAAACCAGATCCCAAGGCCAGCAACCAACAAGAACAGGCCATGGGCAATACAGACCAGAAGCCAAGGCAAGAAACCAAGAGAAACAGGCCATGGCTCTATAGAACAGATCCCAAGACCAGCAATCAACAGCAACAGGCCATTGGATCTATCTGTCCAGAGGTGACTTGGTGTGCAGTTGGGAACCCAGCAGAGGAGATGTGTGTTAGAATGAAGAGACCCTGGCTCATGACCCCTCCATACTAGTCCTCTTTGTCTAATGTTTTTTCAGCTTTTTAATGAGAATTGGAGCCAAATTATCCTAGGGACTTCAGAGCAAACACAAATTAGAGAAACTTAGTTGACATCTGTTTTAAGCAAGTTAAAAAAAAATCACCTCTTATTTAGAATAATACACAATTCAGTGGTTTGGTTTTTTTGTCCCTCCTGGTAACAGAGCCAATCTTATTGTGAGGAGGACAGCAAGGTACACTGGAAAAGGAAAGTCTCCCCAGCGCACATGTGTGAAGTCAAGTGTGAAGATGCCTCCTGAGAGTTCTGCTTGCTCATGTGGTGTGTTCCTGATTTTTTGTTGGAGGGAGCAGGGAGATGCCCGTTAATATGCAGGGTCTGGAAGCATGTAGAATAATCCTTCTAATAATGCTTTGTAGCACCTCTTTGATTGGTGCAAATAGCTGCCAGTCAGAGATCCTGAATGTCTGAATTGGTCTTAGGGGAGTAAGTTTGTTTCTACCCTAAAACTGATCAATTGCATAAAATGTAACAGTAGAAGTATCCAATGGATCCAATGTGCCAGAGTATTGTGGAGAAGACCTGTAATCCAGTACTCAGGAAGCTGGAAGAGAAGGATAGATGCCTATTAGAGGCCAGCCTGGGTTACATAGTTGAATTGTATAGTATTCTGAACTGAATTACATACCAGTGAGGTTCTTTAAAATGCAAAAAAAAAAAGGAAAAAAATCTAAAAAATCTAATATACAGAATGGAGTTGTTGTGAAAGATGCAAACCTAATATGTGGACTCTCAAGACAAGGTGGTGGAGACAAAGAATTTGCAAGGAGGACTATTAGTCACACAGGGAATGCCAAAATAACACACTAGCACCAGAAAACCACGCTAAACCCTGGAACACTTACAGTCAGGTCTGAAGCTGTCACTTCTGGCGGTTCTCTTCACCAACAAACTGCCATTAAAAAATAATAATAATAATAATAATAACTTGAACTACTCCAATAAATTGGCATGTGAATTGCGAAGAGAATTAAATACTGTTGAATGTGTACTCCCCCCAGGCCTGTGGCGCAATGCGTCATCCTGGCCTGTTTTCACTCCTGCCTTTGCAGCTGCAGCATGACATCGATGTACTCGATACAAGGAAGTGGGCTGAGCAACTGCACAGGGCTCACCGGCTGCCATGGAAGCATGTGGAGAAGGGTCCTGTTAAACGCCTTCCTCTCTTTCCCCTTTCTCTCTAGCAATCAGATGAGCTATTTGTCAGGGTGTCCAAATACACAGCATCCCGGGTTCAGGGCCAATGGCTCGGGACAGCATTCTGGGAAAGGATGCCTCTTGGTCTTGTTTGGAAGAACAGAACACTGTGCTGTGGCATCTGACTCACCTGGCTACCTTCACCATGTTGGGTTTGTATTTCTCAATGCTGTTGAGCAGCGCTTTCATGGTCCTCCCAGTTCCAACAACATCCTTTGCAAAAAACAGAGTTCAACAAAGCAATGTGCACAGCATCCTGTCCTTTTCATTTGCAGAGCTATTCCTTAGTCATAAAATGCACATTAATTTCAAATGCCAACCAACAGGAGTCATCATAGGAAGCAGAGTCAGTCATGTGTTCATGGGCATATCATTTGGAGGCTGGAGACTGTGCTGGTGAATATTATGTTCTTGCATCCTTCAGCTGTGTAGAAGGATTCATTCAGTTCAGCCACTAGAGAGCTGGGCCCTCCCTCACTGAGTGTCCCCAGACTCATGCATGCACAGTCAGGGACTAAATTTGGCCCGGAGGTTACATTTCTTAAAACAAAAGACACATGAATTTTCATGGACATGGGGTGTACATCTGAATACACTGAAAGGATAAACACCTCCTTGGTCTCCCTACTCCTTAGGGGATGCCGTGGCTGGGAGGCTAAATGTGTCTGGGCAGCAGCTGGCGACAGCCAGGAGTCCCAAGCTCCTGGGCTGCCGTGAGCACAGGGTCTCCGCTGCTGATGATCTGTGGATGCACAATTACCCGGAACTGGCGGCTGCAATTTATTGTCCTCCTGACAGAATTCAGCTGCCAGGAGCTGATGATGAACACAACAGGTCTGAGGCTAGCCAGGGTCTGGTGACTCATTTGGCTGGAGGGTCTACTCCCTGAGTTGTGTGGAGCCAGAGCTGTGCATACAGGACACAATGACAAATGTGGAACAAAAGCCTGATGACAAAAAGATCCTCTGGGTTTTTGGTGGCTGATAAGACACCATGCTTCTTGAGGAAGCATGGCTATTTTACTGTGGTACTCTGCTGCAGTCACAAGACAGCCTTTCTGTTTCTCTCGTAACAGAAAAACAAAAACAAAAAAGACCCACCACCACCAAAACCCCATAACTTTCCCTTGGATTGTCATGTTAATTGATGGAATTTATGATTTTTGAAGCTTGTGAAAGGATTAAATCCATTAGAGGTCATTGGGTGAGGAGAATTCTAGCCTTAATTTTCCTGTTAAATAAATAACAATAAATGTATTGACTGGTTCTACAAGCTAGTTTACTCTCTGAACAACTGTTTGGCTCATAAATCCATGCAAGAACAGACTGTGATATATGTGAGATTATATGTAAAACAGGACCAACTACCAAATAGTCATTGTAAAGTGTTGGTTTTAAATTATTTGAATCCAGTGGCTATAGTTGGCTTCTGTTAAACACATTTAAAGACTTGACCAGTATGATAAGCTAGCATTTGAAAACTCACCATTAGATTCTTGTCAGTTCCAATACCAAAAGGAAAGGTCAGCTTACCTCAACAATGAGGACATTCTGGAGGGAAATAAAAAGACAAAAGACCCAATATTTCATAATATGATTTAAAAAAAAAAAAGCTTGGGCCACAAAATAAATGCAAGTTTTATTTATAGTTGGAATTTCATAATGTGCTAAGTAGATCTTCCTTATTCTATAAGTCCAAACAATTAGAGTAAACCTAAGTATCCCAGATTCATTTTAACATCCCTGTGGAAATACCTGATGTTGCAATTTTATTGTCTGTACTCATGTTAGTAGCAGGCTCATGTCAGACCTCCTTGCCTGTTTGAAGCAACTATCCACAAAATTATGACATCTCAATAGTGCCATGTCCTTCTGTCTCCCATCTTTGGGATGCCAAGCTCACCAGCAGGAAAGGCAGCTAACATAAGCTACATCATTAATGAAGTGCAGATGATCATATACTTAAATGTGACAGCCTATTCCTATGTAGCCACCCAAACCCTAGATATATCTGCCCTTGGGTTTTCAACCCTGAAGAAATGGAGTGGGGATGGGTGGGGTGGGTAATTGAAAGAGCTCTGAGGGGCCTGCTCTGTGTTTTACTGACATAGTCAGATCCCTTGCTATATGCTCACTGGCATTCATCGACTTTCCCTTAAGAAACAAATTATATTTCCTCCCAATTTCTTGTTAGATAGTTTCTTCCCCCACTAGACTTTAAACTTCATGTAGTGGGAAATTGTGTTTGTCTTGTTCACTGGTGCATTCCCAGACCATTCTGCATTGCCTGTGTGCAGAAGCAACAATTATTGTCTAAAAGAATGAGGACTGTTAAGCTTATCAATGAAGTAAAATGAAACAATTAATTGGATTAGTAGTAATATGTCAATGCTGCACACCAAATTATGACTATGATAATATACCATTCCAATCACTAACTGGGAAGAATATTCCTTGAAAGTAATAGGGTTTTATTTTAAGCTTTTAAATACTTTTACTCTTTTTTATTTTTGTGGTAATGTGTGTGGGCACATGTGCCAGCTCCCTGATCTTTCATTCATCCTTGATTAAGTAACTGTAATATCAGAACAAACCATTTAATGAATAAAAATATTAACAGTCACCTACCTATACACAAATACTGGTAAAGTTATATTTTACAATCTATGTCAACCATTTCTGGAAGTGCTTTTCTAATATATATATATATATATATATATATATATATATATATATATATATTTTTTTTTTTCTTATTTTACATATCTATCCCAGTTCCTTTCCCTCCCTCCCTTCCTCCCATCCCCTCCTCCACAGGGAGGGTGATGCCTTCCAGGAGGAATCATCAAAATCTGTGGAGTAGGGGTCTAGGCCCTCCCTCCTGTCTCTAGGCTAAGGGAGTATCCCTCCATGGGGAATGTGCTCCCAAAGTCCTTTCGTGTACCAGGGATACATCCTGGTTCCACTGTCAGAGGTCCCGTAGACTGCCCAGGCCTGAGACTCATGTTCAGAGGGTCTGAGTCGGTGCAATGCTGGTTTCGCAGTTATCAGCCTGGAGATCCATGAGTTCCCCCTTGGGTATAACATTCTTATTAAACCTATTTATTAAGAATATTAACTTTCACTTGGGAAGCAGAAGTGGGTCTCTGTGAGTTTGAGGCTAGCCTGGTCTACAAAGTGAGTGCCAAGACTGTTACACAGAGAATCGCTGTCTTGAAGAAAAAAGAATATTAATTTTCTTATCAAGATGAAAGGCTGTATTGTCTACTCTCAAAGCCCTTGTATCATTTCCAGGCTACTGTACATTAATATCATGCATGTGGCTTAGCCCATCAGATACTCTAAAACTCACACTAGCAGGAATCCCTTTAGTGTTTCCAACATGGCTTGCTATGGCCTTTGCCCTCCATCTACAGCACTTAACTTAGACCTGTATTTTCAGTGTGATTGAGGCTTGACCAAACCTAGAACTAAGGAGGATGCTTAGAAAATGCTGGGGTTGATTGAATTTCCTTGTTCACCAAACCTTTTTGGTTCAATTATGTAAACCAATACATTTCCAAAATATGTTGGTATGCATTATTGTCTAATTAAATAGGGAGCCCTGAAAATAATTGTCTGTCTGTCTTCCTCTCTTTCCCCCTCTCCCTCTTCCATTTAGAAACTATGTAAAATAGATGCCATCTTTGAAAAAATTAATCACAATTCCAAGACTGTAAGTAGGAAGTGGGACTTGGATGTGTACTGATTCGGAGATACATTGTCAAAATCATTCCAACATACCTGAAGTTTGAAGGTTTTAAAGAAAAAATGCCACCTTTCCACCTTCCCTCTTCTCTCCCCTCATGCATGTTGCTGTAAGAGGTAGTCACTTTGAACTCCACACTGCCTTCCTGGCTGGAATGCCTCTATTTTTCATACATGCAGATACTGCACATTTCTAAAAATATATGCAGTTAAAAAAAAAAAAAAAAAGACAAACCCTTTTTTGTAAGGCTGAGATTGAATGCATACCAGGCAAATGTTCTAGCCTCCTCCTGATATATTTACCAACATGTCTTATGTAGATAATTTGGTTTTTAATCATACTCAAATCATGTTTGAAAACAGAAAACCTAAACATTTCCCTCTTCATAGCTTCCTTCCCTTCCCTCACCCCCATACACTAGGTAAGCAAGCGCTCTTCCGCCAAGCTGTACCCCAGTCCTGAATTTCCTTAAGTTTTTGATGTGTATTTAACTTTAAAGAATTTAAATATATTTGTGTACTTGAAAACAATATTAAACTTACCATAACATTCTCTATTTTATACAACCAAAATCTCACATCTAACAAAAAATGAAATTCTTAATACCACATAAAGCCAACCACAAGTTCATATGCTTCCAGTTGTCCCTAAAATGGCCTTTGTAATTTGTCTGCTCAATCTAAAACCACACATTGGATTCCACTGTATTTTGAATGTGTTCTCCACAGTTCTTGCATTGAGAAATGAATCACCAGTATACATTAAGGTGAGGCCTGACAGAGGTGATCCAACCATGTGTTCTGCCCTCAAGAACAGAGTGCTGCCATCATTTCAGGAATGAGATAGCTGTCTTAATAGCAGATTGCTATGAACTAGAGAACTACAAGACTGCTCCCAACTAACAATTTGAGCTTCCGTGGAAAGGCTATCATAAATGCCCTTCCCGGAGAGTGAGATCAACAACTAACTTCTCCATGGAGTCCTCAACTAATGCCTGTTGAAAACAGGACCAAACACCCATACATAAACACTGAGTCGAACTAGAACCCAGATGCAGATGGAGAGGACAAGACCATGGGGCAGAAACACATACAGACAGCTTACCTGAACAAGGAGGAGCTAATGGCCACCAGACTGATAGCTGGGAAGCCAGCATGGGACTGACTCAGGCCCCCCTGATTATGGGTCTCAGCCAGAAGGACTGAGCAGTCAAAGAGACCTCAGACAGTGGAGCCAGGATGTATCCCTGGTTCACAAAAGAAGTTTGCCAACATATCCCCCATGGAGGGATAACTGCCTTAATCTAGAGACAGGAGAGAAGCCCTAGTCCCTACTTCACAGTACCTGTCAGATCTACATGACCCCAACTGGATGGCATTCCCCTACATATGGAATTGGGGTGGGGGGATGGGAGGGGAGGGTGTTTAGAGTGCATGTGAGAGGGCAGAGAGGGTAAAAAGGGAGGGAAGAAAGGAGGGAGGGAAGGGAAGGAAGAAGGAAAGAAGATGGAGGACAAAAAAGGAATAATTTTGGCTTATTTCTTTCACTTTCTGTAGCTCATTTTCTTATGAGACATCATCTCCATCTATCTTTAATGATCTGCAATTCTTCCCTAACCGACCTTTCATTAATGTCTACCGCTTTTAATTTGCTCTGAGCAGTCTACTAAAATTCCCACTTTCTGAGTGGGCAACCTTCGGGATTTTTTTCAGAACTCTCTGTGCCTCCAAAACACTTCCCATCTGATAACTGTGATCGCTGAATCTGAGATGTTTGCCAATTACTGTCTTAGTCATCTCCTCACACCTAGCTCACTTCCTCCCAGAAAGCCAGTAAAAATCTGCGGGGGCTGTAGGCAAAAATTCTCTAGTGGCTCTCTAGCCTCTGGTGTGGGGTTTTGTTGCTATTTCAAGGTCTGAGCAAAACCCATCCCATTGAGTGTTCCTAACGAAGAAGGAAGCAAGAAGGTAGGGAAGAATTATGCAAATAGAAACGATTTTTTTTTTTTTTTAATGATGTCTATTCCTACCTTTAACCGTTGAAAACACAAAGCGATCAACACTTGACTGTCTCAACAGCAGCAGCAGGGGTTTGTGGGTGTGGTCACCCTCAGAGGGATTGGCCTGGCAATGGTGGGCTGGAGGGTGGCTGCTGAGGAGTGTGAATATAAATCCCACAGAGAAAGGAATGTCGCTCAGCATTTCATTTTATAACTGACAAAATTGCCAGAGTCATCCATCAGTGGGCATCTCCACTATTGTTCTCAGCCTAGTCAGAGGCAATAAAAAGGAATGGTTTAAACAGTTAAGGCAGCCAAGGTGGTGGTGGGGGGTGAATTTTGGCAAGTTTCAGTGCTTCATTCTGGCATTTGATTGGAAACTTATTTGGGGGTGGGGTGGGGTGCTTGTCCCCTGAAATCTTGCGGGGGGGGGGGACCTGCACAGCTGTTGTCTTCACTGCCAGATCTGGGCCTGCTTCCCTGCCTCTCTGGTTTTCTTTCACCCTTTCAGGGGGTTCTCTTCAACATGAATAGAATCTACCTGCTTTAATGGAGACACACATTTTATGAAGTGCCAGGATTAAATCAACCTGGGGAAGAAGAAAATGAGAGCGAGAGAGTGCTGTGCCGACAGCTTAAAGACACGGAGTAAATGCTTTTAAGCGCCAGAGGTGATTGAACAGAACCGGTGAGGGCTCGGTTTTTTTTTTTTTTTTTTTTTTTTTTGCTCAACAGCAATGACCTATTTAGAACCGTGACTCAGCCAGTCAGCCTCCCTTGAAAGTGAAAGAAGGCAAAGAGGAAAAGGAGAAAGACAGAGTCCTTTCTCTCATTTAAACTCCAACATCTTAAGCGGACCCCAGAGGACCCAGAGCTGTTGGTAACACACAAGGCAGAGCTGAAAGGGGGGGGGGGCTGCTTCCATGTGCTCCCGGAGGTGGTTCTTCCGCAAACGGTGTAAGAACCATGTCTATGCCTTCCTCTTCCTTTTTGCAGCGGCCCTTGCTTTGCAGCTTTGCACACAAGCAAATCCTCAGGGTGGGTCTGTTCCTCCTCTCTCTTGCACTTTCTTCACTCTACTTTTTTATGCATATTACATTAATTTATTAAAAGGATATTAACTTAATTAGTTGATAGATTTTTTTTCTACAATATACCATACTTACATTCTCCACCCCCCCCCCCCAAGCAGCTCCATAATGTCACCTTTGCCTAAACTCAGCAAGGTCAACGCTATTGAGACAGTCTACTCTATAAACCCAACCCAACCACGTTTGCAGCTCATTTATCATTTCCTTGTTCAGTTCGTTACTTGTTTCCTTAGTCATTCATGGCCAGCCCTGTCCAGCTTCCCTACATTCTCTTTCTTCCCCCATTTGAAATCTGCTTCTCTTTTCTTTTCCTTCTGCCTTACTCCACCTTCTCCCAAGATTATAATTCCAAGAATCTTTCTTCTTCTTTTCCAGAGAAAGGGATTTCTGGAATGACTCAGGAAGTTATTCTTGAGGTGCTCAGCATTGAGGGAGAGAAGCCATACCTAAATTCCGGGTAGGGTACTAACATGATAAATGCAAATTTATTGAATGATGATTGTATGATGAGCATATGAGAAAGCAGAAGTTGGTGAACTGTAACAACCTTGCCACTCAATGCAGGTGTTTATTTCAGTGTTAGACTCTTCTACAACCACCAGAACAAGAGCCCTGTAAGTGTTGAGTGCTTTATGCTCTTAAATTAGCTCTGGCTCACACACAGTCTGCATCATTGGGAAGAGATTCTGGATTCTGGAATTTATGGGATTTCTTTGTTGCCTTGAAAATTCTTCTTGGGCAGACAAGACTGAACAGGTGAAGGGTTGAACATAAACTGTCTTCCCAAAAGCTCCTGTGTGGAAGGTTTTGTGCCCAGGTGGTGGCACTACTGAGAGGTGACTGTGTCATGAGGACCTAACTTCATCAATATGCTATTTGGAAGTGGCGCCTTATTAGAGGCAGAATGGTACAGGGACATGTCTCTGATAAGAGTTGTATGTCCTGCTTCAGAAGACTCCCCCTCTCTCACCCAGCCTTTCCTGTCTTTCCATGCCTTTCTACCATCATGTTCTGCCTCACCATATGACTAAAGCAATGGAGCCAAACGGGGCTGAGATCTCTGAAACTGTGAGCCTCTCTTTAGTTGTCTTCTCGAGTATTTTGTCATAGGTCCTTATAAGGAAAAGGACATCCCTAAAGTTAAATGAAAATTTTATTTATTTTTTTCCCCAGTAGTACTTGCCATCCAATCTAGGGACTCGTGAGGGCTAACCCCCAACTAGGCAAGCACTCTAGCTACCACTGCTACACCCAAGGCTAGGCAAGTACTCTACCACTGAACTACATCTTCAATTAGGCAAGTACTCCATGTACCACACTGCTACACCCTAGGCAAGTACCCTACCACTGCTATACGCCCAGCTCCAGTTATTTTCACTCCCCTATCCTTAGCCATGCAGCATTCACTTCTTCCATCTTCCTTTTTAAGTTTCATCAGTACTGAAGCCTTTTGCCTTCTCTTGAACACTCAACACCTTTCTCCTCCAGCCCTAAACAAAATCAGCTAGTTTGATGTGTCCTTTCATAGCTACCTTCATTAACTTTTGTTGCTCTCCAAACCATTCTCTGCAAAGCAGCCAAAGTGTTCTTAAAATACAAGTTGGATCACATCACTTGCCACCAGAGGCCTTGCCAAATTGGCTTAGATTTAGCATTCTCCTCTGCCATGTCCTTGCTCAAAATTAACTGAAACTGTCTTTCTGATTTCTACATGAGATGATGCACTCACTGCTTATCCAACATTTATTCCAACCCTTGATGGACCAGGCTGTGTATGTATGATGCTGGAGATGAGATGGCAAACACAGTGATCTCTGCCCACTTCTCACTGACTTTCTGGTGGGGAAAGGCAAATAAAAATGGGGCTCCTAAGTAAGTGCTAAACTGTAAACTGTAGGAAGGGCTCTAAGGGAATTGGGCTTTCCATAGATGTATACTGGGCTGGGGGATGGTAGAAGAGCACATCAGGTATCAATTCCTGATGGCTTTGCAGGGAGGTCTTGCTGTACAGAGCAGATATTGGGGTTCAGGAAGAGGAAAGTGGGTTCCAGAAAGAAGGCACAGCTTGGTAGGAAAGATTTAGCTAGTGAGGGCCCAGTGTCCTGAGGCCAGTGAAATATGACAATGTGGTGGTGGGGGCAGCCAGGTCAAGCAGCATTTATTATAGCCAGGAATTTGGCTTATATTTATGAAGCATCAGATGAAGGCTTGCTAAGTAAACCACAAATAAGTCAGGTAACCAGTGATGTCCCCAATACCACACAAGACAAAGTTACAGAAAATATGTTTGCTATATACTTATACTGAATATTTAGTCAATATTTGAAGTTCAAATTTGACTGGGCCACTTTTTTTTTTTTTTTTTTTTTTTTTTTGTTAAGTCTGGCAACTGCTAATTAAGAAGCCACTAAAAGGTTTCAATTGGCAAGTGTGTGGCCCAGTTTGTATTTTAAGAAGATCCCTTGGGAGGTTTTGTGAATAATATTTTGAAGCCTACCAAGAGTCAACTGGATGCTGAAGTTTGTTAGCACCCAGGTGATGGCAGAGTGCGTCACACTGGCTCTGTATACAGGTACAAAAAGTCCCTCTAAGAGACAAGCTCTGCCTGAAGGGACCAGACCCTCACCTGGCCCCATGCTTTTTAGCAGCCATAGCAGGCTGCAGAAAAGACCCAGTAAGAGGCAGGCCTCTGACTCAGCAACATGTGTTGAACTTCCTGACCTTGCCCAATTTTCCTGTCACTAGGAGGTCAGATACCCATCATATGGCAAGAAACCAATCAGAAGTTAGCTGGCGGGCTTTGGATGTGCTTTACTGTAAAAGTGACATACAGAATATAGCAACTGCACTGGGAGGGCCTATAGGCCATAGCAACCAGTTGACCAATCAACACAGGGCATGTCACCCAAGTCTGGAAGTGCACCAATCTTGAGACTATTGTGGACTCCAGACACTCCCCTTGCTCTACCCCAATAAATTCCCTGCCCCTCAGTCCCTCAGGGTCCTTCCTGCTCCATCCCCTGTGTCAGATGGACAGAGGAACCGAGTTGATACAGTTAACTGGTTAATTGATTAAAGAAACCTTTACTTTTTGCATTGGAGAGTCCACTCCTTGGTGGTCTATTTGGGGTCTCGAGAACTTGGCATAACATGCCTGCTCCCACTCTTGTTATCTTGTTCTTCTGAAGAGGCAGGCAGGTCTTTGCCTCTCCCTTCAGCTCTCCCCTCTCTCTACCTCTCTCTCTCTCTCTCCTGTCTTTCTATTTCCTTCTTCCCTTCCCTCTTTCCTTTCCCTTCCCTTCCCTCACTCCATTTCCTTCCTCCAACAAAACTTCCCACACAAGCTTGGTCTGGTCTGGACTGGTCTGGTCTGTATGGTGTGTTTGTTGCTCCCCTACCTTGGTTTACACTCACGTGCCATATCGTGACAAAGTTCAGGAAAGCAAGTTGGGCTCAGAGGGTGGTTCAATGGATGTGGTGGGTTGGGGTGGGATGTCCAGTGCCTTGCAAACCTTGAAGTGAGAAGAGATCATCTAGGAGGTTGCAATCAGGAGTTCTGGTATGGCTCCTGGGATTCTGAATTTCTAATGAGCTCCTAGGTAGTCTAATATGGACCTAGGTAGTGCGGACCTTGAGCCAGAAAGCTCCTAGAAATAACTATGGTCCCAGAACCATATTAGGCCTCATCCCTGTTTTTGCAAACCAAGTTTTATTGGAACAGATCCATTTGCTTCAGCATCACCTCTAGTTGCTCTCATGCTACAACAGAATTGATTAGCTGAAACAGCGACTGTTAGTCCACACTCTCTAAAATATTTATATTTGGCTCTTTGTAGAAAACCTTGCTTGCCTAGACTATACTTTGAGAAATAAGGGGTTAAGACTAGGAAGACAGCTGGGAAGGTAAAATGCAGATGAACACCCAGACTAGCTGAAGATCTGGTGGTTGTGAGGATCATCTTCCCTGCCTCACCTAGCCCTTCCCTCTGTGGGGAGCTAGGCACCTGAACTTCAGTCTTTAGAATCGAGAGAGGTTGTCAGTTGTGGACTGGCTAGTCATTGTTGGTTTATCTTAAAAGGTTTTGTCCCAAGGGGTCCTATGTGGCACCTGTTTAAACATATAGAAGTGTTTCTTTACTAACAGGAGGGTATAGATATAATTAGATAGCATTGGGTAGCTTGAGGGAAACTGTCTTGCCAGCAGGTCGTTGAGGTTGTATCCTACTTGTATGCTGTCCTCCTAGTTGTTCACCTTTCCCTCTGAATGCACGCTAGCTTTGATCTCTCAGTAATTTACAACAGGAGACACCAAAAGCCAAGACCTGCCAAGCCTTCTGCCCACTCCACCGCTGATAAGAAGCCATTCCCCACTGCCATCCCCACCCCCAACCTTGTCTGTAGGTATGCTTGTCTGTAGGGAAAATCACTTCAGAGCAAAATGGTAGGAGAGAGGAAGCCCAAATGGAATCCTTTAAGAGTTGTCATTTTGACAGTCCTCTCAACAAAAGCACAAACAAGATGCAGACGGTGTGTGGTGCTAACTGTATGGAAAGAACTAAACTAGAATGACTTACAGAACTCTTCCAGGCTGTTAAAAGCTTTGGATTTCAGGAAACTGCTTTGAGTGGTTTAGCTTTTCTAGGATAGTTCCTGCTGTATCGTAGTACTGTCAAAAGATGCTCAGTAATGTTAGCCAGGTCACTGCAGCTGCCACAGAACAGAACTCACTGCTCCTGGAACCCATGAGGCTGTCTTCAAGGGAAGAAGAAACTGTTTTTCTAGTCAGTGTCCATGCAGACCGGTAGCGTTCTAAATATTATGATATGCATTTTTATTAAATGCGGCTGCTGTTCTGCTTTCCCCATCCAGGGAATTGTGTAACGGTAACAGCTGCCAAGGATGAGAGATTAAAGCATTTCTATTTAGAAAGCTGAAGGTTTTTTTTTTGGGGGGGGTAGCGAGGGGATATTCAGGCTAGATCAGGATAGGTGAAGAGAAACAAATTCTGCAGTTGCTGGTTGCTTTCACTTCCAGTGAATCTGCATTTCCAATCACTCCACCAGGATCATCCGTTTTGTAAAGCAGCCCTCCCTTGGAAATCCTGGAATTTATGTTAGAATCCTTTCACTTCATAATTAGTCAAGGACAAGTTTGGAACTCCAAATAAAAATAGGGTATTTCTCCCCCTACTCATCCCCAAAGTCTAGTGGGTTTCACTCTTTGTGTGGGTGAGGGTGTGGGTGGGGCTGTAGGAATGGGGTGGAGGTGGGGGTGGGCCTGTGTGGATGTGGGGGTGTGGGTGGGAGTATTAGCCCTTCAGCAAAGAACTAAAAAACACCATATTGTACATTTCCATAAACCTGATTAAATGCCTTACCACAGTGCTTGCTGCAAAGCAACAGACAGACACTCGGACAAAAGAGAAAGCTTCTTTGGGGGGTAGAGGTGACTCTGAGGTGAGCAGAAAGAAGCCCAGCAAGGGCCCAGGGTTTTGTTATCTGAAATAAGACTGGACTTGGAAGCCTCAAGGATACAGTCTGCAGGCCGTCCTAGAAGATTTCTTTCTATTGGCTGTGTTTTGGACAGGAGAATAAAGGGCCTCACACATCTATTTGCATGAATTAGCAAACCCGGGAGAGCTTGTGAAAAGCATTTGGAGCTCTGACCTGACATAAAGATCACATAAGATGTGCCCAGAAGTGTACGTCTCCTGAGAAGTTACATTAACAAACCTTTCCATCCAGTGTTGTAAGGTCCTCGCCTCCTATGATCTGCATTTCACCCATGGACCGGTCATTCTGTGGAAATCAGGGAGTGGGGAGAAAAGGAAGACAATGACTTCTGTGCACAAGAAAACCTTAAAAACACATTTTCCCATCCCCTTGGTTAATGGGGATTGCGCCTTGCAAATACAGTGCACATAGCTAGCAAGGGCTCATGGTTGCCTATGGTTACCAAGAGCCACTTTCCTGCAGGCTCTTGAGACAAAGCCAGCTAATGACTGGCTGTCAGGGAAAGACTGTAGAGGGGGATGGACAGCTAGAGAGAGGATAGATAGACTTAATACACCATAGACAGTACCTGTCCTGAGGTAGACAAATAGAAAAAGACAGCCATTTGTGGACTTCACTGAGGTGAGGGGGTTGGGATGCTGCAGGAGCAACTTCCACTAAGCCCTGGCTGTGGGTTGCAGTGGAGAACAATCAAATTCTGATTTCATAGGAAATGGGGCCCTCATCTATTCTCTGTCCTTGGGAATTCAGCACTTCATCTGATGACAAGAGCCATTGCAACAGACCATGGAATCAAGGAAGATTGGTCTTCTGATGTGAGTGACAAAGTCTCAGGACCCTTTTTTAGCTCCGAGAATGTGAGAACCAGGGAGATTGTTTGAAAATCCTAATCTTCTAAGAGTGAGTTTATCATTCATTTTTCTTCAATGTTTAAGTTTCGAACATTCTGGTATCCTAAGAAAACTTAAAATAACACACAAAGAAACAGCAAATTCTTGCTGTTTTAAAGTGTATCACTTGGGGAAGAACTAAAATGGAACTTGTCTTCTGCTTTTGCCTCTGCCTCCTGACAGACACACATCAGAGAACTGAAGCAGACCGACTCAGCCAGTCTGGTCCATGACCAAAGCAAGAATGTGGTGATGTTGCAACGCCTTGATACAATGATAAACTTGAGAAGACAATCATATGTGTGCCTTGCTGAAGCAGGAGATGTCCTGTTACCTACACAGACAGCTATTCCGTTTGTCAGTCTAGCTGTCTCTTCCCTTATCTTGACAAGGGCTTCCCTCATTGTGGAAGAGTTCATCCCATAGAGGCCAGGCTTAGCAGTGCCGAGAAATCAGCCCATCTGGAGGCCACTGCCAGCCTTAGAGTTTCTAGTCACTCAAGACAATACCTGGAGGAATTTTCTTGCGCTGCCTTGAGTTGGATTCTGCTGCCTACAGGTTGCAATCTGTCATGATACAGAGTTACTTTGTCTGGGGATTGGTTGCCTGGGAAAGAAAAAACAATAGCCCAAACACCAATCTGACAATTCTGCCAGTGAAATACCTTTGTCTGACCAAAGGGGGGAAATAAATAAATAAATAAATAAATAAATAAATAAATGGATCAAAAGTGGAGAAAGTGGAGAGAATGAGAGACCTTAAAAATGTTCACTTTGGTCAGGCATCGGTGGCACATGCCTTTAATACCAGCACTTGAGGCAGAGGCAAGCAGATCTCTGTGAGTTCAAGGCTAGCCTGGTCTACAGAGCGAGTTCTAGCACTGGGGAGGCTGAGGCAATTGGTTCTCTTTGAGTTCGAGGCCATCTGGGTCTTCATAGTTAGTTCCAGGACAGTGAGACCCTGTCTCAAAAGACCCAAATAAATAAAAGAGTCACTTCTACTTGCTAAAGTATTTCCGCTTAGTGCAGCATTGAAGGGAACATCTAAAAGTGAACCACTGAATTAGATAATCCTTGAAAGAGTGTGATCCATGAAAGAGAGGAACCACTACAACCTAGACTTCTAGTCTTTTTTTTTTTTTTTGTACTGGTAATCCAATTGCCTTCTAAAGCAGTTATGATAGTGGCTAAGAACTTGTAAAACAGTATCAAAGGAAGGCTGGAGAGTCAGCTCAGCAGTTAATTGCTTTTGCTATAATCAAAGAGGACCCAAGTTCAGTTCCCAGACCCCACATGCAGAAGCTCACATTAGCAAGCAGTTCCAGGGCATCTGACACCCTCTGTGGCCTTCAGGGACACTCATACTTAGGAGGCATACACAAATACATATACCAACATCTTAAATCTTTAAAAAGTGTCGAGAGAGAATGCTTTCTTGTCATTTATGGGGACACAGAGACACAGGACTCAACATGGGATGATCTTTGTATTAGAGTGGGCTATTCTGTAACCAGGAGAAACACAATTTCAGGTCAGGGATAATCATAGCTGGACGCAACCACAAACCACAAGGCAGCACGTACTATGTGAGATTTGGATTAACGGATCAGAGTGCATTTTGAAGTAATTCTGTTATTCTACCCACTCTGTCTAATGTTTATCTCTATCCTGTTGGTATTATATTTGTTTGTTAAAAACAGAACAACAACAAAAGCCAAGGACCATCAGAAAACTAAACACTGAATTCAAAGTTGCACAGCATGCTGCCAAGCGAGTCTCATTTACAAAGGCCTGTCTTAGTCCAAGTTCCTAAACATGTTTTTAATATTAGATTTGTCCTTAACCCATCTGGAAGTTGTATTTTCTGAGTGTGTATATAGTCAATTATCCCAACACCCCTTACTGTATTATTATTTTCCCCTATGGGCTGGAAATGCCCCTTTTTAAAAAATCATATTTTTTATCCTCATGTAAAAGTGTCAGCTGCTATATTTTTCCAATCTAGCATGCCTGTTCTAGTATTAATTAATGTGATATGCTCAATTAATTAACTTGACTTGCCAATTAGTTATAAATAGGAACTAAGTAATTAGCCTTTTCCTAATATTAAAATTCTATTCTTGTAATGGTCACAGTTTTTAAGGACGTCTTTATTAATATCTAGTAGGGTCTCCCCCCCTTTTTTTCTGTCTCATGTCTTGGTTATTTTTGTTCTTGCTCTTTCTCCTTCCAGTGGGATGTTTTGAAGATCAAATGAATTGATTGGTGTGGAACACTGGGAACAGAGAATGACTAGCCCCTGGTCCACCTGACCCTTACAGTTGCTGTTGGGATGGCAAGCACTCTAGTACTGAAACCATGTTGACAGTTTGGTCTCCAGCTTGGAGGTCTGGGGATGTGGTAGGACCTTTAAGAGGTGGAGTTTAGCAAAAGTAGAACATGTCTCTGGGAGCTTGTCCTTGAAAGTGACACTGGCACTCTAACCCCCCCCCCCCAACTCCCTCTCCTTTCCTGGATGCAGGGCCAGAGGGATCACTTCTGTGCTGCCTCCATAATGTGATGCTTCACCACAGGTCCAAAGGCAATTGAGGCAGTCAGTCCTGGACCAAACCCTCAGAAGCCTGAGGCAAAACGAACCCTTCCTGTTTGTAAGCTGGTTATCTCACGCATTTGTTACAATGGTGGAAAGCTGATGATAACTAAACTTCGTGATCATGCTTTCCTTTTCAATCCATTGGGAAATGGGCTCTTCCCAGGCACACGAGGCTCTGCAGCTCCCCTGGTTTAGTGACTACAAAAATAAGTGGGTTTTCTTTTCTTTTTTTGTCTCCTGAGACAGAAAAGGGAACCGAGAGATCCAAGTTCTCCATCTGTAGGCTTTTGACCAACCTTGTGTGGTCATCCGGTTCAGCCCTTACTCCAGCATTTAAGATGGTAGCAGTAGCGACAGCCTCTTGAGCTTTTAGGAAGCTCTATGGCCGCTGCTGTCAGCTCCTCACTTGCCACTGAGGTTCCTCTCCATAGCATTGAGCTGGTCACTTTCTCTAGTCTGCAGTGCCAGTGATCTTCATCAGCCTGTTCCTTTTCTAAGCTTAAATGCTGACCTCCCCTGCCCAGGGAGGACTTCTCTTTCTCCTGTCAGTCCTCACGGGCAAACATTTTATTTCTTTGAGATCTCATTGTGTTAGAGTCAGAAAAAAGATCTCCTGGTAGAAAGAATAGGATCTCTAGCCTGAGTGGAGACTAACATTCCAGTCAGCCAGGTCATTCACTTGGATAAGGGACCACACCTAGGAAGGTGAGCTCAATGGCACAATAATGAGTACTTTAATGAGATGTTTTATTTTCCTTCTCTTATCCCCACCCCTAGTGCAATAGCTTGCAAGACCACAGCTATATAGCTTGTAACTCTCCTCTGTGTTCCTTAACGCTTTGAGTTTCCCCAGATTTGGATGTCCTTATCTTCCTCCAATGCCTTCCTCTATGCCATGTGGCTGCTTGTCAGCCATGCATCCTGCCTCCATGCCAACATAAGCAGCATGGCCTCTTTTCTTTCTTCTCTTTTCCATCCTCTTCCTCCAGGCAGCAGCTGGTGTTTATAGGTGGCCTGCTTTGCTTGTTTGTTTGTTTTAAAGTGCTAACAAAATTGTTTTTGGAATTCTGCATGGGTCTTTTATTAACAAGACCAAGAACCTGAAAAGGAGGATATGATTTCCTGCATACATATCAACTCTAGCAAGGCTTCAGGAGGGAATGAGGTTAATTATATATCCAGTTCACTGTCTTCAACCATGATCTATAGCTAATGGTTCCCAAGAGTCATATGCAAACTAGAATATGCAAACTTGAGCTTACTAGTCAGTACTTCATCTGACGACTGAGTTAGTGTGTTCTGTTGTTGGATCTTTAAAACAGATTTGTGCTAGCCTCATAAAATAGACTGGGTGGTTTCTTCTCCATCCCACAGCATTTAGAAGAGTGTTTTGAATGAATGAGTTTGTCTGCTCCACTAAGATGCAGTAGAGCTCAGAAGAGTTGATAGAGGGTGGCACCATCCCAGATCCACATGGCAGACGTGGTCCCGCCCCTCTCTAGTATTCCTAGTATCGAGAAGCACATAGTGACTCTTGAGGCAAGGAGTGAAGTGAGGTACAATAGCAGAAGTGGCCAAGAGAAACAAACATCACAGTAAAAGCTGATGATAAAGGAAGTGTGAACAGACTAAAGGAAATCTCTGACATTTAGCTCTGCCATTCTTAGAAGAAATATTTGGAAAGTTAGTTTAGGTGACTTGCCTTCCAGGTACTGTTACACACAGCAGGCCCAGACAGCCCATCGAGCATCATGCTTCTGCATACAGGATTGGACAGCTTAGATATTGCTTAGTAAAAAACAAACTGAGGAAGAATAACTACTGAAAATATCCTGCCCTGCTGAAGAACCAGAAGAGGAAAGCCAAGAATATAAATAAACAAAAGAGCCATTCTCTAAGCCATTCATTTTCCAAGTCAGAACATTTTGCTTTGAAACCTCTGTCCTGAGCATCCCCAGCCATCCCCTTCTACAGATACCTCCACTTGTTGCCTGCTCATGCTCACTGCTGATGCTTCAGGCAATGGACAGCTGTGCCGAACAGAAATATTTTATTACATGAAATTTTAATGCTCACAATGTAAAACTTCTAGTTAAGATGTTGCACAGTATTCAAATTGAGTCCTTTCTTTTTTAATATATTTGATACCAAGCCAGATAATGAGGATGGCTGAGCTGTGTCTGGTGTCCCAGTTTTTCAAGCATAGGCCCCCAAGTGAGGTTGGACATGACACTTAATTGGGTCTCTCAGTTCTTTAAACTGCATGGGATGTTACAGCACAACCAGGATATGACACAGAGCCTCATGTGCTATCTGCATCTGTGCCTGATTCCAACTGTGTAGTCTCTCTTGTCTTATTGGATTCAAAGGAAAATGTGGGGTGGGTGTGCCGAATAGTTTCATTACTAAACCCAAAAGGCTGAAAGCTACCATGCTAATGTTTGGGAATTCATTACCCCTTGGCATTGTCTTACCATTTTGATTTTGGTTTACTGTTTATTTATTCATTTATTTTTGTTTCACCGTGTAGCCCTGGCTGGAATGCAAAGTCAGAGATTTGCCTGTCTCTGCCTCCCGAGTACTGGGATTAAAGGCATTTGCCACCACTGCCTGGCAGTTTTCTGTTTATTTAAATGTATTTTGCTTCAGAAAGAGTTTATAAACCCATTTGACCATCTCTGGGGTCAGGGGTGGTAAAAGATAACTTGGAGACAGAGTGAACAGATAACCTGTGTCCACTACCTTGGAACAGACCCCTGGGTTCCAGTCACTGGTGTCCCCCCTTCAACATTTGTTTATGAGACAGGGTTTCTCTGTGTATCCTTGGATGTTGAGGAATTCAATCTATAATCCAGGCTGGCCTCCTTCTCCTAACTGCTGGGATTAAAGGCAGGCATCACCACAGGTTTCACGCAGGTTCCTTTTAACAGGTGTATGAACTTGAAACAATTTAAGCACTCTGCTTTAGTTTTCCTATGCATAAAAAGAGTGTATTCATGGTTCTACCTTGAAGGGTTATCAGGAGGGGGTGGACCAACTCATGTGCATGGAGCATTGGCAAAGGTACCTGGCATGCAGCAGTCAACAACACTTGCAGGGTGTACTCTCTTCTTGCCATCTACCTGCGGTCTGAAGCAACAGCTGCACCTGCTGTTTCCTAACACTGGATTGTGATTTAGTCTTTGTCTGAGTTACTCAATGCACTGAATATGTGTAAACTGTGTACTTCATGGTTGTGGTCCACTGCCGATGACTAGAACCCACAGCTGGGTGGCTGCAACCCGGGAGGCATGTGGTTACGGATGGCATGCTTCCAGTGACACTCTGAGTCATGGTCACCAGTGTTTGGAACAAGTTTGTCTGTGAGTTTCTTTGGAGTTTCTTAGTGACTTCCCAGCTCCTAAACCCATATTCCCGGCACTTTACAGCGATCCACTTGGTGGGCATAGTTTTTATTCCCCTTTGGTATTTTCATCAACAGAAGCACCAGGGATAATGTTTTGAACTCATATTGGTTTCTCTACCCAGCTGTGGATAGATCAGTAGGCCTGGAGCTGGCTGTAATTGCAGCACTCAGGAGGCAGAGGCAGGTGGATACCAGCAAGTTTGAGGCCAACCTGGTCTACAGAGCAAGTTCCAAGACAGCCAAGGCTATACAGAGAAACCCTGTCTCAAAAAAGCAAAAAGCAAAAAAAAAAAAAAAAAAGTGCCTTAAAAGTTTAAAAGTGTCTATGGTGTATATGGCCTGTTGTGCAGTTCAGAGAGTTCAGAGTTCATGTGCAGTATGCATTAGCCCCTGGGTTGGTCTTCAGAACATTAGAAAACATGGTGGTAGGAAATCTAGATGGGATCTAGAATGGGTGGGTAAGTTTCTGATTGTTCCAGATTGGACTATGCTATTACCTTTGGATCATAAAAACTGTTTAAATAGATTCATCTACTTGTTAGCAGAAGAACATTTTCCAAATATCAAAGTGACAGAAAACTTCAATATTCACAAACTTTGGCAAACATTATGAGTCCCCTATTTGTGAACTAAGTCACCACTGCTGATGGATGTCACTGGCTGCAGAGGACCCTGGGTGTCAGGCACTCATCATGGCCTTTGTACTCCAAGCCATGGCTTATGTTTGTCCGTGCCACATCTTGCCATCTTTCTTCACACAGGTTATTATTATTACTTATTTATTTTATTGCACGTATCTTTGTGTGGTGCCTGTGTATGGGTGTTCTCATGTGTGTGCATACATGTGTATTCATACGTGTGGAGGCCCAAGTTTGATGTCAGGTGTCATTTATATCAAGGCAGGATCTTTCACTTGAACCCAAAGCTTGCTGATTCAGCTAGTCTAGCTAGCCAGCCTACCCTTTGAGTGCTAGCATTACAAGCAGGCTGGCAGGCCTGCCTGGCATCTATGTGGGCTCAGGGAATCCCAACTCTCTTCATATTGCATAGCAACTGCTTTACTTACTGCTCTATCTTTTAGCCTGGTAATTCTTAGTCCAATTACCCGGACTTGACTTTTTCTGCGTTCCAACAATGTTCTACACATATCTGAATGTTAGCAAACCATGATAGAATACTGTGGATGCTGAAATTGCCAAGAAATAAGCTCTTCAGGCACCACAACCTATTTCCATCCCATTTGTACCATTGTAGCTAGCACTTGGCAGCATCCAGTGTTTGCTGAGGCACCAGGAGCATGTGGGCACAGACATTTTGCTATATTTTAATACTTCTCCCCTTACTCGTATTAGACAAATGAGAAAGTGCAGGTAGCCCTTGGGTTTTCTTGCTTTCTACTCCTTCTCTAGACCCCTAAAGGAGCTTATTTTCAGAGAGAACAAGTTATAAACAAAACCAAAACCAGAATGATAAACAATTACATGTCAAAAATTATCTGTAAAAATAGGTAGAGGGTTAGGAACAACTCTGACTTTGAGCATCATGGAAAGATTAGGCACATAGACCCACCCATGTACATTTCCTTGTTCTCATTACTATGTATTTTATCACCTTCAAGTCTCCTCAATGTTTTTAAAAAGCTGAAATACAAAAATCCATGTGAATACTGAGCATTAAAATGAAAATTGACTTTTATTACCAATAGTAAATGATTCATTAAAATGCCAAAGCAGCAATAGTAATCAGGAGTTTGAGCATGTGTGTGTTCTACATGCACAGTCAAGTTTGCTTTGCATTCCCTGAATTTCGGGTTCCTAACTTTGTGAACATGATGTGACTTTCTTCCATATCCAAATGGCTTTAAGGACAATGACTTACTAATCCTTTGTGATTGGTGCTCTCTCTACGCTGTCTTCAAGAGGGTTACTAGTTAGCTAAGAGCAATCCCCAATCAACAGAGAAAAGTTCTTGAGAAATAAAGGAATGTTGGATCAGAAAAAGGGGTCACAGCAGTATGAAGTACAGACCAACAGGAATAATGAAGGGCCGCTGAGAAAACAGAGAAGGACGAGAGCAGAAGCAGCACAGCTTCCACTTGGTTCTAGAAAATTTCAGGAAAGAGGAAATGGAGTTTCCAAACAGATCCATGAACCTTGTCTGAAACCTTGGTGCAGGGCAGGATATCCTTCTGTTTTGAACTGTGGTATGGACTTATTGTTTTGATTTAAATTATGGTTTAAAATCATGGAGCAGGACAAACAAGCTGAGCCTCTCCACGCATCTGAATACTCTTTCTGATCCCTCCCCCAGCATGCTAACACACACATAAAGATTACAGTAGAGTGTACCTTAACACATGCATGACCAAATCCCAATAGTGACTGCTTCTTACAATACAATTTTCTGCAGCTTCCTCTCTCCTTTAAATAACTCAGGGAAGATTCCTCACTGTAACTTTAAAAACTAGCTAGATGACTCCTGGCTGGGGTACTTACAGGGGTGAGCTTACTGCTATTATTCTGCCAAATGGACATAGCATGAGACTGTCTTCTCAATGCTGACCTCTCCCTGTAAAATGTGTAGCCCTCCGACCTCATCAGAAAAGGTTCTCTGTGCAATGGATGGTGACTGATGCAGAAACTAACACCTCAAGAGGTCAATGTGCAGAGAATAAGAGACTGTAGGATGTTCAGCCACAAGTGGGACATCTATTTTACACTGTCCAACCCCCACCAAGGTTCAAGGACCGTGGCAGAAGAGGGGTGAAAAGATTATAAATCTCAGAGGTTGGGGAGGTTAAACCAAAACAGTGTCTTCTGGACATGAGAGGACCACTGCTCTCATGAGCTCACAGCCACTGCGGTTGCCTGCAAAGGTCCCACATGGGATCAAGTCAGTCAGCACTAGCTCAGAGTAGGAAGGATCTTCAGGGAAGGAAAGGGAGAGTCAGTTTTCTGTCAGGGTGTGGCCCTGGTAGGTCGACCATGCTCTGGTAGATGCCCCATACCCAGAGCCATAAGGACAGCACAAATTAGAGTCTATGGACCATTAAATAATACTTTTAAAACGAGGACAGAAAGTTGGGGAGTAAAGAGGTGGGGGTCATCTGGGAGGAGTTAAGTGGGGAGTTGGGGGTGAATATGTACACAATGGTTAAATGCTCAAAAAAAAAAAAAAACCCAAACGGTGAAAACATTTAAAAAGAAAAAAAGAACCAGATGAACATTTTTCAAATCCTAAAGCACCTTATATACTTGTGTTAGGATTGCTAGATACGGTGGAGATAAGAAAGGGCCAAGAGAGAACACTAGAGGAAGATGCCTTGCTGGGAAGCATCTGGAACATTCATCTCCTTTAGGCATTTAGACTAGATCTTTTTTCACTCCCACCCAGTTTCTCTAGATCACCTCTAGTATCCCTGCTCATCTCCAGCTGTTTCTAAAGATGCCGTGCCTGCAGAATGAAGTCCCATTTTGTCATGGAAATGTTGAGGCTGCAGTTAGAACATAATGCAAATACCAGAACACAGATGTTTGTTTTTATTCTTTTAGCTATTCTAAGTTTTTTTTGGTTTTGTTTTATTTTTTTTGAGACAAGGTGTCTCTGTGTAGTCCTGGCTGTCCTGGAACTCACTCCGTAGAATAAGATGGCTTCTGCCTGCCTCTGTCCCCTGAGTACTTTGAGTAAAGGTGTGCACCACCACGTCCAGCTCCTCTGAAAGTTCTATAGCTGAATGAGCTTGTTAGAGTTGTGCAAGGTGGACTTGTCTGGAAATGAGTCTCTTCCTTTTCCTGCAGGACTGTTTGTGTTGAGGGTGAGGATGGCGGAAAGAACTGTCGACCTGGAGGACAAAACGGTCCTGTATTTCCAACTGGACACCTAAATCATCAGGCCAGGCCTCCTGGACAACACTGCTCCTTCCTACCTCTTGTCTCAGAAGTAGCACCTGGGTCCCCTCAGCAGACCGGATCTCCAGATGAAGCTGCACTCTGCTCCTTTGGGGCATCACCTGTGCTAATGAGCCTAGATGTTTTTAGCTCAGCCCTGACAAAACTACCTTATCTGCTTTTGGTATTTGGACCTTCAACTACCCTTGCCTCTGGCAAGCCTGATGGTCAGAATCATTAGCTAAGAATTTCCTAAGTGTTAGCTATGCTGGGTACACAGCTGTCACAAATCCCAAGTCCTATGTAATATGATCTAGCAATTATGATATTTACCTGCATGAGTTAAAAGAACCATGTCTGTATAGAAACCTGCACATGGCAGCTTTACTTACAACTGTTAAACATCAGAGAGGTCTTAGTGTAGGTAATGGCACATCTAGACAGTAGACTTGGTTATTTGGTGCTTAGAAGTGAGCTTTCAAGCCATGAAAATACATTAAAAAATTTAAGTGCATATTTCTCAGTGAAAGAAGTCACCCTGCATCACTCTAGCTGCATGATAGGTATTCCAGGTAACACAAAACTGTGGACACAGTTTTAAAAAAGATTAGTGTGTACCAGAGGGTGGGGAGAGGAAAAAACAAGTAGGCAGAGTTTAGGATTTTTAGGGCAGAATCTATTTCATATGGGATTTCAATAGTATTGATGGATATAGGTCACTGTATAATTGGTTAAACCCATAGAATGTTAAATACAAAGTGTGAGTCCCTAGCCAAGTGTAGTGTCACATGTTTTAATTCTAGCTCTTGAGAGGCAGAGGCAGAGGCAGAGGCAGAGGCAGAGGCAGAGGCAGAGGCAGAGGCAGAGGCAGAGGCAGAAGGATCTCTGTGAGTTCCAGTCCAGCCTAGTCTAGTTCCAGATCAGCCAGTGATATACAGTGAGACCTTGTCTCATTAACACCCCACCTCCAAAACAAACAAAAGAGAGTGAGCCCAGAGTGAACTGGATACCGGATAATGGTAATATGTCAACATGGGCTCCCTGATTGCCAGGATGCTGATAAGAGGGGAAGTTTCATGTGTGGTTGTTGGTGGGAAGGTGCTCCTTGTACCTTCTGAGCAACTTTGCAGGAACCTAAAACTGCCCTGAAAACAAGCTATTAAAAATTCCAGCTAGGTAAGGGGAGGGTGAAAGGGCAGAAGGCGGATTTGAGGAGATGGGGAGATAAGTGGGATCAGAATTCAGGATGTAAACTCCACAAAGAATCAATAAAAGGAAAAAAAAAATGTTGCTATGTAAAAGGTACTGCAACTACCTTATGCTAAATAATCTTGTGCCTTAGTTACTTTTTTTGCTACAGTAACCCCAATACAAGGTAGAAATGAGGAAGTCAGGATTCGTGTTAGCTTTATACTTTCAGATTTTCAGTCCATCATGGCGGAAGGCATGGTGGAACAGATCAGTTTATAGTGGCCGGAGTGTGTAGCCAAGGCAGGCAGGAAGGTGGAGAGAACTAAAAAAGGCAGGAAGAAGGAGCTAGGCTGTATGCAAACTTTCCTTCCAGTAGTGGGAGCCCAGGGACAATACCACCCACCATGGCTGTCAACTCAGGAACATGTTTTCAAAACATGGGCCAAGGCAGGGTCATTTCAGATTCAAATTATAACACCTTGCTAAGTAACCTTGCCCAAAGTCTCCCAACTGGAAAGCAATGTTGTTGGCAGGATATACAAAATTTAAGGAGCCAGCTAGAGCAGCAGTTCTCAACCTGTGGCTCATGACCCTTATGGGTATCAAAAGACACTTTCACAGGGTCGCCTAAGACCACTAGAAAACACAGATATTTACATTATGGTTCATAACAGTAGCAAAATTACAGTTCTGGAGTAGCAATGAAAATAAGTGTGTGGTTGAAGGTTACCACAACATTAAAAGGTCACAGCAGTGGAAGGTTGAGAAGCACGGAGCTAGAGAGAAGTCTTGGTGGTTAAGGGTGCCTTTTGCTTTTGTAGGAGTCTGGTGCTTGGTTCCCAGCACCCACATTGGGCAGCTTACAACTGCCTGCAACTGTACTTCCAGGGATTCCATTGTCCTCTTCTGGCACCTTAGACATACTGTGTCGATACAGACAAATGGACATGGACAGAGTCATAAACAGAAGATAACAAGTTTGTAAAAGGATTTCAATTTTCCCTTTCAGCTTGCTGTGAGGTGTCTGCTTGGGGCATGCTTCCCAGCCTCTCTCTCCGGCCTGATCACAATCTACCTTTCCATGTGACTTGATTCTCTACATTCCTTCTCTTCCAGAGCATCCCAGCACGTAGGTGTCACTTGCCCAAATTGTGGGTTGTGTATCTCTCCTCTTCTCCCTTTTCCTCGGCTTTCATCTTCTTTCATTTTTTTCCCCCTCCTGCCCTCCTGTCTTCTTTTTCCTGGTTGCTTCTCTTTTCCAAGACAGTCTATGTAGCCCAAACTGTCCTCAGACAAGATCTTCCTGCCTCACCCTCACAAATGCTGGGATCCTGGAGGGCTCCACCATGTCTGGCCAACAGACTGTGTTCCTAAGGAGCTCCCAGGAAGCAGGGATGCTGCAGGACCAAAGGTCACCCACTGAGTAGCCGGGGTGTATGTCCCACTTATGCCAATCTACTGGCTGATTGAGTACATGCCTTGCATTTTGTTTTATGCCTGCTGGTGCACCATCTGCATAGAATGTCTGTGCAATGTCTCTGCCTGTAAAACAGTAATCACCCAATGATAGTCAGACTGAAGTTTGCTTCATTGTGTACTATTGCCTGACTTCACCTTTTCCATCAGCCTGTTTCTTTTCCGTTCTGTACAGCCTCTCCTTATACAACATAGCTGCATCTGTCCACCTCTGCTTCTTTGAAAGCAACCTGGAAGCAACTGTCCCATAGAGGTTCCTTACCACTAAGAAGGCCCAGCTTTGACATTCACCGTAATCTTTACTTTTTCCCCTTTTTTGGATAATAAAAGAAGAACATTTGGTTCAGCAGATATTTATCAATTTATACTGGGTAAAAGACTTTACACATGACATTTAAATTAGATATCATGATGATACAAAAGGAGAGATGTCATTCCCGCCTTGTAGGACCAAAGGAAAGTCACCATCTTCTACACCATGTTGTTTTCCGTGTACAAGAAACCAGAGTATTCCTACATCCTGGGAAACTAAATTATAATAAAGCATGGGTAATATGCACTTACTAATAATCTAAGATGATGTGATTTTCAGATTAAATATGATCATATAAGGAAAAGGCAATATGACAACCAATGGTAATAACCTTCAACAAATCATTTGATTTCTCCTTGATTGTGCATCTTCACTTACTGATTGAAATATAACCACTAATGGACTGATGCTAAGAAGTGGGGCCTGGCAGCTGGAGAGAGAGTTAAGTGGTTAAGAGCATTTGTTGCTTCTGCAGAGGACCAGGGTTCAATTCTCAGTATCCATACAGTGGCTCACAACCGTCCTGTATTCCAGTTCCTGGAGATCCAATGCCTTCTTCTGACCTCCATAGGCACATGGCACATGGCACATATATATACACACAGGCAAAAGCATTCATACACATAAAACAAATCTTTAAAAAATGTAAACAAGATTTTTATCTTTTGGTCTTTTGAAACAGGGTCTCTTTATGTAGCCCTGGCTGACCTGGAACTTCCTATGTAGACCAGGCTGGCCTCAAACTCAAAGAGATCCTCCTGCCTCTGCCTCCCCGAGTGCTGGGATTAAAGGTGTGAGCCACCATGCCCAGTCTCAAGTGGGTCCTTGTGAAATGAATAGGTTTAGTGTCCTTATAAAAGTGACACTGAGAGCCACCATGTCCCTCCTATTGAGTGAGTGCGCAGATGGAAGGTGGCATCTATAAACTGGGATGCAGTCTACAGGTGTTTGCATAGACTTCCCAGCCCACAGAACTTGAGAAATAGATTTCCTGGTTTGTAAGCCGCTCGGCTTATAGTAGTTTGTTATAGGAGCCTGAACAGATCGAGACAGCACCTTACTTGCTCCTCAAAATTAATGTAAGAATAAAATGACTAATATATCTATGCATTGAAAGAAACCTTACCAATTTTCCTTGGGCAAAAATTTCTAACAGTGACTTAATGCATAATACAGAGCTAAAAAGAAAAGACAATTTATATGAAATATACATAGACCAGGAGATGGGGGGGGGGAGGCCAAATACCAAGTGCTTCATCTTCTATTTTTAATGTTTAGATTTATGATTTTTGCTCAAACTTCTACAAATATCTAATGTGATATTAGCAATATACAAGAGGGTCAGAGGGTAGAATTCTTCCAGAGAACTTTCATTAAAAAAAAAAAAAAGTGTAGTATAAGAAAAGATAGCCTATTTGACTTAGGCATGTTGATCAGCAGTGCAGGCTTGCAAATACTTTGAGTATTAAGTCATGTCTTCAGAACTGGGTGGGGCGCCGAGTTGCTACATTTTCTCTTTCCCTCTGGAGGCTAGGGCTTGGAAAGCCGGAGACTACATGTGAGATGAATTGGGTGGTCTTGGGAAAATTCTGTGTAAACATCACTGCTCATCTAAAAGTGGCACTCCAGGCTCTGAGCGTGTGTCTCTCCCTATTACCCAAGCAGAAGCTGGACTCCAATCAGGTGCCTGAGAGGAGTAATACATTGTTCTCTAAGAAACAGTTTTGTAAATGTAGTGAGAAGAAAGTCTTCAGCAAACAACAGGAAGTGAGTCTGCTTTCTCCATGTGCTGGTGGGAGCCTGGATGAGTGCTCCAGGAGGAGGCCCACAGTGGTGTCTGGGTGAGAGGCACTGAGCTCTGTAGACAAAGTGAAAAGCAGGGTCCAGTGTAAGAAGCTCCTGGAAGGGGTCTTACCCTAGCCTGCCAAGGAGGAAGTCAAGGAGTCTGGGGAGAGCTACCTACCTTTGCTTTTTGTCATTGTCTGAGGAACACATGGCCCCTTGTTGCATGAGGGGGAGGGAAGTGAGGGGGATGGAGGGAAGAGAACAGGAGAGTGAAGGGAAAATACTTCAAGCAATGAAGTTTCCAACATTTGTCACAGGAATACTAATGCTTCTGAATACTAATTGAATACTAATACTTCTGAAGCCAATAGAAGATGAGGTGGGAGGAATTTTGGGAAATCAGGCCTTAGGGTCCCCAAATCCTACAGTCTTGGGAGTGGAGCAAAGGTGCCACATAGAACTCCTGAAGCTCCTGCAGCCCACTGGACCTTTGTGATGATGACTTCTTAGACCGGGAAACCTTGTGTGGGCATTATTACAGTCTAACCTGACCTGTCCACCCACAGGCTGATGTTTTGAAAGCTTCTTCTCCGGCTGCTGGGAGACAGGGAACTTTGGGAGTTGAGGCCTCCTGGGTATACACTAGGGGTAGGCCTTTAAGGTGATACCGACTCCTGACCCCTGACCCCTTTCACAGTTTCTAGTTCCTGCTCCACTATGATGTGAACAACCCTGTTCTAGGTTCCTGCTACCGTGAACTAAATTGCCTACCAGACTTGCCCTGCCACACCCACTGAAATCCTTCTGTGTACCTTAGGTTGTTTCTGTCAGGTGTGTGTGTGTGTGTGTGTGTGTGTGTGTATTTTAAATCACAGTGACACAAGTGACTACAGCCACCTGCAGAGGGAGGCAGCACAAGCTCAGGACTAGCCACCACAGCACTGAGGCTGGAGGTGCCACTGGGGGCAGTAGCTCTGACACATCAGGATGTCTGGGTAGATTTTCATCACTGCCAGGGAGACCTCCAGGAGGAACTGGCTCAGCATCTTTAGCTGTGAATGCATCTCTGTCTATTCTGGTTGCTGTGGCTACAGTGATGCTCTGCTTGCTCCATGTGTTGCAGGTAGATGGAGGGCACAGTCCTGTAGATCTTCAGAGACATGGATGACTTAATTCCTGGACATAGCGTGACATAGTTTAGCAGCCAGCAGCTTCTGGAGCAGCAGGGGTTGTGCATCCTGACTGTCATTGCATGCTGAAACCCAGAAGATGTGCATTCCTCTGTAGCTGGCTCCTTTTAATAATAAACTGATGGAACTCATGTTATAAGAGACTAAAAGATTTGGGGAAAGGACTACATTCCAGAAGGATGGTATGTTCAGAACTGTTTTGGACTCTAAAGTTCTGTAAGAGACTCAATCCCACATCATCCCGAGGACCACTAACTTTGCCCACTAAAAGCATAGGCATGGCCACTCTCAGACATATCAGCACAGCAATCACAATTGACCCAAATGAGGCTTGTTGGGCAGAAACATGGAGGTAGGGCCAGCAACCTGGCTGGTGGGAGAGGTGACAGTCACCTGGTACTGACAATATGGACATTGGTGAGAAGCCTGAGAAGTAGAGAGGGACTCTCAGATATAGAAAGTGGAAAAGGTTTAAATTCAGTGTACTTTTATACACATCCATAAGTAGATCCAAATATGTACACTTACTGGTAAACAGCTTTAAGCTTGCCTTGAATTTGTGATCCTGGAGAACTGTACAAAACCTTGTCTCAAAATAAAGATAGCTGTGGGATCAAGCAGCGTCATCAAGTAGGAAGAAAGAATATGACATGATTCCATTTATATTAGCTCCATGAAGCAAATGGATTCATAGAAATGCGGTTTCCAGAAACAAGACTTGCTCAAGGGACACAGTTTGCATTTTGCAAGATTAGAAAGTTCTAGAGACATGCTATACAATAAAGTGAATATACATATTACCGTTGCCCTATATCCTGCAAATGGTTAACAAACTACTTAATGTTACATGATCTTTTTAAAACTTCAATTAGACATGATTTTAAAATACTACTACGCATTATAAAGTGCTTTTAGTTTTTGACATCTGGTGAAAGATTACTAGGCACCGAGGCAAGAAATTGTTGAGAAAAACTGACTCATTAAGATCACAGAAGGACTGACCCAGACAGTAGAACTAGAAGTAAAAGTCACCGCAGCACTCATCAGAATGGGATTCCGTGTGTCCCAGCAGACATGTTGTATACTGCCGTGTCACGGGGAGAGCTATACGGCAGGAACAGGAGTGGGGGAGCAGCTCACCGCTGACAGCAGGCAAGAAAGCAGGGCTTCCGACAAATAACCTCAGAAAACGAATTCTGCCAACAGCCCAAAGGGACTTGGAAGCAGGTACTTCTCCTAATTGAGGTATTTGGAGGCAGCCAGATGACAACCTTGATTTCTGCCTTGAGAGGCCTGAGCAGAGGCCCCAGCCACGCCAGGCTAGACTCCTGATTGTGGAAGCTGTGAGATAATAAAATATTTCTGTTGTGAGTTCTGAAATCTGTGGTAATTAGTTATACAATAAAAAGAAATCTATGCAGCTGGGCAGGGCTGACTGGTTATAGATGAGACACTGCAGAAGAGACACATGGGAACTAAATGACAGAAATAGAAAGTGATACTGAGTGTGCAGGGCACATGCCTCTAATCCTAGCACTCAGGAGGCCATCGCAGGAGGACTTGAAGTTCAAGGCTGGTCTGGGCTACAAAGTGAGACTCTGCTTTAAAACAGCCAAACAACCAAACAAATCCAGAATAGGAGACTTCTGGCTAAAAACAATGCCAGGAAAAAAACTAGTGGATCGACACACTCAAAGTACACACTCACGTGACTGTCAACACAGACGTGTACACCTAGCAAGCAAAAATATAGTTGAAAACTTGAGGTAAGAGGAAGAGCCATTCAGATGAAATGTGCAGCGTGTTCATCAACAAGAGGTCATCACTGCAAAACGTGTCAAAGGCATACCTTGGGCAGAGGGAAAAGCGCAGCAGAAGGAAATAGGTATGTGCAACCAGGAGAACATCAGGAATGTTGATTTATGATGAGATTCTCCTCTCATCGAAAGCTGTTAAACAGCAGCTTTCAAAGAATAGCTTTAGATTTAGAAAAGTTTCCATGCTATTACAAAGGAATCCTGTATAGTCATCACCCAACTTCTCATTGTTTAAACGTCTTGTACAACTCTGGTATATTTTCCCACAAACATTGCTACATTACTGCTTCCATTCGTCTTTAATTAGATGTACTTCACAAAGACATCTACTATATGGTCAGAGTTTAAATGGATTAACTATGTTCCATAATCTAATATATTTAAGAAAGAAAAATCACTTGAAAATTAAAACATGACCCAGAAGGAAAGTGTTTAAATGTAAAGAAAACAAAAAAGGGTTCATGGAGTCATTTATATGCTAACAAACTGTATCAAAATACTGATAACATTTTCTTACAATAGAATATTAACTTCAAACAGTAATTAGTAATAGTAGCTAAACTGGTGATGAGTACTGGGGTGAATTTTACTTATATAAACTGATTTTCTAGATGGGAAAATGAAGTATTTCTAAAATTTCATTTTATTGCTGCTGCTGCTGCTGCTGCTGCTGGTGTGTGTATGAATGTGTGCATGCACCATGGGGTTGCTTCTCTTCTCCCACATTGGAAGGTTCTCAGTCCTGCCATGGGTTCCAGGACTCAGGTCACTGGGCTTGTGGGGCAAATGCTTTCCCTCCATGAGCCTTCTCACTGATTCTGAAAATGGAATGTTTGACAGCTGGTCCAAATCCACCCACTGATTGGCAGAACTAGAATGTGGACCTATATCTGTCCTGTATTGATTCCTATGTGTAACTTCAAGTTGATACAACAAATCAATGCTCATCAACCTGGCATTGCTCTTGGTGTTGATACTCAAAAAACATGTCCCCATAGGCTCCCACCTTTTCCTGTCTATTTGGAAATGTGACAAGGTAAAGCAGAGTGTGCATGGCACTGGTAACACTATCTCATGAGGTCCTCAGAGGAAGAATTAGGTCAGCTCTGTTGTCTCATTGCTGAGAGTGATGCTCACACTGAGTCATGGTCTTGTGTCTCTGCGTCCCTTGTGAAGACTGAACATTTGACCAGGACACAAGGTGAGCTGTGCTCTGCCATGGTCATGTGGAGTGGCTTTTCTACATACAGAGCTTGAGGCTCTGTGACACCTGGAGGCAAGCCTAGGCTTGTGGATGGGACATGTGGTTGACATCCAGGTTCCAGGTTCCAGCTTATCTATACCTCATGATGCTCTGCTTTTGAGATTTTAGGAAATATCCCTTATAAAACTTCAGGACCGATATTAGCTTGAAACCCACCAGCCTCCTAGGAGACATCACGGCACTATTGGTTAAGCTTGTGAATGTGCAGTGTGACAAGTTGGGTTCCAATCCAGGTGTTGCTGCTAATGATAGTGTGCTTCTGGCCAATAAACCCCTTGGAGACCACATTACAGCTGGGCTTAGTGTAGGCTTCCAACAAAGGAAATAATTAGTGCTACAGTAGGAATCCATGAATGGGAGCCGAGATGGAGGGGCCAGGTCCAAAAGCAGAGGGGAGAAGAAGGAGGCTCACATGGACAGGCAAGGGATCTGGCTCCTCAGACAGGCCGGATGACATCCTGTGTCACACCATCCAATATCTCCTAAAAGTACAAGTCTGGGTGTCCTTTTAGTGGAAAGACAGCCCCTCTGTTATTGGAAATATGGAAGTTGAGGTCTGGGGAGCCTGTGTTTTGTTGTTATTGATGCAACAAGGGGACTTTGGCTTTCTCCTGCAGATTCTAGACTTCCTTACTCTAGTAAAATAAGGCAGCTGCATGTTTCATTGGGGATATGTAGAATTGACACACAGAGTGCAGCCTGCTCTTGGGGGTTTCTTTCACTTTTATTTCAGTGATATCTAGGGTCTAAAGCTCACACCAGATTGTCCCAATACTTGGATATACACACACAGAAAACTACCATATTTAAATACAACAGTTTACACATTTCATGTGCATACATATAAATGTAAAAATAACATGTGTATTCACACATACAATGAAAGTATGCTTCAAATACAAAAGCAACAATGAAGTTTAGCCCACCAGAAAATAGGAAAATAGTTATGTTGTTATAAATTCCATTATACTAAACTTCCTTTCACATTAATTTTCAGACCTGTAAGATGTGTGATATACCTTTGATTTAAAAAATAAAATTAAAATAGTCCCCCCCCCCCTTCTGATGCTGCTCTGACACAGAAACTCTGAAGCCTCAGCCAACACCCTGCCACATTGTGAGCACGGACAAGACAAGGACTTCAGGTGGGCAGCAAGTGCCTGGCAGAGAAGTGGTCTTTCTCTAATTCTAGCCTCTTTGTGAGAAGCCTGATCCACTAAGGTCAACTTCCAACCAGGACAGGCTCATTTCAGTCTGTTCCCCATGAAAGAGAAAAAAGAGAAAGTAAATGTGCCCCAATTGATAGGATGAAGTAGCATCGAGAGGCATCAGGGCTCTTGTAGGGATACCAGATCCTGGCAGTCACCCATAATATAGTCACTAGAAAAGGTAAGCACTACAAAAGAAGAATTATTGTGTGTGTGTGTGTGTGTGTGTGTGTGTGTGTGTGTGTGTGTGTGTGAAAAAGTAACCTGGGTTGATTAAAAGTCTTTCTGACCTACCTCTAGTCACTGAGTGTAAATGTTAAAACAAAATGAAATGAAGCAAAATTGCTCTTGCCATCTTTGGTCATCTGAAGATATCAAAGGCCCTAATGGTCTTGCCTTCCTGCAACAGAATGAAAAAGGATATTGGTATTTGGGGTGGGGGTGTCAAAATTAGACCATGTGATGTTTTGATAAAACCTGCAGATGGCAGGAAAACTCTGTTAGCATTTTGATAGGGTGAGTCAGTTATCAAGGGAGGTAGCCATGTGCATGACACTCTAGAACTGGAGGGAAATCCAGGGCTTCTTGGTAAGTATGACCTGTTTTTCCCAAGAAGCACAAACTTGAAAAACAGAAAACAATGTGCTGGTACTTTCTGCCCATCAAATTGGAAGCTGTATTAAAGAACTAGAGTACTGCTATCTGGAAGTGGTAATACATGAAAAAAACAAAAACAAAAACAAAAACAAAAAACAAAAACAAAACAAAAAAACAAAACAAACAAACAAAAAAAAAACATTCTCACCACCTGCCAGTGGATGAATATTTGAAATGTTTTGCAGGGAAACCTGGACATCAGCGTTCCAGTGTACTTGACTGTGGGAGCAAACCCAACAAAAGATGTGTGCACAGCACTTGTATGAACAAGTATGTTTATAGTAGAACTTAGAATCTAAATGTATGCAATAGAACCCAACCATGCCAGTACCTTAGTCCTGAACTTTTCAGTCCTGAGAACCATGAGAAATTCTCTTACATTGTTTACACACCACCCAGCCTCTGGTGTTTTGTTAAATCTGTCTGGGCAGATGGCGAAAGTGCTAATAGACTATTTAGAAAAAGTGCTAACACAGCATCTTTGCTTATGTCAAGGGCTGAGCTCCAGGACCCTTGACAGAACCCAGAGTGGTTGGCCTAGCACAGTTGGGTCCACTGGGATCCAGAAAGCAAGTCCAATTCCTATCAGGTGACAATTTCAGTTGATGAAAATATTTACTAGTGCTTTCCTTCCACAGTAATTGGACCTGATCTTCTTGAGAGGTATAAGCCTAACTATGTCTTACTTTATTGCAAGTAATGGGATGTCTCAGTGAAGAGCTCCGGGTAGGGATCACACTCCTATGTGTGACCACCTCTGGCTATGGTGCTCACTGAAGATCAGGTGACATGTGTTGCCAGCACTAGCAAATGATTTCATGTTCCACACAAAACACAGGGCAAATGCTGGTCTAGAACAATTTATCCACTATCTCACATTCTAGCAGGATGCTCCTGGAATATATTGATTTCTAACTAAGCCCAACACGGGCTCTGTAATGCTATCCCTAGAGATGGTTCGCTGTACATCATGTACTTTATATAGAGAGAAACAAAACACAGTTTGGGTCTTTGAAATTCAAGTTTTCGCAACAGACCTAGATGGTTATGATGAATGGCAATAGTTTTAAACATGCTACCAAACAGTCAAATGCTCTCATTTGGTTGGGGAATTCCAATCGTGCTGCAGGAATTGAACAATAACGTTGCTTTCTGTGGGTATCTTAGTTCACAGTCCTCTGACTTTCCTCTTGGATATCAATGATGTAGGGAGCAGGGTAGAAGATGGACTTCAACTTTATTTGGGAAGATTAGTGGATATTGTAGGTAGCAACATCTTAAGAGCCAATTAAAAGGCCAAGTGTATGGGTCACACTTAAAATCCCAGAGCATGATAGCTCAGTGGTTGACAGCACAGGGTGCTCTTGCAGGGAACCTGGGTTTGATTCCAAACACCCACATGGTGGCTTGCAGCCATTTGTGGCTCCAATTCCAGGGGAGCTGGTACCCTCCTCTGGTCTCCATGGGCACTGAGTGTGTGCATACAGCTCACAGAATGGTACATAGACATACATGGAGGTGAAATACCCATACAATAATAAATCTTAAAAAATAAAACAAAAAACCAAAAACAAAAACTCAGAACATGTGAGGCTGAGGCAGGGGGAATCATGGGTTCTGAGTCTGGTGACCTTCACACACACACACACACACACACACACACACACACACACACACACACACACACACCAGTTGAAAAGAAAACTTTAGCCTCTTTATTAATAGGCAGAATGCCAGTCTCTTAGTGGATGAAGGCAGCTCTTCTCCACTCTATGTCAGTTAAAGAGAATGAATTAATAGTTGTTTATCTCTGCAGAAATGTTCTTTTCAAGTACAAACTGGTGAAATGATGCAAGTGTATATTAATTTTTAAAGACTTCAAAAAAAGAAAAAAAACTTGAATGAGAGAGAAACCTAAGTCAACACTGGGGAGAAGTAAGAAATGTGACCAACAAGCTTTGAAGCAATATTATATAAATGTGTTGATCTGTGTTGTGGGGTTCTTTTCTCTAGTGAATAGTTCTGAAGATAGGAAAAAGGTTAGAAAGCTATGGATCTCAAAGAGTGCATTTTTTTTCCTACCAGGTTACTCCATCCCCATATTAGATGCCACATTTCTTCTGGTCAAGTTTCTAGGAGGGTCTGGAGTTGCAAAGGTCGATGGGAAAATTCCATTTCCTGTGAGGTCATATGAAGTATCAGCCACAAAGCCACAGCCTCAGAGCTTTTAGCCTCTTTTGCTTTCCATTCCTTTGGAGGACTGAAGACAGACCCAGGGCAAATGGTTGCTGCACTTAATCTCTGAGGGAGGCGGACAAGCCTCGCTATGCAGCCCACCCTGACCTGGAACTCCAAATCTTTCTGCGTCAGTCTCCCAAGTGCTAGAATTATGGGCATGTGCCACCATACTGATTCATTTTTAGAATTAAAAAACAAAACAAAATAAAAACTGTGATAACACAGTTAAGTTGGCAAAGATTCAAGAAAAATGTTTTATATATAAATAAAACCTACACATAAGAGCTATATTTAGAAACTAAGGACTCTGCTTCCCAGGCACATCACTAAAGAGAGAGATTATTTCCTGGCAATTTTCCCTAACAGGTGGTTGAAATTAAACTTTGAAACTTTCAGCCTAATTAGTAAACCTTAAGTTATGAAAATACAAAGTAATCATGACTCAAAAATCAATTTGTAGTATTAGAAAAGTCAACTTTCATTAAAATAATTCTTTAAATCTTGTGCTTTAGACAGCATTACAATTAGTTGTGTCTAAGTTTCCTTATGAATGCACACATCAGAAGGCCACAATGAAATTCCCCCTGTTGCTCAAGTGGCCATGCCAGACTCCCGTTTCCTTTCTCGTGTGTCGCTGATCAGGGTAAGAGCAAGTCAGCATGTCTCAAGAAAGAAATGAGGTGGGTGTTTCTTCCTTGGCTTCATGTCAGCAATTCAGGGGAGGAAAGGGAAGCAGCAGACTGGAAGTGTTGTAATCGGGGATAAAAGGAGAAATTACAGACAGAAAGTTGCTTCTCAGGAAAAGACCACCAGGGCCTTGGTGTACTGATTCACTAATGTGTGCTGCTGTTGTTTTAAGTAAAAGCAGAATCACTTCATTTCTAGGATTTCATTCGCATCATTTGCTGGCAGAATCTCCGGTAGTTAGCATTCAATTCCTCTGTACGTCCGAAGCCTAGATGGCTACCCAACAGATGGTGAATGGCCACCCGCCTACCCAACAGACGGCTTTGAGGCAGAGTCTTGTCATAGGTCTCACCCTCAAGGGCCAGAGGCCGGGAATTTCATCAGGAATCTCCCTGCCGTTCCTGCAGATATCCTTGGAGTGGGTGGTTAGGAGGAGGCTGAGACCTGATCAGAGGGCTCTGTACCAGTTCGTCTCCTCTTGGCACAGCTGGCACTGACGTTGGCAATGAAAACTACAGCACAGGAGTGAGAAAAGAAAGCCCAGAGCAGTAGACAATTACTCATCAAAGCTGCTAGTGGAACTGCATGGCGGTGGGACCAGACTGCCCAGGGTTTTCCCCCTTAATCTTTAAATTGCTCTTTTGGAAAGCAACAATCCGAATTCGAGTTAGGCATTAATCCCTGCCCGGCTTGATTGGCCAACTCCTCAGGCCATGGCCTGATGCCAACAGCTCACTGTTGTGGGGCCCCAGGTTATTTTGATGTGCTCCATGGCCACGGACGGCATCCTGAACTGCAGCTGGACATCTTTTTTTTTTTTTTTTTTTTTTTTTTTAATGTGTGTTGTCAGAACCTCAGAGCAGGGATGGATCCCAGTGGTTGTGAGTCCTCACCTTTGACAAAGGGAGAGACTCAATCAGCCGTGACCAGAATCTAGAATCATAAACCCCTGTCCTGCATAAACTGTCTCTCGGGAAAGGAAGCTTTTCCTGGGTGTTCCATGGGAAGTTGATGTCTACATTTTCCATCATATTTGAGCCAAATAAAAATGACTCCTGGATTAGGGAGCATTCTTCCCTCACCAAACAGTGGCAAGTGTGTAAGATTCAGGCCTTACGAGTTAAAGGGAGCAAAGATCATGCTGAGTAGTGTGCACTCTTTCTCCTTCACTGACTCGAACTTGGACATGAACGTTGGCTTAGCTTTTCATTCATTTATCCTTTCAACACACATTTGATGATATTAAGATGACTCTAACTGCTGAGATTAGTTATTCAGCACAAATATTCCCATATAAAGGGAATAATAAGATTCAGAGATATGTGAGGACAAGGAGGATCGAGTTTTCCTCACTAAATTATTGGTGTCCCCTTTAACTCAAGACTAACATAGCAGACAATTGGAAAAGCCTTTCAACCCACCTATCCTCCCTCCGCCTCTCCCTCCCTCCCTTCCTTCCTTCCACACAATATCATGCTGTAGCTTTAGCTGACTTTAAACTTTCTATGCGTCTCAGGCTTGATTTGAATTTGCTACCCTCCTGCTTCAGCTTCCTGAGTTCTGGGGTGACAGGCATGTGTTACCACCTCCTGCCTCTACTTCTGTGATGACACACAAACCTGTTTACTTACTGGAAAACTCACTGAACTGCATGTTTATGATCAGTGTACTTTTCTGCATGTCACGTGTCAACACAACGTCTACTAACCATGCAAACAACAGGCATAATTCTGGCACTGAGGGAATGACTATGCTGATATGGCCACACTACAGTGTTTATAGAAAGCAGCGTTGATGAGCACCCGTGTCCAGGAGACCCATGCGCTAGGCTGGACTGACCAAACACAGGCACTGCTCCTGCTGGTTTGGCTTTCCTTCTAGTCTATGCTTGTTCTGTGACGTCCCCTGTCCTGTCATATGAGGCTGCTAAAAAAAATGAACCATTTTATTTCTTGTAGCCTTGTTCTGTTCTATTATGTTAGCTAAAACTTGTAGCCTTTTACAAATTACGAATGGAACTATTAAATTTTTAAAATTAGCAGAGGCACCTCAGCTTGATGACAAAAGGAATTACTTCAGCATTGTAAGCTACGTGCTTACGATGATATATTCTCTCTGTCTCTGTCTTTGTTTGTCTGCCTTTCTCTCTATAAATTTGCAAAACAGAGATAATCGCAGGACTTTTGAAGTTGACAAAAGCTAGTGTTATGGAAAGTACTTTTCTTCTGTACCAGATAGAACCAGGGCCAGCTTGACCTTAAGCAAATGCTCTAGCACCAAGCTCTCTCTACTCCAGCCCTGGGGAGTGACCACTTCTGAGACAATTCATATTATCATGTATCTCCATTGTGATGTTTCTCTTCAGATGTCTATACAACCAACTGTGTCCTTCCATCAAGATCATATGCACCAAAGAGCTCCCCGAAACTCTGAGGCAGGCATGCCAAAGCACACTAGGGAGGCACTCCAATCAGCCCTGTGAAAGGCTGGGCCATATTGGGCTCACAGCTCTGTAAATGTCTATGTTATCCCTTGGATGATGCTCTGACTTTAATGAAAATTTTTATTTATTCATTATTTGTGTGTTTGTACACATGTGTCACCAGGGTATGTGTGAAAGTCAGAGGACACCCTTGCTGAGTCTGCTTCTTCCACCTATACATGGTTCTGGGGACAGACCTCAAGTTGCCAGGCTAGCATGGCAAGTGTCTTTACCTGCTAAGCCATCTCAGCTCCCTTCCTCCAACCTTCTTACCTGGAAACACCCTAAGGACACACCTAAACTTCTAGAGGACTCCTGTGACAGTGACCCTGGAAGTATCTGTAGGAACCTAAACCATGGCTTACAGAGAAATCCCTTAGTGTATCCTTTCTGGAATGGAGGCCTTCCTTCAAGTCTGTCTGTACATATTATCTATGATCTTGTCTAATAGCTCAGTCAATTCCTGTCTTTAGCTAATCTGGTCCATAGTATCGATTTCTCCTTGCATGCTGGTGACTGTGTTTATTGTCATCTCTTATGAAGGCATCTTTATAGCACTGAGACTCAGCCTTCTAAATGTCTGCTGGAATCTCCATTTGGACATCTACAGGGTCCTTCAAAGCTGTACAAAACCATCTACTTCTCCTGCTAGAGCTTCTCCCGTGTTTCTGACCTCAGCAGGGCTCATTAGGTACAGGTGCCTCAGTCAGAAGAAATGAGTCATAGAATTCTCTCTCATCCTCCTATTAGATTCAGCCAGCCACCTATTAAGTCAACTACTTCAAGTAATGAATAGTTACTGCTTATTTCAATATATTCTAAGGAAGTGGAAAAGGCTAGGTAAATCATTTATATGGCACCTGAATCATACGCAGTTGGTGAATTTAGCATTGCTTTCTGCTTTGATCAGATGATAGACACAAAGAAGGAATGACAGGACTTTGTATCTGTCACTTTGCATTAGTTACTTATACATTCAAAGATACTTAATAGGATGCTCTGTTCAGCCCTTAGCTGTCTATTGCAATTGTTGCTGCAGCCTCTGAGTCTTTTTCAGGTCCGCAGCAACACAAGCCATTGTTCCCAGGAAGGTGGTCTGCCTGTGTGCTGTATTTTCTTCTGGCTCTAGAATGTTGAAGAGAAAGTGCAAAGTGAACTTGTTTTCTTAGAAGCAAATGAAATAAGATTAGAAGAAAATACACTGCAGCCAGTAAAGATAATTGAAAGTGGATGAGATAAAATGCACCTGAAAACAGTTGATCAGCCATGGGTGATTCCACTACCTTAGACTTTTGATGAAAGCCAGCACCCTGGGGACTATGGTGCTTTCTTTGAAGCCTGAGAAAATACTGTAGTTCATACCTCTTTAGGCTTGAGGTACCACCTAATTCAAAGGAAGCAGAAGCCCAGTCAAAGCCACAGTGTGAACATTAAGCATCCCTCCTTTAGCAGATTGGAAAACAAGTCTCCATCACACTTATAAAATTGCAAAAATTATTTTTGTTTCAAAAGAAATAAGCTTAATGTTGAAATAGTATACTCATTAGTGTTTTCAAACAATCAAGGTGAATAGATAATTAAAATGCGAACATTGCAGCAAGGAAAATGGGAAATGCAGCCAAAGCTTTAAGATGATCTCATACATTTGTATTGCTATTTTGTGTACTTTAAACATAAAGGATTTAAAAGGATGGGTGTTGTGGAATATTATTTTAAGGTGTGTTACATTTGTTTATGCTGTGGAACATTTGCTTTAATAATACAAAGATAAGTTGCATTCTTTTATGTTGCATTTGTTTAACTTGGTGAAACTGTGTTACTATGCCTATCTAAAATACCTGATTGGTCTGATTAAAGGCCGAATGGCCAAGAGCAAAGCAGGGCTGGAAGGCAGAGAGAATAAATGGGAGGGGAAATATGGGAAGAGAGGATGGAGGATCAAGAAAAGAAGGAAAAGAACGTCAGGGGCAGCCACCCAGCTACACAACAAGGCATGGAGTAAGAAGTAAAGAAAAGGATACAGATTATAGAGAAAGGCAAAAGCCCAGAGGCAAAAGATAGATGGGGTAACATCAGAAAAGCTGCCTAGAAATAAGCCAAGCTAAGGCCAGGGGTTCATAAATAAGAATTGGACTCCATGTGATTTATTTGGGAGCTGGGTGACTGGCCCCCCCAAAAGAGTAAAAGTAGAAAATAACAACAGGTGAGGTCAGGAGAGAGAGAGAGATAGATAGATAGATAGATAGAGGCACTTCAAAATTGCTTCATTACATAAATATGGACCTTTCTGATATGCTGCTGTCATTGCAGGTTGCATTCATTATGTATTAAACAGTGTTAATTCTCATGCTCTATTTGACATTCCCATTCATATATTCAATATGAATTCACACATATATGACACAAATCATAAATATGATACATATGATATACATCATACACATATGGTGTGTATATAATATGTATGTTGTATATATCATGTATAATATGCACATATATATATATATATGAATTCACACATATCATATCTATCTTTTATAAAGTGTTCCAGGCTTCATAATAAAGCCTTTTATTGAACATTTAGTGATCAAAATATCAAAATAGATGACTTTCCACAAGAAAAGCATTGGATGCAGCAATGGATTCCTTGTTTAACCATGTAGTGATAATATAACAATGCTTGTAAATCCCTTGCCTCAGTGGAACGCACTTAGAATGCCATTATCTCTTGCTATCTTGTCTTTTTGTTTCAGTTTCAGGAGATTGTGTGAACACATTGAAACAAGCAAAAAGGATCACTGTTGTGATTTCCTCAGAGAGCACAGATATCAAGCAAAAGGAACAACTTTTGAACTACTTTTTGAAGGTTTCCAAAAGGACAAGAACTAAGGTTCAATCATACCTAAAAGATGCACACAGTGCACTTTAGTCCCATGATACTTTCTTTCAAAAGCAAAGAGCTTTTACTTTATTTATACTACTTCATAGTATCTGCCAGTCACAAGACATACTCTGCAAAAGTCAACATGTAATGAATCCATGGCTTTGTTTACTAAGATACATACAATGCCATGCTTTAAAATAAACCATGTTATAGAAACAAAAGACATTTATAGTGTCCTATAATGTAGCAAACACTCTTAGGATGTGGGAATGCTGCTGTGAATAAAACAAAGTGTCCATCTCATGGACTTACAGTTAGAAGAGGCCACAGATACAGTCAGGCAAACAACATATCATTGATACATTCTTCAAAAATTAACACAGGATAAAAGGGACCAAGGATGGAGAATACTACTTTAGGTCAGGTCCAACAGGGGGCATTTAGGGAGACATTTGAAGGAAGTAAAGTGCAGACATCTCATTTCATCCCAGTTAGAATCTTTAATGAAGTATCATTATAAAGATTTTACAGAAAATAAAATTGAGGTTTACAAGATTTAACAATTTGCCCAACTGGATTTAAGTATTTTCACAAAGTTTCATGCTAAGCGAGTATTGTCTGTTTTCCTTTACCTTGGTCTTAGACCAGCCTTTGTCTATCCTTTACATCCTTAGGTTTTTCTGCCTCCAGAGGTCTAGGTCAGAGGGACATTTTATGGTACAAAGAGGCTATCAATACTTCAAGTCTTCCCTTTGCTTCTGGCACACTAAACTCACAAGGTCCCAGCCAATCTCTTGGAGACAAATGAGGTGCTATCTGTCATGTCCTATGCACATAATGCTCTATCCACCCCAGTTTCAGGTTCCCCGTTTCTGAAGATTCACAGGGTTTTGGAGAGTGCTTTCTCAGCCATCTTTTCCTGTTGGCTGCAAGGAAAAGCCTACCATATTATCTCTGCACTTCATGGCTCAGTCAATGACTCCTCCCTTGTGCTGTTCTTGTCAACTGCCTCCATGCTTTAGCAAATGCCTTATCCTAGTACCAATTACACTGTGACTGACAGATATCCTCTGAAGTCAGCAGAGGCCATGTCCTCTCACGAGACTTTTGATATACTATGAAGAACAATCTAGACTTATTGTAGTGTAGAGTCACCTGGATCTTCATCTAGCATGCCTATGCTCATACATTCCTTCACAAAGATGGAATAAGTTAATTTTTATACTTGTATGAATAAGTGATAGCCCACTGAGATACATGGATAGAGTATAGATCCCACAGATGGTTCATGAAAGGCTATCTTTAGTTGTCTGGTGTATACAGCTTTGGAATTTCAGGCCAGTTAATGCACATTTTAATTTATCAGGGAATTACAAGAAAGAAGGTTACTACAAGACTCATTTCGCAGATGAGACACAAATCCTACATGTAGGGGCTGGCTTGAGGTCCATGCATTGCTTTGTCCCATCTGAGCATGACAAGCCTTGGCCCTAGTAGGCCTAGGGCTGCAGAGTGAAGACACAGAGATGTCAGAAATCCTGACATTCTTGGCTTTGCCTCTAGTTCTTTCTTTATGTTTGGAACACAGCCTGGTTGGTATATGTACCCACTTAGGGTATGAGGAGGCCTACTTACTGTTTTCTAAAATGAATACATTTTAGAAAAAAAATAGGATGAAATAGCTAAGTATGAAAGTGGAAAATTACTCAGAATAATGATGGAGATATATGATGGAGATAGTGAATTGAATAAATTATCACTTCTGAAGGATAAAGGCATAAAATCTTGACTCACCAGTTCCACAAAAGAAATAATTCCTATCAAAATGCAACATAACTGGTTTTGATTATTTCTCTTTACTTGATTTTTTTTTTTTACTATTCTGGGTAGTTTCATCAGGGTTAGTAAATAAGTCACATCCTTCCAAATGCAATATCTAACAATAAAAAGTATTTAGAGTAGTTGCTTTCTTTTATTTCTTTCTGTCCTTCTTTTAATTTTAAAATTACAACTCAAATCATTTCAAAGCAAAGTTTTCTAACACAGTATAAATAGAAAACCCAGAATAAAAGATCATTTCATTCTGGAGCCAGGCAACAAAATGTCATGACCTTTGTCCTAGGAGTTTGATTTTCAGTAAAATTTCTTCATAGACTTTTCTAGCAATCAAGTGTTTGGAACAGTAAATGTGGGAAAATTTTACTTGAGGACAGCACTGCTTTCTAGGATATGATCCAAGCTTTTGAAATGAATGCTGAATGGGACCTTTTATAAGAAAGCGTATTCAGCATTGCTAGATCCACAGCAAAGGCCCCATGGCCTGGAGCTACATTACACCCTTGAACCCCACCACTAAGTGCAAAAGACCCTTAATACATCTTTAAAGAATTACATTTAGTCAAACATGCCTTCTGTCTTTTGTAAAGCACTGGAGGACTACCATACTGCATTTCAAGGCACCATTTTTTTATGCAAAGAATGCTTCCATACTTTGAGGATTTTTCACAATCTCATTCAAGTAGAAATAAATCAGTGGGTAGCCTGGGCTAACATTTTTCTTTGGCCAGAACTCAAGGGGTAGAACACTGGAACATTCCATGTACTACTGTGGTGGTTTGAAAGAAAATGTTCCCCAAAGGGAGGGATACTACTAGAAGTTGTGGTCTTGCTGAAGTAGGTGTGGTCTTGTTGGAAGAAGTGTATCTCTGTGGGGGCAGGCTTTGAGGTCTCGTATATGCTCAAGCCACTCCAAGTGCCTCAGACCACTCCCTGTTGCTTGTAAGATGTAGGACTCAGCTACTTCTCTAGTACCATGTCTGCCTGCACCAGACCATGTTCTACCATGATGATATAAACTAAACCCGTGAAATGTAAGTGAGCCACCCAATTAACTTTTTTCCTTTATAAGAGTTGCTGTGGTCATGGTGTCTCTTCACAGCAGCAGACATCCTAACTAAGACAACTACCAGATATTTCACTGTATCTGAGACCTACTTCTCTGACACTGGTAAGTGAGATTATAGGAAGCAGGAAAAGGCATGGCCTTTTCCCAAGTGACCACATTGATTTCAGATAATGTGAGGGAAAGAAAATAAAAGAAGAGATATTGCTGGGGTCAGCAAGATCTTTCTTTTAAAATTCCACTTCATTTTTGTGTTTGTCTGTGCATGTATGTACATGTCAACTTAACACAGGATGGAGTCATCTGAGAGGAAAGAGCCTCGATTGAGGAAATACCTCCATAAGATCTAACTGTGGGACATTTTCTTAATTAATAATTGTTGTTGGGGGAAGGGGGCAGACCATTGTGAGTAGTATCAATCCAGTGCTGGTGGTCCTGAGTTCTATAAGTAAGCAGTGCTCCTCCCAGGCCTCTGCATCAGCTCCTGCCTCCAGGCTCCTGCCCTGTTTGAGTTCCTGTCCTGACTTCTTTTGCTGATGAACAGTGATATAGAGGTGAGAGCCAAATAAACTCTTTCCTCCTCAACTTGCTTTTTGGTCATGGTGTTTCATCACAGCAATAGAAACCCTGACTAAAACAAGTCTCTTTCATTAATAGCAAAAGAATGATATGCTAGCTACATTTGGTGCTAAATTTGGATTTCACAAATTCTCCTTCCCTAGTTTATCCTCTAACACAGAAGAGTGATACTTTGTTTCATCTTGCTTCCTATTCCAAATCCATGGAGTTATTAGCTACTCTGTGAAATGATGGATGGACTTCAATTAGCAGCCAGAACCCTTCCTTAGTTCCTATAGCTAGATGCTACTGGCAAGGTTGGTTTCCTATCTAGAATTTATGAAATAAACCACCTTGTTCAGTGAGCTGAACAACAGCTGAGGATTCAAAAAAACCCACAATCTTGACACTTCTCATGTAGAAGGGGTGGGGCTGCTAGGGATCCAATTCAGAGTCTTCCGGATGCTAAGCAAATGCTCTGTTTCCCAGGCTACACCCCAGCCTCCCTGCACATGTATTTGAAGGACTGGAGGGAGGAACAGGAGGGGTGTCGTGGGGGAAGTGGGGAGGTAGAGAAAACAGAGTGCTTTGAAAGCCTGGTAAACCTAAGTTGTAATTTTCATTTTACAAGTTGGCTGACCACAAGCAAGTCAGTAAACAATTCATGTATTTTAAAATCTATTCTGTATACAGTGGAGATAATGATTCCCATGTCAAGAGGCTGGAGGCAATTAAGATAATGCACATGAAAACACAAGTGTAAGTATGGTCATCATTGTGAGCTGAGTATGAAGCAGCTAAAAACCTCCCATTCCTGGCTGTCAGGATGAGGTAGAGCACTTTCCTCTAATTACATATCCACCCAGCCTTACCAAAACTAACTACAGTGTGCAAAATTATAAGCCTACAAAGTAGTTCAAGCCCACTTAAATTTTACTACAAGAGAATAGAAAACATGCCACCGCAGGATTGCACTAAATTAAAGCTGAACTGGAGGCAGTTAACACACAATACAATTTAAAAAATTGTTATTACACGTGACTTCTTATATTTAAAAATCAGCCCAAGACAGTGACTATGGTATGCACCTTACAGCTGAGGAGGTGGATACATGGAGAGGTAGGGAATTTTTTCTTTTTTTGCAAGATTGTTTAAGCATGGTACATCTGCATATTCATTATCAAATCCCAATTAAAATCTGCTGACCTCAAACACAAAATGCAGTTATGTTTAGAATTATTTTTACAAAAAATTCAGTTCCTTTCAAGCAAAAATTTGCATACATCAGCATTAGCATTTCATCCAGTGACTTATGACAAACGCATTCAGCCTCGAGTGCTTTATTATAACCCTGATACAGCAGCAGACTATGTTGTCCCACATGGTTCCTGGTATCTCTTTTTAGTTTTCACTTTATTTTTTTAAGTTTCATTATTACTATTAGTGGTTTCTCAAGACAGGGTTTCCCTATTTAACAGCTCTGGCTGTACTGGAACTCATTTTATAGACCAGGCTAGCCTCCAGGTCACTTTATAGACCAGGCAGGCCTAACTCTGCTTCCCAAGTGTGGGGGTCAAAAGTGAGCCCCCCCCCATACCATCTGGCTTGGCGTCTCTTTTTAAACTGTCTCCTTGCTCTGATCGTGGCCTTTTACAAATGTTGTTCTGCTTTCAGCCATAACGGCTTTGCTTTCTTGTAGCGTTTCATTTAAAGGTAGTCATGGAGCCTTTTGAATCCAGCTCTTTCATTGAGTCTAACTCATCTGAGACCCTTCCTGTTGCATCATAGCTGCTCTCATCCTTGCAGACAGTGCATTCCTTTTCAGTTGCTGAGTGGTGTTAAATTCGTGGGTGCACCACCGTTGCCTACCCCTCCAACCCTCATGGATATTTGAAGCGGTCTAGGTTCAGTTGTTGTGAATACAGTGGTCATGAACATTTGCAGACCAGCCTTGGTGGAAAAATGTCTTCATTTCATTTGGATAAATGCCTAGGTGAAGGGTTGTGGGTCATGTTAAGTGTGTGTTGACTTTTTAAGAAACTGCAAAAGCAATTTTAAATTGGCTGGGCCATTCTACATTCTCACCAGTGGGTTCCAGCTTCCCCACCCACCAGCAACTGTTACTACTTCACTTCTGGACTGTGGGCATCCAAGTAGATGTGAAGGACATGGCCTTCAGATTTTGCTTTGATCCACTTTCCATGGGTCCCCTGCCCCATGTCTAATGATGCTGACAAACTTCCCACTTCCTCATTTACTGCTTTTCCTTGGTAGAGAGCCTAGTAAACTCTTCGACAATTAAAAAAGTTCAGTTCCTTGTGCTCTTTTGAATGAGTTATAAGTGTATTTTGTATTTGGACACATGACCTTTATCAGATTCTTTTATAAATTATTTTGTCCAATTGGTGCCTGTTTCCCAAACTATGAGGCCACCCTTGACACGTCACACTGTCAGTGCAGTCCTGTTTCTAACCGACACTGCACAGGGAATCTCAAATCCACAGCCCCCACACCCCTTCTTCCATCCTGCCTGGCCAGCTTTCACCCCGCCTCTAGTGCAACCTTTTGTCTGGTTTCTCTGATTCTGCCCTGCTGTCCATTCCATCCTAAACACAAAATCTCTGTCATCCTCTGACTCTGAAACCACAAACCAGACCATGCTGCTCTTCCATCTACCCTGAAGGCTTCTCTTGCCCAACTTCATAGCTATAGGTGTTTACCAAAACACCTATATTCCATTTGTTATGTTCTGAAAGCAGATTCGGCAGTATAGTATAACACTAAGTAAAATGTAAACATGGCCTCTAAATGTTCTCTCCCACTTACCATCAAAATGCAATGCATTTTATGGAGAAAACAGTACAATTTAAAGTGCCTGTCTAGCTTTCAAGTAGAACAAACTGCAGAAACAGATAAGCCAATAGCTTCCCTGGTTTTGTCAGAGGCAGCTTAGTTTAGCGAGTGTGACACAGTCATGCTGTGCTCACTGCCCTTCTTTGCTTGGTCCTTTAGGTAACTGGGCACATTATTGATTAGGTTTCTGAGATGATCAATTGTGTAATTTCCAATTATTATAAATTCTCATAATTCTTTATGGTCAGATATGATCAGATGACAGGTTAAGTAAAATTCCCCTATGATCATGACAATCAAGAGGCTAGAACCAATGCAGGCATGAAGCCTCTTATCTGATTGCTTAGAAATGACCAAAATGACCCTTCCAAGTCTACCCTCTATTAGAGTATGTTTTCATTTTTCAGAAGCAATAAGGATAAAACCCCTAGGGACAATGATTTCAAAGCAAGCTTCTGGGTCTGTTTTTCTATAACATGGAGACCAGCCCTCACCTCCTGAAGCACAGCAAACAAATACCTGGCCTTGAGAACCATGAACAATTCCTCCTTGAACCTCATGTTAGAAAGAGGATTTCCATGGTTATTTTTGAAAAGGGGTAGAAGATTTTTAAATTCAGGGACTAATGAAATTTTATGTTCCCCTGGGGAAACCATTAGACTTCTGGGAAATATCCATGTGCCTTGAATTTTTTTTAATGTTGATAAATTGAATGGCCATGAACTGAAATACAAAAACTGAAATTCAAAACCTACACAGTTCCTTGAATGTCTCAGCTCAAGGACTCTGAAGGTATAAAGTTTCAAGCCAGAGAGACAAAACTAAATCATAGGTTCAGAACTCAAAATCATATATTTAAATAAGAAAACTAAGTTAATAATAGCCCCAAGTAAACATTGTTTTAGACACTGAACCCACTTATTCAAGTTTTAAATATTTTCTTCAAGAGTGAGGAATATGACTGTTTCTACCAGATTCCAATTTGGTCTTAGTTTCTGTAAAAATAAAAAGAAGGCCATGATGTGCTCTCAAAAATGTATTCTTCAGGCGTTTGCTATCTGCTTTCTATTTTGTGAGCCAGTGAGAACAAAACCAACGCCCTATGGACACAGGCCTTCACTGGGAAGATAAATGGGAGCAAAGGTGAGCCCGAGGCCACTGAATGCCTGGCCACCACATTCTTCTTGGCCTGCCAACACCCTCAGGCTACAAGGTGTTCATGGCCCCCAGTCTCCCATCGGGGTAGAACTATCCTAACCTTACAAAGTAGAGAACAGACTTAAAGGGCAGAGTTTCAGACAGTCAGTGACATTTATTTTGGAATATATCAAGAAAACATGACCTAGAGTCCTGCTTTGCTTCATATAAGGTCTAGCCAATGGAAATGAATTTCAGGGGATTTTATAAAGTGCAGCTGCAGCTTCTTTCTCTGGCCACACTCATGTCAATGCAGATAATGCTACATCGGGCCTAACTCTGAGACAGTAGCAACCATAATAGCTTTGTTTATTGGTCCCATGTTAGGATTATGTAGCACAGAGGCTTATTCCTCATGGCATCCAATTTATTACTCATAAAATATCTTCTTGTGAGATTTGCCCATTTGCTTTTATTTAACTAGGGAGAACACTATGATCAGAAACATTCAGTAACTTGGTACCAAAACATAGTATGCGATACTGAAATTTGTACCGATTACATCTTTCTTTTTCTTTCAAAAAAAAAGCTACATTTTTATTTGTTTACTTGTGTGCATGCTACAGAGTACATGTGGAGGTCAGAGAACAACCTGTGGGGGTCAGTTCTCTTCTTCCACTATGTGGGTTCCAGATACTCAGGTTGTCAGGCTTAATGACAAGCATTTTCATCAGTTGAGTCATCCCTCTTTGCACACACACACACACACACACACACACACACACACACACACACACACGGTTTTGTACTCAGCTTAGTTTAGCCTTGAATTCCAGTGCTGCTGGGACCAAGGGTGTACATCACCACACCCAGCCCAGACACATCTTTCTTCTGTACTTTGCTTATGGTGTTCATATTGCTTTGTGTTTTGCTTGCTTTTCTTCAAAGGCTTCTGATATTTGGACAGGGACATTAGTCTGCCTTCTGTTAGCATGGTTTCGACACAGACAAAACCTTCACAAACCATATTTGCTCAAAGAAAATCAACACATCAGAGCTTCCCATTTTCCTTCCAGAGACCCCTTCCCAACGTAGGCTCCCATGATTCCATGGGCCAAGTGAGAATAGCGCAAGCCACCCAGCCATGGAGTTACTTTCAAGCTTGACTCTGTTTCCTTTGACTCTTAGGATTGGTTGCTGTGGCTGACTCGTCACGGTTTATTAGTGCAAGCAACATGTTCAACTTGGTAAGTGTGGTGGTGGGATTTCAGTCTTCTTGGTTTGCTGTTTGTTTTGATGCTCTGGCATTTTTGCTTTTAGAGATAGTCTTGCTGTGTGAGCTGACTTCACACTTGAAATTCTCCTGTCTCTACCTCCCAGGGGCTGAAGTGACAGGTGGGGTTTCAGTACCCCTGACTGGTTCATCAAGTGCATCTCTCTGGTGGTAGAGACTTCACTAGTTTTATCCTGTTCTCCTAGTTTCTAAATATTCAGATGCCCTGGCCTCAACCCCTAAGTATGTTCTTCTATGCAGAATTCTTCTCTGTGTACTCTCATTCCCTGGATCATTCTTTATCAAGATGACATATATATTTTTTTTTTTTTGTCTTTCTGTTTTAGGGTTTCTCTGTATTGCTTTGAATCCTGGAACTAGCTCTGTAGACCGGGCTGGCCTTGAACTCACAGAGATCCACCTACCTCTGCCTCCCGAGTGCTGGGATTAAAGTCGTGGACCACCAACGCCTGGCCAAGATGACATCTTTTTAAATGGTGACCTCACTCGGCCTTCTGACTGACACATTGAGCTGCCCACCCAACTTGGCAAACAGGCCCAAATTAAATCTCCTGGTTCCCTCTTCTCCTTGTTAGTGAACAACAACCCAGTTCATGCCTTTGTTCCAGCCCAAGATTGGAGTCCACCAGGATTGAACTCCTCAAGAACAATTTTGTCCCTCCAAGTCACATCTGTAATCCACAAACTTTTGGGCAGACCTTCTGGCAGTGTTCTCACTCAAGCTACCATTGTCTGTCACTGGATTCCCAAACATCTCCCTGCTTTCAACTTTGACTTAATCCTTAAAACACCAGTCCAGTCATGCCACTAAACTCAAATCCCAAGAAAAACTTCTCACCTTTTCATAGCAAAAGGCTAAGCCCATACCATGGCCTGCCAGACTCAACAGTCTGGCAGTCTGTTTACCTCCCTTAGTCATCTAATATCTCCAATTGGCTTTTCTTGGCTGCCTATGCTTTTCTTCCAATGTACCGAATACATTCCCACTAAGGGCCTCTAATCTTGCTGTCTCCACTTTGCTGAACTGACTTTCTTGCTCTATGGTTTGCACCCTTGTTTTCTCCAAGTCTTTTCTTCAAATGCCTAAATGCAATTAGCAGCTAGCTGCCCTGACCTCTGACCCCACTTCCTTCGAGCCCACCTTATTTCTCTGACACACTTTAGTTTTCTTCCTTGTACTTCCCACTGATTTATTTCGTATTTTCTATTTTCTTTCCAATGTGTTTTACCAAAAAGAGTTGGAAATGCCAAGGCATCGATTTTGTTCACCACCTAAAACCTTGTCACAAAGAATAGGGTCAGACCCTCAGTGTAACTATTTGTGGAGAGAATGGGTTACACAACACTGTGTTCACCAGAACCCTGGCAACCGTATCTCTTTCCTGTAAGACTCTGTGATAGCACCTAAACTTCAGGTCTTTCATTATGGCTCACATGCCATATACTGACATTTTCCCATTAGCCCATACGGCACTGGCTCACTGGAGCCATTGAGGACCCTTTCCTCCCTGCCATCTTAAGTCAATAGGCAAACCTTTATACTTAGCCATCTTATGATCTCAAGCAAACCACCATAGTTCCAGAGTTCTTTTAAAGTAATATATTGCTTCACACACACACACACACACACACACACACACAGATTTCTTACATTAGTGTATTTTTTTTTAAAACTGGGGAAGAAAACTCTTTGCTCTGGGAGTTTCTCAGCAAGTCTCCCTTCCCCATGATAAAGGCCAGTATCTTAGAGCAAAGGAGGCTGGGAAAGCAAGGTGCTGGTGTCAGCTGCCTCCGTGACTGAAGCCCAGAAGCTTGGAGGAGAGCACGGACAGTTGTTGAACAGGAGAGCAAGAGTAGCTACCGAAGTGCATGTACTTTTAATTGCAGAAACAAATTCTTCTATTTGTGTTGTCTTGCCATACAGGCTCGATTTTGCTTAATGGATATCAGTTACTTATTCTGTATTCATGGGAATAATATTTGGACATTTTCTTCTGTTTCTGTTGTGCTCTACAAATATGAATCCATTAGTGTTTTCAGAATGTGCTCAGTACTAATGAGTTCATACTTATAAAACACTGGAGGCAATACTTTGATATAGTAGCCTATGAAATAATACGTATTATAAATCAAGCTGAATTTTAAACAAACTAAATCAGTGTTATACTAGCAAATATCTGTTATCTGTCTACCATCTATCATCATCTATCCATCCATCCATCCATCCATCCATCCATCCATCCATCCATCCATCATAGTTCTAGAGCTCAAACTCAGGGTGTTGTATATGCTCAGCAAGCTTTCTGTGTTTAACAGAAGGAGGTTCCCATGGGAGAGATGTCTTTTCAGCTGTGGAATTCCAGTGTCATACATAGAGGTCTTTTCTTCAGATCCATTCAGTTTCTGCACAGAACACCCACTGTCCAATTCTAGTACTGATGTGGGCAAAGAGTAGTAAAATGTCTGGCTGATTGGATAGGACACTGGCGGTCTTAGAACCTCACACAGAGATTGTAATCAAAACAGTTTTACTTCATAGCCACCCTTTGAACAATTCCTTCCTTCCTTCCTTCCTCCCTCCCTCCCTCCCTCCCTCCCTCCCTCCCTCCCTCCCTACTTCCCTCTCTCCCCCCCCTTTCTTCCTGAAAAAATTTATCTTCAGTCTCCTGCAACAGAGTTGACTGGATGTGAGCGGAGGTGAGTGCGCACCAGTAGAAATGGGATCAGTGATCAAGACGTGCAAATAGTCTGTACAATGACACTGCCCATGTCAGCTGTGCCTACTGTCTTTAGAGTGCCAAGTCTCTCAAGGTCACAATTGCCCTTCTCTGGTGTCTTTCCCCTACACCCTGAAGTCTAACCTCCAACACTGTTAGGCTCACTTTCTCTGGCCTTGCTGTCTTTCTGCTTCTCAGCTTGTCTTCTGAGGTTTTATGAGGTTTAATGTACATATCCATGCCATGTTAATGGAAAATGCAAAGTAAAAATGAGGGGACAACCAGTCATTTTCTATCTATCTTTCTTTCTTTTCTTTTTTTCTTTTTCTTTTCTTTTTTTCTTTCTTTCTTTCTTTTTTTTTTTTTTTTTTTGTAAGATTACACAAACTCAAATCTGTCAGGGAACCAAGGGAGCTTGAAAGGCCAGCCTTGCTGGTTCCCAAAATAAGGGGAAGCCCAGAAAGAACAAGCGAGTTAAGGTCAAGGGAAGCAGACTAGAGAGGATGTTAGGCTCTGAGCTCTTACAGCGGTCAGGCGGCTTAATTTTGCATCTTGGTCTCTTCCCCAAACGGCTTTGTGACATTGGGCATTTTCTTTGTGACACTGCCTCATTTCCCTCCTTTGTAAAATGGGGTTAATAGTAAATGCCTAACTCATCAGACTGTGGCCCATACTTAGGAATTAATGGCTCTAAAAACACTTAAGTGAGTACTTTTTTCCTTACTTGTTTTTTAATTAATTTTTATTTTAAATAAAAAACAATCTTATTTTACATACCAATCTTAGTTCCCTCTCCCTCCTGTCCTCCTATTCTCCCCCCTCCAACCCCCATGGCAAGAGAGTGCTTTTGAGATAGAAATAAATGCCTTATTTATTATTTTTGGATACATTTGGATACATGATTGTACTAGAGGACTATCTTTATTTTATTATTTATGTATATGCGTGTTTTGCTCACATCTGTATCTGCATACCATGGGCATGCCTGGTGCCCACAGAGGCCAGAAAAGGGTGTCAGTCCCCTGAGACTAAGTTACAGATGGTTGTAAGTTGCAATGTAGTTCTGAGAATTGAAGCCAGGTCCTCTGAAAGAAAAGCAAGTGTTCTTAAGTGTTGAACCCCCTCTCCAGTCCTAGAGGGATATCTTGAAGGAACACAAGAAATAATTTTCTTTGTAGATTTGTTCTGCAGCTAACAAGTGAGCTAACAAAGTAGCTGATAAAGGGAATGAATACCTCTGGAGAAACTTGGCTCATCCACTTCCGACATGAATTTATTTGTATCCAATAGAAGAAGGAGGAGAAGGAGGAGGATGAAGAGGAGTAGGAGAAACAACAAACTAGGTTTTACCAAAGTTTTCAAAGCACAGTCAGTAATCTACAATTATTAACAATTCTAACTTTTAAGAATGCTACACCGTATCCTGTTTCCTAGTCCCAATTGATCTGCCCTAAAAGGGCGCTGGATGTGGCTGTTCTGGTTGTTGTACAAACTTGACACCAGTTAGAGACATCATAGAAGATGTCAACTGAGAAAATGCCTCTGTTAGATTGTCAGGGAGAGGTCTGTGTTGCATTTTCCCTATTAATGCTTGACATGGGGCCTAGCTCATTGTGGGCAGTGATGCCCCTGGGAAGGTGGTCCTGTGTAGCAGAAGACAGCATGCTGAGGAAGCCATGGTGAGCAAGCTGGTAAGCAGCTCTTCTCCATGGCTTCTGTTTCAGCTCTGGACTCTAGGTTCCTGCCCTGGCTTCCCTCAGCGATGTGAAAAGTGGACTATATCAGCACTAAGACGAAATAAACCCTTTCCTTCCCAAGTCGCTTTCAGTCATGGTGTTTATCACGGGAATAAAAAGCTAACTAAGAAGGTGTTGGCCTAGCAGGTGCGAGGCGCTGGGTTTGACCTCCAGATCCATAGCAGAGTGAAACAAAACAACTGTTTTGTGAGTTGAGTTTGTCTTAAATAGAGGTAGAAGCTGTGGTATATTTCTCCGCAGCCAAGCACTTGCCTGCCTGCAGTGTAACATGTTACAGTGATTAAAAGAAACAGCGGGAGGAACGTCACTTCCTAGGAGCCCCAGGCTCTGAGATGAGTGGAAATGTGCAGGTGTTCAAAAGCCATTTTCAGAGCTGGGGTTGGAGCTCAAGGATAGCCCTGCCTTGTTGGCCCTGGTTTGCACCCCCAGTAGTACCACAGATTACTTAATTAGTTAATTAATCTAAAGATATATTTTAATTTAAAATTATAATGTGAAGAGAGATAACATCATAACATTTCATTTCTTAGGTCCCTGAGTTGGCTGTTCTGATTTTGGGGGACAGGGGGAGTACTGGGGATCAAATGCTTTAGAAGCACTTTAGGTGTCTTAAGTACAGCATGCTCTCCACCCAACCACAGGTCAGGAAGTCCACTGCAGCCCACTCCAGTTCTTTTGTTTCATTTTGGTTTTCCAGTTAGGATTCCTCTATGTAGCCTGGCTATCCTGGAACTCACTCTGTAGACCAGGCTGGCTTTGAACCCAGAGATCCCCCTGCCTCTACCTCTGGAGCACTGGGATTAAAGATGAGTGCCACCACCGCCAGCCTTCTCCAGCAGTGACTTTCTGGGTGTCACATACCCAACAATTCCGTCTAGGCCAGTGGTTTTCAACCTTGCTAATGCCGTGACCTTTAACACAGTTCCTCATATTGTGCTAATCATCAACAATAAAATTATTTTTATTGCTACTTCATGACTGCAATTTTGCTATTATGAATGGTGATGTAAATTTTGTTTTTTGGAGACAGAGGGTGGTCAAAGGGATTGAGACCGAGAGGTTGAGAACCACTGCTCTAGGCTGTAGCAACTTTGTCAGTGAAGGCACAGCAGAGTTACTGTGGATTCTGATCCCTACAGTTGCTTTTCCTGAATCAGGCCTGCTGTGGCTCCCAGCTGTGGCACTGGCTCTGCAAATATGTGGAACCCTTTTCCTCACTAGCTATCACCCTGTTTTTATGGCATGATTTTCTATTCTGTCACTATCTTTTTCAGTTCTCTTTCTATTGATGTGGAGAAAAAAATGCTAGGCAGACTGATTTGTAAACAATGCTGCCAGGGTGTACCAACTTAATTAACAATACTGAGTGATTCTTGTCTGTGAAAGTTATGAATCATTAACATTTCAGTATATTAAAATTAAATTGTTAGCGATAGGATTGTCCTTAGCAACGCTAAGCTCAGGCCTTAAAAGAAATATAGCCTACAATTTAAAAGGGAAGATGGGACTGAAGAGATGGCTCAGTGGTTAAGACTACTGATTGCGCATCTGGAGGACCCTACTTTTATTATTAGCATCCACATAATGGCTCACACCATCTGTAACTCCAGTCCCAGGGGTCCGATGCCTTCTTCTGACCTCCGTAGTCATCAGGCACACACATGGTGTACAGGCATACATGTAGACAAAATACCCATACAATAAGATGAAAGATAAAAAAAAATTAAAAAGAAACAGCACATTAAATTCAAACAATGACCACCATAAAAGGTTTTAAAAGAGACACCATTCCTGTCAAAATTTTCTAAGCCATTTTATTATATGCCTGTGTTTATATTTTCCCTTCCAAAACCAAATTATTTCTGTAAAAACTGCTGACAAAGTCCCCATATTCTCATAAAATACATATGGAACATATAAATGTATAATGACTATTATGGTCTTCAACATCAGTTACCAAACATTGGTAAGAAAAGCCTAACATATAAAGGAAAATTAGTTTATTGCCTGTGATTATTTTTGTGCAGGACATTAGATGCTATGTGGTTATAACAAATTACTACATTGTTATAACCCTTTTGAGACAAGTCAGATACAAATAAGTAAAAGTGAATTAACATACTCAGTGTATTTATGGCACGCTTAAGATCCATGGGACTAGCATGCCTTCAAACTACAAATGGAGAGTGCAGGTGCAGGAAATGTACTGAATCCCAGAGACATCATGGGAACAATACTTGCAGCACACATACTTCCTGTTGGGTCAGGCCCTATCTGGTTTCAAGGTTCTGCAGCTCTTTCCTAATAATTAAGGTACCCTCACCTTCTGACACAATGCTACAAAATCACTAAAATAAAGCTGGATCTTAGATGGGGTGGGGTCACTGCCCTTGCAAGGCAGGCAAACAGAATCAGGTATCTGTAAGAGTATGGTTTTTTCCGCCCGCCACCCCCCCCCCTCCCCCCCCCCCCCCCCCCCCCGCCCCAAATAATACACAGAGCCTCTGTATTTGATCCCTGTTGGCCCGGTACTTGTTTCTTATCGGCTAGCTCCTGCCTTAGTACCCATTTCTGCTGACTATGTTTTTCTTGGCCGGCGGCTACTGCTTTCTTCGACTCTCCATCTTGACTCCCCTCCCCTTCCTATTTCCTCCTTGTCTCCTAGTCCCCGCCCCCCCCCCCCTTTCCTATGTGCTTTTCTATTCCCTTTTTTTTCTTACTTCGTGTCCCCCTACAGGTTTTCCCTCTGTGGTTTTTCCCCCCTCCTCTCCCCCCCCCCTTTTTTTTTTGTGTTGTTCTTTTCCTCTCCCAAATCTCTTGGTTCAAGTTCACTCAGCACACCTGAGAGAGTACAAGAGATGCTGCAAGATGAAGCTGTGGTGTTTGAATGTAACTGGCCCCCATAGGCCCATAGGGAGTTCCGCTATTAGGAGGTGTGGCCTTGTTGGAGTGGGTGTGGCTTTGTTGGAGGAAGTGTATCATAGTCTCTTCCTGCTGCCTGTGGATCTGGATGAAGAACTCTCAGCTACCTTTTCATTGCCATGTATGCCTTGTGCAACCATGCTTCTGAATTATAAGCCAGCTGCAATGAAATGTTTTCCTTTATAAGAGTTGTCGTAGTCATGCGGTCTCTTCACAGCAACAAAAACCCTGACTATGACAGAAGCCAAGCTGTGATTACATACAAGCTATGAGTCTGGAATGAAGCAGAACTTCACTTTCCAGAAGCGAGTCCCTGGGAAACAACTACAACTGACCTCAACAGCCTCACTTGCAAAGGAACTATGAGTAACCTTGACTTGATGGGGGGGGGGGCTGCCGGGGGTTGGGGGGCATGACCTGTGAAAGTTTAATGAGTTGACAGATACATAGCACTCAAAATTGTGGTCACCCAGAAATGCTCAGTGAATTGGGTTTTATGTGTGTAATACTTACTTGCACAAGCTGATAGATATGCCTGCTTACTCCCAGAACTGTGATCTGCACTCAGCTAGTTTCTACAGCCACAATGCCATGCTCCAAAATCATATCTTTTACCCGCCCTGGTCCAGCAGTGACCAGGTTCCACTCACTGAAATAGGCAGTAACTCCATCCTCAGAGGGCTTTCACTAAGCTTGGTTTCCTGTATAATTTAGTAGCCCCTTCCTGCATTATTCTCTTACTTGCTGTCCCACTTTTTGATTTTCATTGGGGAAGTCAAACTCAGACAGATATCTCCATAGAAAACTAAATTTGAATGTAAAGAATGTGCATTAACAGTGCCCGAAGGATGGCTTAACAGGTAAAGGCACCTATCACCAAGCCTGAAGTTATGAGTTCGATTCCCAGAACCCACATGGTGGAAGAAGAAAAGTGACTCCTGCAAGTTGTCCTCTGACCTACACACACACACACACACACACACACACACACACACTATATGAAAGTAATAAAAAGTAAGTCTTCTACAAAGAGTGTATACATTAATAAAATCCACATGTATTTACTAAATGAGCATAAGGAACAATAGACTGGGGTTTCATTTTAAAGAAAACAGCAACAAAAGCCTTTGACTTGATAGAAATCTCAGATACGTGCTGCACTGAAGGTTCTTCAACTATGCATGTTGAAATCCAGTAGTAAATATACCTCATGATCCAGAAGTCAGGGCCTAGAGAGATGGCTCAGCAGTTAAGAACACTGGTGCTTTCCCAGAGGACCCAGGTTTTATTTCCAGAACCCATAAGGCAGCTCACAACTACCTGTAACTCTAGTTTCAGTGGACCCAAGACCCTTTTCTGATCTCTACAGGCACTAGGCACATGTGGTGATGTACACACATGGAGACAGAACATACATGCACATTTAAAATATCTTGTGATAACAACAACAAAAGACCCAGAAGTTAAAGAAAAAGGCACGTGGTCCAAAACTCTCTGCTTCAGGATGCACCTGGTCATGGCTTCGGCTCAGCTTCTCTGTCCAAAGGTCTCACAGACGTGATGCACTGGCTTTCACACCTACTTCCTATTAATTTAAAGTTTTTATGTGGCTCCATGCAAGCTAGGCCTATGCATGGTTCATTAATCAAATAGGCCTTAGAGCAATGTTACAGAATCCAAGATTTAAGAAGAACCAAAGAGTAGAGACAATGTATTCAGTCAAATACTTGCCAGTAATATTATTGCCAAGAGGGTGGGGGAGAGAATTATTACATTTAAAAAAATCAACTTCAAATTGCATATTTTTTTTCACATTTTACTATCTCCAAAATCTGGATGCATTTCAACAATCCATGTCATGGCTTAATTTTTTTAGGGTCTTTATTTTTTTTTTTTTATGGAACATTATGAGAGTTGTAATTGACACCCAATGATGTCTTAAATTTAATGAGATATTTTAGACTTTTTTGTTATTCATCGACCCTTTTGTTTTAGGTCACCTCATCCTTTAATTTATCTGTGTGTGCGTGTGTGTGTGTGTGTGTGTGTGATTGCATGAATGCATGTGCATGTGTGTTCATGTGAGTATGAGTGTGTGTGTGTGTGTGTGTGTGTGTGTGTGTGTGTGTGTGTGTACCTGCTTTGAATAGATTCAATATCCCTAATTGTTAGGGAACTACAGTACTAGAGTCTTGTGTCCTCACTCTAGGTCCAAGATGAGAAGGGCAAATTTCCCACTGCCCAAAGAAAAGGAAGAATTTAGCTCAATCTTTTTACATGAGTGTTGGGGAGATGGACAGACAGACAAGAAGAAAGGCAGACAGACAGAGACTAAGAAATAGAATTAACAAAGAACATTATATACATAGGAAAAGGTTATAAAGAAACCATTTATTTTGTGCAACTAATAGACTCATAGGAAGAAAGGAACAAAACCCATTAAGAAAAGACCTGGTACAGGACAGTGAGGGATATAAACCCTGAGATACTGGGATGCTGTGGCTGCTTTATTCAACCTGTTCACGCTCACCAGCATGGATTACCCAGAACTGATCCCCTGTGGCAACAAGGGGATGGAGGAACAGATGCTAGCTTTTCTCTGCTTTCCTGGGAACAGGTCTGTGGCCAGCCTTTAGCTTCAGCCTGCCTCTTTAATGATGATGCCAGCTTCCCAGGGGCTCACATCCCTGTGTGGTTAATCTCACTGTCCTACTGTGGTAACATTTTGGGTTTTGTTTTATCTCCCATTTTTTTTTCCTCTTGATGTTACCACCACACAAGAATTATGAACTAATACAAAGCACTGTATATTCAAAGAACTGGCAGGGTAGGGGCCTGTGGATGTGGGAGAAGTCAACCTGTTTAAAATAGCATCCCTCCTGGAGCTGTAAAGCCTTGAAGCTTGAATACTTTCTGTGCTCACAGGTAAGCTAACCAAACTGGTAGAAAAATCAACCAACTCTGAGTGCTATACACTCACAGCTTATGTGTAAGTTGATGAACCTTTAAATTAAGATATTTAAGAAAAAGAGGAAAATTTGGCAAATACGACATCCCCATGCAAAAAGGCTGGCTGGAAATCCATTTTTTTTTTTTTTTTTTTTTTTTGGCTCCTAACAACATTTGCCTGCAAGAGCTCCCAAATCTCCCATTTGTCCACCTTCAGCCCTTAAAACAGGTAGTACAAAAAAGGCCTCCTACATGCACCTGCATTTAGGTGAAATGAGAGTTTATTTATAGGAGACTTCCCTGGATTGGGGTGCTCCCTGCAGAGAGCTTTTGGACTGGTTTCTATCAGACATCATGGGCTGAGATCAGTGTTAAAATTAAGGTCTTAGAATGGTGTTTTTGAAACTACAGAGGTGAGATAAGCTGAGACTTCAAGCTCCGTGTTTTGCAGATTCGTCTTTGCCTAACATTTGTGACAACCTAGGTTTGATCCCCAGAACCACAAACCAAAATGTGCAGGAAAAGATTTCACACTCTTCTAACCCCAGTCAAGAGAGATAAACTAGCTTTTTGGCTCTCCCAATACTGAAAGATTTTTGTTGTTGTTGTTGTTTGTTCTCACACCCCTCCCCCCCCAAGAACATGCAGGCATGGTTGAGGATTCTATTTTATTAGAGGGTCTCATTCAGCTTCCAATTTTATTTGAATCCAAGACGTTTTCATCTGTCTCTACATGAGTGTTAAAACCAGACTGACAAAACGAATGCATTTTTACTCCAGCCTCACTCACTTCTGCCGATATCATGCTTTTCATTCTGGCCCTTGTATATTTCTTGGCTTTTTGTGAGCACCACTAAGCACTTACAATGCTGTCCGAGCCTGTTTCCCCTAGCACTTTTAGAGGCTTATAAGAGAAGGACTTCCAGTTACCCACAGCAGTCCAGAAAACTGACACTCTCGTTTTCTCACTGTGAACACACATGTGTTGGAGTTTAAGAAAAATACACTAAAGGCTTTAAAATTTTAAATATGTAAAGCTGTGGTAGAAAATAGATGGTCACAAGACACAACGGCCTTTGCATTCTAGCAGATGAGCTGTGCATGCCCACAGGCAAGTAAACTCGAAAGAGAGGTAATGGATTTGATTTCTCATTAAATAAAGTAAATAATGGTGAATAGTAATATAAATTTTGTCAATATTACAGAACAATCTACTGAACACAGCCACATGTGGGCATATGGAATATCATACATGTAATTTCTTTTCTTTTATACATGAGTTTCAGATTTGATTGTTTTTTTGGGGTTTTTTGTTTGTTTGTTTGTTTGTTTTTGGCTTTTTGAGACAGGGTTTCTCTGTATTGCTTTGGAGCCTGTTCTGGATCTTACTCTGTAGACCAGGCTGGCTTTGAACTCATAGAGATCCACCTACCTCTGCCTCCTGAGTGCTGGGACTAAATGTGTGTGCCACCAACGCCCAGCTAGATTTGACTGCTTCTTTAAAGCAAATTATTACATAATGATGATAATTATTTACCCATACTTAATATTTCTCTTATGTGTATTTTTAGAAGAAAACATAACTGATTTCTTAAAATGTTAGCAAACAGATCAATAGCTTATAAAATGATGAAGTTTTCTGGGAAAATTGTGAGGAATTCTGTGGGAAATGTTTGCATGCTACAATGGACACAGGTCTGAGAGACAGCTGGGCTTGGACTATAGCACCATTGCTACAGTTTCCTGGCTTGTGACATTGTATGATTTACCTCACCTCCTGGATGAAAGGTGTGAGAGAACCCTAGCAGGATTTCTGATAGGGTTAAAGGAGACATGACTGCTATGAAGTGCTATCTGAGCATCAGTGGAAAGATGGAGGAAGGGTTGGAGGGAAAATGGAAGGATGGAGTGAGGGAGGAAGGAGGGCTCACAGTGTTAGGGAATTCAGGTTGCCAAGGTCTCACTTTCCATTAAGGAGAAGGAATATTCCCCATGCCCATAATCCATCAGTTTTGGACTAGAGTAATGGTTCAGTGGTTAAGAGCACTGGCTGCTCATCCAGGGGTCCTGAGTTCAATTCCCAGCACCCTCATCGGGGCTCACAACCATCTATAATGGGATCTGATGCCCTTTTCTATGTGATGCCCTCTTCCATCATGTAAGCATACATAAGGACACTCATAAACATAAAATACAAAAGTAAATAAGTCTTAAAAATATTTTTAAAAACATCAGTCTCATTCTAATTTCTAAACAGTCTCTAGATTCCTACCATTCATGCAAATTCATTTCATGTCTTCTGTAAAGTTTAATATAAGAACAAAGACAAGGCAGGCTGCCTAGACCCCTGAGATGTTTAGAGCCATCTGTCCCACAAGAAGATCCAATGGGACATCCTTGGGAAGAGTGCCCCTGACATAACCTACAGAGGCCGAGGGCTCGGAAGAGAGAAGCAAACTTTCTTCTTGCTAGTCTCAGAATCACACCATTGTTTTTGTAGGACACAGATGGAAATGGCTCCTACCCAGGGCTCTGAAAGGCAAGAGTACTGAATCATCACTGTCATCCATTCTCACACAAAATTTACCCTGGTTTTCATCAGACAACAGGAAACAAGGTGTGGTGGTTGCTCTTCACTTTCCACATAACAGCATTTAGAGTCATCCTGGAGAGACATCCATCTGTGGGTGTGTGTGTGTGTGAGGGCATTTTCAGAGTGATTAACAGACTGGTGGTGGTGTTGTCATAATGACCACAATACTTGACAGAAACATAAGAACAAGGATGTGTGGTCAGGCTTGTAGTCCCCAAGGTACAGAGGAGCTGATCAACTGGAGCATGTGACATGGGCTGTTCTCATCACAGCAAACCAGGAAGCAGAGAGAGCAAGACAGTAACGAGGCTCACACTATAATCTTCAAAGCACGACCCCAACCCCAGTGGCCTACTTTCTCCAGCAAGGGCCCACAGTCTCCCAGAGTACCACCAGCTGGGGGCAAACATCCAAACATAAGCTGTGGAGGTATAGTCTTACTCAAGTCATCACACAGATGTTTTCAAGATGTGTGCATAGTGTGGAGGAGTGGAGAAGTACCATTTGCCCTCAAGAAAGTGAACTAGTCCGCACCTCCTCACTTATTAGTGTTTTGTTTTATTGACCTCTGTGCTCAGGCATGGTGAAAGAACTCAGTTTTGTACCAGCCTGATGATGTAGTGACTAAGTCATCTTTGAATGGGGACAGCTTGTGTGGGCCAGACTATGACTATGGATTTCTCCTACATTTTGGATGCTATGTAATTAAAGGGATATCTTGCCTGAGTGAGCAGGTAGGCAACTGTTGCATGAGGTAATGGCTCCGGAGATGGCTTGTATTACCTTGGTGGTAGACAAGGGGAGAAATATTTGTCTAGAAGAGAAGAGACATCACAACTGGGCTTTAAAGGACTTCAGGTGAGTGGCAGAAACAAAGATGCACAAGTGAGACTGAGTGTCAGTGGTAAAGAGATGATGTCAGTTGCTGCCTCCCTTTTCCCTAGGAGCCCCAGGCAAGAACCACAGCATCCCCATCCCCAGGAAATAGCATGGCAATTAAAAACCTTCTACCAAGACGAAGTGCTAATGAACATAACACCTCTGTTTTAGAAATGAACACATTTTCCTGTACTGGCATCATATAAGGGTGGCTTAGCATGGCATTTAAGTGTCTAGAATGTATGCCTCTAGGTGGAAACTTGGGGAAAATAGAGAGAGAATGTTTAGAGAGCTAGATAGTGAAAAGGCTCCAAAACATTAGTAAAAGCACAGCATGGGTTAACATAACTAACGGTATGGAGTACATGGCTGTTGGCTTCAGTTAAGACAGTAGACCAAGCCTCACAAACTTCAAAAGGACAGAACGGTTACAAAGAATAATTTCTTCAACAGAATTAAACCAGAAATAATGCAAAAGTCTTTAGAAACCTCCTGTAGGTGATTGAAAATGAAACATGAAGTAACCAGCAAGTGAAAGGCAAAGCTCTGCTGGTTGGGGCGGCACACAGATAGATGTAGGATATGCTGAAGAGGTGGAGGCCGGAAGATTGTGAGTTCCAGGCCACCCTGTGCTGCATTAAGGAGAAAAATTAAAGGAGAAAAGAAAAGAGACAGAGGAAGGCATTACAGAAACTAGAAAATAGTCTGAACATTAAAGCTAAAAATCTTCTTAAAGGAAAGCTTACATCATCACATGTTTATAATGGACTACTAGAAATATCCCAAACCTATGGACTAAATCTTCATCTTATGAAACTAGGGGAAAAAAAAAAAAGCAAACATTAAGAAGAAAACCATAAAAGCATGCAGTGATGTAAATCAAAACAGTAAGATAATGGAGAAAATCAAGGAATTACTAACTACCTTTGAAAAATTAATTAAAATAAACAAATAAAAAGGCAAGCAGTTAGGCATGTATGAAAGATGCTGGACAGAACTCTCAGAAGGGAAAACATAGCAGTAGTTGGGGAGAGGAACTTAACACCAAGAACAAAGGGGCAGATGGAGTGATAAAGACTATATGGATCACAGACTCCAACATGGTGAGAGGTATTGTTGAAATGGAGTAAAACTGTATATTAAAAGGGATGGATGCTTTTATGTATAAATTGAACCCCAATAAAATTCACTTTCACTCTTCAAGGATTTTAGAAAGGATTTTTTTTTATATGCTAAGCCAACACAGTGAAGACCAGGGCCAAGAGAATGGGAAAAGTCTTGTTAAGACTGAAGGACAGCTACTTAATCTAAGGTGAAAGAAAGGAGAGAAGAAGCTTTTATGAGAGTACAGAATCCATCAAGCAGGTGAGAATGCCCACATAAAAACAAAAACATCTTCACTGCATTCTGGGTTAATCAGGAATTCAGAAGCTGCATCTTAAGAAATGATAACCCAACTGCAGCAACTGGAAAAGTGTCACTTGAAAATTCAGGCAGAATTACAGGAACATCCTCAAGATGGCTATGCTGGCTATTTTCATGTCAATGATACAAGTTAGAATCATTTGGGAAGAGAGATGCTCAACTAAGAAAATGCCTTCATAAGATTGACTGTGGGCAAGTCTGCAATACAGTTTTTGATTGATGATTGATGATTGATATAGTGGAGCCCAGCTCACTGGGGACAGCGCCACTTCCACCACAGCCATGGCAAGCAAGCCAGCAAGCACCAGACTGTCTTCACACCGGCCACACTCATTGACTTTACTCACATGAACAAATGCGGGAATCATTCCCCAAATCTTTCCACATATGTAAAAATAGAAGAATATTACTTAAATTCTTGTAATCATCATTGTGTTTTTGTACATTAAAAATATCATATTCAAGCTGGGCATAGTGGTACATGACTTTAATACCAGCACTCAAGAGGCAGAGTCAGATTCAAGGCCAGCCTGGCCTATAGAGTGAGTTCCAGGGCAGTCAGGGCTACACAACTAACAACAACAACAACAACAAACCCAACAACAACAAACAAAACCAGTAACAACAAAAAACTATACTCATCATCATTTTCATTTCAGTGTTCAGACATAAGACTTCATTTCATAATTTTACTAGTTCTTTTGTACTAAGAATTATGAGTTCTAATAATTCTACAATGAAAATGGAACATGTAATTTACCTTGTAACTCTTTAGTCTGATGAAGTCAACCTTCATAGAGACAAACCGGTCTGAATTTCGGCTGATGTTCTTGAGGTGTTCTACAAGATCAGCACAGAATTTGTAACCTCCTTTCAGCACACACAGGACCAGAATATCATGGCAGCCTATGTCTTTCATTATATCCTTAGCCAGACGCTCAATTCTGAAGAAAGTAAGAAGAAAAAATGTATTATGGTACAACTGATAAACAGTATGATGTTTCGTACAGTTCTGGTCACTTGGATGAATATGGAGAAAAGCTTGGGAAACCGAAAACGTCAGTCAGATAAGTTCTGTTAAGGTGAAAACAAAGTATTCAAAACATACTTCCAACAGCGACATCAGAGCTCCTGTATGTCATAAACAGTGAGGTGTTAGAGATCATGCATGCTACATATTGTTCTGTCATTACAGGACCTGCTTGTTAAACTTTAAAATGTTTTGATGGTATTTAGTGATAGCCTCATTTCATAGCAAAGTGGAGACAGAGTGCTGATTATTTTTTGTCAACTTGATACAAACCTAGATCTATGTAGGAAGAGGGAATCTTAATTGAGACGATTGCTTCCATAAGTTTGGCCTGTAGGCAAGTCTGTGGAGTACTGTGTAGATAAATGACCAATGGATGAGGGCTCAGATCACTGTGGGTGGTGCCATGCCTGAGTAGGTGGTCCTGGGTTGTATAAGAAAGCAAGCTGAGCAAGCCATGAGGAGCAAGCCAGTGAGCAGCATTTCTCTGTAGCCTCTACTTCAGTTCCTGACTCCAAGTTCCAACCCTGCTTGAGTTCCTGTCCTGACTTCCCTCAGTGATGGGTTATTACCTGGAAGTTGCTTTTGGTCCTGGTGTTTTATCACAGCAAAAGAAACCCTAAGACATGGAATGACTCACTCACCTTACACTGGAAGAAAAGTCAAGTTCAGAGTATCTTTAAAAAAAAAAAAAAAAATAGAAGTCATATATTCACCAAAGGAGCATACCACATATGGGAAAGACACTGCTCCCATACAATGGCAAGAGGTGCAATACAGTGTGAAATCCAATATGGAGGACATTGCTTTTCGGCGGGGGGTATTGTTTATAATAGCTCACTCAGTGAATGCACACACTTCTTGGGTTCAAATTTGCTATTCTATAGTACTTTTCCCAGCCACCAAGGAAAGTCCCTAACAGTACTGTAAGAGTCACATAAGAGGGAACAGCCCCAATTTTGACACAGGACATAGCACTTACCTGTCCACTATGATGCCATGAGGGATGAGCACACACTCCAGATCACCATAATAGTGCTGTGGGTACGTGAATAAATCCAAGTCATATCCTGGCCAATTATCCATAAGCTGTAAATCAAAGTAGTTTGGTTATGGAATTTTTTGTTATTAATTTGTAAAATATAAATAGTAAGGGAAAACCTGTCATCTGAAAACAGAATGAAGTTGAACATAGACATTAGGTCTGCATATCACAATACATTAAAATATTCCCCCCAGCTATGAAAGTTTAGTAAGAGGTTATTGTTTATGCAACCTGATAGAACAAGGAAGCAGTAAGATCAGTGGTGTGTTTCACTCTGTTGTCAAACCTATTGTTCTTTTGAAAAATTATTTTATTCTTTTTACTTGTGTGTGTGTGCGCCTGCATGAGTTTATGTGTACTATATGCATGCAGGTATCCTTAAAGGCCAGTTCAGAGGCCTGAGAGCATCAGATGCCCGGGAAATTGGCTCATCTGCCTGGGAAGGTTTATCTATGAAAAGTTTATCCCAGGATCACAGTCCACCCGACTTCTAGGTGTCTGGGTCAGTGCAGTAAAGACAGGATCCCTTTTTAAGGAACTTCAGCCAGTCTTAGTTAGCATGTGTTGGTCCAAGAAAACTGGCCTACTCACACACAGACTGATAGCAAGCCAGCAACCCTTCCTCTTGCCTGAGACTTTGTGCACAAGTGTTCTGGTTAGAATAACAAACGTGGAAGAAAATGAAGGTGAAAGTTGCTTTTCCTTTTACATAAACAAGGATGATACAATGAAATTGTCATAGATGAAAACCTTTCTGTGTAAGTCTCTTTAATCATTGCTCCACACCTGCTAGACTACTCTGCCCAGCTTTGAGTCACAAAGGGCTGTAATGATACAACCCAGCCTGATTTTCTAAATCATTTCTACATCTGATCCCTGACCTCAGATTGATTTCCAGCCTAGTCATGCATGATTCTGTGCATGTATGTGCATGTATATGTAATATTTTATTACATTTTTGATATTTTGTACATGCATACAATGTATTTTGAGTCAGGGGAGGAATAGACCAGAGGAAAAGCAAAAAAGAGACACCATAATAGAGGGAGCCATTATAAGTTTGAAGAGAAAACTGACTCTAGAGAAATGCCCAGAGACCTACAAGGATGACCCCAAATAACAATCTGAGCAACAGTGGAAAGGCTACCATAAATGCCCTTCCCTGATGATGATGAGATTAATAACTAACTTATCTGTTATCATAGAACCCTCATCTAGTAGCTGATGGAAACAGAAGCAGATACCCACAGCTACACACTGAGCTGAACTCCCGGAATTCAGTTGCTGAGGGAGGAGAGATAAGAAAATGGGGGCAAGACCAGACTACAGAAACCCACAGAGACAGCTGACTTGAACAAGCGGCAGCTCATGAACCCCCAGACTGATAGTTGGGAAACCAGCATTGGACTGACTCAAACCCCCTGAACATGGGTCTCAGTTATAAGGCCTGGGCAGTCTAATAGACCTCTGACAGTGGAACCAGGATGTATCCCTGGTGCACGAAAGGACTTTGGGAGCACATTTCCCAAGGAGGGATACTCCCTTAGCCTAGAGGCAGGAGGGAGGGCCTAGTCCCCCCTACTCCAAATGACTGGACAGATTTTATTGATCCCTCCTGGAAGGCATCACCCTTCCTGTGGAGGGGGGTGGATTGGAAGGGGGTTTGGGGGACATGGGAGGGAGGGATGGAGAGGTAACTGGGATTGATATGTAAAATAATAAAAAAATGTTGACTGGAACAATCTTTTGCAGGCAACCACTGTTCAGCTGGAACCTCCAGCTTGTTTCAGGAAGCCCCATTTCTCTCTCTAAACTCCAAATGCAGAGAATCTGCAACATAGAAAAGCCACTCAAAGCCCAGTTCCACATGGCATTTTTGGCATAGGCGGCCCTTTCCCTGAAATTGCCAGCTGCCCCAGCACCCACTACCCCCACCCCAAAGGACATACCTGGGCACAAACCCAGCTTGTGGCAGACACATCCCCGAGTACCTACAAGGTATTTGAGCCCCCTCATTTAGTTCGGCCATGTGATTTTTTTCCTGTCCCCTTCTCCCTCCTCGATCTCTGGGGGCTTGAGAATCACCCAGGAGTTTGATTTGCCCAAGTAAACCTGGTCTTTTACTTTTTTAATCGGCTTGACCTGGCTTATGTGTCAGTGGAGAAACCTGTTATCAGGGTACAGAAAACACACTAACCACAGTTGCTGTGAATTCATGACTGTAGTGGTCCTGTTTTGTATGAAACATAGTGTTGCTCTCAGGTCCTCCCTGACCTCAGGCTCTTAAATACTTTGACTCCCTCTTCTGAGGTAATTCCTGAGGCTTAGGGGGAAGGGCTATGATACAGATGTCCTATTTGTGGATGAGTACTTTACAGCCACTAATTCCCTGTACTTTGTGAAACTCTGCATTAATGGGCATCCAGTGCACAAAAACCTTCTCTGATGAGGTCTGACAGCTGCACTAATCTATGGCTAGCGAGACAAGACTTTTGGTTGGTTGGTTGGTGTTTTGAGACAGGGTTTCTCTGTGTAACAGCCCTGGCTGTCCTGGAACTAGCACTGTAGACCAGGCTGGACTTGAACTCACAGAGATCTGCCTGGCTCTGCCTCTTGAGTGCTGGAATTAAAGGTATGCACCACCAGGCTTTGCTGAGAGACAGGAATTTATAGGGCAGCTTGATACTATGTCCATCTAGAAAAATAATTGTAAAAGGCTCACTGCTGTGGCCTATGAGCTCCACAACTATGGGTTCTTGGCTATATTTGCAGTACCAGGCATGTGGTTGTCCCCATAACATTCAGGCCACTAAGGTACCTATAGTTGTATCTTGCCATGCCAATCATTCTACCTCACAGGGCATATCACTTTCCAGTACTATGAAAACTAGTTAGCAGGGAGGAAGCTTCTTAGTACCAACTTTACTTTTCCATTCCTTGTGATCAAAGTATGTGTCATTTTCAGCAATAGGGTCTTACCATTAAGTTCTGGTGGACAACTGAGAACAATGGCAATAGCCTGTAGTGTTTCTGGGGGTCTCTAGGACACCTAGTTCTTCCCAGCTCCGACTTCCTTCATCTCTCTTACACACTCACTGCCCTTGTGTCTTTCCACTCCCTCTGTCTCTATGCCAAAGTTCACCTCCTTGGAAGCTCAGGTTGATCCGCCTCTTCCTGGAAGCCTCGCTGACTGCTCTCACGTTGTCATCCTCTACCCTATCCCCCTGGGGTCCTGCAGCTCTGCTGTAGCCAAGTCTCCACCTCGGGCTCTTTGGGAACAGTTTCACATTTTCCATTCTCTGCTCTATCTTATCTGTTTGCAGCTGGTTTAGAGTCCATTCCCAACCATTCTGTCTAGTCCTGGGACACTCTCCACCCTACTTCCACCCTCCTCTGTATGAGGGACTCAGAACAGATTCCCTTTGACTCAGGTTCTAGAAAGGATGTTTCATGGTAGAGCCCAAGCCACTCTCATCCTAATTTTGGTCTCCAGCCAGACCAAACTCATGCTATCTCCCCACCACACACACACACACACACACACACACACACACACACACACACACACACACACACACACATTTATCCCTTCCCTATCCTAGCACATTCTTCTAGTTCTTCAGACTGAAACCTTGGCTTTGGCTTCATTCCTTCCTTTAGTCTTTGTGCCACTGAGTAGGTTATCCTGTGCCCAACCCCCTCCCAGTGTGAGCAGAACCACACCTGCACAAGCTTCCCTGCACCCTGATCTGGGTTGATGCCGCCATCATTTCATCCTGAACTACTGGAAAAATGGCCAATCCTACCTTTACTTCTCAAACCATGGTAGCTGTGGCAAGCTTTGTGGAGTGAATTTCCCATCATGACATTCACCTGCTTACACTTTTTCAAGGACTTCTCATAGCATGCCAAGTAAAATCTGGAGTCTTCCCTGTGGCTACCAGAATGTTCCTCTCTTGATTCTCTGGCACTTTCTCCTTCCCTCTGCTCTAACTACCTTCCCCTCACTGATTGAGTCTGCTGAAAATGTTCAGTATTTTGCTATTTCTTTACCTACAATACTCTTCCTGCAGATGACCACATGGCTTACATTATCTTTTTCTCCATTCTTCCTTCACTGTCAACCGTACAGAGAACCCTTGTCTGGCCACAAATATAAACTGGCACTCCCTCCCTTCCCATCCCATTTCTGTAGCCTTCATATTTACTTTTACTTTCCTTCATAGCATCTATGAGTATGTGAGTATGAGTGTTCATGTGTGTGCCTGTGTGTATTTGTGTGTACATGAGTCTGTGCACAAGTGTATATGAGTGTGTGTGCATGTGTGTGCATTCTGATATGGCTAGAAATGTGAGCTACTTCTGACAGAGACTTCATCTCACTCTTCGTTCTATTCCAAGTGCCCAGAACACTGACCTGAGATCTCATGAGTACTAAAAATATTGAACAATCAAATTAATGAGACAGTCTTTACCTCAGAACTCCAACCTCAACCCTAAGTTTGTCTTCTTGTGATGGAAAGCAAAACAAAACAAAACAACCCCAAAACAAAACAAACAAACAAAAACAAAACAAAACAAACAAACAAAAAAAAACGCTCTTCAAAAGTTCTGGAGATTCATAGCTGTTGCACTGGCCAAAGAGTGTACACCATCTACATACTCATAAAGGATTTGCTGCACCTTACTAGCACACGGGGTGGTGTGGCTGGTGAACTTGGACAGAGCAACTCTGGATCCCACCCTGGAAATTCCAGGAGTCTGCTGTGACCTTTAACATCAAAATGGCTACTTGGTGACATACAGCACCTGAATGACCTCCAGCCTCTGTGAGAGCCCCTGGCACAGCAACACACACCCAGAGAGTTCATCCAAGCACTTTTTCCAGTTTTCCTTTGGGACACACAACGCTACCGTCTTCACTTCCTGGATCTTGTCCACTCACACACTGGTAACTAGTGGTCTGCTGAGCTCATTCCTCCTGGCCATGTGGATTCTTACAGCTCCTTGCTCTGAATCTGAGATTACTCTCTATGCCAAGGTCATGCTCTACTCTGATTTTTACTGCCACTATATTAGGAGACAACATCTTCCTTTTCTTTCTTTGGTTTTTGAGACAGAATTTCACTGCAGGGAGGACTATCCTGGAGCTAGCTATGCAGACCAGGCTGGGATTTAAACTCATAGAGGTCCACCTGCATCTGCATCTCCTGAGTGCTGGGATTAAAGAATGTGACTCCCTTTTCTTTAAGATAGGATAAAACTCATGGATGACATCAATAGTGAGTGCAATGACTAGTGCATAACAAATACTGAGCAAATGCAAACCCCCGCACATGTATGCCAAAGAAAAGGAAAAGATGGCAAAATAAAATTATGAAACAAATCTATGCATGAAAATGGTCAGAGCAATCGGTAACTCAGAGCAACATGAGTAATAGTGGCTATCACAAATTGCGGAGTCTAACTCCTCTGGAGCAAGTCTGTTAGCTATGGGACCTTGGTCATTGTAATGTCTCTAAAATAAAGCCAATGCCTGCCTCACATTTTGAAGGTTAAATATGACAGACACTTAATACAAGACTCACTAGCATGTAGCCTATAGTGCTTGTGCAATGACATTAGCCATGTAACTATACTGAAGCATTGGTTGTCTATATAACTCACATAATCATTTATGTAAATATGTTTTAACTCATTTAAGGAAAAACCTCTGTGTAATTTGCCACACTCTTACTACCCAGTCCAAGCAATAAATGTTAAATCTGCTAGAAATGTATTTCTCTAAAAGTGTTCTAACAGTCACAAGTGGCCATTGTTTCCACTTAATCTGAAAGGGTGTTTTCACTGTGCAGATAAGACAATCAGAGACAAGAGGCTCTGGGTCTGTTTTGCTGTCTTCCCACACAAATTGTATTATGAGTAAGTCTACCCCTGGAGCAATGCAGAGTGGCTCTGAACCTTAAGTAATGGATTCATTTGCTTTAAAACAAAACAAAACAACAACAACAAAAACAACAACAACAACAAAAAAAAAGACAAACAAAGAATCTTTAAATAGTTTCAGGATCATAGATAACATGCCCCAAGTTCATTCCACACAATGCTTTCTCTGTCCAAAGAGGCAAAACATCTCCAAGCTGGAGAAGTGACAAACACAGTAACTGAGTCATTTTATACCACGTCCAGATCCAGAACCCATCTGACTTTCTGGTTTGAATTTGAAGCTACATTAACAACCTATTCTTTTTTCCCTTAGACTATTTCTTCCCAGGGAGAAAAATGGCTCAGAAACACATGGGCACAGCTCAAGTCTGCTTCTGCCCCCCTCCAAGCTCCATGCTCTTCCCTGCACACAGACTCTTGTGATCGCTTTTCATGCCTGTGCCTGTTTCCCCACCAGCTCAGAACCCCAGACAGCAACACCAACCGGCCTGTCCCAGAGCCCCGCTCAACAACGTGAGAGAGAGGTTCTGAAAGAAGAGCTCACACTCTTGTGCTAACCCAATGACAGAGCTGTGGATACGGATGCCTCCATCTGCTGCACTGTTACTCTTTCTCTTATTTATTCTCATATATTGCCTCTCCATCCTCATGGGAATGAGTCAAGCATAACAGACACTCAACAATAACTCCGATTTTTCTCTTCTTTTCCCAAACTTACTTGTGTAGGTGACTATGGATTGTTTGACCACACGTTAGTAAAATGCAAACTGGCAAGACAAAGTTATCTGAGAACCTGACCCCAAAAGCCAGGTGGGCAGAGAAGATTTTATCTCCCTGAAAAATAACCAGGAAGTATCAACTACACAACTGGTGACTACTAGCTCCAAACCAAGTGACAACCAACTTTGAGCAAGATCTCTGAACTCAGTCTACATCTTTTCATTTAGCAATTATTGTATGCCACTATTTATTCTTTACAATGCATTAATGCCCCTCTTACCCACTTCAACTGAAAGTCACTGGCAGATAAGACCCATCTTAATGTTTTTATTAGTAAATTATTATTTCATTTTTATACATGTGCACTATGTATTCTGGACCTACCCTCCTTCCTTTGCTCTCTCATCCTTTCTAGCCACCGCCCCCTCCTCTATAATTACCTTTCTCCTATTATACTTAATTTTGTTTAGTGTCCCATGTTGTTTAGCCAGGATCATCTGTGTGATAATGAGTTTGGACCTACCATCAGATCCTGGTGGGCTCAACAGTGGGTACTCAACCACGCTTCCCCCTCTTACAGGATCTATGGATTGCCAACAGATCAGCATCATGTGATAAGGTCCTGTGGGACCCTTCCCTCTTCACAGCGGACTTCTATGTCAGTACACCCAGCTGCTGTGAGTTCATGGTTCCCATCCCTACATCCTGCTCTTTCCCAGCCCCATCCTCCATCCTGAGGTTCTTACATTCTTTCTGCTCTGTTTTACACAACGTTCCCTGAGCCTTATGGAGATCACATCAATGTCTTGTCTGGGGCTGACACCTCCGCCATCCTTTATTTTTACCATTTAGAACAGCCGTGGCTCTTTGCCTTTATTTCCATTCCCTGGAAGGAGACACGTCTCTGTTCAGGTTTCCTTTGTCAGGTAGAGCTAGGTTTAAGTTTCTTAATAGTCCCTCTTCTTACACAAATTGTGCTTGTGTCATGATTCAATCATTTGGCTCTGATCCTCTAACTGCCTTTGCCACCGCAGCTCACCCAGGTTTTTCCTTCCTGGTCAAACACCTTGGGTGCTTTACGAAAGCCTGCCTTCCTGATCTTTCTAACTATCCCATCTTGTAGCTCCTTCAACTGTCCCCTCAATTATTTTATCCTAATTCTATGTTAGCAATGCATTCCCATAAGCCCACCAGTCCTCCAGAGCAGTCCTACCTCTGGAGTTACTGTCTCCTGTTGTAGCACAGGGTTTGAAAACTGTCAATTCTGCTTCTGACAACTGCTACTTGTGTGCCTAGCATAACTACATAATGTGAGGCTTTGTGTATTCCCTCAGAGGTGTTTCTGTAAAACGGAAAGTAGAGGGTACCTACTTACAGATTTGCTCAGATTAAATGAAGGACTTGACAAAACCACAAAAGAAGTGCCCAATAAACCTGTTATTTTTTTAATTACTTATTATTTTCCTACTAGCATTTTCATTGTTCTAACTTCCTTTTGATTTTTTCACTCCATCCTTCAGAGCTCTCTGTTTTGCCAGCACACCCATCTTCTCTAGCTTCCCTAACCCTTTCCTTTCTTTAGCACCTGAATGTCCTCTGAACTTTACTACCCAAGTTCTACTGGAGAAATGGGCATGCATGGGGGGCATTTCCATCCTACCCTGGATCTCATCAACTTTGGGGGCACTTGTGCAGTTAAGCATCTACTCTTGGTGCCCAAGCGCCACACTAGCTGGCATACACCGCTTCTCCTCTCCTTATGCACTTCTTGCTGTGTCCATGCGCCTCTCACAAGAAAGCCTCCACTGACACTAATAGATGGCACTATTATATTTACTCTGCTCTTTCATTTGCTTTTTTGACTTTAATAATCTACTCATCCTACTAGTACATCTAGATTTACCTCCTTTTGATTTTTAATAATCAGTTGTGCTGGGTATGGATTTTATGAAAGGCAATCGCTCTGCCTTTGAGCCACGCCTCCAGCTGGATCATGCCATTGTTCATTAGACGCATGTAGTATTTATGATACAGTGTTACTCTAACCATTCTGGGGGTGGCTATTTGAAAGATGGCTCCCCACTAAAGGCCCCCTGCCCACCCCTATCCTACTTGCTCTCTGGCAGCATCTGACACTCTTGATGATCTCATAACCCTGGCAAATCCACTTCCATCAAACTGATCTCTAGGCATCTACTCTTCTGCTTTCTCCCATACAGCTCATTCTTGGTGGTCCCTTTATCTGGCTTTGTGCCCACAGTGTACTCTCACATTCTCAGCTTTCCAGGCATCTGTTCTAAACAGCGGTTTTTATTTCTTCCATTTTCCACTTCATTCTTCATTTATTCACAAAATACTAACTTACCTTCTGGTGATTGTTTTCCAGATCTACTCTATCACATTTTTGAATTTTAGGAATGAATGTCAGGTTGTCTACTGGGTCACCTGACCTGTGAGCATTATACACTTGATATGGGAGTCAATTTAATGATTTCCTCTTTCATATTCTCAGCACCACCCATCTGGCCTGTCAAACCCATGGTGACTGGAGTGCTTTTATTGTAAAATCACAAATCAGATACAGTGATCTCTTCTTTGCCCTTGGCGTGTGTAGAGACGTGTGCCTTCGGTCTCCACAAGGTTACCTTCTGTTTATGCTTCAGATCTTGGGTATAATGTCACTACAGCTCTTTGATCATATGAGCACAGACACTGCTAGCATCCCTTCCAGTAACTGCTCTCCTCCTTCCTGTTGTCCACCTGGCTGTCTGGATTATCTTGTTTGTTTTCACACTGCTTGGGTCCCTCCCCTAGAATGCGCATTCCGGGGGATAAAGAGCCTTTTGTCTTGTTCCAACACTAGGACCAGACTAGCTGGGCAGACTAAAGGCTCCCCTCCTTTACGAAAGGCAGGCCTTGCTGTTAAATTAAGAGCTGAACCCCACATTTCAATCCGAACAGTTCTATTAAAGTGAGAGGTGTTTCCTTCCCAACCCACACATTCTAATTCAATCCATTTATTTCCATAAACAGATTAACTGCGAGTTACTCCCCGAGTTCCTGGAAGAGACTCTTAATGGCAAATCAGCCCCAACCACCACCCTGACACCTTTTCACATCAATCCTGGTAGTCATAACTACCATTCGCTGGAGCTTGATTCCAGGATTCTGGGAGGTTGCTGAATGATCCCTAGAATTGAAGAGGTTCGGATCTGGCCCCACCCTCCATCCTTCCATCTTGACACACCACTGGGTATTTCACGCATCTGCTTTGTCTTTCTTCCCAGACACCGGGCACTCGGGCTGATGACTTATGCAGAGCCGCGCCCCAGATTTAAAGCTCCAATTCCATTCACTTGTGCTAATTTGTATCTTGGCTGCCCGGAGGACTTCTCAGTAGATTTTTTTTTTTTTTTTTTTTTTTTTTTGAAACAAAACTCGAAACTCATTGAAGTGAGAAGGCAGCGCTGATGAGAGGGCCGCTAGAGCTGCACGCTGGGGGTCTTCCCAGACCCCAGCTCGCAGGCCAGGCTCTTTGTCGCTAGTGGAAGTGGGGACTCGGTAGGACGCAGGTTTCCAGGCTGAAGACCCGAGGGAGGGTGGGAGGGGAGGAGTTAAAGGGAATTCGGGATGGAGGAGCATCGTTAGAAGGGGTTTCGTCAGACTGGGTGGAGAGGGGAGGCCTCGAAGCAAAGGAGAAAGCGATCTCCCTTCGGAGGACGAACAAAAGCCGTAGCCGGTTATCATACGAACGTATTTCAGCTAAAAAGGGGGATGCAACAAAGGGAGGGGAGGGCAGCGAGCTAGGGAGCCCGAGGAACAGAGTTTGCATTTACCACGACGCCTCTCCCGGAGCCAGGCGCTTTCTCACTGCTCCCGGCCATGTCTTTCGTGGGGAACGCGGGAAGGACAGACGCCGGGAGGATGTGGAGGCCCGGCTACGCTGGGAGATGGGGAGGGGGAATGGGACTCGGGGGTTGTGGCTGGGGCTGCCCCGCCCCGCCCCCCCTAGCCCTCCCTCCCAGCCTCCCCCCCCCCCCGCCTGCGGGCGGGAAAGCCGCGACCTCATCCTAGCCCGGTTCCCGAGGCGGCCTGGGAGCAGCTGTGGAGCAGCGCCTGATGCACCTGAGCGCGCTCCAGGGAGCATCCCTGGCGACCCGCTGCCCGTCCCTCTGCCGGCTCCGCACCCCGCAGGGATGTGGGGCAGGCCTGAAATCCGTACTGGAGCAAAAACAGCTTCTTGTCATTTGCCTTCCCAAAGCCCATCGCTGCAGCCCCAGGCCAGCAATCTCCAAGACTTCTCCCTGCCAGGTTTTAAATGCACATTTGTCCCAAGTCAATGCATAAAAGAGTGACAGTGCTGAGCGTTCTCGGGCATTGGGAGTGGGCCCCAGTACCCCGGAGGGTTTCAGATCTCCTGGCGCCCAGCCAAGAGTTTGAAAGAGCCACAAACAGGCTTTTCCTCGGACCAAACCCTAGTGATCCCATGGACCTAGGAGAGGGACTTTTTTTTTTTCTTTCAAAATACTGTATCTAATTATTTACCACTTGACTCTAATTGTTTCAGGTTGTAGCTGAAGGCAATTGCTCTACTCAGATTAGAAAACCTTGTTTTATGAATCTGTTGTCAAACCCAGTCCCTAATCCCAGCTTTTTTTCTAGCCCTAGTTCTTTGTTCTTTCCTACAAGGTCCTTGCTTTCTGTTTCCGTGTGTCCCCACATCTTGCCAGACCCTGCACACAGCCCACTTTGGGTTTAAAGGCCTCACATTGATATAGTTCTCTTGATTCAGTCTCCTCCAAAAGATTTTTGCTGGGCTAGGGTGTAGTCTAAGATGTGAAAGGCCACAATACCACCACCACCACCACCACCACCACCCACCCCCCCACACACACAGAGAGAGAGAGAGAGAGAGAGAGAGAGTCCTTCCTTCTTCACCTTTTGGCTAAGATCAGTTGCAAAAAAAAGTGTTCAATATTCATTTTCTGGCACACACTGGCAGGATGAACGCTAGTTGCATCTGGTTTGAGGGGAAAATAGTTATCCATCAGTTCATGTTGCCCTAGATTGGAATAATTGTGTAATAACATTGTATTTATGTGTGGCAGACAAGCCACAATCAGCACTTTGGCTGTTAATGTCCAAGTGGCAGAACTGTGGAAGTACTAAGAGGTGTGAGGCACTGGCGCCCTGCCATTAGCTCCTCTGCATGCCCACTGGCTCTATCAATAGGTGGGATTCCCTAGCACAGGCAGAGGTAAATAATTTCAGTCATTTTTGCAGCTGCCTCTCACCTGTTTTCCATTTTCATTCTTCAGTACTGGGCCCAGGCAGTATTCATGTGCAATATGATTGAAATTTCCAGGAATTGAGCTGGAGAAATGGCTCAGTGGTCAACAGCACTTGCTTCTCTTACAATGTACTCAATTCTCAGTGCCCAGATGGTGACTCATAACCATCCATGACTCAAGTTTCAGGGGATCTGACATTCTCTTCTAACTTCTGTGGGCACAAGAGATATACATATGGCATATATGCAGGCGAAGTACTCACATATGTAAAGTAAAATAAAACAAATCTTAAAAAAGAGAGAATTTTCCAGGAACTGAAAAGTGATGTTGTTAGGATAACAATCTAACTCTAGAATCCAGAGAGCAAATTAATGCAGTTCACTGGCCATACTGGGTATGGGGTAAATGTAGGGTGGGGTTGTAGGTAATTCACAGACCATGCTTGAAGATAATAATATCACTTGAGTGTGACACTCAGCCTGAAGAATCTCATTGTGAAGTCATAGGGCAAGCTGGGGTACAGGGAATGAATGGCAAGGCACATGTCCAGGCATGTGTTAAAAGATGCTCATTGGCTGGAAAATGTCAGATAGACCTTTTTCAAAAGACCATCTGTTTAGGCATCCCCCCCCCACCCCATGAATTCACAATGAAAAAGATATAGCTTGCTTGAAGGACAAGAATATTATGAATTCATGTTCCAGAACATTCTATATATATCATTGTAGGGCATTCTATAAAGAATGATGAATAAACTCTTTTAAATATCAAATTAATTTTACTTCCTATCATATTTTATGTTGTCAGACTATAACTGGTGTTCTGGACCACATGAATGTAATAAAAAACCTGGAGTCAGATATTAGGGGGTAAAAGCTAAAAGATCAGAGAAGCAAAGCAGCTGGCCACTAAAGTTCTTACCTCTACAAACTCCTCAGATCTCACTCATGTATATGCTCTATCAGATAAAGCCTGCCTGAAGAGCAGAGGGCAGAGCTAGCATCTAGTTAACCATAGAGGTCTGGAGGTCTATACAGACAGACAGGAAGTGATATAGCTGGGTGGAGGGAGGAGTATAAGGTAGGAGGAAGCAGGAGCTCAGTCTCTTTTTGGTGAGAAGATTTGGTAGAGGTAAGAACTCTAGTGACCCCAACATGAGGGGCTGAGAAGATGGCTCAGTAGTTAAGATCATTTGCTTCTCTTGCAGAGGACTTGGGTTTCATTCCCAGCATCCACATGGCAGCTTAGGAATACCCAGTGCCAGCACCAGGGAACCCAGTGCCCTCTTCTTACCTCCATGGGCACTAGACACACACACAGTACACTTGAATACATTAGAACAAAACATTCAGACACATAAAATGGAATAAATAAGTTTTTAAAGAATTGGCATAAGACTCAGAGATGCTTATAGTCTACAGACAACTGGGGACTGATATGACTAAAGATACAGAAAAAATTTAAAAAATGAGACTACAATTAAAGTAATTGATTTTTTTCCACTAAAAAATAGTATGTTAGTTCAGCATGTCCACTAATAGTTCTTTTGAGGGGCAACAAAAGCAAAGATGCACATCTTTGCCATGTTAGTAGCTAGTTAGTGCTTTGCATTTCCCAAGCATCCACTTTTCCATATTTTCACTGAATGCCCTTCTCATTTTAAATTCTCACCACTACCATGGTAGAAACACAAATATTTATCATTAACTGAACCTCCTCTGAGCTGGAAGTACTTACTAATCTTTTGACATTTTGGTGACACTTGGACCTTTGTTAGCCAAGGAGCACTGCCTTTTGCTCACCTTGTGCCCAGTCACTCAGTGACATGAGAATGGAAATTCAGAAGGATGCTTGTGATTCTTTCCAAGTCCTGAAACAAGAAAATAAATAAATAAATAAATAAAATCCCTGTAAGCCTGGGAATTGTGTTGAAATACATAAACATCTGAAACTTGGTGACTCAGACGGTTAGTCAGAATTACTGGCGAGCATCTGGAGAGAAGCCACAGGGGAGGGAGGCCAGTGATAATGATGATGGCAGTTTGCTTCTCCATCACACCGAACAAAAAACACTTTACAAAAAAGCAAAACAAAACAAAGCAAAGAAACCTCCTCCCCCCCCCCCCCCGACTGTCAGTCCAAGTTAAAATCCTTGCAACCTCTGAGGTAATTTCCCCTTTAGGCAGTAAAGAGAACTGTAGCTGTGAATAATTGTAGCAAAAATCAACTTAAACAAAAGCCTCTTTCATATTCAGTAAGCATAGGAACCCATCTTTCCGGCCTCTCATTGAAGACTGAACCCAACATGTAGTTTTTGAGAAAACTACAGCCCACAACTAAAGTCAAAAGCTGCTTGGGGTTAGCTTTTATGTATGGCACCTTCTTCTGTAATTAACCTTCTGTTGAAGACCATGCTGATGATAGGCAGAAACCCATTCCCTCACAGTAATGTCATACATGGGCAGTAGCATCAGCAGTAAGCTGCTGGGTTGCTTCAGAACACTCTTTGCCTATCTCCCCATCTGACCGGAAGAGGAATTGGATAGCTTCAGAGAAAAAGAATAATGTGTTCATGTGTTCCTCCAGATTCCAAGTCCTGGCAGCCAACCTCAACTCTCTTGGCCACCATCAAGCAGTCACTGAAAGGTCACAGCTGCAGGAACTCTCAACTAAGCACTAAATAAACCCATAGGGTTGGAGGCAAAAAGTTCTATACCTGACCCTAACAAGGTGTGGTTTTGAATGAATGGATTAGCATTTGATGATGATGTGGCAGCAGAATTAACTGTCACTTCAGCCAGTGCTAAGTCTCTAAAGGAAAAGTGTCCAAGTCAACCAATCAAAACAAAACCACATAGAAACCAAATGAACTTCCTAAAGTCTACAACTTTGGCTAGTACACGAAGAAGATTAACAGCCTACTGGGCTGGTGACAAGCTATTTATCCTGCTTAGCTGTGTGGATTGCTTCTCAGCTATGAGAATTGCCCCACTGGCCTGGGGCAATTGGGGGTGGGTAGATGCTGGGTTCTGGGTTGCATTTTAGAGGGAAGGTCCGAGACACTTAGGCGACAGGTTGAGAGTTGTGACTTCAGGGTGAAAAAGATTAAAAAGGGTCTTGTCATTTTTTTAAACTTTTAAAAAGTTTTCAAAAATTGCATCATAGAATACCTACATTTATGGTTTTAATGTTATCTCCAAGTAAGAAATCAGATATGTTTATGGTATGAAAGAAAAATAAAAATGAATAGATATTATCAACATTCTTCAAACTATGTATTGATAGTTTTTGTTGTAAAGAACATGCAGTAGGAAATTTGAAGGCTATAGCTTAATTATATCTCAGCTCTCAGAGACCTTTGACTATACAGTTTGGAACATACTTCAAGTTGACATGAATCTTAATTTTTTATACCTTTTATCTTTTATTTTATGTATATGGGTATTTTGCCTGCATATATGTCTGTATGTGCACCACATACATACAGAGTCTAGAAGGAAGTGCAGTTATAGACAGTTGTGAGTAGAACTTGGGTTATCTGGAAGAATAGTTAGAGCTTTTAACCACTGAGTCATCTTTCCAGTTCCAAATCTTTATATTTGTCCTAGAAGGCCAGGATCTTATTTCTACCTGCCCCACTTCCCAGGTGTAGCAATATTAGCCTTCTAAGTAGCCGCAGAGAGGAAAGCTACCATGTTGTTTCCTCTTGGCTCTCTCAGTGGCTTGGGAAGATAATCGTTTTTAACTTTGTCAGCATATAGAGTAATTCCTGAACCAGGAAGCAAAGCTGGGATGAGGTATCAGGAGCCACACAGGGTATGGGCAGTTAAGCTCCTGGCTGTTTCTATAGCGGGATCGTACAGCTTGGACAATGGGAGCAAATGCAACAAATACATTAATAGTTCTGCGGCTTGTGAATGAAAAGCCCAAGTGTTTGTGTTAACTACACTCATTCTTTCAGCAGTGCTGGTGGGAATCTTTGCAGGTAGAACCTAACACAGAAGGTCAGACTAGGTGAGGGTTAGCAGCCATTCTGTTTATTACTTTAAAAGGAAGTTTAAAAGATATTTTTCTGTTTCACATTAGCATGTAAAAATTGATTTCCTACCATACATTAGGCCCCAGATTCAAGCCCCTTACACCCTATCCAAAAGGGGGAAAAGATAATAGAGAAAATAGAAGTAAAGTTCAAAGGCATTTAAAAATTGGGTTGATATCTTCAGGTTCTGTGACTATGGGAAGTTCATCTTTATACAGTTGATGTTAAATCAAAAAACTGCCAGGAGAAAGACTGAATCCACTATTGTCGAGCTGAAGCAAGTGTCATTAAATACTGGCCAGGAAGATGGACACTGGCCAGGTCCATATCAAGAATTCCCAGAGAAACTGCACTAAATTAGGTCAACCAGGTGCTCACAAAGGCCAAATCTACAAGTCTAGTCTTTCTGCCTTTGTCCAATCAGGGGCAAGAATGCATCCTGAAGTACTTCCTGTCTATGTACCTCCCACCAGTGTGTAATCAACATCCTGTGCAGTTGGGGCAACCAAGCTTGTTTACTGACACAAAACCACATGCCTTGTTATCTTACATGAGCGCCAGCCTCCAGCATTCTGGGAAGTTATCTGTCCTTGGGCAAGTGGGGCTTGCAGGTTAACTTTAGTCCTTACAGTGGAACTAAAATGTACTCTATCCCTTTGCACTTTTCTCCTCTGCTCCACACTCCAAGTAGGATAAAAAGAAAGCACAAGTATTTTTCCATGTTATGCTACATTATCAACATATTTGGAATACCAGGGACATCATTTACTTAACCATTCCATTCCCTAATGTGTTTATAAGCTACAACTTTCAAGTTTAAACATTTATGTAAATTAATGTTTGCAATAAAATAAGTGAATTTTAGCTACTTCTAGAGGAAAAGAATTTCTAAATTGGGAGTAATAAGTGTTTTAAGGCTTTTGATGTACAATACTAAATGTAGTGTGCCATATTAATGGAAAAGTAGTAAATCTTACAGGTTGTTTGAAAAATCAAGTAAAATTTTATTATGAAAACATTTTGAGATTTAAAGGTAGAGCCTGTTTGTTAACCAACATATGTAAAAGTTCAGTAATTGGAAGTAATAAGAAAAGTCAGTTTGGATTTGTGATTAATTCTCCCCTATGGACTACTTTAAAACAATGTGGTTTTTGCATAAAGTTATACCTAGACCAATGAAAAATTTATGGTGCTCTGTTCCAGGCTTTTGGCTCCAATTCATGGCTTTCTGTTTCAGATTCAGTTTTAAAACCCGACTCCATTTCCTACCACCTGACCTTGGGCAATTTTCTTAATTTCTTTGCTTTTTTTGCTACATCTGTTCAATGAAGATAGTGCCAGCCTTGGCTTATTAAAGGCACACATAGAGCTTGGGGGAGGGCAGCAGCTAAGAACACTGGTTGTTCTTCCAGAGGATACAAGTTTGATTACTGGCACTCACATAGCAGCTCACAATTCCAGGAGATCCGAGGTCCTGGCCTCCTGGGTCTGTGCATTCATGTAAGATATCCACACGTAGACACACATAGGCACCCACAATACATGATTAAAAATAACAACAGTTAACCTTTTAAAAGCATGACATATATAAATAGGTAAGGGAGGTCAGGGTGTGCAACATTCGCCTAGCAAGTACAAGGCCCTGAGTTTAATCGTTGGTATTATAGTAAAAACAAAAACAAAACAAAAAAATTAAACAATACATGCCAAGTGTTGACTACTAGAATGCTGCTTAATACATTCATCCAGTATTTAAATTGGATTTTTAAAAATGTAATTATTGATCAGCTAGGACCTCTGTATTAAGGGGCTGAAGAGATGACTCATCAGTTAAGAGCACTTGTTGCTCTTCCAGAGAACCCAGGTTCCTATTCTCATCACCACATGGTGGCTCACAACCCCCTGTAACTCCAGTCCCAGGGAATCTGGCCTCTGTGGGTGGGCACCAGGCACACATGTAGTACATAGATATACATACAGACAAAACAAATAAAAAAAAATCTTTAAAAAGAATATCTGTATTAGTAAACAAATTAATTGAATTATATTAAAAAAATAAACCAGCAATCTGAAAAAGGTTCTTTATACAAGTGAACTAAAAATTTCCCACGAAGTTGTGCTTTTTTGTTCCCTCTGTAGAATGCTGTGAATTTATGAACATGTATGTGTGTCTAAGTACGTAAAACAAAACAATCTTACCAAATTAATATAATGATAGACTAAATTGAGGTCTAGTTTTCAAACCATTATCTCCTTATTTATTTTATATTATGAAACAAATAGCTTAGTTTAATACTCCCAATGTTTGGATTATAAAAGACAACAATAAAACACTGCAAAATTAATGAATACACTTCAGATAAATTCCATATCATATATAAATATACAACTAATCTGTAAGGAAAAGTATAAATGATCAAATAAAAATCCTTGGTTAAAAAGTATATTGTAATATTAAGAAGGGCTGGGAAAGGAGTTATACATACAGAAAGCTGTCTCTTGGTATTGAGGGGACCCTGTCCTACTTTGATTCTATTGTTAATGCAAAAACAGCATTCACCTCAAAAAAGCTAAAGCTAAGAGGGTTTTTTTTTTTTTTTTTTTTTTTTTTTTTTCCGTTTCTGAGCCAGTTTTGAGTGGTCATGGCCCAGAAACAGATTTAGTTCTATCCCACATTTCATGTTCCAATGTGAAAGCAGACGTGAAGTTTTTATAGTAACAGAGCAGAGAAAGTCCTTAATGCACTTTTCAGATACATTGGTGGGAACATCAATTACATGATTATAGCAAAGTGGATAAATCTTAGCTCTGGGCCTGAGATGCTTTCTGATGACTCTTAGGCCTTTTGGCTGGTAGAAAATTGGGTTTTTCTTAATTTATACTGAAGGTTTTTATCTGTAGTCAAGATGTTAGTTCTCATACAAAGGTAGCAAGCAGGGAATGGCTAGCCAGTGAACTGAAGGTAGTCAAAGATAAATGGTAATTAGGCTCTGGTCCTGCACCATTACACACTCTCCACAGTCGTAAGGTTTCACTAAGTCAATCAGCAGGGCTACTACCTGCCCAGGGATGGCATTGCCCACAGTGAGTTGCCCCCCACCCCCAATCAACAATCAAGAACTGCCACACAGGCATGCTTACTGGCCAGTCTGACAGAACCAATTTCCCAAGTGAAGTTCCCTTCACCCAGATGACTCTAGTTTGTGTCATGTTGACAAAAACTAACCAGTGCAGACCCCATAGTTGCTTGGGGGCTGAAGCAGCTTTCTGCTTTCACAGGCCATTTGAGATGCAATTTGATCACTGTGGTCCATGGTTTTTCATTCACCTTGCCTCCCCCATCCCAATCCTTCTGATCTCTACTCTCAGGCCAACATGGTCAGTTCCTGACTACTTGAAAAAGTGCCTTCTGGTTCTTTTTGGTTCCTAAGTAGCAAACAATCTAATAATAAAAGTCACATGATTGAGAGCATTTCAACAGGCTTTAAATTAAAATGAAAAAAAGGAATGGGAGACTAGAAAAAAAATCTCTTTTTACATATAAAAGCTTGACCACCCCACACTGTCTTCCTGCGTCCAAGACTGATGTTGTTGGTTTTTCGTTAAGTTTTGTTAAGTTAAGAACAGGTACCTTGGTGACCTTTTACAGAGAATTGAGATATGAGACATGACTGAGTCAGTCTTCCCTGTGGGGCTGAGAACTTGTTGAAGCTTAAGTAGTGTAGATAGATGGCCTCAACAATTGTAAGAATCATACCTGGATGTTAAGCCCTTTATTTTCTCTACAGAGTCAAGCAATGTTACTCGTTCTCTCCCTGCTATGGGACTTGAACCCAGGGCTGTGCCAACATGAAGCGAGTGCTCTGTAGCATTTACTGCATTTTTGGCCATGTTACATTTTGTATTGAGTTTCTGGAGTTTCAGGATTGTCTATGACCTTTACGCATTCTCTTTCAACTTGCTTTCCTAAATCTCAAATCTACTTTATGTTTCTGAGTCACACATCCTGCCATAAATCCAGTTGTCTAATCGACTAGGTTGAATTTTTAAAGTGACATACATAAGGTTTGGGTGTGTAGCTCGGTAGTAGAATGAACGCTTGCTCAGCAGGTATGAGGTCCCAGGTTAAATTCACAACATCCAAATAATGGAAAACTGAAGTAGCCAGCTTGAAAATGGTAAATGCTGAGCGTGCGTGATCCCCTAAGTTGTCATTTAAATGGTTGCCCACAAGTTGTTCTGTGTTTGTTTAGAAATGGACACATATAGGTTTCCAGTGATTTTTTCCCTACTCTTAGAGACAACAGAAAAGATTTAAAGCTTTTTCCAAGTATTGTTTTTTCTTATAAAAGAGAAAAAAGGAAAACTCTGACATTAAAAGTGAATTCTGAAAAGTTATGTAAAATGATAGACAAACAAAATTTCCAAAAAGTCAGTCTGCAATTTCATAGTCAATATACAGAAGGTAGTGAAGGGACGACCACAGAAACGGCCTTTCGTCCACAGGGCACATTCTCTGATGATCTGAAGCCTAAAGGTAGCACAGTGGTCTGCTATAGGCAGCACTACCTACTTTGAGGGTGCTCTGGGGACACATGGTGCAAGATTTTGTCCTTAGGCATGTCTGGGCATGTAAACTCCATACATTTTACCTGGTTTCAAGTCAAGGCTTTTTCACATTAGCAATACAGACAACTTGAGCTTTATAATCCTTGTTATGAAATATCTTCTACTGTGCAGACTAGTTAGCATCATCACGGGCTAAATACCCCTAGTGGTGACGCTCAAAATTATTTCCTGAAAGTTGCAAATGTCTCTTGGGGAAGTGGAAAATATAACACTGGTTAAAATCCAACAATCCTAGATTAACTAATCCAGAAACTTGTCTTAATTGTTTTTTAATTGGTTTTCAGGAAATTAAAGAGAACAATAGGTCCAAAGCTAGTAGACCCATAAACAATAATAGATCTGTGGCCTTCATGGAAATGTATGGTATAAGCAGAGTTTGAAGAAGGGCTTTCTTTACATATTCTTCCTCAATACAGGAACATGAACGTAGAGAAAAAGTAGATGGTATTGCAAATACAGAGAAACACAAATAAAATTCAGGTAAAAACACAAACCTAAAACTGAGAATTTATTTATACTTGCTACTTGATATTCAATGACAGCGGTTCTTAACCTTGCTAATGCTAAGACCCTTTAATACAGTCTTTCATGTTGTAGTGACCCCAAATCATAAAGTTATTTCATTGCTATTTCATAACTGTAATTTTGCTACTGTTATGAATTATGATGTAAACATCTGTGTATTCTGGTGGTCTTAGGCTACTCTTGTGAAAGGATCATTTGATCCTCCCCAAAGGGGTCATGGTCCACAGGTTGAGAACCACTGGCCTACACTTTCAAAACAGGAAATTTGGAGATTGTAATATACAATATTATTGACATAAATATATAATGGCATATTTTGATTCTCAACTTGTCAGGATTTAAAATCAGCATGTAATCAAATCCCTGGCTCTGTCTGTGAGGGATAATTTAGATTGTGTTAAGGTAGAAAGACTCACCTAAATGTCGGTGGTACTGCTTGATGGGCTGAACAGAAAGGAGGACGTGAGCAGAATACAGGCACCCACCATACAGGCTGACTGTAGATGCCACGTGACCAGGCTCCTCCTGCTCATGCTGCCATGATGGACTGCATACCCTGGAATTGTAAGCCAAAATAAACCCTCCTATCCTTAATTTGCTTTTGTTGGGCATTTTGCCACAGCAATTGGATAATAAGTAATAGACTTCTGAAGGTCATTAATATTATTCATTTCTCATGGAGAAATGTAGGTGTCATGGGCATTGAGAGACAAGCTGTGTGCATGTGTGTGTGTGGCGGGGGGGCAAGAATGATGTTCAGTTAACCAGTGTTGGTTTAAACACTGGGAGTCTGACCAGAGTGGCTTCTTTTAGGTTTATTTAAGCACAGCACTATCTGGTGAACACTATTCTTGTGCTGATTAACTCAATCATCAGTGTACAATAAAACATGCCTAATTCTCTTTGAGGAACAAAATAAGCAAAATACAGACCAGACATGACTACAGCAAAACTCTTTGTAAAGTACATGAAGATGGGTTCTATAGATTGACTGAGAAAAACAAGTAGTTGAGAAGTATGGTAGAATATTATTTTAAGGTGTGTGACTTTTGTTTATGCTGCATTTATTTAACTCTATGAAGTTGTGATTCCTCTCCTGTTCAAAAACACCTGATGGTCTAATAAAGAGCTAGGTGGTGATATGTTATAAGCTAATAAAGCCACTGAGGATCAAAATGCAAAGCTAGCCACAGTCATAAAGGCAGACAATGGTGACACACCCCTTTAATCCCAGGATTTGGGAGACAGAGGCAAATCAATCTCTGTTAGTTCAAGACCACACTGATGTACGTGAAATTGATCCAGTCTAAAAGAGGAACAGTTTACACAAAGGTGATCTCGACACCTGGAATCACGTGCCTTTATACCAGCACTAGGGAGGTGGAGACAGGAGTGAAGTGGCTACTTGTGGCTGGGTGGAGAGAGTAATATAAGGTGGGAGGAGACAGGAACTTGGAGGATTGCAGTCTGAGGCTGAGGCATTTTCTTGCCCAATGGCTAACCTTTGCCATGTGTAGTTTCTTCAATGTCCATCATCTTCTGTGTAGTAGATTGGTGCTGCTAGGAGCAGACATGTCTCATTGTTATTAAAAAAAAAAAAAAAAAAAAAAAAAAAAGGAAAAGGAAAACCTGTGTTTTTAAAACATCTTAAATGCCATAGTCTGTAGATCTCGGAAGTGTTTAAAAATGGACCTGTCTGTTTAAAATGTATCTCTGTTTGACTTTATAAAATACCTAATATGACTACAAATTTGATTGTAATAGGTAACTAATTACTAACCTGCATTTCCTTATTATCATATGTAGTTTTAAGGACTGGAAGTTTGCATTTATATTGATAAATGAGCTGTATAGGTACAATACCTTGAACAATATTAGAAATGTATCTACAGTATTTTTTAACAAAATGATCTCAAATTTGTATCAATATACAATATTTGTATACAATATACAAATGTAAAAGTTTAAAAATAGTAGTTGCTTTTTAGAAGTAGCTTCAATAATTTACCTTTTTATCTTGTCATGTCTAGAGCTGAGCTAGGGTAGGCGGGGCTAGCAGGAGGAACAAAGAAGAGGAGGAAGCAGCAAGAGAACAAGGAGAGGAGACCATTAGTGGCCAGCTACCCAGACAGCTAGACAGCAGACAGCTAGACAGCAGACAGCTAGACAGCAGACAGCTAGACAGCAGACAGCTAGACAGCAGACAGATAGCCATCCAGACAGCCAGACAGACAGCTAGACAGACAGACAGCTAGACAGCAGCCAGACAGCCACCCAGACAGCCAGACAGACAGCTAGACAGCCAGACAGCTACCCAGACAGACAGACAGACAGCCAGCCAGCCACCCAGCCAGCTACCCAGACAGCTAGACAGCCAGACAGCTAGACAGCAGACAGATAGCCACCCAGACAGCCAGACAGACAGCCATCCAGACAGCTAGACAGCCAGACAGCTACCCAGACAGACAGACAGCCAGACAGCTAGACAGCAGACAGACAGCCACCCAGACAGCCAGACAGACAGCTAGACAGCCAGACAGCTACCCAGACAGACAGACAGACAGACATCCAGACAGACGGCTAGACAGCCAGACAGCTACCCAGACAGCCAGACAGACAGCCATCCAGACAGACAGCTAGACAGCCAGACAGCTACCCAGACAGCCAGACAGCCATCTAGACAGCCATGGAGTTAGAAGGAAAATATGATATACAGAAGTAAGAAAGATAAAAGCCTAGAGACAAAAAGGTAGATGGGATAATTTAAGAAAAGCACTCAGGAGGCAGAGGTGGGTGGATCTCTGTGAGTTAAAGACCAGCCTGGTCTACAAAGTGAGTTCCAGGCCAGCTAGGGCTGTTACATTATTTTGTCAAAAAAAAAAAACAAACAAACAAACAAACAAACAAAAAAAAAACAAAAAACAAAAACAAAAACAAAAAAAAACAAAAAACAAAAAACAAAACAAAATGAAAAAGAAAAAGAAAACCAAAACAACAACAACAACAACAAGCTATCTAGAAATAAGCCAAGCTAAGGCTGGACATTCATAACTAAGAATAAGCCTCTGTGTATTTATTTTGGGTGCTGGGTGGGGCCCCTCAAAATGTCAAAAGAACAAAAACAACACACAACAGAGAAAGGTCTGGAGGAGGGTCTGATGCTGCAAAGTCTCTGCCATATAGGGAGTGCAAAGGTCACCAGGCAACTAAGCACATCAGCTTCAGCCTTCTGGGCAGAAAACAGGTTTTACATTCTTTCCCTTGAAGGAGCAACCCTGTATTCTTAACATTCCAGGTTTCCCCAGTGCATGCCTCTGAGCACATAGATCTCCATGTCCCCAACACCAAAAGGCAAGTCTCAGAAGGCTGAGCATCATATTTGAGACTGCCAAGAGCATTGCTATTTTAAATACACAAGGCTTAAAGTGGAATTATGTTGTGGAATATTAGTTGAAGATGTGTTACGTTTGTTTACTCTGTGGAACATTTGTTTAATGATGCTAAGATATGTTGTATTTGTTTAACTCTGTGAAGCTGTGTTACTTTGCCTGTCTAAAACACCTGATTGGTCTAATAAAGAGCCAAATGGCCAGTAGTAAGGCAGGAGAAAGAATAGGTGGGGCTGCCAGGCAGAAAGACTAAGTAGGAGGAGAAATCAGGGATGAGAAGGAGGAGAGAGAAAAGAAGGGGCCAGGTACACAGCCAGACATGGAGTAAGAAAGAAAGATATACAGATATAGAGAAAGGTAAAATCCCAGAGGCAAAGGTATATGGGACAATTTAAGGCATTCATAAGTAAGAATATGACCCCATTTATTTATTTGGGAAGTGGGTGGTGGGCTCCAAAGAGTCAGAGTTAGGAAATATATATATACTTATATATATATATATATATATATATATATATATATATATATACTTTTTTTTCCCCCCCTTGCCACAGGGTTTCTCTGTGTAACAATCCTGGCTGTTCTGGAACTCACTTTGTAGACCAGGCTGGCCTGGGACTCACAGAGCTCTGCCTGCCTCTGCCTCCTTAGTGCTGGGATTAAAGGCAGGCTCCACCACTGCCTGGTTTAAAAGCAGACTTCTAAAGCAGCTTTTCCTTTTATACCTCTTTTAAATATAAAACCAAGCATGTGATGTTGAGTTAGCCATTGTATAGGGTACAGGACTGCTTGTGTGGTAAAACCTAAAATAAAAGTATCTGCAGTGACCTGTCTCTGCCACTTAATGTGCACTCTTTAGAGTCAGTCCGAAGTTCAGTTCTCCTGTGGTAAGAATGAGGTCCCCTAACTAATTTATATGACTGTGATCCATAAGATTACATTAGTATTGCTAGCTTTGTCACCCAGCATATTCTACTTTCCCTCCCCTTCTCTCTTCTTGTGCCTGTCTATTTCACCCACACCCACACCAACCCACACACACCCCCACACACACACAACTACACACACGGTTTTGGGGCCATAGTCATGACTCACTTGCTCAGACTTTCTTCTGGTGTTTTTGGAAAATTAAGTTCATATCCTTGACAAAATGAACTGAGGGTTCTGATGGGAGATATCTTACCACTTAGGGAGATGGTTGGATGGCTATGGAAGTAAAGAAGTAAGTTCTCAGTGAAAACAATTAGGCATCTTTGTTAGAGGCCATCCACCCTAGCAGGTGCTCCTTTTAGTCTTGGGTCCTTTCCAACACACTGTTTCTTTTCTAGAAGTTCCAATTGCAGAAAAGCTTAAACCCTTCTGGATTTTATTCTGGGAAAATAGGGGCTACAACTCTTGTTTTGTTCTGTAATGAGCTACACAAGTCTTGGACCTTATAGGGTTGCTACATTTAATAATTTTGTACATGAAAATGTCAAATACAAAATAATGTACCAGAGGGAAGGTACAGGCAGAGAGATGAGGTTAGCCTGTGATACATAGTGATACATAGAGAATTTTGTCTTAAAAAGAAAAAAGAAAAAGAGGAAAAATAATTTCATTGCTATGCAACCTCTAAAACATTGTCTCATATTCAATGGACTGCTTGACTTGGAATTGCACAGAATTATTTGGTATCTAAACCTTCTGTTAAAGAACTGCTGGTGAGTATGCACTCTAAAATTTCAGAATAACAGACCCAATCGGCTGAGAAAATGATTATATTTGGCTTTGCCTGTGATGTAATTTTGATTTGAAACAGCTCCCACAGACCTACATGTTAAAGGTTGGTCACCAATCTGATACTATTGGTATTGATGGAACATTTATGAAGTGGAACCTAGTAGGAGGGACACTGAGTCATTGTGGAATCTCTTTGAAGGGGACATTGGGACCTTTCTGTCTTTACTTTCCAGAGGTCTGAGGTAAGCAGGCTATGATGTGCTATGTTGTCACAGTGCTGAGCAACCATAGGCCTCTAGTACCATGAGCCAAAATAAAGATTTCCTCCTCTTAAGCACTTATTTTAGGTTTAGACCACTGACAAGCACAGCCTGGAATTCACCAACAGATGATATCTTCAAGAATACCTCAAATGTGATTCTATCTATCTAACAAGAGAACGCGGATTAAAAACTGACTCCAAAGGGAATATAAATTAGATGCTCTTGAGATGCTTATGTCAGCTGCAGAGTTAGAGACTGTGATAAAACACTCCAAGGAAGCAACTTAAACTCACAGTTTGAGGGGATGCAGTTCATTATGGTGGGAAAGGAATGGTGGTAGATGGCTTGGCAGTGGTGTGAACATGCAGCTGTGGTACCTCATCATCTCCTATCTTAATGTAGTAGGAAGCAGGAGCTGTGGATAGACTACAAATCTCAGGCAACACCCTCCTGAGAAACACTTTCTTTTCCAGAGAGGCTCTACCTCCCAAAGGATCACAATCTCCCAACACAGCATCTTCAGCTGTTCAAACACATGTGAGTATGAAAGAATTTTACATCCACACCATAACACTTTGCCACTGAGCCTCACAGCCTCGGGCATCTTGTAATACAAAGTCAGTCTAACTTCAAGAATCCTTGTAGTCTTACAGTTCCAACACTAGCTAAAACTCCAAAGTCTGGTCTGAGACAAGACAAACTTGTAACTATGAGATCTTGTGTGGTGGTTTGAATAGATATGATCTCCATAGACTCATGTGTTTGAATGTTTGGCCCATAGATAGTGGCACTATTAAGAGGTGTGGCCTTGTTGGAGGAAGTATCATTGTATGGAACAGGCTTTGAGGTCTCATATGCTCAAGCTACCTCCAGTGTGGCACACATTCTCTTCCTGCTGCCTGGAGATCAAGATATAGAACTCTCAGCTCCTTCTTCAGTTCCATGTCTGCCTGCATGCCACCCACCATGGATAATGGACTAAGACTCTGAACTATAAGCTACCCCCCAATCAAATGTTTTCCTTTATAAGAGTTGCTGTGGTCATCAGTGTCTCTTCACAACAATAAAGCCCTAACTAAGACAGCTTGTGACATAAAAGAAAAATAAAAGACTCCCAACATATAATGGCACAGAATAAATGTTTTCACTATGAAGAGGAAGAATGGGGAGCATTGGAAGGAAACACTGGACCATGGCTGGACCAATGACTCAGCAGTTAAGAGCACGTAAGGTTTTTGCAGAATACCTATGTTTGTTTCCCAGCACCCACATCTGGAGGCTCATAGCTTGTAACTCCAGCTCTAGGGAGATCCAACTCCCTCTTTTGACTTTGCAAGCACTGAGCTTACATGCACAACCAACACCCAAACATACATACCACATGCTTGAGATTGTGCACACACACACACACACACACACACACACACATTCTCAGAGCAAATCTTTAAAAATGAGACAAAATAAAAGATTGGCCCAGAGTAAGACCAAAACAGCAGGGTAACCACCAGTCCTGCATATCTAGCATCTGGGTGTATAATGGCATCATCTGGGCTCCACAACCTGGGCAACCTCCAAACTGCAAGACACATCTGGCTCTCTTTTGAGCCAACTTCATGCAGTGCCTGTAGCTCTCCTTAGTGATGATCCCATGTTTCTGTCAACACCAACATCCTAACATCTCCACTACAGTGTGGCTTCACTGTCACAACTTGACAAGCAGCATACTTGGGGGCTCCATGTGGGGAATCTGACCCCGCTAAAATAACTTGACCCCATTGAATTTCTGGAATCTTGGTTAAGATTTAGTGAACCCCTTACTCTAATTTTTACCTGAAAAAAGACTAGCAGCAGATGGACAATGCCCGGATCCCTTACCAACTCAAGATAGTCTGTCCCTCTATCTGTTTAGACCACAGCAGCAACACCTTTGGGAAGTCAGTTTCCTGGGCCCATTGTTCAGCCTTAAATCTCCATTTTAAAGGTATTTTGCTCTCCATGAATTGATAATGCTAAACTCTGAAGCTCTAGATGGGTGACACCTTGCCCTTAGGGCACCGTTCCTATTGTCCCAGAGCAAAGTCTGTAGCTCCTCAGTGGTGCTAATTCCTCTAACAAATGCAGATGCTTTGTCTGCACCTGCAGATGCCTTGTTGTGCCTTAAGTCTTCGATATTCCTTTCTTCATTAAGCCATATATCTTCTACATCTTTTAGCACTTTATGCTTCTCTTTCTCAATGCTTCTTGGCTTAGAGTAATGAGTAACAGCCATGGCACAGCCTGAGTGCTATACTCTCTTGAGTTTTCTTCTGTCAAACCAACAAGGTCATTACTTGTGTTTTGAGAATCTCTCCTGTAACTCTGGATGACTATAGCTGAGCCTTGCTTTGAACTCCTGATCCTCCTGCCTCTACTTCTCAAGTGCAGGGATCACAAGCATGCACCATTATGCTCAGCTTTGTCTGTTATTTTCTAATTCATTCCCACTCACATATTCAGGACATAAACAGAATACAGCCTTTTTATTTTGCTAAAATATAACATGAATGTCTTCTGGCTCAGTTCCTTGGTCCTTTCTGAAACACCAATGAGCCTTCATTGTCTGCATTTCTATTGGCATTCAAATCTTCCATACTTTTACCAGAATGATCTATTAAACTCTGATTATAGGATTCCAGAAGTTCTTTAGAGTGATCTGTTTCTATAAACCAATTACAAAGGCTGAAGACCTAACAGTCTCATAATAATGCTTCCACTTTTCAATGCTATCTTTAATATTATTTATTGCTGTGATAGGACATACATAAACAATTTATTGGGCTTGCAGGTTGAGGGAATACAGTCCACTGTGGTAAGGAAGGCATACTGGCAGTTACCTCCATGGCAGTGAGAAAATGCACCTGGGACTCCTTACATCCTAGTAGACTAGGAAAAAAAGTGCAGCCAAGCTATGGACTTCAAGTCTCACCCCTCAGAAACTTGCTTCTTATTGCTAGGTTCTACTCCCCAGGGGTCCACAATCTCCTCATTTCTCACAACCAGACTGAAACCAAGTGGTCAATCAAACATGAACCTGTGATGGTCATTTACATGCAAAGCATGACAGCCTGAAAAGTCAGGCACCTAAGAAACAAGAGATGCCATGAGAAGGTATGCAGAACTTTCTCATGTTGACTTTCTCTTGCACTGTTAATACTATTCAACTTTCTTCAGTTCTTTTCCCCAATGGGCCTATTTCTGAACATCAAAACACCTTTCCTCCAAGACACTTCCCAGCTCCCCCTGAACAGTTTGTGCTACCAGCCCTGTTTCCTCACACCCTTTCCTTATGTGTCTGTGCAACATCACTCAGAATATACTGCTCTACAACTTCAAGGATTAATGCAGAATGTGGAACAGAAAACCTTAGGAAGGGTACTTAGGTCCTTAAAGTAGCTTGAATATGTTTACTTAGGGGCATGGATACTACCCTTTATCAGCATTATATAGCTAGGCATTAATGATGAGATCTTGAACAATTTCCTACTCTCTCTGTACCTCAGTCCTTCCTTGTCAGTAAAATAGAACAATAACTACACTTGCATCTGGGAAGAGGAATGCAGAGAGTGATTCACCAGGCAGACACCATGTAGCTGCCAAGGAAGAAAGAGGCCCAGGCATTACAGATATGCCAAAACCATGTGGAGATAGATACATAGATTAACAGAAGTGGGTTAATAATTAAGAGAGAGCTAGTCAATAAGAAGCCTGAGCCATTGGTCAAACAGTTTATAATTAATATAAGTTTCTGTGTGTTTATTTGGGACCAAATGGCTGCAGGACAGAAACTTCTATCTATAATTACATAACAGATTAGGAGAGGTGAGTTAATTAGTCTGAGACCTTTGAATGATGCCAGTAAACATTTGTAAGTCTATTACTTATATAAAAATGAAAATGCAACCATGTTTTTGTGTTTCATTTTATTATCTGTGTAAAGACTTTGAAACATTGAATAATTCTATTTTTAACCTAATTTAACCAACAGATTTATTTCCTATGTGAGCAAGGCCCACTGTTTTATCAGCACAATAGACTATAGGACTCAGGTTCAAGTTCTGCTTCCACAAGTTCAGAACTTTTCTACAAATGTGTGTGTGTGTGTGTATGTATTTGTATGCATATGTGTACATAGGTATATCTTATGTTTACATGTATATGTTTGTGCCTGTGTGTATATATATATGTATATGTGTATGTATTTATGGTCTCTGTGTGTGTTTATGTGCATGTATATGTGCTGTGTCCTTGTGAATATGTGTGTATACATATGTAAAATAAATATATTAAGTATTTGTGTGTTTATGTGTATGACATATATATGTGTGTATGTCTCTATTTTTGTGTGTGTATGCAAGTATATATGTATCTGCATATGTCTCTCTGTGGGTATGTGTCTCTGTGTGTGTGTGTGTATGCCCATGTGTCTATGTGTGGGTGTGTTTGTCTATGTGCTAAACATTAAAACATGAGAGAGTAAGCCAGGACGTGGTGGCTCACACCTTTAATCCTAGCACTCCGGAGGCAGAAGTAGGTGGATCTCAGTGAGTTCAAAGCCAGCAAGGTCTACAGAGTGAATTCCAGGACAGCCAGAGCTACACAGAGAGACACTATTTCAAAGAGACAAAAAAAAAAAAAAAAAAAAAAAAAAAAAAGGAAAGAAAAAGAAAAGAAAGCAAAAGAAAGAAATGAAGGAAGGAAGAAAGAAGATGACGAGAGATGTCAGTGATGGGTCTAGCTGGTCTGGACTATTCATTCCTCTTGTCATTACTTGCATAATGAAACTGTCTGATCTCTTTCATCATGTGCAGCTGGTACCACCTGGACTGACCTAGATGGATGCCATGCCAAGAAATGATTAAAAGCCTGGTGTTGTCCTAAGGAAAACAACCCTCCAAATAAGCTGAGTACTTGTTATGGAGGTAGGTTTGAAAGATTATGGCTTTTCTTTTACTCTCTGCTCTTTCTCATTGTATTACTCTGAGCTCACCTCTATGTTCCACAGTAGATTTTTCTGTAGTCATTCTCTCCTATATAGACACGGATATAATATAGCACAGAAGTAACCTGGCCAAATAATTATAGCTCAACACACCCAAAACTGAGATAGATTCATCATAGCCTAAAGACATAAGGCATAAAGACTATAGACTTCTTTGCTTTATTTAATCTGTGTGAGTGTTTTGTCTGCACACACACATACACACACATACGTGTGTGTGTGTATGTGTGTGTGCAGCATGTGTGTTCATGGTACTCATGGAAATGAGAAGAGGGTGTCATATCCCTGGAGCTGAAGTTACAGATGGTTGTGTGCCACCATGTGGGCTCTGGGAACAAAACTCGGGTCCTCGGCAAGAGACACAGTGATCTTAACTTTGGAGTCGCCTCTCCAGTTCCTGTTGTGGATTTTAAAAGATCACCTGCAAGAAGAAGCTCTTCCTGCTTCTGATGTAGGGGGATTTTCCCAAGACAAGACAGACAACATCCTCTGTGGTCCTCTTCCTTTGTTTCTTGTGTGAATTCTTTGTCGGGGCTGGTACAGGGAAAGCAGAGTTGCTCTGTTCTGATGTATTTTGATGAGGTCAGAAAATACAGAGGTGTGTTGTGCTGTGGAGTGAGCATGGCAAACCTAGGAGGAAAGAAAAGTCCTCTCAGCTTGTAACCATCCCCTTCTTTCAGTTGTGGGTGCTCTTTGCTCATCAAGGGGCCAGTGTCCTCTTGGATACATTTTGTTGTCTTAAGATCCTCTCTCGGTGCCATACACCTGCCTTGCCCAATGTTACTGTGCAGCTGTGACTTTTCTCAGATCCCTACAAGGTCTCTACTCTTTTGTTGCCTCTTACTTTATCTGGGGCCCATCAACCCACATGGCCAAATGAATTCAGTAGTGCTTTATAAGGTCTGAAGGTGGGATGCTGGGCGCTGTAGAAAGGGGATGAAGGCAGGCAGGATGCCTGGAGTCTCAGATACTATCTGGGTGTACCATATCTGACTTGGGACTTCTATAGACAGCTGCTAATAGCTACCTTTGTAGTCACGGAGTGAAATAATAACTGAACATTCTCTCTCTCTCTCTCCCTTCCTCTCTGTCTCTCTGTGTAAGAGTAACACATGTGCCAAGAAGGGTATCATGTACCCTGCTTTATCACTTTCTTATACCTGTGAAGGAAGGTTTCATATTGAATCAGAAGCTAGTGTGATGACTAGTTCTGGTGATGCTCCTGTCTCCACTCCCCCAGAGTGCTAGGGCCCCAATTCACATGGTGCTACATTGTCTTTTTTTTTTTTTTTTTTAATGTGGATGCTGGACAGTTGAACTCAGGTCCTCATACTTGCACACCCAGTGATTTTTTTCCCCCACTGAGCCATCCTTTAGCCCTTATCCTAGTTCTTAAGTAAGCTCATGCTGTTCCTGTGGTTCTGGAGACTTGGGATTTTAAAGTCCGTAAGCCATGGTTGCCGAGGATGTAATAAACACATTTCACAGTTCCTCTTGAATGGGCCCTGTCAAAGAACTACAGCATCCATACATCTTGATTAGTCAAGTTGGAAGAAAATTCATTTATAAAAGCAAGATAAAGTGAAAAACGAAGCTGATTATTTAAAAATGAACATCACAATGTAGTCTTAGTGTATTTATTTCATTGCCTTAATAAGGTTGTACATATGCTTTGTAAAGAGAATAGTCTGGGGAGACTATAGGTTTGAAGAAGAAAACTGAGAAGACCTTTGCAAAACTCCAAATGAGAACAGTTTCTGAAACTGCTGCTAAAGTGCTGTTGATAGCTACAAAGCGGCTGGCACAGTGAGCTTTGTCATGTGGAATGACAACTTGGGCCTTTATCCTTTCTTATCATGAACATTCTTATAGCATTCCCCAAGGAACTCTAAAACTGTTCTAGGAAATGTTTGTATCATCCTAAACTTGCATCTGCTCAGCTCTTGATTGCCTCAGAAAGAAAAAGAAAAAAGAAAAAAAAAAAAGGAAGAAGAGAAAAAAACCCTACTCTTTTATAGCGTTTTGCATAGCAACGTCCCAAACACAGCAAAAATGATGATACTTGGAAAATACAGAGACTGGGAGAAATAAAGCTATGCAGAGCCTGGGCATGTGTTCCCAGAAATCACTTGGGGATGGAGTAGCTACTCTCCCATGACAGCTGCAAAGGGCAGAGTCACTCATGGTTCTCATTTCCTGAGACTCTTCCTTAGCAGTTCTTACAAAGCTTTCTTTTATTCTGAAATCAGGTGAAAAGGATTTTAAAAAATGCAAAAAGTCTTTTTAAGATGACGTGTACTCCCATAAGGATGGGCTGCATACTTCTGAAGTATAGTAAGTATGTAAGTATACACTGGTCTAAAAGAGTTACCATAGAAACAAAACGTTCCCCCATTGAATGGGACAGTAATCATAGTAAATTTCCATGCAAATGTCTAAGCTATACAAACCACACTCTAGTTGGAAGTAAAATCTATCTGATTGTGCATTTAAACACTTTCTCAGAGAAGCAGGCCTTAACATTGGGAAGATGGGGAGGTGTTTCTCTTCACAAAGTTTGCACATCCAAAGTTCAAACTAGAACTAACCTAAACCAGCACTAAAGAAGGGTTGGGATGGCTACTGAGTTTTTTATCCAGTCCTCATAGCACCAGACTAGGCAGTGTCAAAGGGTTCTGCTATCCTGGTTCCTAGGCTTTGCTCTAAAAGTGAGAGTGCATGTAAGGTATGGTAGGATGGGTGGATAAGAAGTTCTGGGAACAAGGTGAGGTGTCAAAAAAGAATTTCACTTTGAAAGGCTTGGGAGAGCTGGTTTTGAGTAGGGTGCTTTTGTGTTTTTGAAACAGGGTCTCTTGACATACGATGGCCTGAAACTTGTAATGATCCTCTGTCATCAACCTCATGAATGCTGGGATTACAGATGTGCCCTGCCGTGCCCAACTCTGAGAAAAGTTTCCATTTCTCCTAAGATGTGCAGACTCAGCTGAGTCTGGTGGCACAGGCCTGGAATCCTAGCTAGTTGGAAGGTTATACAGGAAGGCCACAAGTTCAAGAAAAGCTAGGGCAACTTAGTGAATTCTGTCTCAAAATGAAAATTACCAAACATAGACAAAACAAATAAACAGAAATCCTTGAGCATTTATCTTAATGATAGAATGTCCAATGTCTTGGGCTCAATCCTTACTATTTCCAAAATAAAAATAATAAACACTAGAAAAGGTACACACTCATTTGAGTGTGTATGAATTGAGGCTAGTTTATAGTTGATCATGTCTCATAGTCCCTGAAAGATGGCAGCTATGATGTACATGACATTAGTTGCAGATGAGTAAACATGGTCATTGTTCTTTTGACTATTTTGTCAATGACTGGCTTTGTGTACACTGAATTTGACCTGCATTTAAAATATTATACAAAAAGCTGTACTATTCATTCTCAAGATGAAAATGGGTTAGGGTTAGGGTTAGGGTTAGGGTTAGGGTTAGGGTTAGGGTTAGGGTTAGGGTTAGGGTTAGGGTTAGGGTTGACAAAGTTTGATGCTAACTGAAGGAAGTGGTTGTTGAGAGAGGAACTCCCAGTATCATCAAACTGCTGAGGGGATGGAATGGCTGAGGACAGAATCACAGGAATGATGCCTTCATGTGACAAGTTGTGTCCAACTTGATGGCTGGCACAGAACATGTGCTGAAATATGGACATTGATGGTTTTGAGCACCAGAGTGATAAAGATACATCCACTGTTGATGTAAAGGCATATAGGACCCCTTAGCCTTCACCTTCTAGGCTCATACAGTAGTGCAGGAAGACAAGTTATCTTAGCTGAATAGAGCATTTGCAAACAAATATAAAGTCAATATTCAAAGAGCTAAGAAAACATTGTGATGGTTTGCTATAACATTCTTCCTTTGTGGTATGTGAAATAGCTGTGCTTTTTACTATAATGACACCTCAGACTTAATGGTGTACAGACATGCAAAGAAGACTAACAGACAAAGGAGGAGCACTTAGGGGCCCATGGTAGAAAAGCAAACCGAACACAATACAGCTGCCTGGCAGAACTCAAACTCTCTAAGATCCCCTCCAAGTATTAGTAAATACACTATCTTTAAAACTCATTTTCTATGAAATGGATGAGTTAACCAGAACATTTGAATTCTGTTGTGAGCTGTAGAATAAGACGTTAGCACTCTTAACAATAGTTAAAATTTGCTTTTGAGGAAATTAGTCTTGGTGTGTGTACTGTGGGGGTTTGCTGATGACTCATTACAACTGCATTCTACTTACATTTTAAAAACTGCTTTCATTTTGAGAGATAGAGACTTAGGGGAGGAGCAGAAGAAGGAAGGGAGAACAGAAGATAGAAAGAGAACAGGGACAGCGCAAACCCCTGGGATGATTACTGAGACCATGACAGGACCACATGAGGTGTCTTTTACAATTCAGATTAAGTTCAAACAAACAAACAAACAAACAAACAAACAAACACCTTGGGTTGGGTTATACTCTTATTTTTTCAAAACTTAAAAAAAAAGTTTTTAAATGAAAAAAAAAAGCACTGTTCAATCTTCGATTGTCACTAGCTTATTTGTCTTATGCTGAAATATGTAGAAAATTTGAAGACTAAGAATCTTGACACATTTTCTTCTGTATTTTTTAAGTTATAAAGTATAGGAAACAGAGCCTTTTAGGATTTTTCTACTGTATTTTAATATACTAAAGGGTGTGTCAAAGCAATTAAAAAAAATAAAAAGAAATCTCTGGTTGAGTTAAAGAAAAACGGAAGTGTGATGGTCCAGTGAAGTGGCCATCCAAATTCTGAGGGTGTTGTAATTTGAGGGCCAATTTTCCAAGTTCATGGATTATACCATCTGCACCCTCAGGGTTCCTCCCATGTTATCCAGTACGGAAGTCATCCTTCTATGTGGGTGGCAGCTGCCTGTCAGCTCAATAATCCTGAAGGAAAGCCAGGAATTTGTTTCAAAGCATTTGTCCAGATTAAACCACATGTGGCCTCCAGGGAGCTCTGGGCCTCAAGCCTGCTGGCTGTGTAGAGCCATCAAGCTTATCCAGGAAAAAAAATGGACCGTCTTCTCAATGCCAATAAGATAAAAGAAACCTTCCATAGTCCAAAACAGCACAGCTCATGGGTGGGAACTGCACAAGATTAGGTTTGTCCACTTTGTTAGCCTCAGAAAACTGAGAAAAAAGGAGAAATGCAGACTGCTGTGGGGTCTTCTGTTTCAAAAAAAATTTTTTTTGACTTGTTTGTTTGACTTGCTTAAAAGGAACTTGGAATGAGATCATCAATTTGGTTTTGGATAACTCCATTGGTTACTAGGAGGCCTGGAACACTATTATCCCGTCATTTCTGGTCATGTATATACACATCACATCATTGGATGAGAATCCAATGAAAGCAACACCTGATGGGATTTCTGTATCTTAGGAGAGTGCATTTTCTCAATAGTCATTAGATGCATAGTACACAGGACAGATCTGAGGGCAGACAAGAAAGCTGTTGACCTTTGTTATTCCATGGTAAAACTGCCACAGAAAAGCACCCAAGTGCCTGTCAACCCTTCTAAGGGAGCTAACTGGTCATAAATACTCAGAGCATTGTAGCAGGTCAGCTGTTCCTTGTTACTCTTAGCAAACTAATGTGAAAGAGAAGGACTCAAACAAGGAGTGTATAGTTTGCATGGAGAGATGAAAATGAGTAGATGGGATTACATCGTGTTTTCACTGCAGATGGGTTGAAATAAAAAAAAAAAAAAAATGAGTAACCTCCTCCTAACACTGGGAAAAACAATTGTAATAGAAAAATGCATGGAGAGCAGTTGACATGCTGATGCCCATCATCAGGATGTAGAATGAAGATCTTAGATGGTTGCAAAAAGTCTAAACAGGAACATTCAGCACAGTATGACAAGGACAGTGCAGGTTTTCACATCCATAGCCTCTCTTCTATCCAGAGTGAAAACATCAACACAGTGAAATCTAGTGAAACAATTCTTTTATGGTGAGATACTTCACCACCCCCTCTCTATGTATGTGTATGTGTGTATATACAATCAGTGGATCTATATATCCACTATATGCATGTATATTAAATGAAGTCCATTATATATAGTGGATAGCGCATATACACTATATATTATACATACATAATATAACTTTCATAAAATATTATATGGCAAAGTAACATGACAAATCCCTATTTCTAACAGAAATACTTACACTGATAGGTAATCCATCTCTTGTCAAGTCTTCTGTGCCCCTAGATCAGTGGTTCTCAACCTGTGGGTCACACCCCTCTCTTGGTGGTTACATATCAGCTAACCCAGATATTAGAGATTTACATTATGATTCATAACAGTAGCAAAATTAAAGTTATGATGTAGCAATGAAACAATTTTATGGTTGGGGGGGTCACCCCAACATAAACTATATTAAAGTTTAAAATGTTAGGAAAGTTGAGAACTGCTCTATATTGTGACCAAACACAATCAAGTACCTTGAACATAGGAGTACTTCTTCTGTAGAAACAAACACACACACACACACACACACACTCTCTCATATTTAAATATGCATATACATAAAATATATTATTTAGAAACATGTATTAGAAGTTGCTTACAGTGGCTGCTTCTGGGAAGGGGAATTTCATGGCTGTAGGAGCCTGAGGAAGGCTGATATTACATATTCATCTTCAGATAGGTTATCAATTTTAGATTATGTGCATCTATACCACCTAATGACATATACACAGAGAAAATATATTACCTAATAAAATCGTAAGTGCATGTGCTTTTTGGTTCAATTATTTCCCTCCTGGGAATAATATCTCACAAATAACACCCACATGTGTGAAATGGTGTCCATCCAAGTTGATTCACAGTAACACTGATTTTAATAGCAAAGACTGAGAGAATGAAAGCACCTGCCAATAAGATACTGACAAAGAATGTCATGCATCCCTGTGCAGTTCAATAGTGTGCATCCACAAAAGGAATGCAGACGTGTCTTGACAGGAGATGGGCTACACAACATTACTGACAGAAAAAAGGCAAGTGACACATCATCATTAGAGTCTGAAGACTCTATGGCTATAGCACCCTGAACACGCCTGACCTCTGCTGATCTTGGAAGCCACACAGGCTTAGACCAGGTTAGTTCTAGGATGGGAGAATTCATGCAAAAATTAGAGGAATGTAGGTGGTGGGTTGTAATTATTTGTGTGTGCATACATATGTTTGCTGTTAACAAGATGTGAAAGAACACTGTATGTCTCAGGAAAAGTGGACTTGAGAGCAGAGTTTTAAGAGTGAGATGGAAACAATTTTTGTTGTAAGAATTGTCCAGATGATTACTGTGTCAGCAGTGTTTTTTAGGTAAGTTTCATATTCTTCCTTCATAGATCACACTCACTTGAGTAATAATGTCTCATCATTTAGCAATTTTATTTATTCCCATATTTTGTGTATATGAGTATGTGAATGATCGTGTGTGAGAATGTATATGTGTGTGTGAGAAAGTGTGTGAGAGAGTGTGTATGAATGTGTGTGTGGGGGGAGTGAGTATGTATGTGCGTGCCTGTGCATGTGTGTGTGAGTGTGCATGCGGAAGTCCAAGGACAACTTGCATCAGTTGATTCTCTCCTTCCATCTCACTGATCCCAAGTTTTTTTTTTTTTAAACAAAAATACTTATTACATCATGTATTCATTACATTCCTACTACTGTGACAAAGCACCGCAACCAAAGACACTTACAAAAGAAAGCATTTAACTGGACTTACAGTTTCAGAGGATTAGAGTCCGGAGGGTGGAGCAAAGGCTGCAGCAGGAACAGCTGAGAGCTCACATGCTGATATGCAAGCAGGACCAGAAAACAGCACACTGCGAATGGTGCAACTCTATTGAAACTCCCAAGCCCACCCCAAGTGACACACCTCCTTCAACAAGGTCGGTCACACCTTCTGATCTGCTCCAAATAGTTCCACCAACTGGGGACCAAGGATTCAAACACATGAGCCTATGGGGACCATTTTCATTCATTAGCACACTTACACCTACACATTCTTTTCCTCCCTCCCTCCCTCCCTCCCTCCCTCCCTCCCTCCCTCCCTCCCTTCCATTTATATTTTATGTATGAGAGCTCTGCACATATGCCTGCATGCCAGAAGAGGGCATCTGATCCTACTACAGATGGTTGTGAGCCACCATGTGGTTGCTGGGAATTGAACTCAGGTCCTCTGGAAGAGCAGTCAGTGCTCTTAACCACTGAGCCATCTCTCTAGTCCTTCTTTCTTTTATTCTTCCTTCCTTCCTTCCTTTTCTTCCTTTCTTTCTCTTCTTTCTTTCTTTCTTTCTTTCTTTCTTTTCCTTCCTTCCTGCCTTCCTTCCTCTCTTTATTTCTCCCTGCCTCCCTCCCTCCCCTTCCTCCTTTCTCTCTCTCTCTCTCTCTCTCTCTCTCTCTCTCTCTCTCTCTCTCTCTCTCTCTTTCTTCTTGAGACTAGGTTTCTCTGTGTATCCATGGCTGTCCTGGAACTCACTGTGAAGACCAGGCTGGCCTTGAATTAAGTGATGCACTTACTTCCCAAGTGCTGGGGTTAAAGGCATGTGCCACAACTGCCTGGCACAGTCTCATTTTTTATGTAGGATGATGTCTCAGAAAAAAATATGTAGCTAAGGCACTATTTACATATATTGCTCAAAAAATAATATATGCACAACCACTTTATACCAACACAGTGAGATAACATGTTTCAGTTGCATGTCTACTCTGCTGCTAATTTCTTGTTCACTGGGTATTTAGTGTATGGAAGAAAAGTTTTAAAAACTACCACCTTTGATGTCTTTCAACAATTAAGTTTTAAATTAGTTTGTATGGGGTGGTATGTGTGTGCGTGTGCGTGTGTGTGTGTGTATACATGCTATGTCACACACAGATCAGAAGACAACTTTAGGGAGTTAGTTTTCTTCTTTTTGCTATGTGGGTCCCAACGATGAACTCAGGTTGTCAGGCTTTCATGGCAAGTATTTTTACCTACTGAGCTGATCTTGCTGTCCACAACAACAATTTCTTTAATTAAAAAATATTTAGTTACTATTTTATGTGTATGGGTTTTGCCTGTAAGTATGTCTGAGTACCATGTATATGCCTAATGGATAAGGAGGCTGGGAGAGGGCATCTAATTCCCTGAATTGGAGTTACAGATGGTTGTGAGCCACCATGTGGGTGCTGGGAATTGAACCTGGGTCCTCTGGAAGAGCAGCCAGTGCTCTTAATCTCTGAGCCCTATCTCCAGCCCCTCGATTGTATTTTGACTTCTTCTTGTGTGCCCATCTGACTTCATGGAAGAGCTGCTCCGAGTTCATCAGTGACAGTCCCCAGGGGACAATCCCTTGCCTGCCTATGTATTGCTGAACTCACAGCACTCCCCAGATCTCTTTCCTGACTCATGCTCATTTCCCCCTGTGTGAATATGAGTCTACCCCTTAATCCATCAGTCTAAATCTCCAAGTAGCTGTCACAAAATTGTCATAATGTCTAACACAACACCTCTGTCTCTCCTCACATCTTCCTCTGAGCTCTTCTACCTTTTCTCCCTTTAGAAAATGTTATTTCAGTCACCTGCTTCTCAGAGCAGAATTTGTTACTCTTCAGACCCTTCTTCCTTCCCCTTTCAAGTCATCACCAGGGTGTATTTTTAGTTCATAAATGTATCTCATAGTTGTCAGCAACTCTGCATCTTTGTTACTGAGACCTATGCCACCGACTTCTCCATCTGGAGGCCAGCCAGCTCACCTAATCTTCCACAGTCTGCCAATATAGCAAGTGACTGAAAATAGATTGCATCACACCTACAAAATGCTCTGGTCCTGTTTCCTTCTGCAGGTTGTATATTTTGCCTTAAACCCCATCCAGCTACAGTAGCTTCCTGCTTCTGTCATTCGCTTTATCTTCTCTGCTCAGAATTCTTTCTCCTTGCAACCTTTGCTTCCTCTAGTCTCCCAGCTTCATTGATTCTATAATTTAACCGAAGATGCTGGATCCTACAAAATATGATGTTGAACTTCCTTAATGTTCTTGTGTATAACATTCTATTTTTTTTTTCTTTTCAAAACACTGTTTCCAAGTATAAATGGCCTGTGTGGTTATTATTTATATCCTTCAAACACTACTTTAAAAAAAAAACCTGTATATGCCCAACAAATAGGATGGTTCCTGGTATGTAACTATTTACAAAATGACATTGAGTATGCTAAAGTGGTTGAGATGAAATAATCAATTAAATTTTTTTCCCTATCCCAAACAACCTTTGGGTTATGACTTTCTCATGTAGTAGCTAGATTTGTTTAGAGATTTTTTTTTCCTGAGGCAGAGTTTCTCTGTGTAACAGCCCTGGCTGTCTTGGAACTCACTCCTAGAACTTATGGAGAACAGGCAGTTCCTGAGTGCTTGGATTAAAGGTATGCACCAACACTACCTGGCTGTGAGATATTCCTTAAAGACTGATATTCAGGTGATCATTCTGTTCAAATGGATTTCAGTTCATATGTAAGATGTGCTCCTAAGAATGTTCATGGGATCCCCAAACTTGAGATCAGGTCTGGAATTGCATTGATTCACTAATATCAGTGCTTTTTTAGACAATAAAAGTTGGGGTGTGTGTATGTGTGTGTGTATACACACCCCCAACACACACACACATACATACCTGCCAGGATGTGTGTATGGGGATTGGAAGACATGTGGGTCCTGGGGATTGAACTCAAGTCATCAGACTTAGCTTAATGTACCTTTAAACCGAGTCATCTCTTTGGCCCTCAATAAAGAATGTTGAGAACCTTCTATTTTGTAACTCTCTTTAGATTCTAAAAAATGCAGATGATAAGATACAGCCCTTCCCTGCAGAATGCTACAGTTCCAAGGGAAATGGGCAAATATCCCAAAAGTAGACTGTGGAAGGATCAGTGCCTTCATAGTCACTGAGGATCTGCCAGACATACAGGCAGTAAGAAGAGAACGTGCCATTTTCTGCAGAGAAGACCATACTTGCAGATCTGAGAGGGCTTTCTCAGTCACCGCTCTGTTGCTGTGAAAGCTCTTATAAAGGAAAGCATTCAGTTGGGGCTTGCTTAGAGTTTCAGAGGTTTAGTTCATTGCTATCATGACAGGGAGCATGGCAGCTGTGCTGATCTGGTTGAAAATGGTCCCCATAGACTCACAGGGAGAGGCATTATTGGAGATGTGGCTTTATTGATGACGTAGGTGTGGTCTTGTTGGAGAAAGCGTGTCATTAGCAGGTGGACTATGAGGTTTCAGAAGCTCAAGCCAAGTCTAGTGGCTCATTGTCTCTTCTTGCTGCCTATGGATCTAGACCTAGAACTCCCAGCTCCCTCTCCAGCACCATGTCTGCCTCCTGCATGCCACCATGCTTCCTGCCATGATGATAATGGACTAAATCTCTGAATTTTAAGACTAAGCCTCTAACTGCCCCTCAAATGCTTTTTTGTTTTCCTGATCAAGCTGACCTCTTTCTCCTGTCCTGTCCTGTCCTGTTCTGTGTCATCATCCATGTCATAGGTCCAGGACCTACATGTTCAGTCTTAAAGCAAGTTTGCCACATGGGCCTGGAGCCTTTCACAAATTGTCATTTTAATTTTTTTCCTTTAAATTAATTTTTTTTAAAAATTACACAATGTTGTAGATACTGAAAATATTTAGAGTTAGATATAATTAAAAATAACACTGGACAGCTGAGATTATATGTTTCAAATCTCTGAAGTTTGGAGGTAACATACAGGCAACACTTTAGAGTAGAAGGAAGTCACGTGCTCCAATCTCTGGTTGACATGTGTGGTTTTGTGAACTATGTTCTTGGTGTCACCCAGTGAAGAGGGGAAAAAAACAAAACAAAACCCTGAAATGCTAAACGATTTTATGTTTCAAGGTCCAAAACTAATGTTTATGTGAAACAAGTACACACTGATACGACTGACATCGTAGACTACAGACCAAGGATGCAGCTTCAAACTTTAATGGTTTGTTTATAAGTAGAACTGTGACACTAGAGGAGAAAATTTTCTCTAGTACAGTGACTAATTCAATTATTCTTTCAACATTGCCTACATTTTTGGTGAAAACCTTTTTATTCTCTTCCTAGTCCTCTTCGAAAAGCAGGGTTTATTTTTATGTCCTCGGTGGGCTTTTCCCCTCCTCCTTCTGTGTCTGCTCTGCAGCGACCCGCTCACTTGTTGGCAATGTAGATGATCTTGTGCTTCTCGATGACACTGATGTCATGTTCCAGCTGCTTCATTTCCTCTTCCAGCTTCTGCTTGCGAATCTTCTTTGGTATGGAGTCTATGAAGACTGAGAGGGACTGGAACTCTTTGTGCACCTCTTCCCAGTTCTTCTTCAGCCCCTGCAAACGGTAAAGAGGCCTTGAAATAACATGGACAGTGCAAAAGGAAATCATGATGAAACTGGACCAGTAACAAAGAGTGAGGAGGTGAAAAAGGCCGCTGAGCAGCAACTTGAGAAGTGGTAACTTGTTGGTCCAGGACTTGGCCACAGTCAAGGAAAACACTGTATGGAAGCCAAGCCCTGCCCTCTGTTGTCTGCTCTGTCCCTGCTGGGAGTATTTACTTGCTTCACTGTCAGTGTGGCTGTAACTTGTTTTTAGCATCTCCTATGTAAATGAAGGCTAATGAGGATCGTGGAGCCAGGCTTATAGCAAATGTTTTGGTAAAGATCAACACTCTGAAAATTGACAGTCCCAAAGTAAAACTTGGTTTTGGAAATAATTTTCATACAATATTAGAAAAGTTTTTTTCTTTCTAATTCATGTTTACATATTTGTGTGTGCACGTGTATTTATGTGTGTGCATGGCCGTGTGTGTACAAGTTAGTGAAGATAGACAATCTCGTGTGTCATCTTCAGGACCCTCTTTCAGGCAGGGTCTCTCACTGGCATAGAGCTCAACATGTAGACTCAGTCTAGTTGGCAGCAAGTCCCTGGGATCTGCCTGTTCCTCCCTTACTATTGCTGGATCACAGCACATGTCACTGTGCCTGGCATTCTTATGTGGGTTTGGGACTCAAGCTCAGGTCCCCATACTCACAAGGAAAGCACTTTATCCTCTACTTCCCCACCCCTAATCTCACCTCCCCTACCCAGAGTTTTCTGTTTTATCCTTATTCTTCTACAAAGACGTCACTCTGGAAGCCTGGATGTTTGACTGGCATATCATATTTTATTTAACAAAATGTTATTGGAAGAAAAAAAATCAATTTTACAATGACCTTTTATATATCTTTTCAATATATGATAAAGAATAAATCATCTTTCTGTTAATGTATTCTAGACATGGTTGGAATATCGTTAAATGTAGAACACATGCTAATTCAATAATATAGTTCATGTTTTATGGGCTCTTACATCAACAAATTCAAAATTAAGGATCTCTTAGGAGCTGTAAATGCCATTTCCATCTTTGCCTGGCTACATTTCTCATCACAGTGCACCAGGGGGCTCCACTGACAACATGGTCTTAAACTACTAATTGAATTCATTCCGTGAAGTTTTACAAACTAGCACTTCTCATTCATTGTGAGATCACAGATCATTTTATTTACATACACAACAAGGTGATACCCGGAGCTTGCAGATCATCCAGCCTAGCTGAATTGGTAAACTCCAGGATCAGCGAGAGACCCTTTCTCAAAACACATGGTAGACAGTGAAAGAAGTCAAGGCACTGACCTCTGATCTTCACACATATGTGCATGAACACACATGCATACACATACACACACACATGCTCACATACACATATGTACACTCATCAACACAAAGAAAAGGTAGAATCCATTTTAAAGGCAAAAAGAGAGAGATTTGTTAATTTGCAAACCAAGTTAAAGGACACCTGAAAGAGCAGAGAAAATGACAGTTGCCACAAGAATAAGGAGAAAGCCAAGCTGGGCCATGCAGGGTGAGAGGGAACGGATTCATTTTCAAAAGGTGAGCCACACAGGAGACAGGCAGTCCCACATTCTGGACAAGCCCAAAGTGGCATTCACAAGCTGTAGTTCCAGCTGTAGATATTGGTGAGACAGTGAGAAATCCTACAGTGTCACTCTAGGTGACTCAGGGAAGCCAACCAGCAGAATCTTGAGCAATAACTTATAACTTATTAAAAACAACAACAACAACAAAATAACACGCTTTCTTGAGTACTGAGAATAGGCCTGGGAGCTTCAGTTTGGCCTGCCATAGCCCCAGGGTGTGGGAAAGCTCTGTGGAGGCTGAAGTGGAAAGCAGCAGGCTGGATGCTGACAAGTCTAGGCTGTAGGAGACAGGAAGCTGGGCAAGGAAGCACATGGGGAAGGACAGTCTGACCCTGGGGACAAGGAACATATCTCATCAACACAAAATAGCCCTGTAGTCAGATAGCTTTTTAGTGTGAACAACCTCTGGACTACGGTTACTGCCATAAGCCCCAGAAACCTGACATCCCGAGTATGGTCTATATATCCAACAGCTGCATCTCTCCAGCATAATGGTTACAGTACTCAAGAGTTCTTGTGAGTATAAAGACAGTTTTCTACTTGGCCAGAGCTCAGTGCTGTGGTTGCTTCTCACACCCCCAAGACATGTAGTAGATAGTTGAGAACCATCTTTAGCTAGAACATTAGTCACCTCATGGATGCAATCTAGGGTGTATCCAGAGGGTGAGAGACCTGCCTGCCCAGCCCATAGGATGAAAAGCTACCTGTAGTCAGCAGAGATTTCTGGTAAGAAAAGGAAAGCTGCCAAAGGGAAGACAGACCTGGTGAACATCTGTAGTTTTTCAATATAGACTCAGCAACAGTATAAACCTGGGGAAGGATGGGGAGTTCACTAGTTCAAGTGAGCCCGCCTCTACCTCTGAACCAGTGTCAGTTTCCATTTTTCAAGGGCCTTGAATAACCAAAACAATCCTTATCAGAAAGAGTGATGCTGGAGGAATCTCAATACCTGATCAGATAATATTACAGAGCCACAGTAACAAAAAACAGCATGGTACTGGCACAAAAATAGATAGGCACACTGATGGAATAGAATAGAGGATCTGGACATAAACTCAGAGTTATAACCATGTAATTCTTGATTAAGATGTCAAAAATATACATTGAAAAGGAGACAGTCTCTTCAAAATATAGTACTGAGAAAATGGAATGTCCATGTGTAGAAGGATGAAACTGTTCATACCATGCTACAGCCAATTCAAAATGGATCAGAGATCCTAATGTAAGACTGGACACTTTGAAATGGCTGGAAGAAAATACAGGTAAAATGTTTGAAATCATCAGCATAGGCAAGGACTTTCTTTAAAGAATTTCAGTAGCACAGGAAATGATCTCCAAAACTGACAAAATATTACATGAAATTATCAGGCTTCTTCAGGGTCTGTAGAAAAGACTCAGGGTTTAAGAGCACTGCTGTTCTTCTAGAAGACCACAGTTTGATTTCCAGCTCCCACATGGCATCTCATAACCATCTAACTCCAGTTGCAAGAGATCCAATACTCTGTCTGACTGTAGTGGGCACCAGACATGTATGAGGTGCACACATATACATGTGGATAAAAACACATACATGTAAGATAAAATTAAGATGTATAAAAACCTTCTTCATGGCAAAGGAAATGATCGTCAGGGTGAAGAGACTGTCTTCAGAATGGGAACAAAAACAACCACAAATCAACCAGCACATTGGCTAAGAAACTGAACAAATAGTTCTCAAAAGAAAAAATGCAAAAGCTGGTCAATAGATATCTGAAAAAATGTTCAATATCCTTAGCCATCAAGGAAATTCAACTTAAAACCTTCTTGGGATCCCATATCACCCCTGTTCGAATGGTTGTCATCAAAAATATAAGCAACAACAAATACTGGTGAGGATGTGGGGAGAGGAACCCTTACAAACTGCTGTAGGACTAGGAACTAGGTACAGCCACTACAGAGATGCTATAGGAGTTTCTCTAAAAATAGAAACAGCACATGACCCAGCTACACCACTCCTGGATAGGTACCAGTATGACTCATAGCCAACACACTACAGAGATGCTTGCATTTCCACATTTATTTGAGCAGTATGCACAATATCTAGGAAAGGGAACAAGCCAGATGTCCTTCAACAGACCAGTGGATAAGGAAAATGGGTAAAGGTTCACAACATGTATATTCAGCCTCAGAGAAACAAAATCATGACATTTCAGGGACGGATAACACTAAAAAATAACTACTTTAAGGGAAATAAGGCAGATATTACATTTTTCCCTCAAAAAGAGAACATAGACATAAAATTATAATACATATGTGCATGTTTATGCATGCATAACTGTGCACATATGTGTACTAGCGTGTGTGTGTTTGTGTAAGTCATACAATCAGAGAGAAGTCTTGAGGGGGAGGAAGAGATCTTAAGCAAGGCAGTAGAAAGAAAGAGAGGATAATGGAATCATGTGACATGAAAAAAGAAGGAGGACAATTTGGGTCATGGAATATAGGAGAGGCCAATACGAGAGGGGAACAAAATAGAACAGAGTATAAAGCTACATATGTATGAAATACATACTGAATTCCATCACTATGCATGCTAGCTTTAAAAATTGGTAACTGCCTTAGAGTTCCTATTGCTATGAAGAGACACCATGACCAGACCAACTCTTGTAAAGGAAAGCATTTAATTGAGATGATGGCTTATAGTCTCAGAGGTTTAGTTAGTCCATTATCATTGTGGCGGAGAGCATGGTGGTGTGCAGGCAAACATGGTACCTGAGAAGGAGCTGCTACATGTTGATGTGTAGGCAACAGGAAGTAGACTGAGACACTGGGTGATATCTTGAGCATAGGAGACCTTGACACCCGCCCCCACAGAGACACACTTCCTCCAATAAGGCCACACCTACTTCAACAAGGCCACACCTCCAGAAAGCACCACTCCCTATGAGGTTATGGGGACCAGTTACATTCAAACTACCACAGTAACTAAAAGGCAAGGAAGTAGAAAGGACAAGAGATCAGTAGGAGCGGGAGGAGACATGAGAAGGCAATGAAGGGGTGGTTCACATTAAGTGCATTCATGAAAAATGTCACAATGATACCCACTAATTTGTATAAGTAGTTCACACTAAGCAAAACAAATGGAAAAAAAGAGGAAGTGTCTTATATAACAAGGACATCAAAGTGAAAAGAAACCTTTGAGAGACAATGGAGTTTCTGTGATTTGCTTCTGTATTCAGATAAAGTAATGAAAAGATAGGTTGCACTACATAAGACACATTGGTTGGGGAAATAGGACAGGTGATTTGGGCCCTTGTTGAGTCAGATTAAACCAAAGATCTGGGATGGTGAAAGGTAGAAGCCACAGTTCTTGAGGTTTTAACTTTCTCAAGGGGGAGACAGGTCAGTGCAGCTTTTAATAGCACATGACATGTTTCCTGAAAAGAAGTTCACAGAGGGACTCTGCTTCCCCCTAGTCCTTCATTATGAAACCTGAACATGTTTCTACAGTGCACCACAGGAGTGCCTACCACAGAGGGGAAATGTATACATTTATACACTTTCAAATATCAAAGGGTTTTCAAGTGAGTTGGAAAGTATCTTCATATTACTTGCAGTCCCAGAAGCACATTTTCCCCCTGTGGCTTTCTATCTGAAGGATAGTTTGCTTTTTAACTTCTAGAATGTAAAACAGTATTTGGATCAAAGTCAACAGCTAGGGATGGAAACTCAACATAATTTTGTATCATGTTGATGTAGCCTCTTTGCTGTTTTTGAACCTTTTATTTTTGTTTATCTTATAGAATAGTCTTTTATTAATTGTAGCAATAGGGATTTCTCCCTTTTTTTCATTTTTATTTCCCCTGTTTTTGTACTGAAATAATATTACTCATGAGGTAAAATTCAAAGAGCAAACCATGATCCATAAGAAAAGGCCTCTGACTCCTCTCTCTGGGCCCACTGGCTCCCAAGCCCAGTCCATCTTCCTGCCCTGCCTTGTGACACAGCTAGAGCACAGCTGATCCTGTGGGGTCTCCTGCTTTTTGTCCTTCTGTTCTCTGAGTTTAAAGGAGTTCTGGTGGGAGGGAGGAGAGGTTGGGCCTCTAACCCTTAGTCTTCTGCTCCTGTGGACACACCAGCTGTGATTATCTGTGCTGTGAGGTCTCTCCAGCTCATTAAATCCTGAGAACACTGACAGTCCCTTCCCCCATCCTTCACAGTCCTTCATGCCTATAGGTGGTGCAGGGCTTCCCTGTCCCTAGCCGTGGAGGCCTTTGGGCCTTGCTGATGCCCTTCAGTGCACTTCACTTTTGTCTAAACTTCCTTCCAAAACTCCCTTCACAACCCAAGCTGAGTCTGCCTTCCATTTCCCCCTGGAGCCCAGACTCATACAGCTTCCCCTTTCACCCATCTTGTCTGTGGAGGGGAAGACACCAGCCTGAGGTTTGTTAGATGTGACTTCAGTCCTGGCTCTTGGGTTTGATAGTATGTGGCCAAAGGCAAGTACAGTTAGAGTTCAAGTTCACTAGAGTAAGGATGGTGCTTGTTTTGTGTGTTATGCTCTTGCCCACAAACATATAGATGTCCACAAATTAAGGAATGGATGGGTGCACAGATGAATCTACTTATTACATTTGCATTTACTCTGCTCATCTGTAAAGTGAGGTGTTTGGAATCATTAGACCGGATGGTTCCTTCCAGATGTAAGGAGATTGTTGCTTTCATGAATGAGTGCAGGGAGTACAACAGCAATACCAGAGAACCCTGGACCTTGCTTCCCACCCCATTCAAAGATGCATTTATTTAATAATTTGAAAATTGAATCATTGGAAAGAAAGAAATTGTAGATTGGGGACAGCTTCAATTATTCTAGAGCTCCATCTAGTGAAAAATAACTCATTTATGAGCACTTTAAATAATAAATTTACTGAGTGAAAGTAACTATTTTCTCACTTGTTAAATACCAGTTTGTTGTAGGAGAAAGTGGGTTTCCTTATGACTGATACTCACCAAATTAGAAATAAAATATTTTATGAATCTCAGAATTATAGTTCTTTTTCTTTCCCTTTCCAAAGAGTAAGCTTTATTCTGTGCACTTTTGCTAGGACCCAGGGCACACTGTTGATTGCTGTCAAAGCCCTGCTTCAGTGGGAGCTGATAGAGCCTAAAGAGAAAGATAGCAGTGAGTTCCAGAGGGCTCACCTGCAGAACAGCCTCCCGTTCCTCGTCAGAGAGTCTCTTCATAGCCGCTTTCTTAAGATTCTCCTGAATGTAGTTGTCATACTCCTCTTGAGCTTTCTTCACATCCTCATTTCGTTTACAGATGTATTCAGGGGTGATACCATAATCCTGCAAGGATTTTTCAGAAAAAACAAACAAAACAAAATAATGAATCAGCATCCTGCGTGCAGCCTTCAGTGTGTGAGCATAGCATCAAAGGACTAGAGAGCAGGCAACTTTATTGTCTTCAATAATTGAAGGAAGAAAGACCCAAGAAACAAAAACTCTGCAGACTGACAAAATGCCCCCATTTCCTCCTCCTACCCTCTCCCCTGCCCTCTGTCTGCAAGTGAGAGCTAGTTTATCCTAGTCACTTAAAAAGAGATGCTGGACCGGAAAGTTGGCTCAGTGGGTAAAGGTGTAAAGGTGCTTGCCACCAAGTCTGATGATCTGAATTCAATTCCCTAGACACATATGATGGAGGCAGAGAAGTGATTCCTACAGGTTGTCCTCTGACTTTCATATACCTGTACATGTGTTTACACATACACACGCACACACACATTAAAATAAGAGAGATCTTGTAGTAATTTGTTCTTTCTCTTCTGGGTATCACCAGTGTCTTAAGCTCCAGACCCCATGGGTTTTCAACCTATGGGTTACAACCCTTCTGGTTGAATGACCTTTTCAATCAGGCAATTCAGATATTTGCACCATGATTCATAATAGTAATAAAATTACAGTTATGAAGTAGCAACAAAAATAATTTTATGGCTGGGGGGTCATCACAACATGAGGAATGGTATTAAAGGGTCACAGCATTAGGGAGGTTGAGAACCACTTGCCTATTTTTTTAGACAGAGACAGAGTAGTAGCCCAGACTGGCCTTGGACTCTATGTGTAGACCAGACTGACCTCCACTTTATAGAGATCCACCTGCCTCACATTCCTGAGTGCTGAGATTAACATCACCACACACAGAAAATTTACTTTCAGGAGTTGGTTTTTCTGGGGCTTGGGAGAAGCCTCAGTGGTTAGGAGCAGTTACTGTCTTTGAGGACCTGAGTTCAGTTCCCAGCACTTTTCAGGTGGAACAGAACCACTGTTCTCTCCAGCTCCAGGGGCTCTGATGTCCCCTTCTTGTAGGTACCTGCATTCATGTATACAAGGACACACATGTATACAGAGTTAAAAAAAATAAAATAAGCTTTAAAAAAGAGTTGATTTTTCTTTCCTATATTTTATGTAATTCAGCTTTTACTTGAAATATCTTGAATATCTCTCCCTCTCTTTCTTTCTCTCTCTCTCTCTGATAATCTGGTTAAATGAAAGAAGACCAACCTTTATAAACCATAAAAACAAACCCTTAATGGTACCATGCATAGCAACTTTAAGGGAAGCATGGCTCAGACCCCTAAGGTTGCTTTGGAAAGGCAAGCTGCATTTTCAGGCTCCTGAGCTGCTTACAGGGACTGGTGGCTAGAACTGTGGTTCTTTCAAACTGGTGACCGCATTGTCACTATCCAGAGAAACACAATTTCTCCATGTTCAGTTTTCAAAATAGCATTTGAGAATTTTTTTTGAGTGCTGAGAATAATGGTGAATAGGAAAGTAATGTTTATTTCCTTATTGAATTCTTATACTTATGAGGAGAGATGTGCTCAGCCAACCCCCAGAGAGGCAAACGTTAAAAACCTGCATCTGGGGATGGAGAGATGTTTCAGCAGTTTAGAGTACTGGCTGCCATTACAGTGGTTCAGAGTTCTGTTCCCGGCACTCACATTACAACTTAAAACTATCCGTAACTCCAGTTTCAGGGGATCCAATAACCTCTTCTGGCCTCCATGGCCAGCAGGTACACACATGGTGCACAGACATATATATGCAGGCAAAATATTCATATACATAAACATAAATAAATCTGAAATAATTAAACCACATCTGTAATGAATATGTACAGATTTTTTTCCTTGTTATTTTTCCCTAGACAGCATAGTATAGCAAAGATGTATATAGTCTTTGCCCTAATAAGTTATGTTAAGAAATCTAGAGATAAAATAAAGCCTGTAACAGGTTGTGTATGTTATACACATCCTCTAAGGCACTCTGAGCATTTGTGGATTTTGGTACCCACAAGGGTTCTGAAACCAATCCCCTATAATACTGAGGGTGGGGGACATATGAAATAACAGGTGTACATGCTCTGGAGTAAATAAGGGCTAACAGAAGCATTTCAAGATAAAGAAGCCAGAGGAGGTATCTCTGAGGCACTGGCAGTGAGGGGTCTGGTAGTCATGGAAACTGTTCACAACCATTCACACAAAGTCTTCCTGTAATTTCCTCAAGTGAGTTGTGGCACATGCATACCATACTGCCTCATAATAAAAATACTTTTTAAAAGGTTAGATTATGTTTGACATATAATGTTCAGGAAAGGGACAGGTGTTATACATTTTAGGAAAAAAATCTGGCAAATGAGCAAAAGCTTCAGTGATCTTGTGTTTCTACAAGCTAAATGGCTGGAGGCTGAGTAATCTTGTCACTAATTGTTCTATTATAATGTCTGTTCTCTTTGGTTCTTTTATTAGGAGCCAGACATCATCAGATGCTTAGTATATTTAATATCATTTAATGCGAACTCTACCCCTATGGTCAATCCAATGGCTTGTCACAGATCCAAAAGTCAGCAAGTGACAAATTGGAATTGGAGATGACAGCTCACTTTTATTGCTACACACCTCATGTGCTTGTTCATCTTTTAGTTTGCATCCAGTCTCAAGGCACAACCAGCATATACTTCATTTAGAACAAACAAACACCTCCCAAAACAGAAAGGAAGGAAGGAAGGAAGAAAGGAAGGAAGGGAAAAAGGAGTTTACTCTCCTCCTCCCCCCAAATCATATTCACTTTACCATCTGGTGTTAGTTTTGTGTAAACTTGACACAAGCTAGGGTCATCTGGGAGGACAGAACTTCAATTGAGAAAATTTGAGCCTCCATCAAATTGTCTCCTAAGCAAGTCTGTGGGGGTATTTTCCTGATTAATGGTTGATATGGAGGGACCACTGTGGGTGGTGCCACCCCTGGGAGTGAAAGCAAGCTGAGCAAACCATGGGAAGCGAGCCAGTGAGCAGCATCCCTTCCAAGGCCTCTGCATCAGCTCCTACCTCCAGGTCCTTGCCTTGAGTTACTGCTCTGACTTCTCTTCATGATGGACCATAAACTGTAAGATTAAACGAACCCTATCCTCCCTAGGTTGTTTTTGATCATGATGTCTATCACAGCAATAGAAACCAAACTGAGATGCTGTCCACTTCATTTACTAGTCATAAACTTTTTTTTTTTTTTTTAAAGACAACTCTGGATAATGTGGAATCAGTCTGTGAAGAACAATATCAAGAAAACAAGAGTGTGCTGCTTTTATGGCTTGATAAACACGCAGGTAGTATATTAATCTGATATCTTTATGTTTCTGTGATGGCTCCTTCAATTTTCTTCTGTTCCAAAGGAAAATTTACTGGTGTGGGCTTCTTACACAGAGAGAACTAGAGAGGAGGCAGCAAGTGCAGCAGTTTCAGTCATAACCACCAAAGGAGAAGGAGCTTATGCATTAACAGGTCAATAATGGGTTAGAAGTAGCTTGAAGGAGTCAGGAGCCCTCTTTTCCCAATGATGTGACAAGAACCATGAGCACCTTAGAGGTGCCACAAGAGGATGAAGCATCCTGAGAAGCCTGTAAAGTTCTCAGCCTGTGGGTCAATGCTCAGAAAACAGCAGAGGTCTTCCAGAGGTATTCCTACCCTGACAGATGAGAGAAGTTTCCCAGAGAGTGGGCACTGTGCTTTGAAAGCAGCCTGGCAGCTGCTTCATTTTCTGCACTCAGATCACTAGACTCTCCAACTCATTTTCCACATTCCCCTCCCCTCTTCTTTCCTCTTCTCTCCTTTCCTTTTTCCTCTCTCCCTCCATTCCTGGAACTCACCTCCCCTCCTTCTCTCTCTCCCTCCCTCCCTTCCTCTCTTCCTTCTACTCTTCCTCTGTTTCTGGCTATTACTTACTAATTAGAATTTACAGCCTATTTTAGTATGTGCTCACACACAAACACTTTCATGCTCTATAAAAATATATAAAATAGGGTAGGATTTGTATATTTTCCCTTGTAAGCTTTTTGGTTTAAAAACCTTTTTAAACAATTAAACTTAAGTTTACATAACATTTGGCAAATAAAATCATATCCCTTCCTGATGAATACCTTTTCAGATAGAAATCAATGACCCAAGTAATTAATCACTTTACAGAGCTTTTAATCTTTAACCAAACTTGAATCAAATCAAGACATTTACACTAAAATTGTAATGTGGCTTATTTCAGAGAGATTGAGGGATGGGTGTTTTTGAGGCCACATCTGTTCAGGTTCTCGCATTCTTTTCCCAACCTGAAGCATTGGAATGACCACCTCTTGAGACCTCCTGAAAGGTGGGCTCCTCTGGATTTACAGTGGTGACTGCCTTTAGCGACATTTTTACCTCACTGATAACTAATACTTTTTAGGGAATTTCTGCTGTAGTTATTAAGTACATTAATAACTAAAATTGAGGAGGACAGCATTCATGCTTTGGATATGAACCATGCACAGACCGCACAGCCGTGGCACTGGGCAGATTTCAAGGTCTGTGTATTTATCTCCTAGAGACGGTTAGGAGCCCCCTGCAGGACTTGGGGGTCTCAGATCTCTCACTGACAAATCGAGGACTACCTTTTTATTGATGTACTTGGGGAGTAGTCCTGAAGTTTCAAGATCATGCTTGTCTCCAGTTCTTTTGTCAACGTAAATTGGCTTGGGCTTTTTGGCCACGCCCATGATAACGTCAGCTGCATTTGTGTTTATGAAGTTTTTTCCACTCTGTATTCCCATGATTGGGTGATCAGTCCTCAAGGGCACTGCAGGCTTCTTGGGAGTGCACCTATTAAACTTTTTTTCTGTTAAACATAACATTTCATTGTTAATTTTCGAAAATAAACATTGTTACTCAACAATATTTAGGACATCCATATATTTACAATTTGTATTGAAGTTTCATTAACGTTATATGCAAATACTTAAGATAAAAAACTATATGTACTCACAAATTTACTTGTTTGTGTATATCAGATATGTATTACCTTCCATTTGTCAATCCTACCTCAATTGTAAATAATCAAAATATAAAATTAAGTGCAATGTGATCAATTTGATGTTGAAAACTAGTATAAATGAGTAAGAAGGTAATAATTATGGATCACTACAACATTTCTGATGGATATTATAAAGACTACAACACATATTCACTTTTACCATTAAAATAATTTTAGATAAAAACATATTTTAGCATATTAATAGTATTACCCATAATTAAGTTTTTTAAGAAAAACTTTAACAAAGCCATTGAATAAATTAATAAAACCTTGTGTTGGAAGCCCAGTGATCTGTGGATATTTTCACAAAACTAAGTATTACAATGAGTAATTGCTGTGTATTTAACACACAGCTTAACAAGTTACCACTATGATCAAGACTCCCTACTTCTTTCTTCTGGGGTGTCTAACCATTCTAAAGGAACAGCCTTCAGACTTTATCTTCTACACAGTCTTCATAATTGCAGATGGAACTATTTTGTTTAACACATTCTTTTCAGTTTGACAATTTCAACCAGCCATTTTAATATAGTCACAGAAACATGGCTTATCTATTCTAAAAAGTCAAATAATTAAACTTTGCTTCTAAGAACTAAGTTACTTTCTTGTCGAGGCCTTACTCTAATCTTAACTGTACTGTGATTACTATGGTCTGGCTTTATCCACTTGTGTATTAGCTGACTTTGTTTTCTTAGTGATATTGTAGGACATTCACCGGAGAAGACTGCTCAGGCATGGCTTAAGCCAATAGAAAGTTTTTATTAGTCAACTAATGACCACACTGGGTGTTTGCGACCTTAGTGTAGTGCTGAGCTTCTCTTGGGGTGAGCTGTTAAAGCACAAAACTCAGGGTTAGTCCAGTCAGAGATTTTCCCCAAACTATGGTCTTTGATGGATTAGGACTTTGTTTTAGTTTTGGCAGGTGGTGCTGTCTACATGCTGAGTTTTACAGCCTGAATGATACTTCCATCATGGGGTCAGTTGTGCTAATGTCTGGGAGCCTATTAAGGCCTGGTGTCCTGTTTCAAGTGAGATTAAACTACTATTTCCAGGGGAAAAAACATAATTACTGTTAAAGGGTTGGATTAACCTCTTTTGGGGGCTGACATATCTTTCCAGAATTCATATATTGGACCTATAGATCCAGTACCTTGGAATGGAAATGCTATTTGGGATTAAGGCCTTTAAGGTAATTTTGATGAAAGGAAGTTATTAAAGTGGCTCCTAATTTAATTAGATATTGGTTCAATGACTGGTTATAATTCTTGTAATTTCATCTCTTGGGAAAAAAGACTGGAGTCAAGATGAGGGGCAACCTTGCCCACCAATCAGACACTGTACTTGGGATGCCAACCTCAGGTACAAGCTTAGAATTAAAGATACAAGCCAGGGGACAAGATGCTGAAGCACATGGTGTTGGGGGTGAAGGCTCTTTGGAGAAGCCCAAGATGCTTGTCCCACCAAGAGTGTATGGAGCCAAATTACCACCCTCCGCTCTCTTTTTCTATTCCAGCTTGTACTTTTTTTCTAGTCCCCCAAGCCCCATTCACTATGAGATTAAGTTGCTATTGCCTACATATATTTAATATTTTTTGATGACAAAATAATGGAGTATCTAAATTACCTACCAACTGCTCTAATATTTAAAACAGTAAGTCATTACACCTACTAGGTGGTAGCGGTTTTTCCTTTGAATGTTTCTTTAGAAAATCCTTTGGGGAAGGTACGTCAATTTTTGCAGGCCCCATAGTTTTCATTGCAGTTTTGAATTTCTTCATGTCATCTTTTATAGATTCTCTAAACACTGATGTGTACCTGAAATTAAAAATTGTAGTATTTAAATTTCTGGTTCAAAATACTTAAAGCTTAAAGACAGGCATATATCTCTGATTTACTTATGTCTGTGTGATAATAGAGAATGGGCATAAGGCTTAATGATCTGACTCAATCCACTGAACTTATAAGCTATAGACTGAAGGAGGTGCCTGGGCAAAGGTGTTCATCTGTCTGCATATTATCCTCTATCACTAGCATCTGCTGATCTTAGTGATGTGTGCCTCCCTACCCCCAAGCCCCAGACAGTCTGTCTTGCTAACAGTTTAATCATCTTCTCAATGAACCCAAATTCAGTTTGTTTTTTTTCCCCCTAGTGGTCACTCGTGTTTCATTTCAATGATTTCTTCATTGTTCTTTAATATTTATTCTCTTTTGCTTTATGTGTAATTTGTCATTAAAAAAAGTTTCTTAAGGTATAGAGATAAATATATTTGGTATTTATCTTTTAGGACTTTCTGAATGTTTGAAGCTATAAATTTTTCTTTAAGCACTGCTTTGGCTGCATCCCAAACATTTGAAAGGACATTATTCATCAGGCTTGGAGCCCACATATCTTTAATCTCAGCATTTGGGAGGCAGACACAGGCAAATCTCTGAGCCCAAGGCCAGCCTGGTCTACCAAATGTATTCCAGGACAGCCAGGGCTTCACAGAGAAATTCTGTCTTGGGGAGGGGGGAGAACAGGACATCTTCCATTTTCATGCAATCCTAAATACCTTTTATATTGTCTTCCTTTAGAAGTTTGCTTGTATGTGTTTGCTCAGTTTTCATAGACTCAGGGTTCCCAATTATTTTTTCACAGATTTCTAACTAATTTCCACTGTAGTTGGAGAATATATTGGAGAATATATTTTGTATGACTTCCTTCCTTAAAAACAGAAACTGACAAGTCTGTATACAGGAGAGGTTGTGGCACAGGCAAAGCCCAGCTAGTCTCTCAACTGCATTATTTTGACTTAAGAATGGTCCTCCATGTCTCAGGGAAAAGTCATCCTTCTCCTCCCAGTGCATGGCTTTGAGAGAAGACACAATCAGTGGTAAGTAAGGGAACACCAGCCTAAATTAGTCATATTTTGTACTTGATATCTTTATTTGTAGAGGGATTTTTCTCATACACTACATAGACACTTTAGACAATCACTAATCACTTTTATTTTGTATGTCTGTGTCATTTGATTTTATTGTGCTTTTTAGTCTATACTTGTGGGTTAGTGAGATGGCTCAGGAGGTTAAGGGGCTTGCCAGGAAGCCTGACAGTGTCCTGTTTTTGACCCTTGGGACAGTAGATAGAGAAACTGACTCCTGAGGATTAAAGGTGTGCACCACCATGCCTGACTTAGAAACTGACTAACAGGGTCACTAGCTTGACAAAGCTCTGTTCTCCTTCTTGGTCTTTATTCCCCATGTTTCATTTTGGGTTGTGGTGTCTTCAGATTCGCTTCTATTGTCTTTATTAGCGCTTTGCTCTTGCTAACCCCACCCACTGCTGTTTCCATTTTGGACACACCTTCTTCACATCTGGAAGTTAGACTTTTATTTTTTCTCCCCTTTCATTTCTCCCCAATACCCCCTACCTGCTTTAAATGCCATTGTCTAGTAATTTTCTTATTTGTGACATTTCTAGATGTTTAGATTGACTACTTTTCCTTTAGGATATTTATATTTTCCTGTTTCTTTGCATGCCTATACATTTTTGTTGTTGTTTTGTTTGTTTGATACATGGTCTCTCTGTCTGTCTTAGAACTTACTTTGTAGGTTAGGCTGAGGAACTCAGAGGTACCCATCTGCCTCTGCTTCTCAAGTATGGGGGTTTAAGTCGTGTAACACCATGCCTGGCTTGCCTGTACATTTTTTATTGGATGCCAAATAATGTGAATTTTATAGTGTTGATTCCTGACTTCTTCATTTTTCTTTTTTAAACCCTTTATCTTTTTAATTGTTTTAACATTTCTTGGAGTCTGAATGGAGTTGTCATGGTTGGAAAAAGTGGTCATTTTAAGGCTAAATGTTAAATCTTCAGCTTGGGAGTGTTGTTCCAATTCTGCCCTGTGGTGATGTGCTCTGTATGTAAGGAGATCTTACACTTTGGCTGGTGAGTGCTGATGCTCTCCGAGAGTCATTTTCTAGGTGGTTATTTCATCACACATATGGGCTATCAGTCAAGGAGCTCAAGGGAACTGTCCCTCTCTGGGCAGTTCTCTCCTCCCTGGTGTACCATGCTGTGAATTCTAGCTGCTTTGTCTTTCCAGCTCCAAACTGTCTTAATTCTGGAATAATCAAGGGCTTTGTTTCCTTTCTCTGGACTTTGGCCAGGAAGTTGTCCCTGGAGTGTCTGTTAGGGCAACTGCAGGCCAGCCTCATTCCTTTCCATACTCACAGGACAGCTACTGTGTATGCTGTCCAATCTCTGGTGTTTGAAACCTTTTGTTCTGTGTGATTTTTCCCTGGTGTCCTAGCTGTTTCTGGTGAGAGAACAAACCCTATCCTCACTTGGAAGCAGAAGTTCGGCTACCCTTTTTTTCTTTTTTCTCTTTCTTTTTTGTTTTAAAGTAATTAAAGATGGATTTCTTTTTGTAGAATACTAGCTTTAGAAAATCCTCAGAACCTGATGATGTTATGAAAATCATATGTATAACTTCTACCCAAGTTACTACATTGAAATGCTTGCACTAATATTATTGGAAAATAACATTAAAATATAACTTTACCTTACGGATGTGGACTTTGGGGTAATCTATTTTCTTCCTGGCTTGTCTCTAATTTGGGTTTTTAATTTTTGACAGTTTCTTGTTTGTATAAGTTCACTCTGATCACACAGCCCCCCCCCCCCCCACTTCTCCATGTCAGTTATCCTACCTTCATCTGTAGTTCTTGCCATTTGCTCTTGTTACATCACTGGCAATAGGTCTTAGGTGTGTATGTTCTTACATTTCCTTCTCCTAAAGCATACTTGATATTTGCTATCTTTGTATATAGTTTTGTATTAAGCCTAAATCCTTTTTTTCTAGACTAAAAGGGGAATTGTAGTGAGATATCCTCCCCCCCCACACACACCTGTAGAGCTGACCATGCCCAAATTATAATGGTCACAGTTGTGGACTAGGTCTGGGGAGTGGTTTGGGGAGCAGTCTGGGTGGATCCCTGGAGCAGGAACTGGCAGCGGTCATCTGTTTCTTGTGTAAGTGACTTCTCGCTGAATAAAATTAATGTATATTGAACCTGGCCCCATGAATCTTGATCAGTGAATGAATATTTATCAGTTCATGCTCATGTGGACACACAAATGTGTTTGCAAAACAAACTCTTTCTCTGCTTTTTTTCCTTCAACCATGAACTCGGTAGCTGGGAACATTATGGAATTGAATGACGCATAAGACAACTTCAGGAAGCAATCTTTAGGCCAAACCTGTGCCTTAGAGCTTCTGTGGCAGTGAAATTGGCAGTGAAGTTGGCAGTGAAGGTGTCATCAATATTGTCATTTCTTTTTATGTGAAATAGGGTGTGTCCTTTTGAGTTTGAAAATGTGTTATTCAATACTTTGTGTGTGTGTATATGAATAAAAAACATACTCATTGGTTACATGAAAGTCTACTATTTCAGTTTATATTTGTAACAGTTGTTTCAAATTAATTGCTAATGAATAATAATCTCAGTTCCCTTTCCTTCATTTCTCCAATTGCTTTTCCAGTATAAATTCAGTTTGTGTTTATCTACATGAATTGCAACTTTAATTTGTTATTGTCTTTATTTTTAATTTCTTCTCCTTAGTGCACTAACAGTTATCAAAATTCTCAGCTTTGCTTATATATAGTTTATTATTTCTTTTATTTTTTGAGATTAAAATATAATTACATAATTTCTCCCTTTCCTTCTCTCCCTCCTAACCATTCTATATACTGCTCTTGCTCTTTATTTAATTCATGGGCTCTTTTAAAATACTTCTTTCATGGATATATGTGCGACTATTTTTTAAATATGATATAGTGTGATAGTTTTTCATGTTAGTATATACAAAGCTTATTATTTTATTTATTATTAATATTAATATTTTGTTTTTTTGAAACACAGTTTTTCTGTGTATCCCTGCCTATCCTAGAACTCACTTTGTAGACCAGCCTAGACTGGAACTCACAGAGACCTGCCTGCTTCTGCCTCCTGTGCTAGGATTAAAGGTGTGGACCAGCACTTCCCAGCTATGCTTATTCTTTTAAATAGCTACATTTCATTACATTTTTTAAATTTTGTGGCTTTACTATAAAGATACAGCAGGTAAGTTTAATCAGATTACTGGATTTGCTATCTACTTATTTTAGGCTGGGTTATAGATAAGTTATTTTGAAACTAAAACTGTCATCCTAAATTAATATATTGTAGCTATTTTATTGCTAACAATCAACATAGTAATCCAATTTATGACATTTTAAAAGGACACACAGAGAAGTAATATGCTTAAACTTGCTAATGATTTGAAAGAACTTCAGATTTTCCTTTTGGTAACTGGGACATCTGAGGAACCACAGTGTGAGTGGGAGAGAGAGCTTGTGTGGATGTGCTTTCAATTTTAGATTAATATTGACTCTGGAGTTTGAACTGTGCTAGAAAGTCCTCCATATTATGTCTTGAGGTTTTTTTAATGTTTAGATACTGTGTAAGTCCACCTACAAGCCTCAAAATGATTTTCAATTCATTATATTGGCTACATAAAGTAATTAATTTTTCAAAATTCCCAGACTGGTTGGTTGTCATAGATATTCTCTGCACTTAATTTGTCACCAATGCAGGTGTGTTTCATTGGGCATAATTATGATCGCATGAGCTATTGAGAAAAATACATTGGCAAATATCAGTGCAGTCAATGTATTCATTTAGATTTCTGCTATTCAGTACTTAAGGATATTAAATACTTGTAATGGGGCTAGTGCCACATCCTGAAATTATGGTAGTGCAGATACATTGAGCTAAACAATATACATCATTAAGGTTAATTTTGGTTTTGCCTTCTTTTTCCTTTCAAGAATGACTATAGGAGAATGTTTGAGTGCATTACATTTCTATTGGACAGTGTCGACATAAATCCTAGAAAAATCTATCCAATTAAACTAGAGAACAATACTTTTGTCCAAACTGCTTTCATTAAATTATGCTGGCACTAGAGTAATATGAGACCAATGAAACATGGTACATTCCTTGTAAGACTGAGGCTGACTCCAGTCCTAATTCACAATGTGTCCTCTATCTAGGAATCATGAGGATGTACACTCATGGGTACCTATATAGAGCATTATACTTCTGCTCAATTACAGCTTAACTTTTGCCCCTGATGTAGTGACTTAGAGTCACATTTCCTCTTTTATGGATGACTGTTTTCCTGTAGCTTTGATCAAACCTGAGTGAGACACATACAAGACTGCCAAGCACACATTCCATGTACAATCTCATGTGTAATGCCATCTTAGTTTTCTGCCACCATTTCTCTTTTCTCTGGTAACGTTATCATAACATATTGTATGGAAATAGAACAGAGGATGGACATTTAACAGTATCTGAAGGTGAATACAGAAGCAGCAGCACCCCTCCAGCTGCCTTTCTTTCTTTGGGCAGAGAGCAAGCTAATCCAGTTTTGGACCTTACTGTCAGACTTGTGTCAGTCTTAGCGCCTGTCCTTCTTACATGCCTCAACTTTCCAGAACTGAGTTCTCGCTTCCATAAAATTAAAATAATATTAATCATCTAGTAAAGTTCTGGTGGGAATGAATAATGATTGTGAAAAACAGTGTCTGGAATGTCAAAAGTAGTAGTATGATGGACATGACTCTTTGGGTAGTACCAGTGGCAACTGGATATGAGTTTCTTCTTACTAGTAGACATGTATATTGAGAGGATTTTTGTTTGTTTTGTTTTGTTTTGGGGACAGGGTTTTCCCTGTGTGGCCCTGGATGTCCTAGAACTTGCTCTGTAGACCAGACTGGCCTTGAATTTAGAGATCTACCTGCTTCCGTCTCCCAAGCGCTGGGATTAAAGGTGTGTGCACCATACCCAGCTGAGCTAATTTAATACTTTGTTTTTCCTGAGTCCTGGGTAAAGTATAGATACAGTCTTACCCCATCAAAAATTGAATTCTGGTGAATCTAACAGACTGACCTAGGTTCCTAATATCTTAAAATGACTCTCATACCACAACATATTACACAGAATTGTCTGTATATGATGGCAACCTGTGTTCCGAACAGGTTCATGCATCCAGAAATTTCCTTGGCAGCTAACTTTTAACTGGTAGGATTGGCATGTTTTCTTTCCCCAGTGGTTTGTATGCAGAATGCCAGTGAAGTGTTCTATCAGTGTTCTTACTGCATGTTATTTACACAAATGTGGGTGAGAGGTGGGGACTCACATGAGCATGGCAGCTGCAATTTTCCTTCTGACAAAATCTTGTTTGTATATTATGTCTTTCTCTACATTCATATGTCAGAAGTGAAAACGCCCATTTTCAAATATCCCTTCCACTCATTTATATGAAACTTTAAGTAGGGTTTTAAATAACATACTAATTTGTGCATGATCAACATTTTAACGTTTATATTTCTGTTCAACAAGAAGACTGTTAACTCTGATATACAGAACATCACAGTGCAGCCAATGATGAGTGCTTCAAAGCCGTGGCAAGCTCCCCAAGAGCTCTGATTATAATTCAGTAATTCAGTGATGCAAACAGGATTACTCATTTAAATATCTTCTATGAGCAAATCTATTAGTGGGAAGACTGAGGGGAATAAGTTCATAGCAGTATGGTGAGGGAAAATGGTGAAATGGTTTATCATGTTTTTTTTTAAACAAATTAGTAGTTTGCATGTGTGGCATCTTGTCAAAACCCTCTCACCATTGTTGCTAAGAGGGAAACTGACTTCACCTAATAAGGCTATTTGGGGGCACAACCTTTATTCCTTCTCATCTAAAGTCTGTTTATTGTACTTATTTCTTCAGAATAAAGCCAAAGAATTTATGCTGTCACTTCAGCATGTGAAAGACTACTAGAGCACTGTTATTCACAGAGCAGGGGCCAAATGAATACTATTATTTTTTAAAACAAAATCCCCAGGCACAGTAAAGCTCTTTACTAATTAACAGAATGTTGAACTAATAAAATATTGTGACATTTATATTCAGTATTCCCTAGAAGGCAGCCACTTTCAGTGTGTTACAGAGAAGAAGTTTATCTTGTATACTATAAGGAAAATTTGGACCAAACTTAGCCATAAGTAATGTGAACATTGTAAACTCCACAAGTGTGTCAGTATTTACATTCCTACCTGACCGCAACTAGGTCTTGATATGCCAACAGAAATACAATATTTGTGATTGCTCTAGTTTAAGCTACTCAGGCTTCAGAGGAGTTACATTTTGCTGTTACCACTCCAAGTAACAAGAAGTTGACCATTTCATTTGGAGGGAACCTTGGAGGTGTCTATTTTACTTACTCTTCAAGTCAGAAAACAACTGAAAACTGATTTCACACCTCCAAAACAACAACTTGTAAATCTTGATATTTAAAGCTCTGAGAGTTGGTTTCTTTTCCTGGTTGTTAGGTTTTAGAGACAGGGTCTTCCTTTGTAGCCTTGAACTCTACTCCCTGGGTGCTGGTTCTTTTCAAGTGGCTGTGATTTTCATGAGTCAAAATGAGACTGCCCTCTTCTCCCATCTCAGACTTCAACAGAGTTTTAAAAATAGCTACAGGGAAGAGTTATCTGGATCATTTATTTTGCAGTTTTCTTGGGGAATTGGAGATTTTCAGGGGTCTAACAAATACACAAAAATCTCTATCCATCCAACTATATTCCTTCCATTAAACCATAAAGTCTGAAAAATATCCTAGGGAATATTTTAGTACACCATCTTTGCTTAACTATTTCAAGCACCGAGACCTAGAAACAAATGAGACCTCAGTTTAGACAACAGGTATGGGAGGCAGAAGACTACAGAAGGAGAGATAGTAAACTCAAATACATCATGGGGTACCTAAAACAGACTGACAAACTTATTTTTCTTTTTTCAACGATGTGAAATTTCACACTAGACATCAAACCGCCTACAACTGGATCAATTACATATTATCAGGAGACTATGACCACATAATCACAGCACCAGGACACCTTCTCTATGAATTATGAAGTTGCCACCCAAGGTTACTTCATTAAAACAAAAATAGATTTTCATTTTAAAAGTCCAACGATACTCAAGCTCAGTAAGTCCTTAAAAGGAGTCATCATGCTTCCCTGAGCTGAAGTCACTTTTGCTTACCCACATACCTAGGAGGTTGGGGCGGCTCCTTCAAGTCACTGGGTATGAGGTTATATATACTCTCGGAAGTGCAGGGTGGGTCCATGACCACCAAAGGATTCCTTAACAACTACTCAACGTTTGGCTCCTTATCCCACTGTCTCTGCTCCTTTTCTCGTCGCTTTTTTCTTTTCTTGCTCTCTTTACAAGGAACTAAAATGTCTCTTTCGTATAATAATCTCCCTTTGACCCTTTTGTAGCAACCCCTTTCAGGAAGAAACTATTCTGCTCCTCCTGAGACTTCTTGGCGTTGTTGGCCGCGTTGTTGCTGTGGAAACAGTTGCTAGGAAACGGGCAATGGCAGGCTGGTTTTCTCTGGTCCCTGTTTTGTAACTCCTCCTGCCTGAGAAATACGTAGGAACGTTCCTGCGCTTTTGGATAAGACAGCATGAAAACAGTGTTGCCCCCCCACCCCCATGCCCACTCAAAAAGTACTTTGCTTTTTTCCTTCGGTGCATCTAGGAAGAAAAATTCTGTAATAGCGAGCGTGGCTGCTGCGCAGGCGTCACACAATAGTTTCCAACAACCAGGCCACGCCCCTCCGGGGGCCAAGTGAGCGGCCGGGGAAGGGGAGGGACCGCGAGCCAGTGGGCGGGGCATGAAGGTCACGTGATCTCCATAGCGGCGCGGCGCAGTCGGCGCAGGCGCAGATGCAGCGGCTCTGGGGCGGGCGTACCCGCTGAGGCTACCTTGGCGGTGCCGAAGCGGCTTACCTTTCCCTTTCCTCTCCCCGATCTTCTCTGGGTGGTTTACTTGGTGAGTTAATGAAGGAGGAAATAAAGGCTGGCGCGGGTCGTTGCCCTCTTATCCATCCTTCCTTCGCTCCCGATCGGGCTCTGAGGCCATCCACCTGTCGCACCGGTCCCCGCGGCCCGCCCTGCGCCCCGCTATATCTCGGGGGCGCTGGTGCCGGTGCCAGCGCTAGTGCGAGCCTGCGCCAGCAGGACCACCTTTTAGAAGTGGGTCTCCGATTTTGCCCAGGTTTCAGCCTCCTGATCCCTTTTTGACATATTTTTTCCTCTCCGAGAAGTGCTTTTATTCGGTTTTGACCTATTTGCTCTTCCATTCATGCTTATGCACTTGTAACTGCAAGCTCAATTTTCTTAGAAGCCTTGACCCCAGTTACACGCTGCTTTGGTAGGGAAAATCTATAGTTCTGAATCCACTGAGAAGGTGTCCATTGGGGAAGTCGAGCACATGGCTTCTGCAGTTCTCTCTGCCTGGTGGATGGTTTGAATGACCTGGTGGCTTAGTGAGCTTTTCAGTTACTCCTTGGAAGGCAGCGCTTAATGCAAATCCTAATTCGAGGCTCTTGCTAAATTTCATCATAAGGATAAGGAATAAATTTAATTTTCTCTTTTTCGATTTGATAGAATTTAATTTTTCTGGCCATCCCATGGTTCAGATGTATGGCCTTTTGGGGGATGGTTCTCTGTATTTCACATCAGATTGAGATTTTAAGAAACAAGTTTTCTATAGATTTAGGTGTAAATATATATTACCCATTTTTGCCTTGGGAAAACATAGTTGCTTGTTTTTTTGTTTAAATATATAGAAAAAAATTCTCTCAGGAATCTGCTCCTGTGCATGCTAAAGATTGAATTATGAATTCATAGAATGACAACAGTATTAACCAACTTGATAGTTATTAGCTGAGACATATATACCTTAGTGACCTCAGGATTGAACCCAGTATTCAGGTATGTTAGGCCAGTGGTTGGAGCCACATTGACACCCCAAGGCTTATACATGTTCTAATTGGAAGGAATCGGTATATGAAAAAAGATGTAAGAATACAGCTTTCAATAAAGGGAAATGACATAAAGTCAACCCACATTATTCATGGATTCTATATGTTAATGTCCTGTTTTCTCGAGTTTATTTATAATCCCCCAAATCAATACTTGGCCACACAGTTTTAGTCATTCATGAATGTGCACATGGCAGTGAACATTTTAAAGTGTGATAATGTGCACATTCCCAGCTGAAATCAAACAAGGCGTTTGTTTGAGGTTTCAGTAACATATACCCTTTTTATATTTTGTTTGGTGGCATGTTTTGCATTCTTATGGTTTCAGTGGCCACACAAACAGGTTGCTAAATTCAGTACTCAAGTGCTCTATAGTAGTTTCAAGTATGAAGACACTGGTGTGTTTCACAGAGAAAACAGGTATGTTAAGATGAGCTTCATTCAGGTATGAGAATGCTTTTGGCTTAGTTCATAGTGTTAATGAGTAGTGTATGTAATGTCATTGGGCAGATATACATGTAATAATGTTAGTATTGAAACTAAAGGCTCATAGGAACCCAACCTAGCATTTCACCTAAGAATGAATAGTGGCCTTCCAGTTCAGGGCATTATAGAACCTGAATGAGACTGTATACAGGTAGATGTTTAACAGTGAGGAATTAGTCCATCTTTGTTTGTCTTTTAATTAGCTTAACTAAAACTTGGGCAGAGAGCTTCCAAAGTTGTTTTTATGACTAAATATTACAAAACAAAATTTAGTATGTAGTTTAAGACAGAACTCTTTCTTTAGAAACAGTATCATTTTACTTGACATTTGTCATAGCAGCTGCCTGCCTCCTCTGATCTAATGGGAATGTTTGCTGTGATGTGATATTGGATCAGAGTCTAGAAACTGAACCCCCATAGTAGTCTTGCTTTTACTTTGCACTCCCAATGTCATTTGGAAAGAGGACATGAGATAAAGTTTAAAATGAGAGCATGGGTGAGGTAAGACCAAGAATACTGGAGAACATAAAGTTAATGTGCATAGTGTTTGTTTTTCCACTATCTGCTCTTTATGGAATGGATATCAGACAACCAATATAAAGTTGAATCAAACATGAACGGTTCATTGTCCATGAAAACAATAAAAACAAACCAATTACTCAGGTATTCCATAGTTGTTCTGGTGTGTGTGTGTGTGTGTGTGTGTGTGTGTGTGTGATGTACGTGTGATGTGTGCGTGTGATGTAATGTGAGTTGTTTGATGCTAAGAATTGTGTGTAGCTAAGAGTAAATCTGTACATAAACAAATTAAAGGATGCTGTTTTGCAGTGTCCTTAAAAACAGATAGTGCTAACATACGGTACCAGAGTACACTTTTATAAATTGTTGAGTAATTTAAGTCAAAATTTCCTCTAGGGTTTGCTTTACTCCAGAGAATATATCAGACTTCGTGGCAAAATTGTTTGTAACTTGGGGTAAGCACCATTGTTTCCTCTGAAAATTTATAAATGACATGCCTAGCCTTATCCCTGGATAGTTCAGTTTGGTCTATACATTCTTTGATATTTGTCATTGACTGGCAATGATCAATATTAATGTTTTTGTGCTAGTCACCAGAATATACACTTTGAATTTATCACAGACCTATTTCAGTAGCTAAGATGTATATGTGAGTGGCAGGCTTTTCATGATCATTTTCATGGGTAAGAAAATCTGAAAGAACAATTTAGGTCCTCATTTCATAGCTTTTAATTCACTGGTCTGCCCCTCATTAAACATCCAATTAAAATCAAATGTCACTGTGAAAGATTTTGCAATTGTTACTATTGGTTATGTTGTCTTTCTTATTTGAATTTATGTGTATGAGTGTTTTGCTCACCCATCTGTGTATCATGTGTCTGTCTGGTGCCCAAAGAGACAAGAAGAGGGTACCAGATCCCCTGAGTTTTAGGTAGTTGTGAGCTGCTATGTGGGTGCTGGTCAAATCTTGGTCCTCTGCAAGATCAAGTTCTCTTAACTTCTGGAGTCATCTCTCCAGTTCTGGTTCTGTTGTCTTTTATTGCTTGATGGTAAAATACCTTTGTTACTGTTTAGGAAAATGATATATATGTATACTGTATACTGTAAATGTTGCAATAAAGAAAAGCCCAGTATCTTAAGCATTCAATAATAGATTTTAACAACATGAAAAATAACTTTCTTGTGATTTACAAATTTCAGGTGCCATTTTGAAATATTTATACTTGAAATTTTATGATACTGTATAAGATCCTGATTAACTTGAAGTTATTTTTCATTCTAGACCCTACGTTTTGCAAAGATCGGCTTTGCCTCAGACTTAATAGACTCTTCCTCTATGGTTCCTGTTACTTTGTGTATATACTTTAGTGGAGTTAAGCACAGCACCATAGGAAGTCAAATAAGGAAATGAATTCTTTCTCTTGATAGGTCAAAGTGCTTGTAAGTAAAATTCAGAGTTAGCTTTTTAAAAATGGTCTAAATATTTTATTGCAAAACGAAGTTTAGGTAGTATCAATAGCAGTATACTGTTGGAAATTTTTATAATTAAATATGCCACTTAATACTTGATATAGTTTAGCTGCATATTAGTTCTATCAGAGAGTATGTAAAAGCCCCAACTTCGTGCCTGTGAAGTTACCTTAGTCAATTTAAGAAATATTGCTAGTTATTAAAGTGAATTTTATTATAACAAAATATTTGATATCTGGCACGTTTTAAGGATGAGTACATTTCCAAAGACAGGGCTGGGTCCATATGGACAATTGTAGATCATCACCATATGCCAAAAACAGTTTTATTTTCATTATTAAGTACCTTCATGAATTTCTTTACTTCTCTGAAGTTTAGAATTAAATCCCACTATTAATGATGCTTACAGGAACACAAAAGTGAAGACCTCATTAATTAATCTTTATTAATTTTGGTACATTATCCACTTCACTAGACTTTCTAAAGGTCTCATATATGAAAATATGTCAACATTACCCTCAACAGTTTGCAGGTTAAAGACATGTAGGGAAGAAAAGGGCACACTTAGACTTGCAGTTTAGAAAATTGTTTATGTATCTTATAAACAAGTGTGCTTGTTTATTCTAGTTTCCTGTTGTGGATTTTATGAGAAATTAATAAATAATGATAGTCTACCAAGATGATCATAAAGATAAGTTGATTATTAAGAGTGTGGCTCAGCTTTTATGAATTGTGAGTAATTATTACTACAACTCCATATTCTTTGTATGTGTTATAAGTCAACAAATCATGACCTAGTATTTGTTACAGTGTTCCTACAAGGAAGAGAGATACAATAGTGTATGGTTTTGTTTTGTTTTGTTTTATTGTTTTTGTTTTTTCCAGACAAGGTTTCTCGTAGCTTTGTCCTGGAACTAGCTCTTGTAGACCAGGCTGGTCTTGAACTCACAGAGATCCCTTTGCCTCTGTCTCTGCCTCCTGAGTGCTGGGACTAAAGGCGTGTACCACCACTGCCCTGCTCAATAATGTGTTTTTTATAAAGACTCAGTGATACGATACTTTCTGAATAAGATTTCTGTTGTTAATATTTGATTTTATATCATACTGAGAGTCATACATATTTTTTAAAGTTTTATTTTATTAGTGTCTTGAAATTTGAAAATATACTAATAAATATTGCATGTTTTTTTTTCTCAGATAACCAAATAGACATAATAGTAGAAGAGGGAATTGGAGGGAGGGAATGGGAGAGGAGGGGGTGTAAGGAGCTGGGAAGGGGTGGAGAAAGGGTGGTCAGAGCTTAATAAAAGCATGCTAGAAGTAGCACAGTGAAGCTCATTACTTTATGTAATTAATATGTGATAATTATATCTGTTTATTAAGAAGGATAGTATACAGTGTGTCTGTTATAATACTTCTTAAGTGTCCCATTACTTTGAAATATTTTGAACATCTTATGTGTTAAGGGCATGGATATATTCAATCCTATCAGAATTTTAATCATTTCTTGAAATAAGTAACCAAATGTCTTTTTTTTTTTTTTTTTTTTTTTTTTTTAGCTTGAAAAGGGCTAAAGCCAACCCTAGGTTGGCTTAGGCAGAAAACAGAAAAGAAATGCTGAACTTTACCAGATGTCAACATCTGAAACAGATAACACAGAAGTGTTTTTCTAGTGCACTGGTTAAAGCGTGGACTCACACACAACTCTTGCTTTCACGAACCTTTGCATGTGCAGAAACAGGGAAGGTATGGCACTCAACCCACTCTCTTGTTGGAGACAAAAATATTATCCTGATGGGGCCTCCTGGTGCAGGGAAAACGACAGTAGGCAGGATAATAGGCCATAAACTAGGTTGTTGTGTTATCGATGTGGATGATGATATCCTCGAGAAAACCTGGAATATGAGTGCTTCTGAAAAATTGCAGGATATAGGCAGTGAGCAATTTTTAGAAGAGGAAGGAAAAGCCATGTTAAACTTGTCTGCATCTGGAAGTGTGATTTCACTCAGTGGGTCCAATCCCATGCATGATGCTAGCATGTGGCATCTGAAGAGAAACGGAATTGTTGTATACCTGGATGTGCCTCTAGTAGATATAATCAGTCGCCTGAAATCAATGAAAATTGATAGGATTGTTGGTCAGAACTCTGGAACACCCATGAGAGACTTGCTGAAACACAGAAGACTGTACTATAAGAGGTGGTATGATGCTCGAGTCTTTTGTGAGAGCGGAGCTTCCCCTGAGAAGGTTGCCGACAAAGTGTTGGATGCAGTGAAAAGATACCAAGATGTGGATTCAGAGACATTCATTTCAACAAGGTATGTTTGTCTCAAAGACCATGACAGGTTTCCACCAAAATACTTCAGTGAAGCTGTGATAGAAGGATTGGCTTCTGATGGTGGACTCTTTGTTCCTGAGAAGGAGTTTCCAAAATTAAGCTGTGGGGAGTGGAAAAGCCTAATAGGAGCAACCTACGTAGAAAGAGCACAGATACTTTTGGAAAGGTGTATTCACCCCGCGGACATACCTGCCACCAAATTGGGAGAAATGATTGAAACTGCTTATGGGGACAACTTTGCCTGCTCCAAAATTGCTCCCGTCAGGCACCTTTCAGGCAATCAGTTCATCCTGGAGTTGTTCTATGGGCCAACAGGGTCTTTTAAAGACTTGTCTTTACAGCTCATGCCTCATATTTTTGCCTACTGTATCCCACCAAGTTGCAATTATGTGATACTTGTAGCTACTTCAGGAGATACGGGGAGCGCAGTCTTAAATGGATTTAGCCACCTTAATAAAAATGACAAGCAAAGGATAGCGGTGGTCACATTTTTCCCAGAGAATGGAGTTAGTGATTTTCAAAAAGCACAGATAGTTAACAGTCAGAGAGAAAATGGATGGGCAATAGGTGTCAGGTCAGATTTCGATTTTTGCCAGACAGCTATAAAAAAAATATTTAATGATTCTGATTTTACTGGCTTTCTGACCATGGAATATGGGACAATCTTAAGTTCAGCTAATTCTATAAATTGGGCTCGACTTCTTCCCCAGGTAGTTTATCATGCATCTGCCTATCTTGATCTTGTTGGCCAAGGGTTTATTTCTTTTGGAAGCCCAGTGGATGTCTGTGTTCCTACAGGAAACTTTGGGAACATATTAGCAGCAGTGTATGCTAAGATGATGGGAATCCCTATTCGGAAATTCATCTGTGCCTCTAATCAGAACCATGTTTTGACTGATTTCATAAAAACTGGACATTATGATCTGAGGGACAGGAAATTAGCACAAACCTTTTCACCATCAATAGATATTCTCAAATCTTCAAACCTGGAGCGACATTTATACTTGATGGCTAACAAAGATGGACAGTTAATGGTGAATTTATTTAATCAGTTGGAGAGTCAGCTTCACTTCCAAATAGAGAAGATGCTCGTGGAGAAGCTGCAGCAGGATTTTGTGGCTGACTGGTGTTCTGAGGGAGAGTGCCTCGAAGCCATCAGCACTACCTACAACACATCAGGGTATATTTTGGATCCACATACCGCTGTTGCAAAGGTGGTTGCAGACAGGATGCAAGACAAAACCTGCCCAGTGATCATCTCATCGACCGCTCACTATTCCAAGTTTGCACCTGCTATTATGCAGGCACTGAAGATTAAAGAACTCAACCAGACATCATCAAGCCAGCTTTACTTACTGGGCTCATACAACGCACTACCTCCTCCACATGAGGCTTTATTAGAGAGAATGAAGCAGCAAGGGAAGATGGATTACCAGGTTTGTGCTGCTGATATCAGCGTCCTGAAGAGTCATGTGGAAAAACTGATCCAAAATCAGTTCATAAAGAAGTCTGAGTAGAGTATTTTTCTTGGTAAGAAGCAGAAATAAATCTCAAGAATCAATTTGGACTGCAATAGCACTTTGTTTTGTGTAAATGTTTATGTGTGCATCTGTTGGAAATTCAGTGTCTTGATCCCTGGGACTGACCTTTACACCTGCAGTGTACCTCCTTGGGTCCTCAGGTCTTCCAGAAGAGACAGATGGCAGCATAGTCCCTGGAACCTTATGTTATCAAGCTTTATTCTCTGCTCATGATGGGTGTGGCAGATCTCCTTAACACCCCCCCCCCAACTTCTGAGGGGAACAAAGTATCTGATCTGGCATTTAGCTTGACATTTAAGAATATTTTAAGTTAAGTTCTGTGTCTATAGCCATTTATTGTTTATTGTTCAGTTTGCTGCTTGAGACAGTTAACTCACATAGAAGAAGGTAAGGTCACTAAGATTAGAGTCATCTTTTTTTTTTTTTAACCCTTTCAGATTCCATTTTGGACAATAGTTGCTTGTATATTTCCCACACTATCCAGTTAGAGAGTTGGCAGATCATTAACTGCTCTTAGAATGTTTGTAGTTGAGTCGATGAAGTTTGAAAATCATGCTAACATTTAACAGAACCGGGGAGTAGTGGACATAAAAATAAAGCCACCTACTTCAAGAGGAAGGTGTTTCAAAGTCAGTAATATTCAAAAAGTTTTAATGAAAGTACAATTGTAGACAACAGCTTTTCTGTATTGAGTCTGTTCCTATTTGTCTCACTTGTAATAAACATATTTGAAGCAAATGTTTAATGTCCATTACTGTGTCGTGACAGTGATTTTAACTATGTGTTTATTTCCTGAATATTTACTTTCTGGACTCAAGGTTGTCACCGGCCTGGAGTGCAGTGGGCTGTCCACCACAAGATGGCATTCCTTGCAGAATGTGTGTCATTGCTGAAGACATTCTGCTTCTAGTTACCTTACAGAGACATAACATTAAAAATTAAAATGATGAAAAAGATTAATAGTTTTAATGGGCAAGGAACAATTTGTTTTTACAACTTTGAAATTAAACCAATCACATGTTAACATCAGATCTGTGGCTTGGCTTCTAAAATATAGTTCTAAAGCCTATAATGGAGGTTGAGAATGCACCTGGTACACTGCTTGCATAACATGCACAAAACCCTGGGTTCCATCCTTAGCACATAGGAAGGTGGAAGTTGTTCTTAGAAGTCATGTTTAGCTACACAGATTGAGGCCAGCCTGGGATACATGAGATCCTGTCTGGATGGGCGGGTGGGGGGGGCAACCAGAAATGATAATCTTGAAGCAGTTTATAATGATGGAGACTCAAAGTTCTGTGGGCATTTGTGTATAGTCTATCATTTCAGAATATTTGCTTTAGTGGATATACTTAGAAAATTATCCTAATGCTACTGTGTGCATGATAATGCACTTTCAAAAATAACGGAATAATATTAAAATAGTTGAGTTTTAGATACAACATCTAATGGAAGAACATGTGAAATATAACATACAACACAAAATAACTACTGCAAAATAGTGTGTGAGTAAGTGGAAAGCAAATGATACAGCCGGATGTGGTAGAATTGAACAGGAAAAGGAATAAAGTGTGGTAGCACATACCTGTGGTCCTAGTACCTGGGAAGCCAAGGCAGGATTGTGAGCTTGACATCAGCCTGTGCTACACAGTGAGACTCTGTCTTTAAACAAATAAATGAGCTAACAAGGAAAGTAATGCTATAAGGGAACTGGGCTCCATAGCAGATGGAGTCTTGAGGGACAGTTTTCAGAAGTGGGGCAGCAGTGAAAATGCTGCATCGGCCTGCTTTGCACTTGGCTGTCCTCTTGGTATCTAAATGGTTATCTGGTTCCCCATCATTCCTCAGCTCTCCTTTCGTGTTTGAGTCAGGGTCTCACTATGTAGTCCTGGCTGGCCTGGAATGCCCTATGTAGACCAGGCTGGGCACAAACTCACAGAGATCCATCTGCCTCTGCTTCCCAAGTGCTGGGATTAAAGGTATGTGTCACTCTGCCAGGCTTCATTTCGCTGTTGTAAAGGGCAGATGAGAGCAGTCTCCTCCCATGTGTTTTAGGTGACAATCCTCCTTTCAAGGGCTAGTGTCCAGAAGAGCCTGTCATTTTCCTGCAACTCTGACAGTGTGCTTCATTCCTCTCCTGTGGCTTCAGCTTCTCCAAGGGAGCCTGACTTCCTGTGGCATGTAGATGCTCTTTTCATAGTTTAGTATTTCTAGCAAAACCTCTTTAAGTACCCACACTTCTCCCCATCTACCTTTCTCTGTGTAATAACCAAGATGTAGTGCTGCCAGAGGTTATATGATCCCACTTTCTCATCTCCACTGTGCAGTGTGGGGTGGGGTGGGGTGGGTAGTGAATACTGAGGTACTTGGGTCTCTGTAGTGAAGAGCAGAGCACCACACAAACATTTCCTCCTGTGCCACCTCTTAGCATTTATTTCTCTTCCAAGAAGTAACTATTCCAAATTTCATGTTTGAAGTCAGTTCATCTTTTTTTTCATATGTAGTTTTGCTTTGTTTAGTTTTGAACTTCTTAAACTTTTATGTAAATGAAATCATAATGCATCATCTATTTATTTTGCTTGGACACTTAAAAATTATCACAACCAGATGAATTAAGCCATGGCTCATTGACTTTTCTTAGAATGAAATAATGTATTTATTATGTAAATATCACAACATTCTTACCAATTTGTGAGCATTTTACTAATTTTCTCTATTGTATTCAATGAATACATCATTTTGTAAAGTTCTAATAATGTATTATATCTTGACATTATAATAAGTATATGAAATTATTTTTACAATATTGTGGCTACAGTGAATTTATAAGACTTTGAGAAGCAAATAAGATTTTTTGTTTGTTTGTTTTTTGAGACAAGGTTTCTCTGTGTATCCCTGGCTGTCCCGGAACTCACTCTGTAGACCAGTCTGGCCTTGAACTCAGAGATTCACTTGCCTTCCAAGTACTGGGATTAAAGGTATGTGCTACCACTGCCAGGCTACAAGTAAGATTTTTAATTGTACATTTTAGAAACAATTAAATTAAAGTTAAAGCAGTGTTGTGTGATATTTTAGAGTTAAAAGCTACTCACTGACAAATCATGGATATTGTAGTGTTGTCCTAAATCCATTGACACCCTTATTTTAGAATTCAGACTGCTTGATGTCACCATAACAAAATTAGCTTTTTATGTTGACATCAAAACCATGAAATATAATACTGTTTTGTTTCCATCCAGTAGCATGAATAAAATCTACATATGAAATAATCATTTTGGGGGGCCCATATGCACTCTAACCATTAAAATCATTAGCTTTACTCGCTTTGATATTTTTACTTTGAAACAGATTCTTTAAAAAACAAACTCACTTAAAGAAAGCAAAACAGAAAAGTAGCAAATATAACAGAAAAGAGAACCATCAAAGAGAAGACATCAAGCAATATTTTGATAAAAGTAAAAATGGTTGCTTCCTGTAAAAGGTTGCTTTTGCTTGTTAGCTGTCTTTAATTTGTGAGTCTGGAGGTTGGAGAGATGGTTTGACTGTCAAGTGCATGGACTGCTCTTCTGAAGGACCTGGGTTTGATTGCAAGCACCCAAACGGCAGCTCTCAAACACCTGTACCTTGAGTTGAAGGGGATACAGTCTTTTTTTTTTTTTTTTTTTTTTTTCCTGGCTAATGCAGGCACCAGGCATGTGCATGGTGCACAGACATACATACAGGAAAAACACACATAAAAAATTGAAAATAAATGTTCTATGGGACATGATGACATACATGGAATCCAAAGCTTAATATTTAAGTAAAAGTTAAATAGGCAGATGGAGACCAGAGGGAACACGGCCCAGAGTGTGGTATGTTGTGTTCAGCTTGAAATAAAGAGTGTCTGGAGTTTTGAAGATGAAGCTAGAAAGTCAGGCAAGATCCACGTGTTTTGACATTTCTGAAAGCTATACAACATCACTGAAGGAGTTTAAGTTGAATACTGCAGTCATTTTTTTTTTAAGTTATTATATGAGCATGAGTGTTTCGGTTGTATCCTCAGAGGTCAGAAGAGGTAGTTGGATTCCCTAGAACTGGAATTATGGACAGTTGTAAGCCACCATGTGGGTGCTGGGAATCAAACCTGGGCCTTCTGCAAGTACAAAAGCTCTTAACTACTGAGCTATTGCTCCAGATCCCCCACCCCAGCCCTTTTTATTTTAGAGAGATCAGTTTGGCTACTGGGTGGAGGTAGAGGAATTAAAATTTACAGGTCCAAGACCAATTAGAAGGTCGGAGTCTGAAACAAAAGCACATGTCCTTTCTTTGCCCATCTCCTCTTCATATGCTATTCCATCCTCCCAGAACTCACCAGACTTCTCTCCTGCAGGGCCACTTAATGGGAAGTAACTATGTTGACATGATTTTAAAATATATTTTAGAGCTGGTGAGTTGGCTCTGAAGGTAAAGATTCCTGTTGCCAAGACTGTTGACCTGAGTTTGATTGCCAGGACTCACATGGTGGAAGGGTGAGAAATGACCCCTTCGAACTGTCCTGTGACCTCCACACATGTGTACGTGAGTGTGAGAGCTCACCCAGAAACACACACATGAATAAGTCAATGTAATAAAAATTGTTTTAAAGATTTTAGTGCTTAAGAAAATAATTAAAAAAAAAAAAAGGAATTCCCTAAAGAACCCACACAAGTTCAAATAGTTCATAAAATACATAAAAGCACACTGACAGAAACCTTTGCCTAAACACCCTGAGGATTCATCAAAAGATTGTTGTCCTCAAAATTCCATTCCAATCTAGAGAAGTATTTGGGTAGAAAAACTGAGACTTTCCCAGTTGTAAGCTAATATGAGTTTTAGGCCAAAACAGTAGACTCTTAACTGTGTTTTTCAACAAATTAAAACAAGAATTTTTTTCTTCAAGAATCTAAGAATAATTGGCTCTGGAACCACTGGCAGTTTAAGTACCATCTATGCATATTCTTATACTGTAGGAAGCATGAAACCCATTTTTTATTATAAATTTTATCTGATATGAACATAAACTTTAAAGGTTTATTCATGGATGCTAATTATTTTTGTTTCCAGTTCTTTTCACGACAAAGATTGTTCTATGTTAGCAGCAGGATTAAATCCCAAAACTCATTCTGTCTGATCACTCATATTTGGTTATTCAAGACTGGTCATGGGTGGGGAAAGAATGCATAATTCAACTGACAAACTCTTGTACCTTATTTTGACTGAAGACTTCTTCCTCGTCAAACCTTTGTGCAGTGGTAACAAGTGGTGTAGTTGACCTGAGAGCTTCCAACCTTATTCATTCCTCAGTCCTTTAAAAGAAGTGTTGGCAATCAATAAGACATCTCCCCGCCCCCATTCCTCTGCCATTAGAAGAGGTCCCAATAGTGAGAAGAAAAGCAAGTGTCCCTGTAATAAGTTCCTCAATTCTGGTTATAAAAGGGAAGAAAGATCTTGAACTTCAGGTTTGGATTTTGGCTTTTCCTTTTCTTGAACACTTTCCAGATATCTTTTTTTAAAATTTTATATGTAAGCATTTTGTCTCACATACATATCTGTGTACCACATGCATGTCGGTGGAGCTCAGAAGGTGACATTGAACCCCCTGGAACTGAAGTATAGACAGTTGTGACACACCATGTGGGAGCTGAGAATTGACCCCAGATCCTCTGCAAGAGCAGTCAGTGCTTTTAACCACTGAGCCATCTCTCCTTTCCCACATTTTGGAAATCTTAAAGACCACTTTCTTTTGTTTGACGGTAGTTCTGTTGATCGGTTAGTTGGTTAGTTGGTTTGGCTTGGGCACCTGAGAGGTAACAATGGAAGCAAGTATTTCAGGTCTCTGCAGCTCCCCTAACAAGTACACACAGCACAGAGGAGAACACACATAATGGAGTTGGTTTGGCCTCATTTAATTGCTTCATCCCCCATAGAATGTTCTCCTGGCCACAGTATTTATTATCGTTTCTGCCTTTTATCTCTGGATTGCCTTCCATATAATTTATGAAGTATTCTTCAAGGTCAAGATCTTGCACCTTCCGCACACAAGCTCCATGACAACAAAAATTGTGTAATGCTGTTTGTACAAATGGCATCTCCACAATTCCTCTGCAAATCTTCTGTGGGAGCAATTAAGGAAGTCCCACAGCTTCATCTTGCTCTGCCATGAAACCACAGGTCAGAGGGGGTGGAAGTCAGACAAGCAAGATTAGCAAGAAAAGGAAGAAAAGAATTGAGAATGCATACTGAAGACTTTTCATGGGAAAGTGGGAAAAGAAGCATGGGTAAAAGTGGCTGCGGTTTTAGCGGCAGCCAGAGGAGGCCTCTTAGAGCCATCTCTACCCTGCCTGCAGATGCCACATCATGTCAAGGCTCACATGTTTATGTACATGAGAAGGACCCATAAACTTACAGAAAGTGAATGGGATTGAGGTCGAAGTCTGAGCATTCCATAAGAAAGGACAGGCACAACACCACTGGGCCTAGGCCCATGTGAGGAAGAATAAGCCAAGGAAGAAGCCAAAACCCCAGTGAGGGTCCTGACACCAAGCAGAAGTTGATGAGAAGCAGAGCACAGCCCAGGCAGTGGCCTAAACCGAAGGCAAACCGGATTAAATTCCCTTTGTGAGCCAGGGTCTCACAGGGCTGTTCTCAAACCTCAAGACACTCCAAGTGGGGTGAGGAGGCTGAGATTTTGTGGCAGGCTGGGGATCAGGGAGACATAAGCTCTTCCCGATCCCTTCTTAGATGCTGGGTCTCTAGCGGTAAAGGAATTTTTGTATGGCTTATTTTGTTTGTTTTGTTTTTTTGAGACAAGGCTTCTCCGTGTAGCCCTGGCTGTCCTAGAACTCAGTATGTAGGCCAGGCTGTCCTCCCAAGTGCTGGGATTAAAGGTGTGTGCCACCACACACAGCTTAACACCCCCATGATTTTGAGTAAAAGTCAAAGTACATTTTTTCTCTATTTTTGTTTCAAATTTTTGTTTGTTTATGTGCATACATGTGTCTGCATGTGTTATGTTCATATGTGTGTGAGGACCTAAGGAAGCCAGATGAGGTCATCTAATGTCCTACAGCTAGAGTTATAGGTAGTTGGGAGCCACCCAATATAGGCAGTAGTAATCAAACTCTAACTTTCTCTACAAATCATTTTAACTACACGGGATCTAGAATCCCTTAGATTAGTGAGGAAAAACCCTGGATGTGTTTGGAGGACTGGGTGAGAGTGGAGGACTCATCTTGAAGATACAAGGCACTGTCCCATGGACAGTGGACCAGGATAGAATAAAAGGGGAAACAGAGAGCCAGCATTCCCCCCTTTTTTTTCCTGCTTCCTGAAGTGCCGTGATGCGTGATGCGTGATGTGACCTGCTCTTCCCCACTAAAAAGATGAGCCAAATTAAATAAATCCTCATTCAACTGTTTCCTTCACATACTTGGTTACAGCCATAAGAAAAGCAACGAATACACCAAAAAAACTGGAAAAATTATGAAATGTATTTATGTCTCATCTAAAAAATGAGGATGATAAAGTCAAAAGATTGTTGGGAGGGTTTACAGTAAATGGTTAGAAAAGTGTCTTGCAGCAGTGTAGCTGAGCTGTTAGTTTGTTCTCTAGGGATTCTCAGGGTAGTTTCCAGTCACCAGCAAGGTGACTGGAGCAAAGCACTGTGTTAGGTGTTGGGGGAAACCTGATAAGCAAAGTATACGTGGTTTCAGGAGATAACAATGGAACTGGATTTGGAAACTTGGGTAACGATCCATAGGTCAAAACAAAATGGCAAAAACAAATGGGAAAGAAAGAAAAGCAAGTGAAACAGCTATCAGAGAACAATTCTATCAGCTAAGGTGTGGAAATAGGGAGGGAAGCCATGTCATCACAAGAATCATGATGGTAATGACAGGAGCCAGAGGAGATGGGCTCTGCAAAGGAGCCACTGTGGAGAGTGTCTTACAATGACATAATAGTGTCAAAAATAACAAAGGATTTGTATAAAACCCAACCCTCCTACGACAACTGGATAAAGTGTTAAAACCTGCCCAGTTGTGGAACTACCCCAACCGAGAGGATTTGCTGGACCAAAGCCCAGGAGGGGCTTGAAGTAATTTAATCATTGTGTCATAGTTACCCCCCAGGCATTCTGATTTTAGAAGCTAAGCTGAGAGACCAAGCAGAGGTTTTTCAGATTCACAGAATGGGAGAAGAAAATGAAAGAAAAGAAATCCATAAGGTGGAGTTCAAGGCCCCAAGGAAGAGAGTGCCTGCAAAACCCAGCTTTCAGCTGAAGCCTCAAAGTAGTATGAACTAACCACAGCCTAAAATCTCTCATAGAAGTTTCAAAGTCAACCTAGTTTATATTTTAAAAGCTATTTATAGTTTTTATTCTGTGAGACAAACTAACTTGAGGAACACTGACCTCTTTGTAATAGTTGCCTTTGTGAGTAACTCCGGAGGCAGCTCCGCTTATACAGACGATCCCAGAGGACAATTTTACAGTGTCATACTTTCTCCCTTGACACTCTACCTGCAGGTTTTGTGTTGCTTTTATAGAATGCCCAAGGTAATCAACTTCAACAAGGGGCTCTTGGTTTTGGAGTGTTCAGACAATGACCAGTAGGTCCCATCTCTTGTATTACACTATGGTAGAGGGCAGTGGGAGGCACTGCTCACGTCGTGACTAAACAGCAAAGCAGCAGGAATGAGATTGGAGTCCTGCAGCTCCCTCCAAGAGGATGACCCCAAAGACCCGAAACTGACTTTTCTCCCCTCTAAAACTGATGCTGTCTAGTGGCACTGTATGCTGGGACTGAAGCCTTTCACACATGGGCCTCACGGAGATCTTGACATTGTCAGGCAGGCTAATCTCTGGGTGTTTCATAGTTTCCATTGCTGTTATAAGTGGTTCTTAGATGTAGGTAGTTATGTAATTCAGTATAGTCGAGTGTCATAGAAAAAGCATAGTTTGTTATAATTTGATATCAACACCATTGTTAAGTTTTCATAGCTTTCATTTTTGTCTTTTAGGTAGATGGAGAATCATATCAGTTTCAAATTTTACCTTTTTACCTTTTACCTCTTCTCTCTCTCTCTTTTTTTTTCTCTCCAAAACATTGGCTAGATCCCCCAGTACCATGGGAGACACTGATATTGGCTGCCCCTTGTTTGTGATCTGAGTTGGGTTCCTGTGAACCACTGGGACACACACACACACATACACCAACACACAGTGTAGGATGTTCTTCTGTATGCTGTGAATATGTGTTGCTTTTATTGGTTGATAATAAAGCTGCTTTTGGCCTATGGTATGGCAGAATATAGCTAGGTGGAAAATTCAGAGATACAGGGAAAAAGAAGGTGGAGTTGGAAGAAAGATGTTAGCATCTGTGAAGGAATCAAGATTTGCAGAAAGTGAGGTAACACCACATAGCAATACATAATTAATAAAAATGGGTTAATTTAAATGTAAGAGTCTGAACCATCGTCTGAACAACTATAATTAATATTAAGGCTTTAAGTAAGTGATTATGTTATAAGCAGCTATGGGACCAGGTGGGACAGAGAAAAGCTTCTGGCCACACACACACACACACACACACACACACACACTAAAAAGGAAAGCTCTAGATGACATGAAGAGGGCCATCCTTCTTGATGGCCCTCAGACCCCATATTCTCGTGGTCTTTGTGAAAGACTAGCTAATGTGACTAGATTGAACAAAAATAAGTTACTAGCTCCTTTTTCTGAGTTTCATTTTTCCTTACAAATGATCTTTTATTTTTCAAAACCACTGCCTATATGTAATCAGTATCAGCTAAATATCTGTAACTGTAAGAGAACTGCCAGAAAATTTAAAATTAGGGTTTAAGAAAATAATAAGAAGACTGGGGCTGTGGCTCAGTTAGTAGAGCTTTTGCTTAGCATGTATGAAGCCCTGGATTCAATCTCCAGTTCATGTACACTGGGTATGGTCCACATGCTGGCAATCCCAGCACCCGAGAGGCAGAGGCACCATGCTCAGAAGTATACGGCCATCTTTGGCTGCTAACCTGGTGGGATCCATGAGACCATATCTCAGCAAAAACAGAATATGAGGTTAAACACTTTGATTTTTTAAATTTATAAAGTAGAAATAGTGATAATTGTTTCTTGGGAATTAGCCCAATGGGCTGTTCTGTTAGCTTATTGATGCATGATGCACTGACTCCTATGAGACACGGAGAGGTGACAGCATGGTTAAGCCCATGCCATGCTCTACAGAATAAGAAAGAGGTGGCAAAGACTCCTGAAAGACTCTCATTTTCACTCTCTTCACAAGTAAAACAGGAAATACAACAGCCATTTAATGTATACCAGAATTGGTAAAAATTTCAAATTACCAGATGATATAAATGTACCTTAAGTTTGAAAAGGGTTGAAATGCATTTACAATAGGGGAAACAGGCACCATTAAAGTAAACACCACTGTCAACTGTGGTATTTATATTGGTCAACTGTGGCAAAAAATCATCTAATTCAGTTCAAATTTCTTACTATTTACTGATAACATGTTCTTACTCATGTCTAACATTAACAGACTCAGGGAATGAGCCATTTCATTTGTTCATGAATGTATAAGCTTATGCTGAAAATTGAACAAAAGAGTAAAACTGAGCGTATGGTAAGTCTTCAACAAAGGACAAATGCTTTTAGGGATTCATGGGTTTTCTGATTTCTGATCTCCTTTGCTTTTCTTTTACTAGGAGAAAATGGATATTACCATATTTGAGGTCAAACTCAAAGTGCAAGTTTATATTCCTACAAAGCTGTGCTGGGTTCTTTCAAGAATGTTGGGAAGAGAAATTACCAGGCCCCTGAAGCAAACAAGGCTGAACCATGAGTCTAGGAGGGCTGGAGGAAAACTCAGTTTCCCTGTCTCTCCATGATCCTGTGTCTTTCCCCTGGTGTTTGAAATGATTCTGCAGTCCACTGTTAAGATACTCAATGGCATAGGCACAGTCACATCTGCAACATGCACAGTTTACATATTAGAAAATAATATTATTTTTTACTGTAAAAGTCTAAAAAGCATTATATTTTGTTACAAAATTCTAATATCAGCCCCCAAGGAACAGAACAGAAAGCTAGCTTGCCATTAATTTGAAAGCAGTGTTCCTTCAAATTCCCAGCTGGGATGTGCAGAGGCATGGACTAGAACATCCTGGTGAGTGAGAAATGACTGAATGAGTCTAACAGCTTGATAAGAAAAAGCAAACTAACTCAATATGTGGGAGGTAATTGCTTTCATTTGGGCCTGACAAAAATTTCCTTCTTCATATCTTCTTTTATATTTTCCACTTGTATTTTAAATGTATGAGTATTTTGCCCATACATGCTTGTATGCCACATACAACTAGTGCCCACAGGGGCCAGAAGAAGGCATCAGATCCTCTGAAACTGGACTTACAGATGGTTGTCAGCCATCATGTGAGTGCTGGGATCTGAGCTCTGGTCCTTTGGAAGATCAGCAGTGCTCTTAACCACTGAGCCATTTCTCCAGCCCTCTTTATTTAACCTTGTGCAAGCATTAAATATCTTTGTCTGGTATGGTAAGATACAGGGTTGACAATATATTCTGAATCCATGGACATTTTCACTTGCATATATACCAATCATTGGGTTTTACAAAAGAATAGAAAAGATGGAAGCTAATTTTCAGTTAGACACCCACTTCCTTTAAAAATTTTTAGTGTAAATTGTCAAATTAAAATTGTGTACAATTACACATATTGATAGATTATAAGTATAATTGTCCTTAAAAGGTACAAAGTGATGTCATAATACATGTGTATAATTTAGGATGATTAAATCAACATGATTAACGAATGCATCGCTTCAAATACTTGTGTATGTGTAGTAAGAACATTTACATTTTGTTCTTTTATTTCTCTTGTTCAACAGAATCTTAGCTTTCTTTGACCAATGCTCCCCAACCCCCTTGATCCCAGTCCCAGCCCAGCCCCTCTAAGCCTGAACCTGGGTCTTGCCGTGCCCCCACTTTTTTTTTTTTTTTTTTTTTTTTGTAGCTGAGTTGGCTAGCCAGCAAGTCCCAGTGATTCCTCTGTCTGCACTTCCTGAGTTAAAGGCACATGCCCAGCTTTTTACATGGGTCCTGGAGATTGGAGCTCAGTGCCCTTATCCATGGAACCATTTCCCCAGCCAAAACTATTTTTCCCATGTAAGACACCTCTTTCTTCAAAGGTTGAGGATGAACAACTGCTTTAGACTGAATGATGTTTCTCTGTTTGCAAGGATCTAATTCCCTTACCACCCTATGAGGCACTTCTGGAAGAGACGTTCTAAAGATCTTGAAATGTCTTGGCTATCAAGTCAAGGACCAGAACTCACTCCTGAATCTTTCCATTTCAAATGCATTGGGGTTTCTGAAATATTTTACCACAGTGCTTTGGTTCTGTTTCTTCAAATCCCCAGAGTGAGTGACAACCCTCACAACTCAAATCTTCTCCTGTCTTCTTGAGACTTTTCTATTTAAATACGAATGTCCATAGATATTTTAAATGCATATTTATTGTGTACTGAAGTTGGACAGGGAACAGAAATGAATTTTATTTACCTTAGATTCCATTCTCCAAAAATCACAATGCTGATTTTGAGCCCTATTTCCATAACCCATTTCCCCTCCATGCCAAGGCACTGACCTCCAGGGCCAGCAGGCTCCCCTTAGACCTGCACTGGTAAACGTGTTTACATGTGGTACAGTATGTAGACCTTCTCTGCAGACATGAAGCTTCACCCTAAATTCAGGGAGCAATTTACAAACAAACGTAACAACCACAAAACAAACAGGAAGTGTTGGGTTGGAGGAACTTGGTGGCAACAAGAGACTCTAGAGCAACACTGATGATCAGAAAACAGACTCGTTTCTCTTAGAGAAGCTGATAAGACACCAGGCTAGCTCTCTTATGCCTCTTCAATGCTTTGAAGTGTGCCTTTCAGTTCCATTTAATAGGCTATTCCTGTGGTGCCACCAACTGTTTAACTTTCCTTACAGGAACTTAAACTGAGCACTGAAGTAAGCAAGTTCCCGGGCAGTGGCTGCTTCTCACTTACAAAAGCTGCCTGGAGGATGTGTACTGTTCCTTCATTATTGTCCTTTCTCTCTCTCTTTTGGTTTTTTGAGACAGGGTTTCTCTGTGGCTTTGGAAACTGTTCTGGAACTAGCTCTTGTAGACCAGGCTGGCCTTGAACTCACAAAGATCTGCCTGCCTCTGTTTCTGAGTGCTGGGATTAAAGGTGTGCACCACCACTGCCTGGCTGTGTTATCCTCTCTTTACAGACGAGGAGTCTGTCTAAGGTTCTGCTGGTAAATCTAAGTTCACCAATTAGTGAGAAAATGAGAGTCTGAATTCAGGTCTGCTGTAAATCAAAGCCTGTGCTCTTCCCCAGGTGTTCTCAGGGCCATGAGAAGGAGAAGACACAAGTAAGGATAGTTCCATTGCAGATTCAGCTGTACAGATTGCTAAAATCAGGGCCTGGTGGCCAGCCTGGGGCTGGGATAATGGTGAATTCATAATTGGGGGCTACCTAGGGATTTCAGAGGGGTTCTAAAAGATGGACATCACCAGGGTCAGTGAAGAGAATACAAGGCGTGAGTCTCTAGCTGGGAAGGGGTAGGTAGGGCCACAACACTGCAAACAGGTGAGAAGATAAGGTGATTGTTCTAGGGGTGTGGCTTAGAGGGAGACGTGTGGAAGGCCAGAGATTACTTTGTGGAAGGACTGGAATTCTGGGAATTCTAACAAAAGCAAGAGTTAAGGACTGTCCGATTTACTGAAATGTTAGTGCTGTGGACTTTGGGGCAGGGATTGTACATGTCGGCACTGAGGTGACAGTATAGCAGTGTTATTTGTATGTGCACTAATGGCATGACATTGACCTCTACAATCTTAAAGCTCACCTCTAGGACGAGCTTTCAATGAGCAGACACCCAAAGCTGTGCCAGTTGCCACAAAAGGCCCAGCAATGGGAGGAAGGCAGGGGAAATCAAAATAGAGCTCAGCTGAAGATAGGCAGCTAGCTGGGCAGGGCTAGTGCCACTCGCTCCAGAGCAATCTACTATCAAGGGCTCTTTTCCAAGGTCAGGAAGGTACAGGTCACTTGTAAATAAATTCTACCCAAAGACACAGGTACTGTAATTAGTCGTATTTGACTAAAACAAAAAACACAAAAAGATGACTGCCAGGGTTACAGTTCAGTTGGTAGAATACTTACCTAGCATACACAAGGCCCTAGGTTTGATCCCCACTACTCCATGAAATTGGGCATGGTGGGGCATGCTTCTAATTCCAGCACTTGGGAAGTGGAACTAGGAGGATCAGAAATTCAAGGTCATCTTCATAGGGAGTTCCAGTCCAACTTGGAAAAAAAAAAAAGTGGGTAAGACAAAAATGACAAGTATGATACAATATGGATCTAAAATATATTTATCCAGAGCAAATGAACATTCGGTGCAATCACTTACATCCACAAAATACACACTAAACTCAGAATGGATGCCTGGAGAGAGATAGAGCAGGGCTTAGGGAAGGTGAGAGAAAACAAATGAGTCAAGGCTTGCATAGCTCAGAGTTGAGTCCTTTCAGAAACTAAGATGGTAATTAGATTCACCCTGACACACACACACACACACACACACACACACACACACACACACACACACACACACACACCTCCCCCAAGTTTTTAATTGTTTTTCATGAGCACAGGGAAGATTAAGAGTTTTACCTAGGGACTCATATGGAAACACAGTGAATAAACAAATGAGCTGTATGATGTTTCTGGACTCCTAGATTCTGGAAGAGTCAGATCAGGGTGCTAAATGTGATCCTCAAAATCAAAATGATGACTCCATGTTCTTCCCTGTGTGAGCTAGCAGCATGGAATTAACCAGTAACCGTCAAGCACACATGGAAGAGGCACTGTCTGGGAGACACTGGTAGCAGCCAGACTTCTGTGTCCCTCCTTTCCTGGGTACAGAACACCACCTGCACCTATACATGGCCCTACTCATGGAATCCTTGATGACATCCATCAAACATTAATTTAAGATCACTGGAAACCCCATAGTGCAAGCTTTACACATGTGCATGACCATATTACACACATACACACACACACACACACACACACACACACACACACACACACACAATCAGACATATGAAGCTGGGATATAGCTTGGTGATAAACTTCTTGCCTAGCCCTGGGTTTAATTTGCAGCACCTCAAAATAAATAGACACACATGTGTCCTGCTGGAGAAGTGCCTGTCTCTTTTCCTGTCTTAAGACAGATCGAAAGTCTCTCTTCCACTATCTTTGCCTCTGTGATGTGAAGTCCCAAATGGAGGCAAGGGAATGGGAGGAAGGAGAAGGAAGAAGCTTTTTTCTTGTTTTGGTTTTTTGAGATAGGGTTTCTTCATGGGTTTGGAGGCTGTCCTGGAACTAGCTCTTGTAGACCAGGTTGGTCTCTAACTCACAGAGATCTGCCTGCCTCTCTGTTTCCCAAGTGAGTGCTGGCATTAAAGGCGTGTGTCACCATGGCCATCTGGAAGCTTTGCTTGATGCTGTTCCAGGTTGAAGGAGTTTGCACCCAGGACCAACTAACTGGTCATCTACTTTCTTTCTGGTTCAAGAAAGTCTCATGGCTCTCACTGTCTTTCGAAACGGTCTATATCACATAATTTAAAATGGTCCACCTTTCACCTAATCCCAATTGATGGTAAGAAAGTATTCAGCAGGAAAGACAGCTATGGCCACAACCTCTCCACAGGCCCAAGCTTCAGATTTATGTCTTTTTCTGTATAACTTAACTTTTGACTTAAGAGAACAGCTGACTGATGTGACTTTTGTCCCTGATTTTCTTAGTATAGTTTTGTACTAGCCATGGGAGGTCTGTATATATAGTACAAAGAAAAAATTTAAAGTGGAAATAGGGAGGAGAGTCGTCTCTTTCCTTCGTTACTGTATCAGCAATGCCCAGACCTGGCAAGGTAATTGCTAAGAAACACATGTTGCATGATACCATATTTTATTGGGAATGAGAAGATATACAAGCTACTGTTAACCTCAGGAAGACTGGAAAAAAAAAAAAAGAAAAGATGAATAGGACATGTTATACTGTTTTGCCTAAAGTAGCTTCCTGTGGATTTGGTAAGATGGGAAATGATAAAACCACTCTTATCAATACCTGGCATTCCCAGGCAAGTGGGTGTGGAACAAAGGCAACCCTTTGATCTGCCCAGGCTCCTCCACTTGTGGAGGTGGGGCTCCTGGGAAGCCTTCAAGCAGACCTGCCTGTACAAGGAAACCAAGGTAACAGGATGCTGTGAGGTTCAATCCAACCTGATACCAGAAAGAACTCAGGGTGACTCAGAGTCTAAAAATGTGTTGTGCAAACAGACTGGGTGCCAGGCTCCTGGGTAATTTGGCTGGGCGGGAACAGACTCCAGATGAGGGAAGCAAGTCTCCTTTCTCATAATACAGGCTCCAACAAAGAGCCAAAGAATACCTTGACTGCTCAACATTCTCAAACAGATCATGGGCAGAAGGACACTTCCCATTTTCAACAAGGAAAGTCTAGAGAGAAAACATAATTCATGGAAACCTCATACTTAATTACCCCAAGCTGGAAATTCCCTGAGCTGCTTCCTCAGGCTCCAGGACCAATGTACACTCACTGAGTCAATGCAGAACAATTTTCCAGAAGGAGTGGTCCCAGTGTCTGTCACCTTCCATCCTAAAGCTTCAACCATGGTTGGATTCAAACTGATAGTAGGCAATTCACTCTGGGTATGGGGCAAATAGACCCCACCACAGCCATGCACCAGGAAAGGTAAGGCCAATCCCTCCTATTTCTTTAGATAAGGCGGATTCTTCCTGTTTCTTTTTCCTCTTTTCTTTCTTGCTTTGTATTTTTGTCTCTCTCTGTCCTTTCCCTTCTCCTTCTCCCCTCCTCACATTCCTCTTCTACTTTACTATGAAGTATGGACTGGCTTTGAACTCAAAACCCTCCTGCCCCAGCCTCCTGAGTGCTGGGTTTACAAGTTCTATCCCCATCTCTCACCAGTCCTTTAGATGAGATGAAAAAAAAAAAAACCTCTAAGTCCCCTCTTAGCTGGCTGTCCAGATATTAAATCTTTGAGTACAACAGTGTCAGTGCTCCATGGCAATGGTCTTCATGAAAATATCCCAGGTACCAGGCTCATGTGGCAAGTCCCAGTCTCTGAGATGGGTGCCTACTGCAGATACAAGGTAGGTTACCAGACATACCCAGGTGACAAAACAAGAAATTATTCCGGGGTTGCACTTAGCTTTGAGACTTCTCAACCTGTACTCCAATGCTGTCACCCTTCTAGAGGTGGTGGGGGGGTGGTGGCCATCTTTTTGCTTTCTCCATGTGTGGGCTCTAGAAGAAAATGGAGCAGGGTATCAGTTGGGACAGAAGAACCCTCCTCTGTGCCTTCTTCCTGACTCCATCATCAATATCTGACCTAGTCTTCCTCTCTCACTTCCAACTTTACAGCAAGGAGAGGGGAGGAAAAGAAAAAGAGGAAGAGAAGGGGAGATGTTTCCTTTGGGTAAGGTGATCAGAGCACCTAGGTCCTACATCATCACCACCTGCTGGTGGACACACACACACACACACACACACACACACACAGAAATCAGTAATAATCAGTACATTTATTCTCAGAATCCCAACTTCTCGTCTCTCTTTTCCATCTGGTGTACCGATATAACCTAACCTCTGCCCCCAGCCCAAGTGAGATTGTTGAACCACATATAATCACTGGGTTATAAGCTTCACCTAGTCACTGCTATGATCTTAGTTTTCATGCATTACTTAATAAATATTTACTTGGATAACAGATGAAAAAAATATGGATTTACCAAGAACCCCAGAACAGCTGGACATCTCTCTGAGAGTGTTTTTGCAGAGGGAAATCAGCAATAACCACTACGAGACAGGATTAGTAATAATAAAATGTCCACAACATAACTGCTAATTAACTGTAGCTTATGAGTCATTTTACACAGTTAAGAATAGGATTTTGGTATTTCCATCAGCTTGTTGGCCTTGTGTTTCCTGTGTATAGAGACCTCCCTGCTTCCCATAATTGACATGGTTCTGAGAGCCTCTATCGCTGTTCACACAACCATAACTCTCCTTACAGAATTAGTTTTCCTTAAACCAACAGATCTCCTTGTTCTTCCCCACATTTGTATTAATGTCCCCTCAGTAAAAGAGAAAAGGCAAACATATTTGCTTTAAAAAGCTGTACATACATTTGCATATGTGTGGGTGTACATGTTTGTCAAGGAGTAAGAGAGAGAGGCAGAAGACAGAGAATTCAAGAAGAATGTAGGTCCTGGTCAGCCACTCCCCATCTGGGAAGTCTCCACTTAGCCTCTAGCCTTTCCCGTTTGCTTTTCCTCTGTGGACCTCCAGAGTGACTGTCTGCCTTCCTGAGGCAGTGGCCTGTCTGCAGGCCCAGCAGGAGGGAAACTTTGGCCAAGTTCTCAGCCAATTGCCCATCTGGAGCTGGCTGTGTCTGGCAGCCAGTGACACTCAGGTCTGGCCTTATGCATTAATAATCACTGACATTGTGTGAGGAGGGTCATGTTTAGATGGCACACAGCTTGTCAAGCCAAGCTCAGGGCTAGACAGGGAATACAGGCAGTGACTCACTTGTGGGGAGAGAGCCTGGTCATCCGGACTGCCGGAAAGTGACGAGTGGAAGCCCCCCTTGTCTATCCCCAGTCACCCTCTTTCTATGTCATCTGTCCTGCCTGTCCTCCAGTTCCCATCTTCAGTCCCCTCTCTCTGCCTTATTGCCACAGCATTATGGGTTCCAGGTACATGGGATGACTTACCTCTTTCCAGAAGTCACATGCTGTTCCCTCTGGGCTTTTCCATGTTGTCCCCAGCGCTTATCTGGTTTTCCCCTCTGTTCTATTTTCATGCTTCTACGCCAGTTCTGGCATTTCCTCCTCTATGAAACTTTCCCTGCTCTCCTTTGCTACAGGGAAGCCCTTCCTGTGAACTGTAATCAAAAGGCAATATTGCATCACAGCGGCTCTAAGGAGTCCGCCCAGCGGATTTGGAGTGGTTGAAGGCGGGAAGGGTAGTTTGCTCATCTTTCTATCTCCTGTGCCTACTGAGGGACTGGCAAGGAACTGACAGGGCATGGGAGGAAAGCCAGGGCAGCACTGAGTCAGAAGACCAGGGCTCAGGCTGGAGGCAAGACTGTGATTCTTTGTCCATTTTTAGAGCCTCTCAGTCTGGAAGGATCTTTGCTGGTCCTTCTGTTGGCTTCCCTGCATTGTCTGGAGGGGTCCCAGCCTTGGGAGAGTGGTAGATCCCCTTGTTCATAGCACTTGGGCATGTCAGCTGGAATTTCCCTAGGTCTTTGAATTAAAATCTGTTTGTGTTAGAGATAGTTTGACTGAAAACAAAACAAAGCCACAAGGAAACCAATCTAGGACATTTTTTTGCAGACAACCTTGCATTTCAGCTTGAATATTGGGTACTGGGGAGGGTGAAAGCTCAGGATGGTGACCTGGTTGGGGCAGGTGGGGAGGATGATGTGGATGGAGGGGAGCCAGTGGATCCTTGTCTTTCATGCAAGAGGTGGTGGGAGAGTGATGGTGATGGCAGAGGAGGCTGCCATTTCAGAGAAATGGAAATGGCTGCCCAAACATCTCATCCTACCACCTTTCAGGCATTGATAATTATGAGGAAGAGAAAAAAGATGGCGGAGCACTGGGCTGGAATGAGGAATGGGCTACCCAACAACTTCAAGCTCAGAGGAGCTTTTCTCTCATGGAGATCTATCATAGTATTTGAAAGTATAATGTGTATGGATTGTGCTTAGTTCTTCATGGCAAAAACTCAGTTTCTTTAATAAGCTTAATTGATGCATTGCTCATGTTTTGTACATTTGGGGATGTTATTGAGTCATTCAATGGCACTAGGAGCCCTGGCACCTCAGAATTAACCTGGCCTTGGGTTATCCTACATCTAAAAAACTCTCTCTGTCTCTCTCTTTTTCTATCTCTCTCACACACAAATAATAATTAAAAAAAATAGAAAAACCTATCAGTTGTATTTCCAATATCCCAGTAAAAATATTGATAGTAGTTTGTCTGTGCTAATCATATATGTCTATTGAATAAAACATAGCTGATACATGCAAACAATTATACAGTAATTTTTTTTATCCTGGTTCCCTTTTGCCTGGTGTTGGAGCTATATGAGGGTGAGGGGGGGGATCCATTGGAAAGCTAAACTTCTAGATCTCAGATGCCCTGGATATGGGTCTAAATTTCAGTCATGGAAGGGATTTGATTGCTAGACTTTTCTATTATCCCAACAGTCATATTAAAGTTGATATTGTAAATGTTCACTGATGTCCCAGCTGATGGTACTATTGGTGCAAGGGGATCTTTAGAAGATGGGGCCTTGTGAAAGAAAGTGATATTATTGGTAATGAGGCTGGAAGGAATGTTAGGAACCCACCACATTCCATCTCTTTGCTTCCCAGCCACCACGATGAGCAGCCTCCTTTATCACCCACACACCAAGGAACCCCCCTCCTCACAGGCTCCAAAGCAACCAGCCAGCTGACCCTGAACACAAACCTCCAAAGCTATGAGCCAAGTAACCTTTTCTCATTTAAAGTAGTTATCTCAAGTGCTTTATTACAGTAATGGTAAACTGGGTAGCACAATGTGTGCCCCATTTTGCTACCCTATGATTCTGAGGGAATGTTGGAAATAAGCACCTCCATGAGAAAGGACTATTGAACTTATCCATGTTGAACTTGATCCTACATACTGACCTACAGAGAAAATTTGGCCCTATTTGGCCTATCTATATAGGCATGAATTCATATTCCTCTTGACCCCCCTTCTCAAAGTCATAAATGGAGGTTCATGGACTCTTGAGAATTCAAACATTACAGTGTCCAGTATGGTACAGGAATGCCACTAGATACTACCAGAAATAAAGGCATCGGGGTGTTTATACCACTCACTGTTAGGCACTCCAAAGGCCAGAAAGTCCTTTTAAGCTATAATCTAACTTGAAATGAGATGACACTATGAAGAATTTCTTGCACTGTTTTTTATGCTTAGAGATAATTCTGCTTCAGATGCATTGAGATATACATACTACATACACACATACACTATATGTATAATGTGCATATGCATGTGTGTGATGTTTTAGGGAAGGGAATTCATGATCTTCATGAGATTACATACAAAAATCATGTTTGTAGGATGAAGAGACAGCTTGTTAATAGAGTCTGCTATGTGGATATAAGGATCTGAGTTCTGTGTCCCAGAACTTAACATTAAAAGCTGGGCATGATGGTATGTGGTAAATGCAAGGAACCCTAGCACTAGATGGAGTGTTAACCCACTGACGCTGAAGCCAGATTTGGTCAGGCAATCTAGTAAAACTGATGAACTTCCAGTAAAGAAAATAAAGGCATAAAATGAGGGAATAAAGATATTTAACTTCTACCTCTGGCCTCCACACACATGCATACATGCAAGTGTCCACACACACATGTAAACAAACCTACAATAACAAGTACATATAATAATTCACACAGCCTGCAGTCCCCCACATTATGCATGTGTACATGGGCACTTTCTTTCCTGTTGTTTGTTTTGAGAATTAAGCCCAGGAGCTCTTAATGCAGAGTGAGTTATCCAAGAGTTCTACTGGAGAAGTACCCTGACTTCTCTGAAGAGCTGTGCTGAGCTGAGCTGAGGATGTCTGGTTTGAATGGAGCAGAAAGGTAGAATCTTGCTAAAACGAGGGCAAACTTGCTTCTCTGTCCTCAGCTTGTCCAGGGGCCACCAGAGTTTTCTTACCCAGAAGTCTCTGTTCCCAAGCTCAGCCAGTGCATATAATGTCTCTTTTGCAGCCACATAGAAACGTGTCACTGGCCTTCTGTCTTGGCTATTGCCTTCCTTTCCCAGGCGTGTCAGCCTATGTCTTAACTTCTCTATGTCACCTCCCGCCCAGCTGTGGCAAAAGCTTGAAGGATAATGGTGGAGTTTGGAGAGCAGAGTGTGTCGCTCTGACTTGCAGACAAAGGGTTACAGAGCTCCTGCGTGACTAAAATATCATCTGCATGTCCGCTCAGGAAGAGGAAATGACTGGACCCATCACTCAAAGATGTCTTCTCTCCCTTGCAGGGAGTGCTTTGAAACACTGACAAAGGGACACTTTCCCCTTTTGTTCTGGGTAACAAGCAGTGACATCATCTCTGTGCTGGTTCACCTGGAGATACCACAGTATAATCACCACCCAGGGAGTGAGGAGGCATTTGAAGAGTCCTAATCAGGCATCCACATTCCAAGAGTGGCTAGTTAGCAACTGAAATGCCCTAATTAGGGATCAACTCTACAGAGAGTGTTGCTTAGCGCCTCAAATATTATTACTAAAATGTACTCCACAAAAGGTTTATTCATCAGCATAAGGCAGGCTGGAAGTGAAACTTTCCTTCTGGCGATTGATGGTATTCAGGGGGTGCAGTTATCTGGAAGGATTTGTTTCCCTTCCATTCTTGCCTGACTGAGGTTTTAGGATTAAGATATTGGGTGCCTCCATAAGTAAATCAGAGGTCCAGAGCACATCTCAGGGAACTCTGCATCCCCCCCCCCATACTTTCCAAAGACTTCAGTCATGGCTTTAGATACAGTGGTTTTTGTTTTCTCATTGAAGCTTAAGTTTTTAATGCAAAGTGCTTATCAGGTGTTCCAGGACAAACTGAACTAAATAAACCCCACCAAGGGTAATGGCATCTCCTGGTCTGTCTCTAAAGCTTGCTCAGCTGGCTACTAAGGCACAGAGGGAAGTGGTGGGAAGGATAGGCCCTCATTATTACTAATTGCATTCAAATGGGCAGCATTAGGGGGCATAAAGAAATTTAGGATGAACCAAAGCCTTGGCATATAAATGATAGAAGTTTGTCCTGTTCAGAATGTGTCAGGAGTTTCTATAGCTATGGAGTGGAAGTTTTCATTTGGAAGAGCTGTATCACATGGCCAGAGCCACCCTCTCGCAATTTGTGCTGTGCATACACAGTCCCAAGTGTGGACCACACAAGTCATTCTTATTTCTTCCTTTAGCCCTCCATATATATTGTTTTGTTTGCTTGTTTTTGTCTGTTTATTTGTTTTGGGTGGAAGCGTCCTCCCAAACAGTGTTCTGCTACTTGATGATTGTGTGAGCTCCAGAAGGTAGTTACCATTTCAAAACCTTCACACCTCCATTTATCTTATGTATAAAATGGGAGAAAATTAATGCATACAGAATTCCCTTTAGGTTACTGACACTTTTTTTCTGTTTTATTTTAATCTGTCTGTCTGTCTATCTATTTCTCTATTATTTATTGACAGGGTCTCATGTTACCCCAGTCTGGCCTTGAGCTGGTCTGCAACCCAGATGACCTTGTACTTCTCTGATCTTCCAGTCTCTTATTTCTGCAGTGTTAGCATGCTGGGGTTACACTCATGTACCACCAAGCCCAGACTACATGGTGACAAACTCAGAGCGTTGTCTATGCTAGGCAAGTATTATACCAATTAAGCTACATTCCCAACCTTGGATTACTGAGATTCCATGTATGGACATGTGCTTGTACATGAAAAAAAATCAGTCATGGTTTTCAGTCTAGTTAAATCCAATTCAACCATGAAAACTCATCTTATGAACCTTCTTTTTACCTTCTCAGCCCCCAAATCAAATGGAGTCTCCTATCCTTGTATGTTCTCATAAAGTTGGGACAACGTGTATGGAAACACTATCCTCTATTGTCAGTTACATTATATGTGTTACTCTAAAACCCATTAGCTATTTAAGGGCAGGACTATGCCTTGCCTTCTGTTCCCAATACTAATTACATAACAGATATTTTGTATGTATTTAGTGTGTAAGTAAAAAGTATGTGAACTAATTGGGGGGGGGGTTGAAGGTTGCCATGCAATTGTCATGATAGAGGCAAGAGGAGGGGATTGGTATGATCTGGAAATTAGAGCTAGTTCAGCAGATGTAACTACTATAACAAACAGCCCCACCCACTGGTGAAAAGTACCCACCTCCAGCACTCTTCATCAATTCCCAATGGAGAAATAATGTTCTATAAAATACAGTCTCAAGTGAACAATTGGATTTCATTGCAAATTCTATATTTTAATATCTGTACCCTCTTCTTCTAAGTATACATTTTAGTTTTTTAGTTGACTTGTATCTCTCCTGACCAATCTTATCATCTATGTAGCTAATATCCAACACAGTTTTATTGATAAGATGATATATTCTGTGAGACTTACTTGTGCTTGGCTATTAGCAAAGCAGATAGAGTGGTTGTAAATTATTCATACCAAATTGCTGGATTTTAGATCTTCTAGGTAAAACCACATAGATGGCTGAGGTGGGTGACTTGGTTTAAAATAAGAATGTCTTTAAGCCCCAAATGGCTTTAAGACTAAAATGGTGATGTAAGTGCTCAAATGAGTGTTAAGTTCTCTGTAACATTAAATGCTGAAAAATCCAAAAGTTCTCAAGAGAATAGTCAAACTCAATAAATCCATGGCCCAAACTACTCCTCCCTCCAAATGCAATGGTCAATTAACCATTAGAAAGAGATCATTTCTAAGCTACAACTGGGGACAAGTCATTTAACAGGAAGTGGCCATGCTGCTTCTGGGGCATGGCACTACACAGAAAGGTTTAAAAAATTTTAAGACATGTTTTTTTCCTATGGTGTGTTTTGATCATATTTTTTTTCCCTCTCCCAACTCCTCTCTGATCCTCCCTAGCTCTTTACCCACCCAACTGTGTTCTCTTTCTCTCAAAACAAAAACAGAAACTATGAAAATCAAAACAACAAAAACAAATAAGACAAAAAAAAATAAAAAAACAAAACAAAACAAAAAAAACCCCAAAACAAAAAAACCAAAGAAACCAAAAACCAAAAAACAACAACAACAACAAAAAAAAAACGCCAAACCAAAACAAGAAGGTGCCCCATCCCAGTACACAATTCCAGGAGATCCAATGCCCTCTCCTAGCTTGCTCTGTAGTATGGTTGATATACCTACAGACATACTCCATTGGAGAGCTCTGATGTTCTCTTTTCCAGCAGGTAGGTATCAATTGCAAGAAGTTTCTTTAGGGGTGGGACTTTGTATCCACCTTCTGTTCTCTGGCCTGGGGTTTTGTCTGGTTTGAACCTGTGTGGGTCTTGCGTATGCTCTGTGAGTTCATCCGTGCATCAGTTCTGTTCGGAAGATGCTGTTTCCTTGGAAGTCACCCACCACTGTTAGCTCTTATAATCTTTGTGTTTTCTCTTCTGCATAGTTTCCTGAGCCTTGAGGAGAGGGGTTTGACACCCCATTTAGGACTGAGTTCTCCAAGGTCTCTGACTCTTTGCAGACTGTCCAGTTATGGGTCTCTGTGTTAATCCCCATCTATTGCAACATGAAACTCTCAGAGATTTTTGGCTTTGTGACTATATAACAAATAGATTTCACTCACTCATCAAGAGCATTTTCCTTATTTTTATGACAAAAATCATATAATGGCCACATGGGATTAAAGATGTAGTAACTTTGGTCCTAAGCATCTTCGGGAAAGCAAGAGGGCTTTTAACCACACAAGGAAAGAACTGGATTCTTCTCGCATCTATATCTCAGATATGTTTTTCTTTATTTATGGGTTTTCTTCTATGTTAACTGGTTGTCTAGGACAGGGTACAAAGCATTCTTCAGATCATCACAGCATAACAGGACAGGCTGCAAAATGTGACACTTGAGGGAAGTAGATTTGAGAATTACTCCCACTGCCTCCCTGCCTTGTTTACATGAGGAAAGCATTGGCTTTATCTCAACTCCACTTGAAGCCATGGAGATAAAGTTGACTGATTTCAGCCCTAAGAATTTTCTTTGCTTTTACAAAAGTTAAGCGTGTTGTTGCTCTTCAGGATAAATGTAAAAGAGAGTCACACTAAAATCACACGAATAAGTTAATGAATAAACAAGAAGCTTCATAGCCATTATATTAGTTGTTCTTGACCTGTGGGTAGAGACCTTATAGAGGTCTCATACTAAATATCCTGCATATCAGATATTCACATTGTGATTCATAACAGTAGCAAAATTATAGTTATGAAGTAGTAGCAATGAAATCACTTTATGTTTGGGGGTCATCACAACATGTAAAGGGTTGCAGCATTAGGAAGGTTGGGAACCACTGCATTAAATGGTATTTCATGGTCTGAAACTGGTACCACATAGTGCTTGACAGGCTCATGATAACCTCCATAAGTGTTTTTAAATGATTTCATGTTATACAAAGTTGGTACGACAACAATATTCTCAGTCTTTTTCTACTGAGATTCTTTTTTTCCCCCTCTTCTACAGTGCCATGTCAACAACAGAAGAAATAATAATGCAAAACATCTCAATAGCTGGTTGGTGACACTGATTTGACAAAGACCCTACACTCACAGCCCCACATCATTGTGACTTTTTAATGAGAAAACTCCAAAGGGTCACAAGGAAATGTCAGAGACACAAAGTTTTGAACCCTGGCCTGATGGGAGATGTCATTTTGTAAATATGTTTCTCTTATTGACCAATTATTAAAGCCCTGTTGTCCAATAGGAAAGCAAGACAGGTGGGACTAGGAGAGAAGGAGGATTCAGGGAGAAGTAGGGAAGAGATTCAACATGGAGGATGCAGAGAGTAGATCTCCGGGCCCACACTCCAGTAAGATGAGACCACATGGAAATACTTAGATTAATAGAAATGGGTTAATATTTAAGACAGAGCTAGCCAATAAGAAATGCTAGTAACAGGCTAACAGCATTTATATCTAATACAGTGTCTCTGTGTGTTATTTGGGGCTGGCGCGGCTCTGGGACCAGGCCAGTGGGAAAACCTGCTCATAACACTGGCCTCTAAGTATCATCAAACAAACAAACTAGTGTATAAGTTTTGTGTTTTTGATATTGGATAGACTTAGAATTTTATTTCCTATTTAAAAGGTACATAGGTAACATCAATAAAAAACAAAACTTAACAAAAACCAGAGGCCATGAATTTGAGGGAAAAGGGAGCAGTGTGCATGGGAGGGTCTGGTAGGAAGAAAAGGGGGAGAATGCTATAATTATATTATAATTTCAGAGAAAATTACAAAGAAAAAGATTTCCCAGCTGAGCAAGAGCTCAGCAAGTAAATACCAAGAGCCAAGCAAGCCTGAGGGCCGAGTCTGATCCACAGAACTCACAGGAAAAGGCTGGGTAGGCAGCACACACCTGAAAACTTTTATCCAGAATTGGGAGGCAGAGAGGAGAATCAGCCAGAAGCTGAGAGGTAGCTATCCTGGAGTCTGTAGTATAGCAGAAACCGGAGGGAGACCCTCCCACAGCACGGTGGAAGGGGAGAGAGAGCTCCAGAAAGCCCTTTGACCTCCACCAGTGTACCTTGACAACATGCACACTCCCACCTACTAAATAGATGAGCCAAATTTATTTTTCTTTTTAAACAAGTTTCTTATATTTAAAAAACGAGGATTACAGGGAAGGGAAAAAGAAGAGAAGAGAATTCAACAGTCAAAATGGGAATGAAAGTTTGCCTAAAAATCCTCCAATTCTTTTTGATGGATAAATATTATGTCTTTGAACATATAACAAGTTCCCTAGAAACAATGGCCAAGACTTGGCCAGTTTCTTAGATTATATAATCCCAAATGATAAAATACTGGGAACTATGAGAAAGTCAGAAATCTGAATTACTTATAGCTTATTGTAAATATTGAGATTAAAATATCCTTGAACTTTAAGTGCATTTTGTTAATTAATAGTGAAATGTTTTGAGGAAGAAATACATCAGCTTCCCTTTAATCAAGAGACATATTCAAATAAGCCATCACACTCTGGCAATTGTTCTACTGGGCTCTGACTGTTTAGGAGCAAGGACAGTGACCACTCAGGGCATCACCATCCTCTCAGTTTGCATTCTGGTTTTCAAAGAGATCTTCTGTTGGGCACAACACAAATAGTCTCACCCCACTACTGAGAAACAGTGGTGAATCTCCGGCCCCTCCCACCAACTCCCACAGTGGCTCTAGTAGAACTCTCTTTGCTTTACATTTTTCCTTAACTATGTTTATCTATATTGATGTGGTATCTTAATGTTTAAAGTAGATACCTAATCATTTCTTCCCATGGAATAACTTCACCCCTAAAACCAGTAACATTTGTGAAGCTAAGAAGAGCAGACAGCCGAAATGCCTCTCTATAATTATACAAACCATAATGGCCTACTGAGTTACTTATGTGGTTACATGTTTAAACAGGGTTGGGAGGGATGGGAAAGAGGAGGCTGGCAAGAAAAAAAAACAAATCTTTAACAATTGTTGTTCTTTAGTTACAGTTATAGGAATAAAAGCTGGAGAAGGGGTGGGGGATTGTCCTGGGTGAGGACCTGGGGGTGCCTGTCCATGCACCTACCCGAACACAGATGCATGCACATATAGATAATTTTAAAAATAATAATACTAATAGATACATTAAATTTTTTTATTAGACAGAAGTTTATTCTTATTTATGCAGTCCTGAGAAAGTATCTGGGAAAAGAGCAAAACTTTAAATAATCATGTACACATGTATGTATATGTTACATATGAAGCATATATACCACTATATATATAATTTTCATCTGATTATATATAAAATCACAAAATTTTGTATATATATATATATACATATATATTTAAAATAAAAATGATAAAAAACAACGGTTTTACTATGTAGGCCAGGATGATCTTAAACTCATCACCCTTTTACCGTAAGCACACGAAAGCTCGTATTACAGGCATGGGCCACTGTACCTAGCTCAGAATTTGATTTGTAGTGAGCCTTTGTCTGGTTACAAAGGCACTCCCAGTGAGTGAATGAGTGAATGAATGAATGAATGGAGGATTGAAAATATAAGGATACTGAGGAGGGATAGTGGGAACTGGGAGAATGAGTAGATAGTACAGTAAAGAATACTTTTAAGTATAGAACTTTGCTACATAAACCTAGCAGAAATGAACTCACTCAAAAGATTATTTTTCCAGGGCATTGTGTAGAGAATTTGTATTTCAGGCAGGCAGATGGATTCTGAGATTTCCTCTACTCAAAATGTTGGAATATATATATTTGAATTTACTTCCAATTTATTCATTCATCTCAAAACTTGGGCCAGAGATCAATGACAGGGTTCCCAGGGCACTGACCCCACCTTCTCTGAAAGCCTTGAGTGCGCTTCTCAGATGTCCAGTCTGGGGGTGAGTACCATAGGCTGCTAAAACTATTCTGTTTCCTACTGTATGGTGCCACTTTATAATTCTCATCTTTTCCTTCCTTTTCTTTTCCTTTCCCCCTTCTTTGTTTTTATTTTTGAAGGTAGAATATATGTATGTGGCTCAGGCTAGCCCCAAAGGTATAATCCTTTTGCCTGAACCTCTTCTGTGTTATACTTTTGATCATGTCTAATATTATTACAAATATTGCTTAATTATGATAAATTCCCTAATACAAAGCCTTACTATGTGCCAGGAACTGAGCTATGCTCATTAAAATACAAATTCTTTGATGCACTACACTAGGGCAATTCTTATTATCTCTAATAATAGTCTGTAACCATGCTACCCTGAACAAGCCCAACCTCGTCTAATAATAACACTGTGTATTAATCTGTAAACAAGAAAATTGAGATTTATAGAAAGTAGATACTGTCAGTTCTCTCTATCTGTGGATTCTGTATTGGTAGATTTAACCAGCTGCAGATCAAAAACATGTTTTAAAAAGTGACTGTACTGAATGTGCACAAATCTCTCATTTTTGTCAACAACTATTTCCATGGCATGTATATTGTAAGGGTGTTTCAACCAGTCAAGAATATATATATATTATATAATGTAAGTATTTATATCAGGAATTTGAACACCTGGGGATTTCAGCATCCAAGGAAGAGAGCATGTCCCTGTGGATAGCAAGGGATAGTCTGCATTAGGAAGCCTGCAGAAACTGCTCTGGCATCTGTCCCACATCTGTCTGACTCATGCCACCCAAGATTTCCTTCTGTTGCTTTAACTTGTCTTTTGCATTTCTGAAAAAGAAGGCCTTTTATTCCATTGGGGATGGAATAGAGTTTAATAAATTTCCATGGTAGCTTTTTCTATTTTCTGCTACAGATTTGATTGGCCATGGTCTTGCTCTGGGCCTCAGGCATGGCCTGGTGATTTTCTTGTAGTTGTTTTGTATGACAGATACTGTCAGCATCTTGCCCAGCTCCTCCTGTACCCATATATATCCCTTTGCTCTGTCACAGCCATTCTAAGACCCTCTTGTAGCCTACTTATCTGCTGGCTATCCTACCCAACTGTGGCTAAAGCCACGTGGGCCCAATTTACAAGACAGGACTTAATCCTGGTGTAGATTGTGGATGATGAGGGTGTCTACTGGACCTTGAACCAAAGCTAGTCTCTAGTGGACTCTGTATTCTTTTTGTTGGTTTTGAGACAGTCTCACCATGTAGCCCATGGTCTGGAGCTCACTTGGTTATATAGACATCATAGACTATACTCGTAGACATCCATCTACCTCTGCTTTCTGAGTGCTGGGGTTAAAAATATGTGTCAGTATGGCTAACAGCTTCCTCCAGCTCCAGATCTTCCTTTCCTTTTATTTTCCTGTCCCACAAGCACAGGCCAATAAGTCATTTGGATAAGAATTACCATATCTGGCTCCTCTCTCAGAGAACCCAAATTAAGCCAGTTGGGTGCAATTGAGAGTTGTTTGTATAGAGCAATGCTCTATGTTAACAGCTTTTGTGTTACTAGCTCTGAAATTCTGGACAGAAATAACCAAAGGGAGGAAATGTTTATTTTGGCTCATGGTTTCATACTGTCATGATGGGGAGCCATGGTGTTAGGAAGGGAATATGATGGGGAGGCATGGTGGTAGGACGGGAGACAGGAGCCTGGGGTGGCCACTCACATGACAATGAATCAGTAAACTGAGAAGCCATCATAGTCTGGAACCAGGAATGGGTACCAGCATCTAAGAAGGATCTGCTCCTAGTGACCTCCTTCTGCTGGGAAGGTCCCAGAGCTTTCAAAGTGACATAGGCTGGGACCACACCTTCAAAACATGAGCCTGGAGGCCCCAGAGATGTTCAGCGGTTAAGAGTATGTCTTGCTTTTTCAGAGGATTTCATCTCAGGTTCCCATCACCCATGTTGCTGGCTCACAACACCCTATAATTCCAACTCCAGAAGATCCAATGCTTCCAGCCTCTACAGGTACCTTCACCTTCACACACACACACACACACACACACACACACACACACACACACACACACACACACACCTACCTCACACTATTAAATAAGCCCTTAAAAAAATAACATGAACTTAGGGGTGGTATATTTCAGATTTAAACCATAACCCTCACAGTGGAAGAATTGGTTAAAAAATTTCTACTTGATTTTATATGTATGAATGTTTATATGTTTGAATAAAATTTTATTTTATAGTATGATGTATATGCATCATGTGTATGCCTAGTAGGAGAATGAGTCAGACACCCTGGAACTAGAGTTACAGATGGTATGAGCCACCATGTGATTACTCGGAAGTTCTCAAAACCCTGGTCTTCCGCAAAAGCAACAAGTGCTCCAAACTGCTGAACCATCTCTTCAGTCCCCAATTCAATGCTCTTTAAAAACCTTATATAGTTTCCTTGCAGAGTTTATATATACTGCTTTTGTTTGCCTGACTTTTGTTGTCTTAATCCCTGTGACTAGAGGAAAAGTTGGTATTAAAAATTTGTTACAGCTCAGCTGTATATTCTAAAGGGCCCTCCCTCTTTAACTGCCAACATAGTAATAGTACTTGCTATTTCATCCTCATTTCTGGTCATCCACTCACAGACATTGAGGTATCTTCTCAGAGAACCTACATGGGAACTATGTGGCATGCAATGGTCACTACAACTCTGTTTCCCAGTGCCAGGCTGTGTGTATCCCTTTCATACTATCAGAAATGTCCTTTTCCTTCCCCAGAGGACAGGCAGAATCACACTGCCATTTTTCTCTTTGGCTGGGCTACATGCAGGTACCTAAATCAGGCTGTAAAGGAGACTGGTGATAGCCTGAAGTTCCTTGACTGTGCCATTCTGGCTTACCTTGAGGCAAAAACACAGTAAATCTCTGAGAGCTAAAGAAATAAGGAATAACAGAGAAATGCTTGTTCCAGATGGACCAGTCTTAACAGTTTGCAAGAAAAGTTTCTCTAAAATGCTATTAACGGTTAAGGGAAAGTATCTGTTTCAGAAATGATCAAAAGGCTTAGGAGTTTTGTGTCTGCCAGTTAATTATTTACAGTTTTCAGGCTAGACAGACCGACAAGAATCACAGATGATAAGGTTGGAGAGCCTAGGAGCAACATTTACCAGGTCACAATGTGGTGATTCTTGCTGCAGCCTCTGTGGTCTGCTTCATGGTCCCTGCATCCACCCTCCCAACTGGCTGAAGCTGGAAAGCAAGGGAAGGCATCAGAGAAGGGTTCCAAGATTCATCCAAGGGGGAGACATCGCTGAGTTTCAGAGCCTCTAGACTCTTACTGAAGACAGAACTCTTGCTCCTCATCTGCTTTTTCCTGGGCTCAGGTGTTTTTAATATCATAACTTACACTGTGGTTATTTAATTTCTTTAGCTTTACAAGCTGTTGATGGAGAATGCCTGCCTTCATTTTCCACATTATTCTAGACCCTGATAATCCACTTCCACCCAGTGAGACAGGACTGACAGATAAGGAGTTGATGCAATTGTGAAGGATTCTATGGAAATTCTAGATGCTCATTTGCATATCTGCAGGGAGTCTCAACCATTCTACTTAAAAAAAAAAAAAAAAAGTCTTCTAAGGCAATGTGCCCTCAGACATCACATCCTACCTTGTTCCTAATCTGCTGGTTAGTGTGGGACTTAGAAAGAACTCCTGTTGAGTTTGCTTTCAGATACTCACACCTGCTTGCCAGGCGCCCTCATCTGGGTAGTGCGGTTCCTTGCTAATTCCACTTTACTGGTGTCACGTGTATTTTTAAAAGCAAGTATTTTATTTATAAAACACATCCATTCCCTGACTCATACAAATGCCCAAATGAATTTTATGCAGTAAAGAACAGCGTTTATGACTTAATTAAAATTATTTGGGTCATTTATAATCACTGTGAATTGAACCAAACAAAATAAAAGAAAAATTTGCCCAAAAGGATAACTGTGTCTCTCTCTGGTTGTCAAAGCCATCCAAACAAAGGTTTCAACGTTCATTCTCTAAGCAGCCTTCCATCCAAAGGGCTTGTATCCAGTAGGCAGTGTACACAGCAATGCTGCCATCTGCTCCCCCACCCCACCCCCACCCCAGCTACCCTGAGTTATATAATGGAGAGTGGTGGCCGGCTGAGCTCTATGCAGAGAAACAGGGGAAGAGAGAGCTCACTAGCTTTGCCACTTGCTCCATGAACCAGCCAGTCAGAGCACTTTCTTATTAACCAGTCTTTCTTCTCGGTGGTTTCAATCTCCTTGTTAGTCATTCACAAAAAAGGAATCAAACTCTTTTTTTCAGGGATAATAGTTTATTCCACTTTCTGATTATAAAATGAGTATCTATTTTAACCCACCCAAATTAAGAAATATGAGTTTATGGGTATGAGTGTTTTGGCTACAAGCATGTGTGTGTACTACCTGAATGTCTGGTCTCTAAGGAGGCCAGATGACAGGCTCAGTGAGCTACCATGTGGGTGTTGGGAATTGAACTTGGGTCCTCTGAAAGAGCAGCCAGTCCTCTAAAGAGCTGCTGGGGCTTTACATCATCATCATTGTTATTAAATGATTAAGGCCAGCCAGGTATAGTGCTGCAGAGGCAGGAGGATGTTGAGTTTGAAGTCAGCTTGGACTACAAAAATGGTTGAGCTCATTTTGTTCATTAGTTTTCCATTGTGCTGTTTTTCTTTTAGCATTAATTTATAAATTATTATTGCATGTATGTGTGTGTGCAGATGCACAGTGCTGTGTACATGTGGAGATCAGAGAAAAACTCTTGGGAGGTTGGGAATTGAACTCAGGTCATCAGGCTTGTCTGGCAAGTGCTTTCACTTGCTGAACCATCTTCCTGGCCCAGCAAGTCATTAGACTCATGATTAAAGTGTGGTGATAAAGGACTCATCATAACATATTTGGTAACATCATCATAGCTTATTTATGGTTTCCTTGGTAGAGAGCACCTGGTCTCCCTCCAGTAGTTACAATTCTAAGCGAACACTTTTTCATGTACCTCCAGGGCATTTTAATAACCCAAGAAATGCCTTCTTTACCCTAATTGAGGAACAGGCTACATAGAGCAGATACAGTTTTGAAAGGCAAAAGAGCTTTTGCCTCATTAGTTTGCTTAACTACCCTTGAGTGTGCCCAGAGCCAGGCAGCAGATGAAGCAGATGCTGCTGGCTCACCCTCAAGTTGTCAGTCAGGTGAGGGGAAAGCTGCCATGTGTTCAGATATCGAGTTTGCTTTTCGAGCTTCCTGACTTCTCTTTATGCCGTTCCAAATGCAAGACTGGCCCTGCTGTGTGGACAGATTCTGTGTTCCTCACCGTCTAACATGAACATCCAAAGCAGTGTCTTTGGGTGACTGCTGAAGAAAAGAATCAATCTAGCAATTAAGCGATCTCCAAGGACACATGAAGTAGAAACTGCTGTTCCAAGGAACTTCCACCACTCTGTGGGCAGTGTAGGACTGCTGTGTTCTTTGGAAGTTCAGGTCCCTGCCTCCCTCTAGCGGCTGACCCGCACACTGGACAAGCAAGTTGATTGTGCCCTGCACAGACCAGAAGCCAAGATCCCTGTCCTTAAATGCCCTCTGGAGATAATGAGAGCTGTGTTTCTGAAAGAGCCCTCCCCACTCCACAGAAGTTTCTGTCTTTAGCAGGCCATCTGTGTCTGCGGCTGCCACAAGACATCGGCAGTATTTTCTCCTTCAGGGCAGCACCCCAACTTCTTTCTTTTTAATGTGCGCCCCCCCACCCTGTTTGTGTGTGTGTGTGTGTTGCATTTTATTTTTACTAGGCTTTGAAACTAGTTATGCTCAGATTGACTTTATGTCACCAACTTGGTTCTTGATGGAGTACACACCTCACCCATCTCCTTCCTATGCACCTCTTCCTTCCTTCCCTTCCTCTCTCCCTCCCTTCCTCCTTCCCTCCCTGCCTTTATCCCTCCCTCCTTCCTTCTTCGCTCCTGAGAATTCCTTCCTAGTTCCCTCCTTCCTATCTAAGGAAAACAATTGGAAACATTGGTGCAGATTTTTATATCTCTACCTTTAGAAAACTCAACCACTGACAGGTAAACTGCAACTCCATGCATGCATGCATAAATGCATGCAGTCACACAGTCATGCATGCCAATCAGCTACCTCTCAGGGGCATACTGAAGGAAGACTGCTCCCTCTGTTAGCTGCCACCACTGTGTTTAGCTCCTGGTTTCAAGGAAGTGCCATAAAGCAGGAAATATTTCCCTTTTGTAACTCCTGGCTCAGTTGTCCAGTTTCTGTCCAGGCCATCCCAGCTTCTCGGTATGTACTTGGCTAAGAACTAGTCACCTTCTAGGACTTATGTGCAGCTGCAATGCATGGGGACAGATGTCTTCATCTCACCGGGGCCTCACCAGTAAGACTATGTGTGTACATGGACGACTGTGACCTGTGTGGATGGACTTGATACTTCAGCCCAGTAACCATATTCCCATTTATATGGACTTGAGCTCTCAGTACTTGTTTGAAGGAGAGCTATTTATGGGCTTGCAAACAAGTGCTGGAGGAATTTAAAGATGTTCTTAGCAAAGCCAGGGGGGTTTATTTCCAGAGTTCAAACTGGGCATTACCTGGTCACCTCCCAATACACAACAGGGGCTCCTCCTGAGGTCCTGTAGAGATGGCAGTTAGGTGCTGGAGGGCTCTGCTTGTGAGGCTTTGGGGAAGTCATTTCTTCTGTGTGCCAGCTCCTGCTCTGGTTGATGGTGAGCCCCTGAGGAATTGGAAGGGAAAGAGGCAAAGAGGTGTTGAGACAGATCTTTAGGATGGTGTGGCCCACTGATCGTTACTAGGTGATTTGCATCTCATTTAAACCTTGCAGTTTTAAGTCCTGATCAAAGGATGTGTGGGCTATTATTATTCTTGAACTACAGAAGGCAACTGTCATATTGGTATGTTCTATGTAAAATAAAACTATAGTCAATTTTGAAATAGCAACAAAGTGATGGGTAAAAGTTCAGAACTACCCCTTGCCTTCTGACATGCAAACCTTGAACACCAAGGCCATCAGATCACAGGGTTTTTAATTTGGATTACTGTTCCTATCTTACTCTTTTGACATCCCTCAAGCTTGGGCCAGGGAAAGGAAATAGGCCCCTCTTTGCTTTAAGCCCCAGGTTACCTTTGGAAAGTTTGATGAAGGAGGTAGCCTAACTTTTTCTTAGACCAGGGCAGTGCCCCAGTTCCCCAATATTTGCTTGAGATGCTAATAAATGATGCTCCCCAAGGTTTTGTTCTCAGTTGAATGAACTCAACATTTTAGGTGAGAACAAAGCAAGCCCTGTTACTCTTGACAGCCTCAGCTGAACCCACTGCTCTCTGGACCCATGACTGGGGATGGAAGGAACCAGAGCATCCTCGTGCTCCCTGGTACTTGGCCTTGCTTGCAGTAAAGTTGTTGGTTTGTTGCTGGGGAGTATGATTCTTCTCATTGAATGAGTGGATGATGGGGTTGAAGAAGGACAGCATTCATTCTGAACTCCCCCCTCCCCATCTCCCAGGCTGCCTGGCTTGTGCTCTGCTCCTGGTAAGCAGGACTCTCTCTGTCTTGGGTGCTGTGCTTCAGAAGGCCTTGCTTGTGTTTATCTCCAGAGGGTATCCTTCCCCAGAGGCCAATGTCTCACTGCTCATCCCCTGCTCACACCAGTGGTTCCCAGAATGTGGTTTCGTACATATCATCACATGACTAGGAAGCTGTTAGAAATGCAAATTCTTGGATTTCAATTTAGAAACCCAAAACTTCAAGGGAAGGTTTCCAGGTATGGAGTTCCCCAGGTTCTGGGGATTCTGACCCTTGAGCAAGGATAAGAGGGTTGCTCCTATTAGACCACATCTCTGGGAAGCATGTGAAATGCTAGCTCCTATCTCCCAGGCTTACATAGGCCTCTCTGTCCTGTGGCTGAGACAGACATACCTCCAGCAGGATGATTGATGGCCACACTAGAGCTTGATATTGTGATTCACAATCATATCTTGGTTATGAAAGTTATTATCCAAGTACACTTACCCTTTTTATTCCTCATTTTTCAGTGCTGAATGTTGAACCCAATGCCTGGTGTATACTGGCAAGGACTCTACTACTAGGCTACATTCCCTCCTTCAAAATATTCATTTCTAAGTAGGAGGTCATATTATAATTTTTTGAATATTTTGTTAATTTGGCTTAACTTTTACATGTTTATGTAAAAGTTATGTGGCCTCCATGTTTACTCCTACCCTATTGTCTGTTGCTGGAAGGTTGAAATATTTCATTCACATTATTATCATTACATATTAATTTATGTCTGCCTATTAATACACTGTTATTATACCTTTCTTGACTTTTAAAAAAATTATTTTCCATTTCTTTTTTTTTTTTTTGAGGGGGAGGGTTTCCAGGCAGGGTTTTTCTGTGTAGCTTTGGAGCCTGCCTAGAACTCACTCTGTAGACAGTCATGGCCTTGAACTCACAGTGATCCTGCCTTCCTCTTCCATTGCCTGGCTTATTTTACCTTTCTTTGTTTCTTTCTCTCTTTGTGTGTGTGTGTGTGTGTGTGTGTGTGTGTGTGTGTGTGTGTGACAGTGTACATGTGGAAGTCTGATGACAACTCTCAGGTCTGTCATTATGTAAGGTTCTAGGGATTAAACTCCGGTGGTCGCCCTTAGCAGCAAGCACCTTCATCTGATGAGCCATCTCACTACCCCGGGGTTAGACCGGTTTTGGTGTTTTTGAGACAGGTTCCTGCCACTTTTGCCTTGGCTGGCTTGATGCTCACTATGTAGCCCAGGCTAGCCTACACATGTGCAATCCTGCTGCCTCAGCCTCCCAAGTGCTGGGACCACAGTCATGGCCTTCTTGTCTTGATCATGGTTGCTTTTACTTCCTTTGACTGATTCAGAGTGGTTAGTTAGTTAGGTGCAGAGTGGATAGTTAGATGCCTTTTTTCTTCATTCTTGTTTTCTTTCTCAGGATGATACATAAATGTTGGTATTGAAATATAATGCAAAGGAAGAGAGTTGTCTAGTCCCAGCATTTTTTTTGGCTTTCTTTTTAAAAATTTATTAGTTATATTTAATTCTGTTAATATGCTATTAAAGTATATATAGTTAATGTTAACCCAGCACTTTTAAGAAACATATTCTGTATTTTGTCATTAGACACATATACTAATATTATCCTGGTGATGACATTTGCTTATTAGTGACTAACACTTACCTAGGTTTAAGCTCTTTTTCCCACTGTAAGAGGATGGAGCACTCAAGCCTTGTTTCCTGGCTTCCTCACCAAAGCTCTTGGGGGCTTCAGCTATTTCTAAGGCAGGTATCCCCCCATCAGGTATCTACCACACATTTGTACCTAATCTCCCCAGTCTCTTCTGGAGCCATGAATATTCCATTAATTCATTCTACAGGGCCACAGTAGTTATACATTGACATTCTACCCCCAATCTGAAAACTCTGTCCACACTAACAGGAAAGTTCTACTCTTGCTAAGTCAGTGCATTTCTCTAACTGCCATTCTTTTTTCTCCTAAACGACAGCATCCCTGTTATCCCTTCATTGTTGATTGAAGTTTTGTATTTAGTGGGTTTTATGCAGGTAGAGAAATGTTGGGAGTCAGAGGGTGAGGGAAGCCATTTTTCCTGGAACAGAGGTGGTCTCTGGTGCACCCAAACTGTTGAGCAAGAATGTCTGCAGGGCCAGATGGATGTTATGCCCTCTTCAGGGCATGCTTTGGAGCTGGCAGGATGCCTAGTGACCTCTGTGATGACTTCCAAGCTGCAATACCTTTGCTGCCATCGCTCTGACCTTTTCTTGATACAAGGACTGTCTGGTTGGCTGTCCAGGTGGATTGCATTGGCCCTGTGGGGCTGAGGACATACAGCTCAACTGTGAGTTGGTATCAAAACACGTGTTCTAGGGGCCTACTTCATATGAAGTAGTGTAGCTGTGGGCAGGAGAGTACTTCACAGGCAGGACTGAAGGAGAACATGGGATGGGTGGGAGCCAAAAAGCTTTCCCTGGAGACAGAAGTAACTTTAAGAATGAATTATGCATGCTCAGGAACTTGCAGGTTGTGAATGACTTCAGTAATTGCTAAGATGAGCATGTCTTATCTCCAGCTTTTCCTGATGTATTCTGTTCAGAACTGAGGTACAGCTAGACACAAGGAAAAGCATGCTATCTTAGTGCCTGTGAGAAATGCTAAATAAGTAGCATTGGAAAAGAATTTACTTCCAAAAGGAAATAATGTTCCTCTTTCTAGGACTTGAAACAACCAGGCAAGAAGGGATGGGGTTGACTGCTAAGCATGCCTTTCCCAAGAATGCAAAGGTGACCTCATTTTCTCATGATTTTGTTTTTACAGAAAAACAGTTCATCAAATGCTTAATTAAATGCAATTTTACTTTGAGATTTTTTTTTCTAGGAAATTTCGTATGCTTAAATGTAAAAGAAACTACCTATTTTATCATTCATGTATTCATTCACCCAATTTATTCAATAAAAAGCTAAATGTTAGTCACTCTTAGTTCCAGATACTATTGTAGGCAATAAATTTATAAAAGCTGGGTAAAGTGATACACATGCCTGTAGTTTCAACACTGGTGGTGGGGATGCTGAGGCAGGACAAGCATGAATTCAAGTTCAGCTCTAGCTACATCATGAGACTTTATCTTAGGAAAAAAAGGTGAGAGAGAGAGAGAGAGAGAGAGAGAGAGAGAGAGAACACTGATAGTGCTGGACCTTACGAAGTTCATGGTCTAGTCAGGTCAACCAATCCATATACTCAGAATTTGACAACATTCATAGGCTGCTAGAAGAGTTTTCAGGAATATATATTTATGACTTATATATGATATATATATATCAATTTAATTCTGATTGATAAAACAGTATTTCAGAGGATGCTTATTTAGAAAATCCCAGTCCCAGAGTTTGAGGACCAACCCAAAGATACCATGAGGCCTATGTTTACATAGTATGCAAAACTCTAGACTTAGTCACAGAAGCATGGCTTTCAGGAAAGCAAGATAAGATGGGTTCTGAATTGGAATTAAGGGGGCCAGATGTGGTGATCAGTACAAAAGGGGCATTAGGCAATCCATAATGTGCCTGCCTGGCTTATCTCAGGCTCATATAAAAGACTTCTGACACATTCTTGGTGCTGATGGTGCCAGGGTCCAGGTAGAAGCCTCTAGATTCCAGATTGGCAGTTGATCATCAGCTCAAAAGATTATGAGCTGGGATAACTGGCTGTCCAGCAGCAATGTCTGGATCTCAATGGTCTATGTGTGAGACCAACTTTATAATGAGGATTTCTCCAAATTTATTTCCATGCAGACTCCGATGTATACTCAAGGATACATAACAACACTATAATAATTTAATGTGTGTCACTAATAGCCCACTGCAACAGTGGGTTCCAGCTTCAAGCCTGGCTGAACACTTTTTGGCATGGTGACTGCTTCTCAGATCATGATAGTAAAATGTAAACTCGTTTTTGGTCAGATTTCTTTAAAAGAAGATTTTTATTTACACATATGTCATGTGTCTGTGTCAGTGTATGACACATGTGTGGGTGACTTTGGAGGCTAGAAGAGGGCACCAGATTCCCTGGAGCTGGAGATATAGGGGGTTGTGAGCTGCCCAACAGTGGGTACTATGAACTAAACTTGGGTCCTCTGAAAGAGCCTGTGCTATTAACCACTGAGTCTCCAGTGCCAGCCTGTTAGGTTTCTTACTGCTTTGAAATTCTTCAAAGACAGCATCCCCCTTTTCTCTCTCACTCTGGCCCTCAGGGCTCTTGCATCCTTGATTTGTCAATGGATTGTTCCGAAGCTTTTCCTGTCATCAGGGAAAGCTTTCCTATGGTAGGGAAATGCTGGTGGAGTATCTCTGTGTTTTGTCTCTCATGATCGTTTTTTTACTTCAGTCTGAATTAGCATCTCAGAGCCTAACCTGGGAGTGGAGTCACCCGCTCCTTCATCAACTCCTGGCACAATCCCGTAATTTGCAAGAATCAAAACGGCAGGATTGTATCCTAAATTACCACACAGTCTTGTAGGAGAAACCGACCTGCGTGGTAATTGACACACAGGGAGATGTGTATCACACAGAACCCCACAACTCCATTAGTAGATGAGTTGATCCGGAGATAAACTCTGTGGGAAACAGGGGCTGCTTTTTGACCACATGATAGCCAGCCCCAGAGCCTGTGTGCATTTGTAACCAAACTTTAAAAAGACTCATATCCGCTGGGGTGGGAGACAATAAAGAGGAAAACTGGCTCACAGAGGCAGAGGAGGGATGAGTCTCCCCGTGACTCTCGAGAGGAAAGGCAGAGTCATTTCTTCCTTAAGAAACGCCCTGACCTGCCTTGGTGGGCTGACTTTTCCCAGCGGCCCTGTTTACTGACAGGGGCTTTGATAGGAAATGCTCCATGTAGTGCTTTTGACCGACTTCCTGTTAATTAACACACTACTTCCTCTCTGCCTAGACATTGGCAAGAGTTTCCACACTGTGATGTACCTGAATTCCTGCCAATCTGTCTATCTTGCGCTGCTTTGCATAATGTGCCTTGTCTGAGAAGGCGCTTGGTCAGAGCAACTGGCTTTGGGACAGGCTTCCTGGAGATGATTTTCCAAGCCGCAGCGTGTGAATGGTGGCTGTCACGGAGCCAACAGACATTGCAGCAGGGTCAGACTGGGAGCTAGGTGGAGTGAGCGCCCATGTTTTATGCATCTGGGAGCTGTTTTCTTTGGGGGAGGGGAGCAAAGATGAACAGGAAAGGGATTTGAATTCGACGAGTCTAAAGAAGCTGGGTGCAGAGTTATTTCAGGTCAGTGGGAACAGATTCAGAGGAGCTGGGCCAAGACTGGACAGGTCCCGCTAATCAGCATCTGAAAGCAGGGACAGGGAATGGAGCTGGAGGTGGCAACCCATGGCTTCAGCAGTTGGAAGAGACAAGTGCAACTGGCAGACATACACATATTTTCTTCTGCCCTTGCTCTGTCATGAAGCACAAGGAATCTGTCTCCTGAAAGGCGCAGCGGGCTAGCTATGTGATGTGGAGAAAATCCACCCTTCCCGGACCGGTCTCCTCCTGTGAAGATTGCTTTTACATTTTTCAAAATTTATTTTAAATGTATTATTTGTGTGTATGTGTGCACATGTGAGGGTGTATGAGCAGGTCACAGGATAACTCTCCGGAGTCTGATTCACTGTGGGTCAAACTCAGGCTTTCAGACTTGAAGGCCCAAGGTTAGTCTTTTAAATTTGTAAGGAACCCTTTCTTGTGCTGAAGATCTGGCCTTAAAGTTCAGTCCTGGCCAGGGGTGGAGGTGGGGAGAGGCCAATATGCAAAAGGAGAGCTAGTTGGTATGTGGAATTCTCTGGGTTGTATTCCTTCAAAGGAGCTGGAGAGCCTGGGGGCTAAACATGCCACATCTTTCTTTCATGAAAGACCCATTTTCACATTAAAACAACCACATATTGAAGGTTTAAGAAGAAGAAGATATAGCCTTTGCTCTCAATGATAAATGGAAAATAACTCAAATGTGAAAGCAGTCTGGGTACTCTCCCAGGAAATCATGACTCAGATAGCTGAGTCAGCTGAGTTTGGGGAGAACAGTTCTTAGAATTCAGAGGGGTCTGATTACAGTGTGTTGATCGGGTAGTCTAGAAGCATCCACCGCCATCATGGGGGAAGCTGAAGTGGCTAGTCTTTGAGTGCTGGGGCTAATGAGGTCAAGGTCATTGGGCTGTGTCTAGGCACTAAGATCAAGAACCTGTTGTTATGTAGTCTGTCTTATCTCTGCTGGATTTGCCTGTAACTCCCCTGGGATCATCTGTGGGATGAAGGGAATTAGAGTGCAGGGATGCCAGATGAGGGTCCTCCCCACTGTGGCCCAGAGCCTCAAGGGAGTACCACCTTCTATCCTGATCCCCTCAGCTTATCTGGGGAAGGACCCTGACAGAAACTTTGGGAAGTGCAGCTTGGTTTCATGTCAGCTCACACACCAAAGCCTGGATGGCTTCTCCTCTTTGTAAGCTCATGTAACTTCATCCCTTTAGGGACAGCTTTCTTTTGCCCTGTTCTCTCCAGCCAGCCATCCTGAACCTGCTTATCACGGCTCATAGGGTGTTCCAAACCTACTCCCCATTTCCAGCATGTGGACTGTTATTCTAATGCTGAAAACAATGAATCTCTCAGCCTAGCTGGTAACATTGGGTACCAACTGCTGAAGCTAGAGAGGCCCTCCATCCTGGGATATGGGGGACTAGGCAGTTCTCAGAGAAGGAAGTGTGGACTAAAAACTTGCTCTCAGGAGTGAGCTTTGTTCCTTTCATTACCAAAGCACATATCACTCTATAAATGACTCACAGATAGTCTGTCTTGCCAAATTATAATGGTATCTCCCTAAAGACAAGAACTGGGTCTCAGAGTCATTTCTGCATCCACAGGGCCTAATGAGACATGAGTCAAGATTCCCTTGGGTAGCAAATGTGGGACCCCTCAGTGGACCATGTGCTAACCATGTAGCACATCTGATCACTTCCCTGAAAGGATGAGTGACATTCCTGTTGGGCAGAGGGAATATGCATAAGGATATATGAACTCCTTATTGGCTGGCCCCATGATGCATCAAAAAATGACCTATATTAATAAAGGTTATGTCAGCCTCAATCCAGTTCTCACCATGAAATCCATAAAACCCTACTGGACTGGGCAACACATTAGGATTCCTTCCTTGGGGCCTCTCCCACTTCAGGACTCACCTAGAATAAGTCTGTATTCACTGTGCTGATTCCTGGTCCATGATTTTCTTGTTCCTCTTGGGCATGGGACAACAAACTCAATGACCCTGGATGTCATTGGTTTGGGGTGCTCTGGTGACCACTGGTTTTTCCCAGTACCCCAAGTCTGTAGTTATATTCACCAAGAGTCAAAACATGCTCCAATGCCCTTAAAGAATGTGTATCAGTAGGGCTGGGTAGGAAACGTGTGTTTGATATTCAGTGAAGGTTTGTAGATGGTAGTGAATGAAGGCTCCCATCTGGGTCATCAGCAATGCAGAGAAAGCAGAGGGTAAGGAAGACAGTGGTACAAAGAATGGGGTTTTATTTGTAACACACTGTCTTTCTTGTGCCCTACAGAAGACTCAACCCTGCTGGTTTCATAGCCAAATGTTGCATTTATTATATATTAATTTTCTTCACACACATTTCCTGTTAATTAACACAGTTCTTTATCAGCAGATGAGCTGGCTGGACCTGCTGAATCAGTGTATCTGCCAAACTGTCCATCTTGTGCCTACTTTGCATAATGTCTTCTGTGTGACTACTTCCTAAGAAATGACACTTGGCTTCTGCTTTGACAAGAACATCTCTACCTTTGCTGATCTTTCCACATCATGGATTTTGCTCGTGCCCTTGGCAAAGTTACTTCACAGCCAATTGACCCTCTGTGGGGAGAGTTACCTGTTTCATTTAGCGATGGCAATTACTAACCATGTCACAGCCATTCGCCAAGTTTACTGGTGTCTGTTTACAGAAAGCCAGCTTGTCTTTCTAATGGTCCAAAAACTGACCACCGGCTACAGTTAGGCATCTATTTTCTCTTTCACATCTTGGAAAGTTGGTTTTCCCAGTTTCTCTTCCCTGAAAGCTACCTGTTAGCTAGCTTTTAGTTAGTTAAGCATGATGCTTCGACTAACATTCATAAGCGTGGGTCTCTCTCTCTCTCTCTCTCTCTCTCTCTCTCTCTCATCCTTCTCCCTGTCTATTTCTCTCCTCCCTCTGTCTGGAAGAGGCAAGTGACTGAGTAGATTATAAGCCCCAAATTCCTCTTCTTTGCTTTTCTTTCATTATTTTATTTTATTTTTTACATTCCAATCCCAGTCCCCCTCATCCCCCACCTTCCATCTCCTCCTCGGAGAGAGTAGGCCTCCCCTAGGAAGTCTACTAAGTCTGTCCCATCATCTCATTGAGGCAGGACCAAGCCACCTCTTCAACCCCACACCCCTGTGTCTAGGCTGAGCAAAGTATCTTTCCATATAGAATGGGCTCCACTAAGTCAGTTTGTGCATTATTGTTAGATCTTGGACCCACTGCCAGTGACCTTATATATTGTCCCTGTCACACCATTGTCACCTATATTAAGGGAGTCTAGTTCGGTCTTATGCAGGTTTCTCATTTGTCAGATCAGAGTCAGTGATCTCTCACTAGCTCGGGTTAACTGATTCTGTGGGTTTCCCAGTTGTGGTCTTGACTCTCTTGCTCATATTATTGTTCCTCCCTTACTTTGATTGTACTCCAGGAGCTTGGCTTATTGGTTAGTTGTGGATTTCTGCATATGCTTTCGTCTGTTTCTGGAAGAGGGTTCTAGTCTCTCTGTGGTTATAGGTTGTTGGCTGGGTATCTTCTGCTTTATGTCTGGTATCCACTTATGAGTGAGTGCATACTATATTTGTCTTCCTGGTTTTGGGTTACCTCACTCAGGATGTTTTATTCTAATTCTGTCCATTTGTCTGTGAATTTTAGGATGTCATTGTTTCTTACTGCTAAGTAGTACTCCATTGTGTAAATAAACAACATTTTCTTTATCCGTTCTTCAGTTGATGAGAATCTAAGTTATTTCCAGGATCTGGCTATTACAGTCTTGTTATGAACATAGTTGAGCAAATGTCCTTGTGCCTCCTTTGGATATATGCCCAACAGTGGTATTGCAGGTAGGTTGATTCCTAATTTTCTGAGAAATCTCCATACTGATTTCCACAGTGGCTGTACAAGTTTGCACTCCCACCAGCAATGGAGGAGTGTTCCCCCTTTCTCCACATCTTCTCCAGCATAAGCTGTCATTGGTGTTTTAGCCATTCTGATCCGTGTAAGATGGAAATTCCTATTCTTAAAAAACAACAACAATATTAGGGCTGGAGAGATGGCTCAGTTGTTAAGAGACCTGAATGCTCTTTCAGAGGACCTGGGCTAGATACCTGAATCCACATGGTGGCGTACAACTGTCTATAACTCTAGTACTAGGGGATCTGATGCCTTCTTCAGGCCTCTTGAGGTACCATCTGTACATGGTGCACAGACATCCATGGAGACAAAACATTCACACATGTAAAAATAAAAATAAATATATATTTTTTAAAAGATTAAAAACCCAATAACACTAGCCATGGTGGTGCATACCTGTAACCTTAGCTCTTGAGAGGATGAGGCAGGAGGACCTGACTTTGAGACCAGCCAGGGTTACCCAGTAAGAACCTGTCTTAAGGAAAAAATCAAATCATACTTGTTATATCTATTCCCAGTTATTTTGAAACAGAGCAGTGTATTAATATTTGACATGCTCTTCATCTTCTTGGAGTGTGTCCTGCTGCTTCAGGGACTTGAGGAAGTTGAGGTCATAGCTGGTACTGAAGGTTACTCTGGAGTACCTAGGACTCAGCCTGTGGCTTCTCTAAGTGTATTTGGCTCTGATTATGAATGCATTTCTTAAATTTCATTTTGATAAACAGAGCTTTTCAAATTTATAACCAAACTCTGGGAACTATAAAACACTAGTGTATATTTATAGGCATGTTGCAGATGGAGAAATTATCAGTCTTCCTAATGGTTAGCTGTAAAGATCTGTGTGAACATGTGTTTTCATTAAACCATCCATTCATAACACATTACTAAGTCTTCTGCCCCTATTAACTACAAGAAAAAAAATAACAGAAAGCAGGATTGAAAATGAATTTTGTGTTCATTTACCTCGATTGGCTACTGAAATAATGTCAACACTTTGCGGTGCATTTGATGGTTCAAGCTAAAGCTCCAGATGAGCCCAGGGGACAGCTCGGAAAAAGGCACCTGGCTTATGATGTTTGTCAAAAACATGACAGAAAAAAGCAGGTTGGGATGTCCTATCTGCCAACAAACTAAATATTGTCAAGCCTGGTGGCAGCTGACTGACAGCCTGCTTAAACTGAAGCTGCTTACATAATAATAGTATCATTTTCTATTCTTGATAATGCTAATACATGCAAATGCATGGGCAGTACATTCCTATAGATGCTGTGGACCTGAATACAAAGAGAGCAGGGTGAGATGGCATCTGAAGCTTGATTGTGCCTGTGCTTGATATTTATGCATAAATTTCCGTTTTGTGGTGTGTATGTGTAATTATCCGTGGTGTGTTTTCAGTTGTATTAACTGCTGATGTACATGTGTGTGTGTATGTAAGGCTGAAGCTGATGTTGGGTGTCTTCTTCATTTGCTCTCCACATTATTTATTGAGGCAGAGTCTTTCTCTGAATTTGGATTTGGCCAATTCCAGCTAATCTGGTAGCCGGTTTGCCTCAGGGATCCAATCCCTTGAGTCTGCTTTCTAGTGCTGGGGTTATAGGCAGCCACTTGGCTTTATCACGAATTCTGGAATTCTGAACTCTGGTTTTAAGTGAGTGCTTTATACACCAAGCTATCTCCCTTGCTTCCATCACCATCTTTTTGAAGTTCTCTTGACTTGCAATAGTAACTTTTCTCAAACACTGAAAATCTGAAGTGCACAAAGAACTATAGGCAACTGAGGAAAGCTGAGAGCTTAAGGGATGGTCTTTTCCAAGGAAGAGCGTACCAATCGGCTGTCAAGTGCCAAATGGTCAGCCCCCATATCGTATATACAACTAACTTTATATTAATCCAACAGATAATATTTAGGAATGCACATAACATATGCACATACATGCATATATAAACACACACATATGCATGCAATAACAATTGGTGAAAAAAAGAGAGCACGAATTTGAAGGAGAGAAGGGAGGGGAATAGTGGGAAGTTTGGAGGGAGGAAAGAGAAGGAAGAAATGTAATTAGATTATAACCCCAAAAGAAAGAAATAAATGAGCCCAGTCTCAAACAAACAAACAAACAAACAAACAAACAAACAAAAAGCAGACCGAGAAAGCCATGAAGAACAAGCCAGTGAGCAGCATTCCCTTCATGACCTTTGTATCAGTTCTTGCCTCCAGGTTCCTACCTTGATGGGGGAATGTCCTTCTGTATAGTATGCATGCTTCTCTTACTGGGTGATGAATAAAACACTGATTAGCCAGTAGCCAGGCAGGAAGTATAGTCGAGTCTACTGGACCAGGAGGAATTTGCGGAGAGTACACAGAGAGGAGCCACCAGGGAGAGACACCATGTAGCTACGGGAAGATAGGATGCTGGCATTCACTGGTAAGATAAGACCATGTAGAAATACATAGATTAGTAGTTATGGGTTAATAATTCAGAGAGATCTAGCCAGTAAGAAACTTGAGCCATTGGCTCTCTGTGTGTTTATTTGGGGCTAAGTGGTTGTGGGACCAGGTGAGAAAAAACTCTGTCCATATATGGATTCCCTTGATGATGAACTATATGTAACCTGCAACCAAATGAACCTCTCTCTCCCAAATGAAGATCTCCATTTTCTCATCTCACCTTTATTCCCCTCAGCTTTCCCCAAACTCTGAAGCTTCTATAGGTGAAATTATTTACTTTCACAAGGTTGCTATGTTGAAAGTAAACTTGTCACCCATGTTGCATAGAGAGGAAACTGAGGTAGAAAGGAGTCATGGCTCTACTTAGACAATTGGACCTGTGAAAGGGAGCAGCCACACAACAAGACAGGAAGGAAGAGGAGTTCAGGGACCAGGCTTGCTGATTGTGTAATCCACTTCTGTGGGAACTTATTTGGGTCTCTAGATACTTATTATTCCTTCTGAGGACAGGGTTCCAACATCCTGAGCTTTCCTTTCTATCAGGCTTTACCCCTGAAAAGCTCCACTCCTCCATAGCCACATTCTGGGGATCAAGACTGCAGTACATGTAGCTTTGGAAGCTCACCCACACCATATCCATTGTGATAGTCACAACAGTGTTTACCAAAATATCTCAGAATCATCAGAAGATCAGAGGAGAAGTTGCATGTAATAGCATTTCTACAGGCTGCTAGTGGAAGGGCCACGGAGCTGGGAACCAGACTTGGTTCTTTGTTTGGTTTCTATTTCATCTCTAATCAGACTACAACCCACTTGAAGCCATGTAAAGAATCACATTAGAGCAGAGATACCCACCATTCTACTTCCAAGTCTTACGACAAATGAGTGATTTTTTTCTTCCCTGTCCCAGAGCCGAGGACTGAATTCATGGCCTTGTCATGCTCAGATCATCCTCAGGACTGCACTCCCACTCACAGGGGATTCCAAACTACTGTTGCACACCAGAATCTGCATCAGTTCCTTGTGTGGGGGAAGGCTAGCTCTCTTGTGTGGCTTCCCTGTTAGCCTCCTGTGGCGCAGTGGCCCAGTAGGGCAGCTGGTGTGGAAGCATAGTATGGCAACCTGGTGTGGGTGCAAGGCCCTCCTGCAGTCTGACTCTCCCAGTCTCTAGTTCCTCATTTGCTCCTCACTACAAGCTATCAACATTCACAGGTAAATCAAAGCCTGACCGGAACAAATTAATAGAGCAAAAACATATCTTGCTAATGGTCTCCAAGGCTTTAGTCCTTCATGGTGGGGGGTGGTGTGGTGTGGTAGAGTTGTTCACAAGAAGCAGATTAAAGGGGAAAGAGGAAAGGTCACAGGGAATTAGAGCCCCCCCAACTTCCTTCACCTAGGCCTTACCTCTCACAGTTTCACCACTCCCGCGTAAGCCATCATGTTGTGAATCCACCAAAGGATTCATCTACTAAGCAGATTGGAGCAGTCAGGATCCAATCACCAAGCTGGGGTCCAAGCCCCCAGGGCAAGGGCCTATTACCCCCACCACCTTAGCTTCCCTATAGTCAGAAAGAAATTGGGAATCAGAAACTGCTAAAGAAAACGGATTTGTTTGCAGTTTGACTGGGGAGAGAATGACTCTTAGTTTCTCTCCACTTTTCTGTCACATGCTTACAATCTTGCACGGGCCTAGAAATCTGCAGATGAGATACTATCAGAACCATGAGGTTTTCTGCTGCACAACAGGCTTCAGCCTTTCCCTCCTCTAGCATGGGGCTCTGGGGAGATGCTAATTCTTAGGGACTCTTGTTTTAGGGTTCTTGATTCACCAGTGAAGGACATTTGGATCCAAACCTGAAAACTATGGCACTAAAACATGCCATGCCATCTCACATGCGGTCACGTGTTCTATTGGCTGTCCATCTGCTACGGTCCAGCTCAGGCCTTTCCTATTGAATCTCCCTTTCTACCACTCAATCCCCTAATTGTAGTGCTGTGTAAAGACAGCTAACACTTCCTCACACATACTTTTACAGATGACAGATTCACCCTGGATCAATTGCACAGATAGGGACCTATTGCAGGACTCCAATTTGGCCATTTACAGGGTGACTTTTGTGAGATGTTTGGCACCAGTCTTTCTCAGCTTCTTCATCTGTGGAATGCATTTGACAGCAGGCTCTCAGAGAATATAAAGGAAGTAATGTGTATGGTAGCACAATAACATAATAATGATAACTGATATGCTTGATACATAGCAACTTTCACATTGACTAAAACAACAAGCATGGCACTCATGGCAGGGAGGGTCTATTCCAAGGACTTCACATATTTAGTTAGTTCATTTAATCTTCCATGTGACCCCAAAAGGGAGTAACTGCTGTTATCTCTTTTACAGATTAACAGTCTGAGGGAGAGAGAGATTAAGCAATCTCCCCTACCCCAGCTTTATAGTTTGTTAAGTAATGAAGATGAGGTTTGAATCTTATCTTGACAGTTTGGCATCAGTCCATGTTTTCCAAATGATAATATTTTTTTATTCTGACTCAGCATCTATATGGGTGAAATCTGTGACTCAGCCCCAGGCAAAGGTGATGGGGCCAATCCAGAATACTGTGGGAGGCAAACCTGAAAAGGTTCAAGCTGGCTTTGGGTTTGCTTCTAGTCCCCTTATCCCACATGTGGGACAGGACAAAGAGAAAGGAAGCTTCATGCCATCTCCACAAAGATTCCAGTTTGTTCCCCCAAAGCCAGGCATTAAAACCACCCTATGGAGAGGTGGCTCCCATCACCCAGACACAGAGGACTCTTTGCCAGGAGGTAGAATTAACTGTGAAAACAAGAAGGGCATGCCCCTCAGCCTCTAGCTTAACGAGCTCAATGGGAGGCTGTGTGTGTGTGTGTGTGTGTGTGTGTGTGTGTGTGTGTGTGTGTGTGTGTATGTGCACACTCGTGCGGACAGCAGGTATTCTGTGAGTCCAGGAGCCATTTGCACTGAGGTGGACACAGGTGGATCTTTGAACAGCCCACTCATGTTTCTGGACCTTGGAGGCAGGTGGCATCAGGCACAGCAGGAAATTAGGCCACTAGGGGGTGCCTGGACACTTCAGTTCCCAGGCAGGAGCTCTTCTAGGACCTGAGCCTGCCAGTTGTTCTATGCTCTGTATCTTTTCCAGACATTCAGCAGGCTAACAGCCCCAGAGAACTCACTGTCTCCCTTTCCCTACAGATCACCTTGCAGTCCCTCCCACACAGCTTTGAGTGTGGGACAGATGTGTGGGGGATGGTCCTCCCTCCTGGGATCCCATGTGATTGTAGTTTTGTGTGTGTGTGTATGTGTGTTTATTTGTTTATTGCTGTACTAGGCAATTAAAAAATTAAAAACAAAACATTTAAAACTTTTTATATTTTGAGACAAGGATGCTCAGATTGGCCTTAAACTCTCTTTGTGGCCTATGCAGGTCTCGAACTTGTGATCCTCCTGCTTTAGCTTCCTAAGTAACTGGATTAAGGTATGTTAAACTTTTCCCAGTCAACAATCATCTGAAAAATCTTTATGTGACATCAGGCACACAGGAATACAAGACACACATTAAAAACAAAACATTAACTGATAAAGGATCATCATAAGGAAATATATTTTAAAACATTTCTTTGTTGTACAGATAATTCTAGCATTTATTAGAGATGAAAGCAGACTTATGTACTAATGAGATGGATGTGCTTGTTACTTTTACAGGAAGAATGAAACTGGCTGACTACTGGTACCGCTGAACAGAGATCATCTTAACATGATTGATAGGAAGGCTGTAAAAATCACAAGGTTGAGAATGCCACTTGGAGTAAGTTTGTAGCACAGAGTGGCCAAGTTGTTCAGGGACATTTTACACACTTTTGGAAAGTCTTCCTTCATCCTAAGACAAAGATCACTTAAGGATTTAAAGAGATAGAGATAGATAGCTAGAGAGAGAGAGAGAGAGAGAGAGAGGAGTTGAAATCAGCAATTCAAACAGTGGTTTATACTCATTTGGTACTTCCATGCTGAGTAACAATGGGAGGAAAACATTCAGAGTCTTTGCTTTCTTTCTAGCGAAACCATTATGTTCCCATAGCAGCACAAAACCTATGTACAGTAAAATCATTGCAGTTTCTGATGAGCAGGGTCTGAAACCTGAGCCAGGGTGTTTTAGCAGCACTTGTTGCACGGTGTGATGTCACACCCAAGGTGAACACGAGTACTGAGAACCAGGGTTGCATGCAGTGAAGTCCCAGGATGCAGCTTGGGTGTGTGCTTTCAGAAACACGTTGAAATCCTTACACTTTTAATTTTAAACTAGTTTTACATTGTGGTGTGTTCAGAGATACTTTCCTGTGGCCAAGCTTTTTACCTCCACAGTCAGTTACATGACCACAGTGTAATAGGCTGGGCCTGGGATCACAGGTCTATAACCACCTGGCCCTGGGTGGATTGTAGTTATAGAGCATGAGGGTAGACCCCTTGTTGGCTAACTTTCCCTTGTTTCTGTCATCTGTTAGCCCATATGAGGACATCAAGAAAACTTGAACAGCAGCCCCGAGAGGAGGAAACTAGGGAAAGACTAAGAGAATCCAGAACGAGGGCGAGGCAGAGGCAGCCCTTCATTTGTACTGGTCTGACAGTGAGAGACTTCATTCAGGTGCTCTGCTTCCTCCTGTTCCTGGTCTGAATTGCCACCGTGGCAGCTCCCTGTAGTGATGAAAAATGGCTTCTTGCTGCTGCTGAGTTTCAACTCCTTACTCACTCCCCTCCATTTCTGCTGTCCTAATCGTGTATCTTCTTGCTCATTACGATTAAGACACTGATTGCTATGTAATAATAAGACATCCTCATTAGAAGCCTTCAGAATCAAAACAGCTAACATTCATTCAGTACTTTCTGTGTATCCAGCGCTTTTTCAAATGCTTTGCAAGTATTGGCTCATTCAATCCACTCAGCTGTAGAATGAAGAAAAAGTACCACATTCCAAAGCAGGTATGGTAACTAAGGCTCTAAGGGGTTAAACATGTGATTTCATTTGATGTGCATTCAGCACACTGGCCATAGGAGACTCTGCTCTTGGGAGTGTCTATTTATATTTATACAGACTATTGCCTTTCTGGCTAGAGGTTTGGCATCTTTAGTACAGGCTTGTGATAATCTGAAAGATGGGATCCACTCATGCCTTATTGTTATCTGATTCTGGCTGGATGACTATGAATTTCAGGGATAGAAATAGCATCTTGTTCACTCTGTATTCCTACAGCTCTAGGTACTGGCAGGGTTTGTGCTCACTGAATATTACTTCATGGAGTTAGACTCCTTGCATCTCCACCAGTCATCCTTCATTATGAGGCATGGGAAAGTTCCTGTTCTAGAATAGGCAGATGGCTATGACCTGTCCATCATTGACCTGCCTTCCTCCAAATCTCCTCATTTCTTTGTTCAGATTCACCTTCGGTGGCTTGATTCTGCCAGTCATGATGGACATATGTGTTTTTAAGTTATACCTTTTAGATTCATGTGAACAGGAAGGACTAGAGAAACATACCTTTCATTTCTAATTACTTGCCTACAAGAGTAAAGAGAACCCCACTGTTCTATATCAATCCAGACATCATTTTATATGTTTTTCTATACCACATGCTTTCCCTGCCCTCAATATCCTTTAAAAAAAAAAACAAAGTTAGTTAATTTGGAGTGAAGGTATGTGCACATTAATGATTAGCTATGTGCATGTACAAAGACCAGAAGAGAATGTTGGGCGTTTTCCTCCACCACTCTCTGTCTATTCCTTTGAGGCAAAGTCTCTCCCTGAACCTTGGGAGTGATCTCTCAGTTATGTTGGAAGCTGGACAGTCCTAGAGACCATAATTTTCTGTTTCTTTTTTATCTGGAGTCACAGGTGTGTATAGGATGCCTGGATTGTTATGTGGGTGCTGGGATATGAACTCTAGTCTTTGTTCTTTATGATTGCACAGCAATCTCTCCTAACCACTGAGCCAGCTATCCAGTACTTACTCTTGCTCCCTTGTCCAGTGTCCTTCATGGGCATTCATATCCAAATCCTTCATTTTGCTCTTCAACCAGAATAATTTATTTATTTATTTATGGCTTTTTTTTTTTTTTTTTTTTTTTTTTTGAGACAGGATTTCTCTGTGTAGTCCTGGCTGTCCTGGAACTTTCTCTGTAGACCAGCATTTCTCAAACTCAGAGATCCTTCTGTTTCTGCTTTTGGAGTGCTGTGATTAAAGTTGTGCACCACTATACCTGGATCAACCACAGTGTTTTTTAGTTGAAAATAGATTTTTTTTCATACAATAAATTCCAATTACAGCTTTTCCTCCCCCAACTCTTCTCAGATCCTCCTCTCCTCTCCACTTAACCAAATCTGTATCCTTTCTTTCTCTCTCTCAATAGAAAACAAAGACATGTTAAAACCACAGCAAAACTAAAAACACAAATAAAAATGAAAGACATAAAGCAAACAAATGGATAGAAAAACAAAGAGTCAAAGAGAAAACACAAAAAACATTGACACGGAGATACACTTTACACATAGAGAAATACCCTAAAAACACAAAATTGGAAACCATAATATATAAGCAAAATACTTCTTGGGTAAGAAAAGAAAAAAGAAAAAATTGCAATGCCCAGATAAAGCATTGTGTGATAATAATAATAATAATAAAAAACCTCTCCAAAAATAACATTGAGTTCATTTTTTCCTCTGCATGGGGCCTGGCTTTTCTAAGAGTTGTTTGTATACCCAAGTGAGACTCCATTAGAGAACTGATTTTTCATTTGCTAGTGGTTATCATTTGGAGATTGTTTCTGGTCAACCACAGATTCTAAACTCCGATAGACACAAGTCCTATGTATGAACTTACAGACTGAGAACCACCAATCAAATGCTAGAGTGACAGGAATCTGTAGGATTTCCTGAACAAGTAGATATTTTGGAGAATCTAGATTTCTAACGTCGTATAGACTCTGCTTGAGACACGAAGTCCAACTGTATCTGGAACAGTCTGGAACAAGACTGACAGCAAGCAATGTCCCAACACTCAGGCTGACTGAGAGCCAGAATTGCTTTGTGGGTGAGGTGGGCTTATCCACTATGTGCAGGAATTCTGTCTATGCCTATTATAGACTCATGAGATCATCCATCTCCTTCTACCTATATGTTTCAACACTTTGAAAATAAAAGCCCCCACAAATGTAGAGACTCACTGCCAAACATTAAGCAGAGCTTGGGAAACCTTGCCGAAGAGGGAAAGGAAGGAATGTAGGAGCCAGAGGGCTTGAGGACATCAGGAGAACACAGCCCACAGAGTCAACTAAGCATGGTTCATAGGGTCTCACAGAGCCTGCATGAGTCTGTGTTGGGTCCTTTGCAAATATGTTGTAGTTGTCTAGCTTGGAGTTTTTGTGGGACTCCTAACAGTGGGAGTGGGGATGTTTCTGATTCTTTTGTCTACTCCTGGGACCCTTTTCCTCCTGCCTTGATATGAGGGTTTGCACCTGATCTATTTTATCTTGTTATGCTGTGTTTGGTTGAAGGGAAATGGATGAACAGTGGATCTGGGGGAGTGGGAAGGTCGTTGGGTGGTGGGGACATGGACTGGGAAGAGTGGACAGAGATGGGGGCTGTGGTCAGGATGTATTATATGAGAAAAGAATAAATAAGTAAATAAATAGATAAGTAAACAAAATAAATATGTACTTCAAAAAAATTTCAAAAAATGAAAAAAAAAAAAAAGCTCCCATATCACTTCCTGTGACCATAGCTGATTAAACCCAAGGATCTCTGAGCCTTTATTCTGTGCCCTGATACTGTTCAAACCCCCAACCTTAAATAATGACTTTCTAGGTCTCTTCTGTAGAAACAACATATTTAGAGTCTTTTCTATGATAAATGGATCTGGGGTGACCTGGGAATTATGGATATTATTTATTTATTTATTTATCCTAGATTTAGGGTGGGTCTCTCAACCTCAAATGGTCTGGATTTTTAAAAAATTTTCATTATTATTATTTTTTTTATTTTACATGTTGATCCCAGTTCCCTCTCCCTCCCTCCCTGCCTCTTTCCCTCTCTCCTACCCTCACATGTACCCTGACCACCCTCCCTCTTATCCCTCCACCCCCATTCCACATGTAGGGCTATGCTATCCAGGTGGGGTCATCTAAATCTGTAAGTCATTTGAAGTAGGGACTAGGACTTCTCTCCTGTCTCTAGGTTAAGGCAGTTATCCCTCCATGGGGATGTGTCCGCAAGGCTCTTTTTGTGCACCAGGAATTCATCCTGGTTCCACTGTCTGAGGTCCCTTAGACAGTTCAGTCCTTCTAGCTGAGACCCCTGTTCAGGAAGTCTGAGTCAGTCCCCATGCTGGATTCCCAGCTATCAGTCTGGGGGCCCATTAGCTCCTCCTTGTTCAGGTCAGCTGTCTTTATGTGTTTCTGCAACCTGGTCTTGTCCTCCCTCTCTGCATCTGGATTCTAGTTTGACTCAGTGTTTAGTTATGGGTGTTTGCTTCTGTTTGCAACAGGTACTAGATGAGGGCTCCATGATGGTGGATAAGTTAGTTGTTGATCTCACTATCAGGGAAGGGCATTTATGGTAGCCTTTCCACGGTTGCTCAAATTGTTAGTTGGAGTCAGTCTTGTAGATCTCTAGACCTTTCTTTAGGTTCAGTTTTCCCTTCAAACCAATAATGGCTTCCTCTTTTATGTTCTCTCTCTCTCTCTCTCTCTCTCTCTCTCTCTCTCTCTCTCTCTCTCTGTCTGTCTCTCTCTCTCTCTCCTGTCTTCTATTCCTCCCCTGACTCAATCTTCCTAGTTGCACATGCTTTCCTCTCCTCCCCTTCTCTTTCTCCTACTTTTTGCTCCATTCACTGCCCCCTCCCCCAGTTCCCATGTGCTCTGGGGGACTTGTCCCTTCCCCTTTTTGTGAGGGACCTTATATTGAATCTCTTAGAATACACCTTGTATCTTAGTTCCTCTGGTGGTATGAATTATAGGCTGGTGATCTTTTGCTCTATGTCTAAAATCCATATATGAGCAAGTACATACCATGTTCCTCTTTTTGTAACTGGGTTACCTCATTCAGGATGGTTTCTTCAAGTTTCATCCACTTGCCTGGGAATTTCAAGATTCCATTATTTTTTTCTTCAGAGTAGTATTCCATTGTGTAGATGTGCCACATCTTCTTTACCCATTCTTCAGTTGAAGGGCATTTAGGTTGTTTCCTGGTTCTTGCTATTACAAATAGTGCTGCTATGAACATAGTTGAGCACATGTCTTTGTTGCATGGATGTGGATCATTTGGGTATATGCCTAAGAGGGGGATTTCTGGGTCCTGTGGTAGACTGATTCCCATTTTTCTGAGGAACCGCCATACAGATCTCCAAAATGGCTGTATGAGATTGCACTCCCACCAGCAGTGGAGGAGTGTTTCCCTTTCTCTACATCCTTTCCAGCATAAGTTGTCATTGATGTTTCTAATTTTAGCCATTCTGGCAGGAGTAAGATGGTATCTCAAAGTTGTTTTGATTTGCATTTCCCTGATAGCTAAGGACGTTGAACACTTTCTTAAGTGTCTTTCAGCCTTTTTGATTTCCTCTATTGAGAATTCTTTCTTCAATTGTACCCCATTTTTTTAGTAGGGTTATTTGGTGTTTTGTTGACTAGTTTCTTGAGTTCTTTGTATATTTTAGAGATCAGCCCTTTGTCAGATGTAGGATTGGTAAAAATCTTTTCCCGGCCTGTGGGCTGCCGTTTGGTCTTGTCCACTGTGTCCTTTGCTTTACAGAAGCTTCTAAGTTTGAGGAGGACCCATTTATTAATTGTTGATCTCAATGTCTGTGCTACTGAAGTTATGTTTAGGAAGCGGTCTCTTATACTAATTTGTTCAAGGGTACCTCCTACTTTCTCTTCTAAGAGGTTCAGTGTGGCTGTATTTATGTTGAGGTCTTTGATCCATTTGGACTTGAGTTTTGTGCATGGCAATAGACATGGGTCTATCTGCAATCTTCTACACACCATTATCCAGTTGTGCCAGCACCATTTGTTGAAGATGCTTTCCAGCCCCCATTGTATTCTTTTAGCTGTTTTGTTAAAAATCAGGTGTTCATAGGTGTGTGGGTTAATACCAGGATTTTTGGTTCGATTCCATTGGTCTACTTGTCTATTTTTATGCCAATAACAGGCTGTTTTCAGAACTATAGCTCTGTAGTAGAGCTTAAAGTCAGGGATGGTGATGCCTTCTGAAGTTTCTTGTATAATTTAAATGAGACCCTTCCTTCTCTTTCTTTTCTTATTTATTTATTTATTTTTCTTATTTTACATTTCTATCCCAGTTTCCTCTCCCTCCCTCCCTCCCTTCCTCTATCTCTCCCATCCTCCAATGCCCCCCTCCCATCCCATCCCACCTCCCCCCCCCCAGTCCACAGGGAGGGTGATGCTTTCCAGGAAGGGTCAACAAAATTTTTTTAAGTCATTTGGAGTAGGGTTTTTTTTCTTTCTTTTTCCTACCCGTGTATCTGGCTTTATAAAGATCCACCAGACACTGTGTGGTACTTTTCTTACCAAACAAACAAGCCTGGGTATGATGTGTTCCTCAGCTGCACAAGCCTATGCTCATGTCACCCAGGATGATTGGTGGTCTGCTGTTAGTATAGTGTCTCCCCCCAAAGTGATGCTAGGAGTCCAACTATTTCTTTAAAAGCCCAGCCACTGAGTTATGCAGGAATTTTTCTATTCAGCAAAGATGCTTTGCTGCTAGGGGGGAAACAAGTCTTTACCACACTTACATAACCGACCTTAGTGTGCCTTTGCTCTGGGTCTTCAGGATGAGGGAAATTTCTGCACTCTCTTCTATGGACTTTTCTCAGGCAGGCTGGGAAAACCTGTCTCCTGCCATGTAGTCATGCTCTGTGTCTTTCAGGCTTTACCTGTGCAGCTTCTCAAACTCTACTGGCTAGATTGAATGTGGAGCACAGGAATGCTGAGGTATGGCTCAGTGCACTGAAGTGTTTTACAAATAATGCTCTAAGAAGGATTGCTTCTCTGAGCACATGACAGTGATGGACTTCTCGGAAGGCTTTCTATGTCCCTGAATAATCAAAATACGTTGAGCATATTTTTATCTCAGCTATTTTTAGTATGTTAAGGAAATACCTTCAACTGTGAAAGGTAATTTTGAGGAGGAGGAGGACAAACCAAAATAAATCAACTGGAAAAGGATTTTGATACATTCTTTTATTTATTTTTTTCTGAGAGACTTGGAACATGATGGGAAAGTGAGTGGAGAGGACCACTCATCAAGAAGTGTTTTAAACAATTTGCTGGCTTCTATTTCAGGAAGGTTTGCATTGACATTACTAACAGAAACAAATGAAGGAAGAGGAAACACAGCTCGTTAGCTGCAATTCTTCTGAAGGCTGATGGATAATGTTTCCATGTATTTGAGATGGTCAAGGACAGAAAACAATGTCACAGGATGGAGAGACACCCACACCGATGGGGAGTGCAGCTGGTAACGGAAGATATTTTCTACCAGTTGTGTGATGTATCTTTGAGGTCCCTCTGACACAGAAATTTAGAATGTTCTTCCTCTGACCCTCTCACAATCCAGTTCCTCATTGGTAGAGTTTTACCCAGGACCCAGCTCCTGTAGGCCACCAAGCTCTGCTTATACTCAAGAATGTGTTAGAAATAGGCACTTCAGGCAACAGCATAGCTTTTCCCTTCCTTTGAGGGGTGATGCCTTACTTTATTCAGGACAGCTCCTGCTACTCTTTAATGTTTCCATCCAAGTCATCAAAGACCAAAGTCTTCTTTTTTTCTGAGTAAGCTATGTAGACCAAGCTAGCCTTGAACTCAAAGTGATTTGCCTGCCTTTGTCTCTAGAGTACTGGGATTAGGTGTGTGAATCACCACACTGGGCTCCCTTTTCCAGATTAAAGGTAGAAGTCTCTGTCTCATCAGCCAGAGGGGAAGGTCGTCCCCTCTCACAGGGAAGTGGTAGCACTGCCAGTCTGCACTGTTCCTCCAAGCCTCAGTCGGCCTCACTTATTTGGAATGAAGTGAGACAGGAACGTCTCATAATGAGGTCTAGGCAGGCCCATTTACTATTTTGCTTTGTACATTTGAAAACTATTATTTATTTTTCTGGCTGTAGACATGCTAATCCCTACCCCACCTTATACTCCCAATTTTCCCCAGAGATCTTGTCTATTTCCCTTTCTCACGGAGGATCCATTTATGTCTCTCTTAGGGTTCTCTTTGTTCCTTGGCTTCTCTAGGGTCATGGGCTACAGGCTAGTTATCCTTTGCTTTACATCTAATATCCACTTACGAGTGAGTACATACCATGTTTGTCTTTCTGGGTCTGGGTTACTGACAGTGGGGTGGGGGGGTGCATAGGACCAAACTAGGCCCTCTGGATGTGGGTGACAGTTGTTTGACTTAGACAGTCTGTGGGGCCACTGGCAGTGGGACCAAGATTTATCTCTAGTGTTTGACTGGCTTTTTGGAGCCCGTTCTCTTTAAAGGGATACCTTGTTCTTCCTAGATATGGGGAGGTCCTTGGTCCTGCCTCCAAGTGATATGCCAGACTGGACACCCATGGGAAGCCTTACCCTCTATGAGGAGTAGATGGTGGTGGGGTGGAGAGTGGGGACAGCAGGAAGAAGGGAAGGAGTGGGAACTGGGATTGGTATGTAAAATGAGAAAAGATTGTTTTAAAATAAAAAAAATAAATAAAAAGAAGTGCTAATTCCAATGCTAAAATTTTAGGAAAAATGTATTTAAAAAATAAAAATCTCACAAAATAAAAATGCTATCCGAGTTTGGTGTCTTTTCTTCCATATTGTATTTTCTGGAGAAAAATGTATTTGGCAAATATGTTTGTATAAAAGGTAGATCACTCAAGTGAGTGTTATGGTGGCAGAGTAGGGTGTGTGTGTGTGTGTGTGTGTGTGTGTGTGTGTTTCTTTTCTTCATTTCAGGGAGGAAGCAGAGTCAAAAGGATAGAGCTTAACCAAGGACTTCCTCAAATGACCCATGTTCCTTCAGGACCTCCAAATAATGCCATCAGGATATGAATCCCCAGGTTTACCCCACTCATTAGGTCAGAGCCCTCCTGATCTAAGTATCTGGGAATGCCATCATAGGCACGACCTTTTAAGTCTCCTATGAATTTCTCAGAGTAAGTAAACCGACATTCAAAATTAACCATCATGCCCCACATACGCGCGCACACACATGCAAATTATAAGATCAGAATCACACTCTACATGCTGCTTTGCATTCTGTTTATTTCCTCAGCATTTGACGGTGGCCATTTCCTAATGTTTTTAGACTATGTTCATTCAGTTATTTCAGTAGTTTCTGCCACTATAAAACAGTGGTCACTTGCTTCTATATGAATCTTGCATCCTGTTTTATTTTTCAGAATAAATTTATAGGCAGCTAAGTGAATGGCCCAAGAGGGCATGCATGTGTGTATGTATCTATAAATATATATGGATATATACATATGAACACACACACACCATCCTCAGTGGAGTCGAGATCCAGGCCCAACACAACTTGCACTTTATTCTTATGATTTGTGCAAGCATGTGTTTGCATGCATGTAAACATACCTATTCAGATATATAAAACAAGCTAGAGGTAAGAGATGGTGCCTGATTTTCGCTTGTGTATTTTGTGGTGGAGTGCTTTTGCACAGGCTATTAGAGGCCCAGATGATTAGCTGTTGGTCTGTCTGTATTAGATTCATATCCCCCGTGGATTTGTGAGGCTGTTAAGAGGTTTGGATTTGTTTCTCCCCTTCATATTGTTTCTTATCATTTCAACGGAACCAGAGCTAGGTTTGTCCATTTCGTACCAGGTGTTCCATGTGCACTGAAATGAAATGTAAATCAGACAGTGAAGGCGGCAAGGCTGAGATAATCAGACCACACAAACACAGCACACTGCTGGCGGCAGCAGAGGCAGTAAAGGGGCTGAAGCAGGCAGAGCAAGCCTTGGCATTGTTGGAGAATTTGAGACCAAATAAAGATGTGAGAAGGAAATTAATAACACTTCTATCCATTTTAATCTATATTATCCTAGTCCAACCAATCCAGACCAGTTGTGAGGAAGGCAGTTTCTGTGGCACATAATTACCTGGGAAGTTAGTACTTATTCAGCAAAGATTGTTGGCTTTGCACCAGCTCTGGGCTTGAGCCCAGAATTTATACTTAACTCCCAGTGACCTTAGCAAAACTCACTTACATTTCTTAGCCTCAGTGCAGAGAGAATACTGACTTCCCCGTGTATCAGAAGGAAGAGGGGACCATGTCTGGAACACAATGGCAGCTGTAATTGTGATCTCCCAGGAACAGGGAAGGGTATCCTCAACAGTGGTCTGAACTCAGTAAAGTGATGGTAAAAACAAACCCCAGTCCTTCTTATTGCTACACATTCAGCTCTATGGCCTGTGAACAGGTTTAGTACATTACCCACCCATGTCATAGATCAAGTAATATTTTTCTGTACCTAGATGGGAATGTAAATGATCCAGTTAGAGGGAATGTAATAAAAAAGACTGGTCAGATTTTTACCAATGTATTTCACTCATCTCTTGCTCACACTACTTTCCAGGTATGTCCATTGAAGGCCGTTAAGATTAGAAGTATGGGTCAAGTGGGCTGTCATTTCCAAAGGCTGTATTTCTTGTTGTCAACAACACTGTGACTCTTCTGACTTTGGTTTCTAGAATTTTTTTTATGCATTTACATTGATTTTATAGTTTAGATCACATTTTAATAATACGAACCACACACACATATTTAACTTAGAGACTCCAATTTGAACGTATTTGAAGGATAGGATATTCCCTTCTATAGCTATTCCCAGGTTCCCTTCTTCTTGCTGCTAATAGACAGAAGTGATCTGAATATTTGACACATTATTATTAGCTACAGGATTAATTCAAGACATTTTCTTGTTTGTTTTTAGAGACAGGGTTTCTCTGTGTAGCTTTGGAGTCTGCCGTGGAACTCACTCTGTAGACCAGGCTGGCCTTGAACTCACAGCGATCTGCCTGCCTCTGCCTCCTGAGTGCTGGAATTAAAGGCATGTGCCACCACCGCCTGGCAAGCCAAGGCAATTTAAGAATAGAGAGGAAAAACGGATATTTTGGACACATGCAATCCAAATGTTTCACACTGGCAAAATCACTGCTCACATTAAAAGTAGCCATCCCACATCTTCTGTAGCCATTCTTTGTTTTTGAGACTAGCTCTTACTACATAGTCCAGGGGCTCCTGCCTCAGCCTCTCGAGTTCTGGGATCCCAGGTGTGCACCGTCACACCTACTTTAACTATTCCTCTTCACCTTCTGCCTTAATTAGCACTGTCCTTTCTCCGGAGGTTGCTACAAGTCTTTCCAGATACCGGAGATGGGTTTCCAGGATGCTTCAATCTAAGGTGGACCTCTACCATGTAGCCTGCCAGCTGAACTGTGAGCTTTGGAGCTGGGCTGGCACAGGCTGGCTCCTAGGCAGCCCTTCAGTTCTCCCTCCTTCATGGTTTGGTGGGCAAAGGATCTGGTTGCCATGACAACTTCAGCAGCCATTTCAGGCTAGAGGGAACATTCCCTAAGGTTCCTCTCCATCTGTGTGTCCTTGGCGATCTCTCCTGCCTTGGTGAAGGAGGTGGGGAACCACTTCCTCCAGGGATCTCCCCCAGCTTGCCGATGGTAGAAATGGGCAGGGGAACTGCGTTGCCATGGCAGCATCTCTTCTAGTTCTTCCATTCAAAGAAAGCCTGGCTCAAGGGATCTGTCTGGTGCTCCCAAAGGCAAGCCAGCAAGGAACTGCATTATCATAATGGCTTCCACAGAATTCTTCCAGGAGAGGAGTTGGTATTGTGGGGTGGCAGCTGAAGGCAGGGCAGGAAGGTTGGCTAGAAAGACTCTGGTGCCTAGGGATCTTATTGCTATGGTAAATCCCCAGTGGAAGGGACCAGAAAGGTTTCTCTTACCAGCTCCAATGCCATGGCTCAGGCCTGCTCTTGTTCCCTATGCTCCCTTTGTCCTTTTCTGCTGCTGTCACATCCAGTTGCTGGAATCATAGCAACAAAGCCTTTCCTCCACTCAGGACTTGATTTAGACTAGGATGCCATCTTGGCCTATGGTCATCTTCCTTTTTGCTTGCCAGAGTTAAAAACAACCCCTTTTAGAAAAAGGTGAATTTTATATGTAATGTAGTGGGGATGCCAGGGAATCAGAGTTAGTCCAAGTTAGGGTATCTTTCACCCCTTCACCCCTTGACTGCCTTCCTCTTCCTGGGCTTGGAGCCTTTCATAGAACAGAGTAGGCTTTGGCGTTTGCACAACTGCATGTGAATCTATTCTTATCAGCTGAGAGACCACGAGTGAGTCATGTACTCTTCCTCTTATCCATAGGAGGAATGAAAATGTCTTCATTGCCAAATTGTGCAAAGGCCAAGAGATAACGTATATGCAAGTACTTTGTCAGGACTCAGGCATTTGGGCAACCTTGGTTTCATTCCCACAGGACATTCTTAATTGAGTGACTCAGTTGGTTAGTCATTCACTGGATGAATATGCACTTCATTCTAGTTTCTCCTTTATGGTAGCTTCTCAATCTAGGAGCATTACTTGCCCCACCTGTGCAGTGGGATGCTACCTTCCAAGTACAATTTTGAGGATCAAATCAAGTACTGGATATAAGTGCACTTTGCAAGCCCAGACAGAAAGTCCTTGTGCAGTTAATGGCCATTATTGTGATTGTCACTGTGTGTTCTTGTAGCAGTTTTCTCTCAAGGCTTGAGTATGTTCTCAGCTTTGGTTCTAGTCTATCAACTTATGTTTTCTGTACCTTTTTTTCAGTGTTGGTGACTGAACCTAGGGTCTCATGCAATCTAGGCAAACACTCTGTCGATGAGCTTTATTCCTATGATAATTCATCTCAACTGTCATCCTGATGAGATCCAGAATCACCCAGGAGACATCCCTGGACATGCTCATGATTCACCCACTACGGGTGGCACCATTCCCTAGTTGAGACACTGGAGAAATGGAGAGTAAGCTGAACAAAAACACTCCTATATCTTCCTGACTGTAGATGCCACATGACCAGCTACATCAAGCAAGCTTCTGAGGTTGTGTCTTCTCTGCTACCATGGAGCGTAATTTTAAACTGTGAGCCAGAATAAGCCATTCCTTCTTTCTTTAAGTTGCTTTCATTGAGGGCTATTTGATCTCTGAAACAAGAAGTAACTAAGAAAACACCAAGTCTTTTTTTATTATTGTTTTGAGCCATGCTCTCCCAAAGTTGCCCAGTCTGGCCTCAGCTTGCACTCTTTTTGGCTCAGCCTCCTGAGTAGCTAGGATCATAGATTTGTATCACCATGCCTGACTTTCATAGATCTGTTTGCTTTTGAGACAGGGTCTTTCTATTGTGTAGCTCTGGCTGTCCTGGAACTCACTACATAAATCAGACTGGCCTTGAACTCACTGAGATCCCCCTGCCTCTGCCTCCCAAGTGCTGGGACTAAAGGTGTGCTCTATCATGCCTGCACATAGTTTTAGAGGCTGAAAATTTACAATAATATGGGCAGGGTCATAAAATCTCTGTAGCCATTGGCTGCAGCAACAGTTGGCTTGACTAGAAGTACCCAAATCTCCCCCAACCTTCTTCACTCAATGGTGGGCTGGCAATTTGGCCTGGGGTTTTGGAGCAAGGACAAATAGTTTGGCGTAAACCACTCTTCCTGCCTCACCTTTCCTGCTTTGAGTCTTTCCATCTATTTCCACCAAGGGTCACTATCCCCTTGCTGGCACTTTGGGGACTCTCATCCAAGCCTGCCCTGTCTCTAATAATGCCACCAGCTCTCAGACCTTTTCCATGCCCTCCCTTCCTCCAAGTTCACCTGACCCACAGAGGCGAGTTCTTTCAAGTCCAACTCAGCATCCAGCAGCCTAATCAATAATTTATAGATAAGACATTAAAAAGTAATGAACACTTAAAACACCGCCCCACCCAGAAAATATTTTTCAGTTCAACCAAGGCTTTCAAAGCCTTCACTCCTAATCCCCGGTGAACACTTTTATAACTACATCAGCCTGCAGTGACTGACTTCTCTCCCCGAACTACTGCTAAACTTACAGCATTTCAGATTTAATTGTACTTTAATTATTTCATGTGCTAGTCTGTTCTCCCCAGTGAGATTGTAAATTTCTTGAGGGCAGGAAATTTTTTTTTTATACCAGCAGAATTTAGCATAAATGGAACACTCAGTAAAAATTCTTACAATTGATTAATTATGGGCAGAAGTTTATCAACCAAGAAAGTGTCTTTTTAAAGTATAGAGTTACATTTGGAAAGCTGACCCCACTTGTTCTGATAACGAAGACTGTTGCGATTAGGTGTTTATATACTTCTCCTGAGCAACCCTGTAAACCTGAGTAGGGGGACTCTCTTCTATATATTTCCTTGACACTCCACATGGGAAAGATTTAAGATAATTCTTAGGACAGCCCTGTATAAATGTATAATCAAAGAGGCCGTCATGGACTTGTAAATATGCTATATTCAAAATGTCTAATTATTTCTGATAAACCACTGGATAGCTTAGTTCCAGGAAGTTCAAGCTTAAAATAGATCCTATGAAAGGAAGCAATGCATAATGGAAATTGCATTTTCCCTATTGATTAGATATTTTTAAGATGTGCCTTTCACTCCAAACCAAAGGACAGAAAATAAGAAATATATCCTCCAAAATAGTTAAGTCAGAAAAAAAAAACCAAAACAAAACCCAAAACCTCACCAGAAGATGAAAGAAAAAACAAATGCTTGAATTAGCTATCTAGGTTACTTCAATCTGTAAGGAAAATTTCTTTTCTCACTGTTGGCAATGGGAAGGATAAAATCCTTCAGACAAAGAGCCTCTCTAGTAAAAGGCTACAGGTGTCCAGCTTGCTCAGGTATAAATGAAGGAAATATTAATTTCTCACAACTTGCAATCACCAGAACATGTAAGGGAGAGCTATTCTCAGCTGTGAAATTCAATGCATCAAATTACATTTTGTGAAAATTGAGTTAACATGCTTTTTAAAAGGCAGGACAATGGGTTGAGGATGTACCTCAGGGCTAGAGTGCTCTCTTTGCACAAGGCCCTAGGTTCAAACTGCACCAAAAGAAAGGAAAGGGGCAGGCCATTACCTCATGAGATCCAGGAACATACTCTGCAATGCCAAGAAGCTGAGCTTTCACCATGGTGCTGTTTGAGGAGTTGGAATGTGCGCAGTCACACTTCAAGACAGGCAGGAGGACTTCAGGAATTCAGTATAGAGAACACAGGGCCATCAGATGAGAAGATGACAGAGAAAAGACACAGTCCCATTGCCTTGGTCCTGCTACACAGGAGATGTGGGAATAGGACATATCACAGATACTTACCACACAGCCCTATTTAAGATGAAAGCATCTGGGTTCCAGTTTCTGGGAGAGTTGACACAGACATTGAAAGTTGACCATGGAGCCCTTCCCAGACCATTCCCAGCAGTCAGAACTGACTTGTCCAAGCTGCTCTGATCAGAGTAAACTTCACTAACTTGAACGTAGAGAGTGGGGATGCCTCAGTTTGTACTCTGAAGGATCATCCTGGCTCCAGAGGTCCTGAGTAATAATGGCTGATGCTGCCATTAGGATGACACTGCAGTTGGATGCTTTCCTTCTTTGTCCCCTCTCTCCATGATCTTTGGTCCCAGTAGTATCCTCTGGTGGTAGTTTGATTGTAATTGGCCTCCATAAGCTTATGGGGGGCGGTGGCACTATCTGGAGGTGTGGCTTCGTTAGAGTAGGTGTGGCCGTGTTGGAGGAAATGTGTCACTATGGGGGCAGACTTTAAGGTCTCATATGCTCAAAATATACCCAGTGTCATACCACTTCCTGTCGCCTGCTGGCCAAAATACAGCTCCTCCCCACTCTCAGTTCCTTCTCCAGAACCATGTCTGCCTGCATGCTACCATGTCCCACCATGATGATAATAGACTAAACCTCTGAAACTGTAAGCTACTATCTCAGTGAAATGTTTTCCTTTATAACAGTTGTCATGGTCATACTTCTCTTCATAGCAATAGAAACCATAACTATGATACCTCCTTACCGCAGACTCCCTCACACAGTTCTCCATCTCAAAGTTTTTTTTTTTATTCCCCAGGGACAGCTAAATTACAACAGCATCTTTTAAATTTTGAATGAGGACTGAGATTATTCTACCTCCCATATATCAGCAAGGCCAAGGCTCCTCACGTGGCCTTCCCAACACAATATTCACAGGAAAAATTGATTCCTAACATCCTCAAACCCAGATAAAAGGGAATATATGTGTCAGTAGCCTAAACTGATCAGGTAATACACCCATGCCACCACAGTGACTGTTTTGAAGATTAATTTATTTTTAAATGTAGGGCAGTCAGCTCCCATTGTTGCTTTCCTCTTGGTGACTAGTTCTAGGAGGGTCAATTAGAGGGAAAGATTCACAGTTGTGGGGAGAAAAGTTTTCTTTCCTCATAAATGAAATCATGAAGAAACAGAAGGTACATACTTAGCCATTTGTCTCAAAGGATCCCCCTCCCCATGGTATGTGCCTGTGTGTGTATGTGTGTGTGTGTGTGTGTGTGTGTGTGTGTGTGTGTGTGTGTGTCTGTATCATGTGGCTGTTCCTGCATTTGTATGTATGTGCACATGGGAGCCAGAGGTTGACATTTGGTGTCTTCCTCTATTCTTTCCACCTTGTTTTCTTGAGACAGGGTCTCTTGCTAAAGTTGGAACTCATCAATTTGGTTAGACTGACTAACAATGAGAGACAGGATCCACCTGACTCTGATGCCTCATGACTGGACAACAGATATGCATCCATGAACTTGGCTTTTATGTAGGTGCAGGGGATCTGAACTCAGGTCCTGGTGCCTGTAGAGCAGCTGTTTTACCATCTGAGTGTCACCTCCTTAGTTGTCATCTTAAAGGAACCTAGAGAGGATTTTTTTCCTTTTTTTTTTTTTTTCTGGGTGTGTTAGAGATGAAACCCAGATCTGTTTATATTGTGGGTAAGAGGTCTGTCTACCCTTCAGCAATACAGGAGTTCCTCGCAGCCTGAGGCTGAAGCTAACACATAGAATATGATGGTTATTATAGATGGTTGACTTGCCAGGATCTAGAGTCACCTAGGGGACAGGCCTCCAGAAGCTCGTAAGGCATTGCTTAATTTAGGACATGATCTGAGGGATCTTCTTGATTAGGTTAACTGAAGTTGGAAGATTCAGTCTAAATGCAGCTTGGACCCTTCCTTCGACTGCTATCCTGGAGAAAATGAGCTGAACTCGAATTCATCTCTTTCACTTTGCCTCGTTCCTCTGTACTCAGTGTGAAAAGCTTTCTAAATCCCTGCTGCCACGCTGTGCCCATCGTGGTGGACTGTAGTCTTGAACTGTGAGCCAAAAACCAAAAAACCCCAACAACTCTTCTTTCCTTAAGTTGCTTTTGTCAGAGTACTTATCAAGCAAAAGATAACTGATTAATACCTAGAGCAGTAGTTCTCAGCTTTCCTAATGCTACAATCCTTTAATATAGTTCTTCATGTTGTGGTGATCCCCAACCATAAAATTAGTTTGTTACTATTTCAAATTGTAGCTTTGCTACTGTTATGAATTGTAATGTAAATATCTGTTACACAGGGCATCTGGTATGCAACCTCTGTGGGCTACGAACCACTGACTTAGAAGAAGACAGAGAAGAGACAATTTATGCAAGTCCAATAAGACAGCATTTGGTTTACACCCTCTAGGGACACTTTTTATTGATACACACTATGTGTTGTTCTCTTTGTTTCATGGCAGGGCTTGAGCACACTTTTCATGACAGTTGCTTCCTGCATGTGGGTTCTTTTCCTATGCAGTCCTATTATAATCTAGGAAGAGAAATTTCCAAATAGAAAATAAAACTTAAAGGAAGGAAAGCCAAAAGCCCAGCTCAAAGAACAGCCACAGATGGGTTTTATGCAATGCTTCTGGCTTGTGTTGCAGGACATACATTTTGGCCTTTGTGCACACTAAGTTTCTCTGTGTGGGTTTATAGTATTGGTGAGCTGGAAGGGCAAAGGCAACACAGTGAACGTGTGACATGCATGGAACATTTTGCATCCCATTTGCATCCCAGTGATGATTAAGAAGGGGTGTGGATCCAAGTCAATTTAACTCCTATTGCTGTCTCAGGCACATTTTCCACGTGGGACAACAGGACTCTGCTAATTTGAGGACTAGAAAGCAAACTCTTGTGGCTAGATATTTTTCTTGTTAAATCTCTAGTGACAGGCACAGTTTGTTGAGTAAACTTTAAATTTGGGACCACAAAATCCTTGTGGTCACTAGATTTTGAACAATTCTGTTTTTCTTCAGAGGTCTACTTTATACTCACTCCTTTCTCTCTCTCTTATCATATCTCCTACCACCCAACTTTTTAGCCTATCCCTTTCTGGGCTTTGTGAGTCTATCTCCAGAATCTCAAATCAGCCCCCTTCATGCCACCTTTGTTACCTGAGTCTTTATCTGACCTTTCTATTCCATCTCTTTCCTCTGGAACTGTGAAAAAATCTGTCTTCATTAACAAATGGAATGGTTTCTAAAAGCAAATAAATAATACAATATGCCTGCCAGGATCACTGCTGTATTTCATGTCTCTACACATTACCTAACACTAGCAGGTCCTCAAAAGAGTTTGGTAAATGAATGACTGCATACAAGAGTGAGTCACTGTGCATGTTTGGGAAGTGACCTCATAGACATCTTTAGGACCTCCCCTCCCCTCCTCTCTTCTCTCTTCCTTCCCCTTCCCTCCTTTTTCTTTCCCTTTATAAACACACACACACACACACACACACACACACACACACACACATACACATACACACACACACACACCCCTCTATTTCTGTTTCTCTTCATGTGTTCTTTAGCCTGAGAAGTGTGGAAATGTGTCCACTGAGGTGGTCTATCTTTCTGTCTGTAAGGATTGTTTTGTATCTGTAAAATTGTTTGTTTATTTATTTGAGAGACTGTGGGTTCAGTTCATTTATATCTAAACTGTGTTGTATTTACATTCAACTCACTTTTTAGTCTATCTACCAGTTGTTTCTCTCTAAAAACTGAGGGGTGGTAAACTTTTGGAGAGCTTGTTGAAGCAGGTTTTTCTAGAATGATGGAGAGATGTCAGTGGGATGAGGTGACTGTGATGGGATCCCGGAGGGTGTTCTGAATAGGATTGCTGGGACTTTCTGCCCATAAGCAACACTGCATGACAATGCCCTTGGGTGACTGCCAATAATTATTGTGCCAAAAGAAAAAAGGAAATGACACTTCTCTAAGCTATTCATAAAATTAGTCATAATAAATGTTGAGTTGGGCAATAATCATCTCTTCTGGTGTGACCTTATCTTGGCAAATAATTGCCACTTCTAAGCAAGATGAAAAAGGGGTCTCTCATTTCTATCAGGCTAACAAGCGGAATAACAAGGTTACAGGCAATGTTCCTCACTCCAGACATTTTGCATGGAGAATGTGTATTTCTGTAAGAGAGTAAACAATGACTGGATGTCTGGAAATGTGTTCTGAGTCTGGTCTTTCTGTCCCTTGGCCAGCTAACTAACAACCAGGTAACCTGCATGGAGATATCCCTATTTTGTATGCTATCTCCTGTTGGGCTGACATCCCCAAGTATCCTGACTGGTGGAGATTTTCTCTAATTGAACCAAGAGCATCTATATGACATCATTAAAATGTAAACCAGATATATCTGGTGGTCTGAATGTTGGAGTTTGTCTTTGATCTGATGCTCACCAAAAATTTATGTTGGGTGCCTGTATGGAATCCTCTGCATTCTGGTAGCAGTCTTTTACATGTGTCTGCTGTTCCATTCTGTGTCCTGAGATTTTAGGCAGGGCTTCCCATGGAACTAGACCCAATAGAAGATTTACTTATTTGTTGTGAGAGATTGTTTCCAATACTTACAGAGGCCAAGAAAGCCCATTGCACTGCCATCTGCAAGCTGAAGATTCAGGAAGCTCACCTGTATAACCTCGTCTAAGTCCAAGGCCTGAGAATTAGGAAGGGTTAATGGTGTGAGAGATCCAGTCTGAGGGGTGTATCACTGGGTTTGAGTTTTCAAAATTTCAAAAATTTCTATTTTAACTATTATAGATAATACTAAAATACGTATCTTTGCAGAAAATTATTTTTACATATTCTTTCTTCATATAGATATGTAGAATTTTGAAAGCTTTTGCTGTATACTGTCTTATTTTACCTCTCACATCTCTAGCCCCATATGTATTATGTGATTATTTATTTATCCCGCACCCCTCACCTTTTTGGAGATAGGTTTTTACTATGTGGTCCAGGATGAACTTGAATTATGGATTTTCTTGTCTTTCTTCATGAGTGCCAGGAGTACAGATGTGTAATCTTTTGTATTTGTCTTTATTAATACAAAATATAGATATATTTATTCTTGTTTGATTTTGCTCTCTTAGTAACAGCTTTAACTGTCAATTCTTTCCTAGACACAGTCCCATGGCTCTCTCTCTCTCTCTGTCTTTTTTTCTCTTTAGCCTAGCCTCTGAGATGCCTTGCTTATCCTTTGTCTGTGATGATAGATTCTACCTTGTCTGCTTATCTGGGAGTCCTTTAAGATATGACAAACATCAACCCTTCATGGATCCATTTTAGAATGTTGCTTTCTATTTTCCTGTCCAACGTTGCCTAGGATGCTGGAAGACGATCACTGGCTCTGAGGACAGCCTCTCAGTCCTGAGCAGAGACAGTAGGACTTTGGTGGTCTGAAGGGAAAAGTGCATATGCTACCTCATATGTAGTACCCAGGTCCTGTCTGCTTTGGCTGGAGTACTGCTGTGTTTTTGTTGTTTTGTTTTCCCAATAGCCTGTATGTGGCCTAGCTCTTCTAGTAATTTTCTTGTTGTATTAGCTTTCAAATACACGCACAGAGACTCTTTAGCTGAAATTTCCCAGATTCATTCTTTTCCTAATTTTCACCTGTGCTTAGCCTCCAAGGTCGTCATTATGTATGCACCCCCTCTCACCCTCCACCTCCCCTATTCCTTTCACCCTATTCTATTGCTGTTGGTCACAGGTATGAGCAACAGCTTACATCATCCCTGGTCCCTCACGCCATCCCTGGCCTCTGATGCATCGCTTTAATGACACTGCTGACACCTACACAGTTCTTCTAAAATTCCTCCATTAGTCATTCCTTTGGTCAGGGCTCCTAAGGTTCTTATAAAATTCATAAATGCTCTATGGGAAGGTGTCACATCTAGCCACTTTTTAGCTATTAGTTTTCATAATCAACTAGGTTCAGAGAACAGGGCCAAGTATGAAGCAATTAATAAAGTAGTTAGAGAAATATGAAAGTGTTTCGGCAAGGACTGAATGGAAGAAGCTATCCAGTGAAGACAGACTGAAAGTTAGCTCCTTGAGGTAGATAGCATGGAGATATACCATTCTGCTGCCCTGCCCTTTACCTTTAAGGTTTTATATTGAAGGGGGTAATCAACCACATGACTTTTGAGGAGTAAATGAGTAACTTTTACATTATTGGGCTAGGGAGATGGCTTGGTGGGTAAAGTGCTTGCTGTTCAAATATGAGGACCTGAGTACAGATCCCCAGCATACACATAAGAGTGGTATGTATCTGTATAGAGACAGGTGTATGGAGACAGTGGGTACCTCTCTGACCAGTGAGCCTAGCTGAAATGGTAAGTCTAAGCCTCAAATTCAGCAAGAGAGACTTTATTAAAAAATGAGGTGGCTGGGCATTTGTGGCTCATGCCTTAAATCCCAGCACTCAGGAGGCAGAGGCAGGTGGATCTCTGTGAGTTTCAGGCCAGCTTGGTCTACAGAGTGAGTTCCAGGACAGGCTCCAAGGCCATACAGAGAAACCCTCCCTTGAAAAACAAAAACAAAAATAAGGTGAAAGGTGATAGACAAAAACACATGAAGTCAATCTTTGTCTGGCTTTTGCACACACATGGCAAGATATACCCATAGTACAGACACAGATATAGAAACACACACATGTACACACACATGCACATCCATGCTCGTGTGCTTACACATGCAGGCATGTACACATATACACACAATTTTACACTATCAACAGCATAAATAAGAATTGTTAGGGAAACAAAAAAGAGTTATTATGGGCTCTTGAGGGAGACAACAATGAAGACTCTTTGCAACACTGAATACTGAATTCTGCATTTTCATTTAGGAGCCAAATGAAAGAAAAATCTTTGTCTTATGTTTTAGGGCTTCTACCACTGTGATAAAACACCATAAACCCACCCAACTTGAGGAGGAGAGGGTTTAATCCAGCTTATACCCCTCAGGTTTTAGCCAGTCATTAAAAGAGGTCTGGGCAATAACTCAAAGCAGGAACCTGGAGTCAGGGACTAGAGCAGGGATCATGGGGGAAGGCTGCTATTATCTTTCTCCTAGTTTGCTCAGTTTGTTTTCTTACATATCCCAGGGCCACCCACTCAGGAGTGGTACTGCTCACAAGAGGCTGGGCCCTACCACATCAATCACCAATCAAGAGAATGTCCTACACACTTGGCTACAGGCCAATCCTAGGGAGGCATTTTCTCTATTAAGAGTTAGTTTTTTTCAGGTGACCCCTCACTCACTTGTGCCAAGTTGACATAAAACTAGGCAGCACAGTCTATCACTAAGAAAATTAGGGCATAGATAAAAGGCAGGAACCTGGAGGCAGGCTCTGATGCAGAGGCAGTGGAGGAGTGCTGTTTACTGCCTTGCTTATCATGTCTTGATAAGCTTGCCTTCTTATAGTACCCAGGGCCACTACCTCAGGGATGACATTGTCTACACAGAGCTGAGCCCTCCTATGTCAATCAAGAAAATGTACCACAGGCTTGCCCAGAGGCATCTAGTGGGAACATTTTCTTACATGAGGTTCTCTCTTCCAAAATAATTCTAGCTGTGTCAACCTGGCATAAAACTAGCCAGTATAGTCTAAGTTCATGCACAGTCATATGAAAACATTTTAGGTGAAAATTATATATTAGCATAGTTCAAAATGAAAAAACTCAATGTGAAAATTTAGAGCCAAGTGTGACTGTAACCAGGTCAGGAGTTTTAACTTAATCCTGCCCACAAAAATTAATTTCTAGAGGAATGATGCAAAATGGCCTTCAACTTACAGATGTGACAGTCCCTATCCCTTTCTTTAGCTGGAGTTTAAGTAATTTCCCATAGGTGAATTGCCCATGGTCAACTGTGGTCAAGAACATTCCATGGAAAATTCCAAAAGGAAACAATGCATAGACTAAAAGGCCTGCCACTCTGAGACTTATTTGAACATAAATGTATAAATTACCCTGGTAGTCAGTCTGGTAGTTTTGATGGCTAAGTGACTTACTGGGTACAAAGTATGTATGAGTCGTATCCTGAGTGGGATGGAGCAGGGAGGTTGGAGACCTCATTGTTCTACTTAGATTACTTCCTGGGCTTCAGTGGAGATGGCTGATGCTAACCTAGTTCAATGACACATGCTTGTGTTATTCACTCTCCTCATCTTATCAGTGAGGTATTGTATTGGCCTTTGTCATCACAGGAAGAGGATGAGTACAGTAAGACTCTAATCAAGGCTGACAGTAGTGGCTCACATCTATAATCCTTGAATGTGGGGTTGAGATAGGAGGATTGCCACTGGTTCAATGCAGCCTGGGCTGCATGGTGAGACTATGCATAAAATAAAAACAAAAACAAAAAGCAACAAACAACCCAGCAAAGAAGCAATGACACTGTAATAGGGCACGCTGCTATAATTGTTCTATTTTATTATGGTGTCATTATCACCTACTGTGCCTAATTTATGACAAACTTTGTCACTGGGGTGAATGTATAGGAAAATTCACAGCAAATATAGGGTTGACAACTAATGGTGGCTTCAGGCATTCATTGTGTGTCTCCACTGATGAGGGAGACTGCTGTATTGCTTGGAGAATGAGTAGGCACAGCAAACAAATTGGGAGTGGGCAACGTTTTGTCAGAGAGCCCAACTGACCATATCCCTCCCAGTGAAGGCCTAAGGAAGTCAGTGAGGGTAGCAATGGAGGTCACTCTCCTGTATGCTACACAGGAATGCATTCAAGTTCTGCTGCTCTTGAGACTTGGTGGGTGGGACCTTTAGGAAGTGGAGCCTAGTGAGAGGTGTTTACAAAACAGGGAATGCACTTGAAGGTGATTATGAGACCTCAAGCCTGCCCTCCTCCACTGAATAACTAACACAATGTACTACCACAGTCCTACAACATTGGGGCCAACCAGTCATGTGTCAAAACCTCCAAAATCAAGAGCCAAGTAAATGCCATTTCTTATGAAGTTGATTGCATCAAGCATTTGTTATATTGATGGGATACTGACTAACACACAAGAGGTGGCTGAGTGTTAAAGACACTGCGGTGAGAATGAATAACACTTGGTGAATTACTTATTGGATGTTGAGAGGTACAAAGAAGGAATCAAAATGACTCATGGTTCTCAAAAGCTTTTTAATAAAGGATAATGCTATTTGCCTAGATCAGAAACTTGGGAAGGAGGTTGGAAGTGGAAGGAAGGTGAGTTTTGTTTCTTAAGTAAAGTTTGAAGTGTGTTTATTTTATGTCATAGCTGATATCATCCAACCTAATCTTCACAGCTTCCTGAAGTAGGCCTTGCCAGCACCCCTGTGTTACAAAAGAGGAAATCGAGGCACAGAGAGATTAAGTTCTTCCTCACGCAGGGAAAGGAGAATGGGAAGCACTCTTGCTCCTTTGCTTCTTCCTGCTTTCCTCTCTGACTTAATTAAACCTGCTGAACTCCTGCTAACTGCAACTGTCTCATTGACATATGTCTGGCAGATGCAAATCCAATTTCATTTCCTGATGTTTCTTTTTTTCTTTTCTTTTCTTTTCTTTTTTTGTTCCTGTGCCTGAACTGGAGCACTTCCCTGCTGTGTAAGGTGGAGTTCCTAACCTCTTTCTGGACAGTATCTGTATTCATGGCTGCACTTATCATATCTGTTTGTCGTAGCTAGGGTTTCTATTGCTGTGAAAAGACACAATCATCATGGCGACTCACAAAAGAAAAACATTAAACTGGGTGGCTTACATTTTCAGAGGGTTAGTACTTTATTCTCATGGTGGGACCAGGCAGTGTACATGCAGACATGGTGCTAGAGAGGCAGCTTAGAGTTCAACATCTTGGTCTGAAGGCAACAGGAAGTGGACTGAGACACTGGGCATGGCTTGAGCATATATGAGACCTTAAAGCCCACCACCACAGTGACACACTTCCTCCAAAGAGGACACATCTGCTCCAAAAAAGCCATACCTCCTAATAATGCCACTCCCCATGAGCTTTTGGGGGCCATTATATTCAAACTACCATACTGTCCATCGATGAGTCCAAAGGTGTTCTCTCTGTCCTTGAAAGTCAGTTTCTTTAATCTCTGATAGCACCTCTTCAGCTACCAGCTAAACATTCCTAATTGTGTAGCCACTGCCACCCAAACATTCAGGCCCTTACTGAAGATTTGTAATGAGCAGTAGTGTCAGTTTGAGATGGGCATACTCTTCCTTTATGCAACAAAAGGTAGTTTGGAGTTGAATATCTATAATATAGGTTTTTCAAACTGAGGTAGCCTCTATTGTCTAGTGACTGACAGAATCTGTCTGCCTAAGGGTCTGTCTGTCTTATAACTTGCTTTGTCTAATAGATTCTAAATTGAATTAGCTGTGTAGCTATGTGTGCTTGTGTGTGTGTTGCTAGGACTCAAACGTAGTCTCATGTCAGACAAGGTCTTAACCATCAAACTACAATCCCAGCCTTCACTAGCCACATTTCATGTTCATGTTGCTACACTTGACTAGTGGCCATCGTAGTGGATAATTCTGATACAGAGCATTTTGATCATTGCAGAATGCTCTAAGTGTAAATAATCCCAGTAGCACACCCAAAGCTAAACATATAAGTGAAGTTTCAAATTCCCTGTGTCTCACAGTAACATATAGCATCATTGTTTTAGACTGAATTCTGTACTCTTCAAATTCCTATATTGAAGCCCTGATTTTCAGTGTGATTACATTTGGAGATAGGTACTTAACTAAAAAGCAATTAAACTATACCTTAAAAGAGATCATAAAGGTGGGGCCATTTCTAATAGAACTGGTTTCCAGGGATACCACACATCTCTCTGCTTGCTTCCCCATTCCCTTCCATATACAGAGTAAAGGTAATTTTAGAACATAACGAGACAGGAGCCTCATCAGAAGTCACTCAAAATGATACATTGATTTTAGAACTCTGGCCTCCAAAACTGTGAGGATATATACTTCTGATGTTTAATCTAGCCTGTAGTATTTTGTTATAGCAATCAATGATGACTAATATGACTGTTTCTAGGAAACCAAGCTGAAAGACTCAGGTATAACCTAGGGCAGCTCACTTTCTTGCCCAAATCTAATGTATCTTCCTTTAAAAAAAATATAGCTTGTACGGTCTTCCTTTCATTTCTTCTATTAGCTGGAATCTACTCATATCAGAGATACTAAGATATCTGATACATTTTTTTCTACTGCTCTCAGTTTGTAAGTTAGCTTCACTTTCAGATTGCTTTCATTTATGTTACTGTATTAGTTACTCTTTAGTTGTTGTGACATAATATCAAGACCAAAGGCAATTTAAGGAAGAAAGAGTTGATTTTGGCTCAAGTTCCAGAGGGATAGAGTCTATAATTTCAGGGAAAGCATGCCATGTGGCAGGAACAGGAAGCTGCCTGATTAAGTTTCCATCCACACTCAGGAATCACAGGAAGAGAAAACAAGGAGTGAGGTGAGGCTAGACCCTGCTCCCCTCAGTGACATAAGATCTCACCTCCTATGGTTCAGAATCTCCCTAAACACTAGGACTACCTACTGGTACTCAGTGTTCAAACACATGAACCTAGGGGGACATTTGTCAAACTACAACAGCAATCTTGTCATAGGTCTTTGGAACTTTTGCATTAACTTCTGTGCCAAGCCCATCTTTCCTATGCCTAAATACTCAGCCTGGCTGCTATGAATTCTTACAACTCAAACTATGCCCTCCAAACAAACTGACTTATCCAGTACTTGGTTGTGGGACTTACTCTTTGTTCAGTCATCTTGTCCGTGAACATCATGCAGTCTTTTGTACACCGTGGTCAGTTTCCCATCATCCATTAGGTCTGCACAGCCACATACACAGCTCCCCTCTCTTCTGCACTTTACTCAGCAGTGCCAACAACATAACAATGGACATTAGAATAGAAACAACAGTACAGTGCACTGGGCTTCTAATATGATCCAGAAAGCGAACACAACACTTTAATTATCTGACTTTTCCCCCAACCCAAACCCCATACAATCAACAGCACTGCCAGCTCATTTTACAATGGGAAAATGGACCTCATGTTGTTCAGATCAAGGCAAATCTTGACATTTCTGCTTGCCACATTCCCTCCTCAACCCCCACTGGAGTTTGGAGCTAGAATGTTTCAAGTGTGGATTATGTTTTACCCAGGGCCCTGGAAGCTTCTTGATGCTAACTCCCATGCTTTCCCTCATTTCAGCATCACAAACCATGCTGGTTCTTCCTACCTATCTCCCTTTTTCCCTCGTCCTAACCCTTAACCAGTGCCAGTTCGCGAATCTTAGTCTTAGTTTCTTTGCTCATATTGCTTTCCACTTTGTGCTTGAGTGACAGTGCTCTGTGCCAGGGACATCAGCTTTCAAAACATTTCAGACCTCCCAGCCAAGCAGGTCAAACAGCCCCTGGTAGCAGAAAACACCACCATGCAGGGAAGTGCTACCAGTGTCTAAGTACAGTGACCTCTCCCTTGTGACCTCTAACTTCAGAATTAGCATTCTGAAGAGGTGGATGAAGCATGTGAGGTAAAAATTGAAAGAGGTGCTCACTTGCATGGCTGGCGCATTAGCTACTTCACTTGCCAGTGTGACAAAATATCTGTCAGAAGCACCTTGAGGAGGAAAGACTTCTTTCAGTTCAGGATTTCAGTCCATTGTGGTGGGCAAGGCATGGCTGTCCATCTGTGTAGGAACCTAGGTTGGATAGCCATATCATGAGAGTTGACTAGGAAGCATGGAACAGTCTAGAACTGGAAGTAGATGTCACTATCAAGGCCTGATCCCAGACACACATTGTCTACATCTTCAGTCCACATATCAAATGTTCCACAGCCTCCTAAAATGTCACCACCAGCTGAGTACCATGTTCTCAAAACACATGTGTGGGGGCTGTGGGTGTTCACTTCAAACCATTGGATCTGCATTTGCGCTACTCTGAGAATAAATTCAGGCAATGATTTATGAAGAGGCCCCAGGGATAATTTAGGGATCTACCAAGTGTCTGCTACAGTTTCCTAGCTCCCTTGACATTTGCTGTTTTACATTGTGCTTTCGCTCTGTGCAGGTCTTTCACTAAATGGTATGTTTTTAATCTCCTCTTCCACCCCAAGAAATGGGTGGGATTTTGGTGTGGACCCTCTCTATTCTGGATGGATTTCTAGCAGCAGGATATAAGCAAGCTTTTGTTCCATTTCTCCTCTCCATGCTTCACCCTCCAGAAGAAGAGCTATACTTATAAAACATGGAGGGACAAGAGTCAGGGGCAGGAGGCAGGAACTGGGGTATCAAAGTGGTGTAAGGGTTCCAAGTGTGGTCTTGGACACACTACATAGACCTCTCCTGGGAACTTGATAGCATTCACCCAGACTTCTTGCTCTAAACATCTGGGAGCCATTTCATTTCTCTAAGCCTTTTAGAAGACTCCAAGATAGATGGTGATCAGGTGGGGAGTGCCAGGAAGGGCTTCTAGAGGTTGGTTGGAATAGAAATTGGTTACCAGTCTCATTCAGGAGCAGAACAGACCTTGGTGAGTTTGTTCCTCTTAAAATCACTAAATATAGGAAACTTTGTTAGGTAGGAGAGTTACCTTTGGAAGATACTGACCAACAGCTTCCCAAAGATAGCACTTTAAGAACAATGTGTAGGCTAGCTCAAGACCCTGAACATAATGCCAAGATAACAGCCATGTGCCAGCTCACAGTACCCCAGAAGATGGAAGAGACTGTCAGTTACATTCAAGCAACTTTAAGCAACTTTAATGCTTCCTCTGTAGGAGAGTGCATGCTAAATGCTGTTGTCTTTTCCTCTAGTAAACTTCTCAAGGTTAGGATTACCCATGTCCTATCCACATCCTTACATCTTATACATCGACATAACAGACTGAATTCTGGATAAAATAGGCTTCCAAGAAAAGCATGCTTCTTTCCTAGAAGTGCTTGTTCTGGAGGAGACACATGAAGGGGACAATATAAAGAAGAAAGGCATAAACCCCATGCCTGCAAAGATCAGGACAGTTGCTGCTTTGCTGGGGCGCTTTTTCTAAAGAACATACTCTTGCTTCCATACTTACTCTAATTAAACTTTTGACTACTTGGTTTGCTGTCATGTTCCATTTAGATTTTTGTCCTTCCGGAGTTCAGGACCAGAGATCAACATTGTGGTCAAGACAGATCAAACTGGAGAACAAGAGAGTTGATCTTTACTATTTATTTATTTATTTAGAGATATGTTCTGACTATGTAGCCTGGGATGGCCTTGAACTCTCTTTCTTCCCGTTTCAACAACCCAGTTGCTGGGGTTATAGGTGTTTGCCACCATACCATGTAAAAGATATACTATATTGAACAAAAAGGTGAAAGGAAATAAATCCTGAAGAAACTTGAATGCCAGGGGATGATTAAGTAGAGGCAAGCCAGTGTAGAGGAGACTCACGTGTGGAAACAGGCACAGGAGCATGGCAGGGAACCATACCTTATCTACCACTGTAGCTTGAGAAAGGTGATAGATTGGATGGACTTACACATATCAGACATGGAGTAGTGCTTTTACCGTACATATAGTGCAGGGGATTGAGCTCCTAGCCTCATGCACATGGACATCTCTACCATGGAGCTACCGTCCCAGCTCCAGATCCTTCTTCATTGCTGAGACTCCACATCTAAAACATCATTCCCCCAAATCTGTCCCAGTCAAAGATATCCCAGTTTCTAGATACATTGCCTCAGTGTGATCCAACTGCAATTATCCCTTATATATTAAGACTGGAAAGCCCAAGATCAAGTCGGTCATGTTTTGGTTTCTGGTGAGAGGCTGCTTCTTTGTCCAGGGCTTCTTCTCACTCTGAGGTCATGTGGTGGAAGAGGCAAGTGAGCCCTTTGGAACCTCTTTTCTCTTTTCCCCTTTATTAGATCCTTTTCTCATAAAATACATCCTGATTAACCCCCCCCTTACTTCTCCTGGATCTCCACCTCTTCTCTCATACGGATCCACTCTCAGACAAACCAGCAAGTTTCTAAGGTATGATAATAAAATAATATAAAGCAAAAACTAACAAACAGACCAGAATAGGGCAAAACAAAACAAAAAAACAAATGGAAGGAAAAGAGCCCCCAAAAAGTCACAAGAAATATAGATGCAGAGAGCCACTAGTTTTCATAGCCAGGAAAGCATATATATATATATGCATGCTAAGGGCTTTTTACCCTGTAGGGTAAAGAGAAAGAAAAACAAAACAAAATAAAACTATATATTTGGGGCCCTGATAAGACATTATGAAACAAGAAACTTCCGAAGACACTGTTGAGTTCATTTTCCATTGACCATCTGTTGCTGGGCATGCAGCCTGCCCCTCAGAGTAGTTTGTTTCCCTAGTGAGATTCCCTTAGAGAAAACTGTAATTTTCATTTACAAGTGGTTATCAATTGGAGATAACTTTCCGGTAGGGGTAGAGACATGTGTCCACTTTTCCTTTCAGCTCTAAGATTGCATCTGGTACAGAGAGCACAGGACCTGTGGATCCTACCTCAGTCTCTGTGAATTTATATGTGGGTCAGTTTTGTGGGTTTAGATGGCCTTGCTTCCTTGGGGTCCTCCATTTCCTCTGGTTCTTGCACTCCTTCTGCCTCCTCTTATACAGGGTTCCCTGAACCCCAAAAAGGGATTTCATTTAGGGCTGAGTGTTCAAAGGTCTCTTGTGCTCCGAATATTGTCTCTCTGTGGGTAGGTGTATTTGTTCCCATCTGCTGCAGGAGGAAGCTTCTCTGATAATGGCTGAGCAAGTCACTCTTATATGAGTATAGTAGAATGTCCTTAGGAGTCACTTTATTGCTACATTCCTTTAGTAGAACAGCAGTATTTGGTTTTACCCTAGGCCCCTTGGCTATCTAGTCTTAGGTTTTTGGTCACCCAAGCAATGTTGAGTGTGAGTTTCATCTCATGGAGTGGGCTTTAAGTCAATTCAGATATTGGCTGGTTACTTCCACAGGCTTTGTGTCACTATTTCACTAGCATATCTTGTAGAACAAAAGGTTCTACATCCCATTATTTGGCAATTTCACTTAGATTGACTTCATATATATATTTATATATGGCGCTTCTATCGCATTAGGTTTCCACATTACCCATCAAATGGCCCTTAATTTTAGCTGATTTCCCCCGTATTTCCTCTCTCTCCACTTAATCCTTCCATTTCAGTCCCCCCTCCCATTATCCATCCATAGCTTTCTATTCTATTACCATTTTCTAAGGAGCTCTACCTATCCTCCTCCCCCCAGTCCCTTACTCTATATCTAACCTCTGTGGTTCTATGAATTATATTTTGATTAACAATTAATATTCACATATAAGTGAATACATACATATTTGTCTTTCTGTATCTGTGTTACCTCACTCAGGATGATTTTTTCCCCTAGTGGAACCTCTTTTTTAAAAGTACAAACACTGTTCATGATAGTTTTTCTTTCATGACCTATCACTGCTCCAAAGATCTCCTGTCTCCTGATATGCTTACATGGATTTCACATTTTTGAGAGTTTCATTATTGTTCCTTTATTCATGATTGATTTAAGTAGTACTTTTAAGTTTTTTATTTAAATTAAAACCAATCTTATTTTACAAACCAATCTCAGTTCCCTCCTGGCCTCCCATGCCTCCCACCAACCTCCTTCCTATCTCCCAGCCACTCCCCAGGGAGGGTAAGGCCTCCAGTGGGGGATAATCAAAGTCTGTCATATCTTTTGGGGCAGGGCCTAGGCCCTCTCCCATTGACACAAAGAGTGTCAAAGCAGATGCTCAGCTTTATCTGACTCTGTCAAGTAAGTTGTTGTTTTGGAGCTTGGATTGATCTACACAGAGATGCACCCTAAGCCTGAGCAAAACAATTCCCAAGAATATGATTCTGACATTGTTCTATGTCCTCAACAGTACTTGATCATGTTCATCAACCCACAGCACTGGGCTGGAAATAGGCATTTTTCTATGGCTTGAATTTATATTCTTTTGAGTACCAACATAGCCTAATTCTCTTTTATATTACGACATATTTTTTGGAGGGAGAATGTGTGTTCCAGAGTTTTGCCTTTTTTTTTTTTTCTCATTGTACTGTCTACTTTTATTACCTAATATTTTTTTCTTTATTCATTCAGATGCAAGTTCTTTGTAGATTACAGACATTGTATATGACTTGCTTCATCACAATGCTGTGATAAACAAAGTCCTTAATTTTAACATTGAATTTATCCATATTTTCTATCATGGTTAGTGTTCTTGTATCTGCTTTAAGAATTTGCTTTCTACTCCATAGTCTTGAAGATGTCAGAAGATTTTTACTGCTCTTATTTAGACAAATGAAATGGGGATGATTTTATGAGCTGGTGTCAAGACCCAATTTTTTTCTAAAGCATTCCAAGTTCAGTTCCTACGAAACAGAAAGTGAGACAGTAAGATTCTTCGTAGGAAAATGCTCAGGCAGGAACTGAGAAGGACCTGGAGATTCAGGACTGAATGGAGGCACCTATTAAGGAACAGAGGTATGATTGATTACTCACCCAATCTCATCCAAGGAGTGAGCTGGACCCAGAACAGTCCTTCAGAAGCCAGTGGAGGCAAGGGACCTGGACTTGGAAATCCTGTACTTACCATTTAGTGGATCTGGGCTGCCCTCAGAGAGGATATGCTCTAGGGTGAAGTGGTCTTCAGCGTCTAAGGGAAATTCCCAAGAAGGATGCATCTCAAAGCCATTGGCTTCCAGTGTTCTCAGTCCCTCAGTCCTGAAGTAAGCTGTGTACTCCAGCTGAGTCACTGTAAGACTTCCCTGGAGTTCTACAGGACCACATATGTCACAGATCAAGTGACTATATCTGTAGGTCTGATAAATATACCCTGTGTCTTTTCTTTTTTGTCAGTGTTTGAGCCCTATGCCATTGTGTCTTGATAAGTATAGCTTTATTATCTATTGCTATATGGGGGATTAAGGACACTTTGTGTTTCAAGATTATCATGACTCTGCTTTGTCATTTTTTACTTCAGTTATTGTGCTTCAATTGAATCTACAGACTTAATTAGAGAAAAATTGGCATTTTTGTATTAGTTTATTTCATGAGTGCTTTTGATCTTTCTCCTATTTTTCTTTCTTTGAATCTTAATAAGCAATATTTTATAACTTTCTTTGTAGAATTTTGCCAAGTATTTACTGCCTCAGGAAGCATCTATAAATTTTATATTTATTTAAAGTAGTAAAAATATACACATAATTTTGTGTCTTTTCTTGCTTGTGTGATGGTGAGCTTATATATTAACTTAAATAAGTGGCTTATCTATTACTTTGGTTTTTTACAAGCATAATTATGTTGTCATTAATTAATTACAGCATTATGTCTTCTCAATTGCTTGTGGTGATATATTATTTATGACTTATTAAAGCTTGTCTGAGGATTCAGAAAGCAAAACCAGCCTCAAGCTATAGAGATCAGGCAGTGATGATGCACACCTTTAATCCCAGGACTCAGGATTAAAAGGTAGATGGATCTCTGTTAGTTCAAGGCCATACTGATTACATGAAATTGATCCAGTCCTAAACGAAACAGTTCACACAAAGGCGATCTCAGCACCTGGGATCACATGCCTTTAATCCCAGCACTAGGGAGGTATAGAAGACAGGAGCAGGGTCTCAGAGCTGGAATTCAGTTTGAGAGTTAGTCTCTAGCCACATTGAGAACATAGCAGTCTGAGTGAATCTGAGGAGCAGTGAAGTCCGGTAGAGGTGAGAGCTAGTGGCTGTCTGCCTTGCTTTTCTGATTTTTATCTTGAAGCTTGAACCCCAATACCTGTCTCTGGGACTTTTATTTAAAGTGCTACCGTTTCTTACTTTAGGAACTCTGATACAATGGTGAATAAATCACTACAATGAGTTGCTATGTTAGGTAATTACTGTATAATTTATCTAGCCAACATTTGAATTGAGAACAACTGAATTGGTCTAGTTTCTTTCTCATAAACAACACTGCAAAGAACTTCCTTTTTCATGTCTGCTTTTGTGTACTTTGGCCATTCATTATTTTGAATGTGAACTTGGAAACTTTTGGGAACAATCTAGTTATTTGTACAAAATACATTTCCTTAGTAACGTCTCTTTAGAGTTATGATAGCATCAAAACTCTATAGTGTTGCAATGTAAATCTAGGAAAAATGGAGTTCAGATCAAAGAGGAGAGTATCTACTGCCCCTGTATTACTGCTGGGAGGTCTCCTGACTCCCTGGGGTTCCAACAGTCTTACTGTCTTTTAAAGTCTCTCTGCAACCTGGGAAGGCCCTGGTATGCTGGAACACTCTTCCAACTGTTCTCTTTTGATATTGAAAACAGAGAAGAGGATGATGGAAGAGTGCAAGGAAAAAAAAATGGAAAAGAGAGTGCAGATGAGGGCTAGGAGACCTCATTTCCTCCACGTGGTTACTTCCAGGCTGTAGTTCTCAGTCTCAGGGCAGGTGCATGGCAAGAGAGAACCATCTGCAGAACTCCTGGCTCCATTTCACTTTCCATAAGTCTACTAGACAGACTGATAACTCCCCTAGAAAAGAGTCCCTATGGTCTAATAAGTGACAGTCCTGTTTATTTGTGGTTCAAGGCAGCAAGGTCTCAGAAAGGAATATATATGAAGGTAAGATCTTTGCAGTGTTGTCAGTTAAAAATCACAGGGTGTTCAATTAGATTTGAATTAGAATCATTTACACAAGCAATGCTTTCTTTCTTTTTCTTTTTCTTTTCTTTTCTTTTTTTTTTTTACTATTGTTATATTTTAAGCATTGTACTTAAAAGTTACCTTTTTTGTTTGTTTGTATTTTGACTAAATCTCAAAGTCTTAAATTGCAGGCACATCAGAGTTTAGCTTTGTGCAAGGGCTGCAATTGCTTTGGACTGTGTGTGTCCTGGTTGGTGTGCATCAGAAACCCACTGGGTCTGAGTTTGCACTGAGGCCAGGGCTTGCTCAGTGGTAAACAGTGGAGGTAGGTCCTGTAGACTATGTCCCCAAGCTTTTCCACTATGTGAGGCTTCAGCACCTGAGACCAATTAGGTGCTTTCTAGAAGGTTGAGACTTAATCCCTTATTTGTTTGGAATGAGATAGTAAAATAAATTTCATTTGGCTTCTAGGGTATTCTCTCATTATTTGTTGTGTTTCTTATTCATGATGATTCAAAGCTAAAACCCAAGATAAGTATGGTGGCCAAACCTGCAATCCACCACTTAGGAGTTTCACTAGTGTGAGTCTAGCTTGGGCTAGCCCAATTTAAAAAAAAATTAAGAGAAGTTTAGAATTTTAAACTGTGGATGGTTAGGAGCATAGCTCTGCTTTTCCAGTAGTCAGATCTTAAGAACAGTGTTGCTTTGATGGCAGGAGGCAAGCTCAAGATGCATGATGGTCACATGGTACCAGCTGAATCTGAGTACATTCTCTATGGGCCTCTGCTGGCCCTGAGATGCCTTCAAACTCCCTGGTGCATAGCATGAGAGATATGCAACTCAGACACACAGGGTGGGCTCTTGGCTTGTTACCCTAACCGTCACATGCTGCCCTCTGACATATCACCTCGGTCTGTGACAGCAATGGGAAGAACAAGTCAGTCTGAATGGTGAGGAGTGTGGCCACAATTAATGAGCCCATCTGAACACTGTATGAAACACAGTCACACTGAGAGTCTATTACTTGAGAGCTTCCATTCCAACTTGCATGTGGCTCTCCAGCGCATAAGTCTAGCTGGACCACAGGTAGGCAGTTGCACATAGTGTACGATAGCTGAATCATTTTCTTAGCTATTTCCTTTTGGCTCAAGTGCGGGGATTGGTTTTTAATGCCCTATCACTCCTATAAGCAAGAAACTGCCCCACCAAGCCAAACCAAACTAGACAGACAACTGAAAGCTGTTGGGAACAAAGTCTTCAGTGTTGAGGCTAGACTGCCTCCTCAGGACTGCCTTTCCCTACTCCCCTGTGTTTTCCTTTGAGTTTTGTCTGGAAGTTATGTTTGCACCAGGGAGGAAAGGGGGTGGGTGGTCCTTTTCTCAGGAAGAAATGAATCCATGACCCACAGTTTTATTTCAGTTGCTTACATAAAGAGTTTAAAGAATGGAAACAAATCCTAAAAGAGGCACTCAGTAGATGTAGCACCTAGTAGGTATACCACACACAGATATGTCTATGCATTTTCAGTAGGTATACTACACAAAGCAGGTATATACATTTATCAGTAGGGGTGTACTACACACAGGCAGGCATGTGCACTTTTGTTATTTATTCCCATTTTTAGGTATGTCTTCTTCACTTTTAATACACTTTTAATACCCAAACTTCTCCTTTTTAGTACTGTGGCCCAGTGGTCTGTCTGATTAGGTTTTAAAGCCACCTTCCCGCAAGGAAGAAGAAGATGCAAAGGTTGGGAAATTTACCTTAGTCCCTAGACAGTGTAATGCAAGACCAACAGACCAGACATGAGAACAACTTTATCATAATTTGCGAGGAACTCATGGTGACTTTTGGTTTTTCAGAAATTCAGAAGTCACCTGTCAATGTCATTAAGGATTTCCTGGCTCTAATATTCACATATTTTGCATTTGATTTACATATAATCATATCATAACAATAACCTCTTTTTATTATTATCATCCATGCATATGCATATGTATTCATAAATATGTAAATACAGTCATCAGAGTCCATTTTTGTTGCTTATGTGTATGTAAATGATTCCAGGGTGATCACTCTGCATCGGATAACCAGTCAGGGGCCTCTTCCCTGGGAGGGTGGCTCATTCTTTCTCTCCCAGCAGACATTAGTTGCCTGAAGTTCTTCCTATAAGGGTGGGATCCTGTGAGGTTCCCTCTTTTCACTTAGCATGTCTATCAGTATTTCTGTTGCTTAGATCTTGATTTTGTTTTTCTTTCTCTTAAGAATTTACTCTTTAGATGACTTCCAGCTGATTTTAGAGACAAACTTATTTGGCAATTGTGGGACTGCTGTATGAAGTCTATCTTCCTATGTTTAAGGGATCGTCTACTTTTAAACTTTAGTCGGTATGCGATAATCAGGGTAGAAAAAGCTTCGCAGGAGGCAACGATCTGGAATCATTTTTTATTCTCATGGCCTGCTCTCTAGCCTGCCTGAGCGTCTAACTGTGCTTCCTTCTTTCCTGGGACAACTGCCAACTTGCACAGTTTCTTTCTTCTTATTTTGAAGCCCTGGGGATCAAACCCAGGGCCTGGCCTGTTCACTCAGGCACACCTCCAGCTCCACAGTGCCTGGGTGTTTTAGAGAAGTGTCCTGCTGGGAGGGTTTCTCTTGCTATTAGAAGGAGGTCTGACCAGCTAACCTCCACTTTCACAGAAACGCTGAAATCCCTGGGGGGCATCTATCTGTCTAAAAAGTAGTAACTGTGGGAAGTAAGCCCTTCTGCATTCATACCCTAAAACCTTGTTAGAAAAGGACAGATCAGTGGCTGGGACCAAAAGCAGGGATCAAGTGCAGAAACTTCATTCTTTTTTAGGCTCCTCCCCACCTCCCTTCCCCCTGCCCCTCCCCCACCCCAGCAGCTCTCCTTAGGGAATCTATAAATACCTATTGTCAAATAGGCAAATCCTTACTTTTTTTTTTATTTTTTATTTTTACTCAGTTTTCAGATGCTGTAACCATTTTGGTGTATACTGTGATATATATCAGATTAAATTTGTGGTTTTCCCTCACTTTCATATTACTGTTTATTTGTGCTCAAAAGCCAAGGACCATTTCTTCGGGGACCATGCTGCTCAGCCATTGATCAGAACTGGCTTTCTGGAAAATTCTGCAGGGCCTCTGTGATCTCCCTTGTGTGCCCCATGCTGGGAGCTTAGCTGCCCTCAGTGGGGACACAGCTTCTCATTTCCTTGGCCTTCTGTTCACGGTTTGAGCATAGATAGGGGACTGTATTGCTCCACTGGGAAAGTGGGTCAGCCAGACGGTCCAGCGGGAGACATGTGGAGGTCCAGAAATAGTGCTTTGGAGATAGACTACCCAAGTTTAGACACAGGCGAGGAAGGCAAGTAGGACCTTAGTGCAAGAAAGCAAATTCAAGTTTGGCCTCAATGTGTCTTAGGCACGTTGAGGATGATTGACAGCTGTTATTAATGAAAAGAGCTGGTTCAAAGAGGACATAGAAGCAAAATCTGTCATGATCCCAACACCTCCCCGGAGCCATGGCAGAGCACTGGGCTGCTAGGCCAAACTCCATGGAAAGACTGATGTAGGAAGAGGAAAAGAGTCTGGCATCTGCTGGGACATTTGCATAACAGTCAGATCTGTGGGTCTGTGAAATGCAAGCCATGAAGACATTTGTCAGGGATCAAGACCATTGACAAAAGAAACTTGCCAGAGGAAATTTCTTCCCTTCTCAGTTCATGATCTGATCTATTTATTTATTTCTTTTAAATGAACTCTTGGAAGTCCACCATGTGGCACCTGATGTTTTCACCAGCTCTATGTCCATCTCTGTGCCATCTTCAGAGTTCCCCCCACCAAGGACTTGAGCTCCTCCCCCATCCCAGGTGCACAATCCCCTTGCTTCTGTTTTGTCTGCACATGTTGCAGTTTAAGTACTCCTTGCTGATAAGTGATTGTGTTGCTTCTGTTTTTTCTTATTAGAGCGGATACTGTTGACATGCTTGCACACATCAAAAGGAGTTAGTTCCTTTTTGTATTCATGTCAATAATGGGAGTGACCAGCAATTGTGGAAGCTTGATGTTATAAGATAATGCTAAACTGTTTTCCAAAGTAACCAGGCCAATGCCAAGGAGACTTTGGGGATACACAACTTTTCTCTTATCTGCACAGCTGGTGCTGGTAACTTAGCAATATTCAGCTTCCAAACTTTTGTCAGGCATGGAGATTTAACTTGTATCTGCCTGTGTTTTTAACTTGTGTTTCCACTCAGTAACAAGTCTGAATATTCTGTCACTTGCTTATTGCCTACTGGTTGTGTGTGCTTCTGCCTAATATTTGTGTGTGCTGTTCATTTTTTTTTTCAGTTGATATAGGAATACCTTTATATAAATATATGAAAAATCATTCAATTAGAATTCTGTTTCTTGACAGAATGGCAAATTTTTTTTGCCATATTAACATTATTCCTATATTAAGACAACCTTATTTGTCTCTAATATACAGAGGGTGCTTATGGGTAATATTCATGACCAGAAAATTAGAGTCCTGATGTGTAATTTGTAACCACATTGCCTTCTTCAATGCATCATGCTGCCTCCTGAAAAATCCCATCGTGCCTTACTGAGCCCTAGATGACTTCTCCTTCAGTTTATGGCAGCCTGGGACTTTTGTCAGTCCTATCTAAACCCTCCAGTGCCTTACAAAAGTAGTCACAACACTGGGTCCTTGGCACCTCTGTCTGTGCCTCCATTCCCATGTCATTGTACTGTTCTTGGACACCACACCTCATCGTTTTTATGGCCTGGAGGGTCAGTGTTTTCTTCCACTCAGTTTTGTTTCTTCTGGGGCTTCCTTATGCACCACTCTTCCGCATTTGGGTCATGTGGTAGTTTTTGTCTAACATTCTGAGTGATGGCTGTTGTCTAGGTAGGCTATGCCTCTTTAAATTCCCATCTGATATATGAAGGCCCCTGATTCTCCACCTCTCTATCATCATTTGTTGTCTTCTGCCTTGTGTATTATAGCTCTTCCTGCAGGTGTAAAGTGAAATCTCACTGTGGTTTTTATATTCATTTCTCTCATGGCTAATGAGGCAGAGTTATCTTTTCATGTACATAGTCATTGACTCACATGTCACATGTGGGGAAGTGTTTGAGTGTTGCTGATGTTAAGTGTTCCAATGGAGAGGAGGCATGCATTTACAGATGTTTTCTCAGTAGACAGGATTAGCTACTAAGAATGCAGCCAGGTCAGCTTTGTTAGCATAAACCTGATTGGATCTGGAGACCCCTGAAAGGTAATGGAGAAGTGGTAGGGTGAAAAAAGAAAATCTCACAAAAGGACTGCTAGACAAGGGAGACTGGGCTTGGGATATGAGTTTTTGGTGTTTTAGAAAGTTTTCTGTTGCTATAACTGAATACTGAAAATGGAGTAATTTATCAAGGATAAAGGTTTATCCCTCTGGTGGTGGTGAAGCCTGGGAATTCAAGACTGGGTGGCTATGTCAAGTGTGGTTCAGATTATTGGTAGGAATCTGTAGTCTCAAGGTGTTGCAGGATGTTAAGTGAAGATGCAGTGAGGATGTTAACAGGAGTCTCTCTTCTTCTTACAAAGACATCGATCATATAAGAAGGTTCCACTCCCCCCAGGATGTATCCCTGGTGCACAAAAGGACTTTGCGAACACATCCCCCATGGAGGGATAACTGCCTTAATCTAGAGACAGGAGAGAAGCCCTAGTCCCTACTTCACATGACCTGTCAGATCTACATGACCCCAACTGGATGGCATTCCCCTACATATGGAATTGGGGTGGGGGGATGGGAGGGGAGGGTGGTTAGGGTGTATGTGAGAGGGCAGAGAGGGTAAAAGGGAGGGAAGGAGGGAGGGAGGGAAAAAGGGAGGGAGGGAGAGGGAACTGGGATCGACATGTAAAATAATAAATTAAATTAAAAAAAATGCTTTGACTCTAAAATTTAAGTTGAAGGACAAGATACTGGGGAAAAGGATTTCTATTTTTGTTTCCACAGAAAATGAAAAGATGTGGATTCCTTCCAGACTAATGTGGTTTGATCATGCCAGACCGCCTGAAACAGAGTACCAGGTGATCCTACATTCAAAACAGCTGGACAAAACAGCTCTACAGATTACAGCCAGGATATCTGAATCTTCTTCGAATCCCCCATGACAGCGCCCCTTACCAGCAGGAAGTAGTTTGGAAAGAACGACGCCCAAATTCCCAAATATTGTGTATAAATGTTTGTTTTCATTTAATTGGACTTTGTTATATAAAATAAATTTAAAAAATACATAAATAAAAAAAGAAGGCTCTACTCCCCATGACCCCATCTGATCTTAGTGACCTCCCAAAGGTATGTTCTTAGAAGACTATTTATTATCTGTTTATTATGTGAGACCATGAGACCATCCCTTCTTATCCCCATGCCCTACCATTTACAAATTGTTTATTTTGTAGATTTGTTTTAATTTTCTGGAGTAATTTTTATTTCATGATGAGAAAAGGAGTCAGTTGCTATTTTGGATCTTTACAATATATTTTTTTTGACTATGGTACTTTGTCCTGTGCTGTTGAGGGTCAGGTCATTGCTTTCTGTGCCCTCAAAAGAATGTCCTCTAGACTTATCCATGCTACCTCTTGAGTGTCTGCTCTTCATGAATGATGAGCTGTTGTTTTATGAACATGATACATATATATCATGCAGACAGTTCTTAACTATTATTATTTAGTGATGAAATCCTCCACAGGTTCACATATAGAGAGAGGGGTCTTTGTTGCCAGCTGATGGGGTTGAGGAAGTGATTGGATCCTAAGGGTTCTGACCTAATCAATGGATTAATCCATGATAAAAATTTGAAATGCGGTGGCATTGTTGGAACATGATGAACAGTTGGAAGTGGGGCTTAGTTGAAGAAAATTAGGTACCTTGGGGCATGAAGGATGTAATTGCCTCCTGCCTCTTGGCATCTGTCTCTGCCTCCTGCTATGTGGTTGGTAATGTCTCTCATATGTTTCTGTTACTGTGGTGATATGACAGGCCCAGAAACATGGAGTCAAATGACTACAAACAAATCTCCCAAGCCACGAATCACGATGAACTTTTGTTTAAACATTATTTATATAATGTGCACTGGGAAAGATGTGTGAAGATATATATGTTATAATAATGTATTGGGAAAGATAACTAAGACATCCACATTCCTGTGTTTAAGACGGAATACCTAGTTGTGCCTGAGCATGATGTGAGTGGTCATGCTCATGCTCAAGGTAATATGCTGAGGGCAAGAACACTAAGATCTGACTGCAGATGGATATGTCAGGTGAGCTGCTTCCCTCAACAACTGAGGCAAAGTTGAGCAAAAAAAAAAAAAAATTCACTTCCACCTCTCCTTATCCACAAACTTGTCCCAGCACTTAAAAATTATTTACTTATTTGTTTTATAAATCTTATTTTAACTTTTTTGGAGACCATTCTTATTTCTTAATGAGAAATGGAGTTAGTCATTGGCTTGGATTTTTATAAGCTGGATTTTTTTTTTTTTTTGTGTGTGTGTGTGTGTGTGTGTGAGGTCAGAGTTATGGATCACGCTGGTAAAAACTGGGTAAAAATGCTCTGCTTTGGTGTGTTCAGGATTTGCCTATCCCCGGTGATTTCTTCCCGTGTTTGCACAGGTCTTTAGGGCCTACAGGTCCTAAAGGCAGCACAAGGTGTAAGAGGAACAGTTGGTTGGCATCAAAGTGTAGGGACTGGAATGACTCTGCAGTTAGTGCTCTACTTGGTAGTTTATTTTTATTTTTAAAATAACTCACTTCAGTGGGAATGTGAGAGGAGCCCAAGTTTTGCCCTTCACAGAAAAAAAGCAGAGGAGACAACACAGGAAAGAGGTGTTAGGAAGGAGGCTGACCGAGGGGCACAGATTTAAGGTTAAACTGGAGGCAGATGAAAACAAAATGCTAAATGAAAAACATAAGCATCTACAGTAAGCTTCCTAAGTTGAAAATACACGGACTAGATTTTTTTCTTAGATTTCCAGCAACTTTTTATCTACTAACTTTGACTTTCTGTTCTTCCCATGTAAAAATGCACAGAAGACTATAGCACACCTCATAGTTATTCTCTGTCAACTTGACCACATTAGGAAATCCCTAAGGAATCTAGTAAGTGCCTTCTGGACTTCTCTGAGGGTGTTTCCAGGGGGCAGTAGATCATTAGGCCTGTGGTCCAGTGGATGCTGTAAGCCTTTCATATCATTTCTGAGAGGGGATAAAAGGCTGGAGGTGAGGCCCAGTTAGAGAAAGTAACCATATCATGTTTGACACTTGCCTTGGCTCTCTTCTATATGGCCATTTCTCTGCTTCCTGGCTCCCATGACACAGACTGTTCTGTTCCACCGTGCCATCCCTATTGTGATGGACTGACCCTTCTGAAACCATGAGCCAAACTAGAACCTTCCTCCCCCAAGTCATTGACATCAAGCATTTTGTCAGAGTGGTGAGTGAGCAAAGTACATAACATAGAACACAAATGTTATGATGGTGTCAGGTGTGGTGCACAACAGTGGTTCCTAGAATGTGGCCCCTGGACCAGCAGTACAACTTAGAAAAGTGTTAGGAGTCCTGGTTCTCAGGCTCCGTTCCAGCCCCACTATAACAGACCTCTGGGTGGGTGAGATCGCCAGTCTGCCTTTTGAAAGTGTTTCAGGTGAGCCCAGTGTTTATTAGCAATGGAGAACCACTGGTCTAGTGATTAGAAGCCTGACATTTGGAGCCAGATGGCTATATTACTGAGGACAATTCATTTTGCTGTTGCTGTGATTGTTTCCTGCTTGTAAAATGTAATGGCACTGAATTCATATTGTTGTAATGAAGATTAAGTGAGCTAAATTATGTGAACTCCTTAGGATGATGCTTGGCCACTGTAAACACCCCACAATGACTCTAATGATGACAATAATGATACTCTACACTGGTTTCAATTTTAGTCTCAGTTCATCACAAGGCTTTGTGTTTCCCAGATCTTTCTTTGTTTTACAATAATTTTCCATGTCTTAAGGCAACATCAGCATGCACTCAATGGAACATTTACATTAGAACCACTTACATCATTAAAATACAGGTTCTTAAGTCCTGCTCAGACCCACGAGATAAGAATTCTCTAGTGATACTTCTTCATGCGGAAATTTCAAAACCACTAGTCTTAGATCACAAAGACTGTAATCATCATTTTGCAAATGAGCAAATGAGACCCAAGTATAGGATATGTGTTAAGAAAATAGAAGCTCTCAGCAAGACAGGCAGAGGCAGCCCCATCTCTCAGTTTATGTTATATTGAGAGACTGCTGTGTCTCTATAGTTTTATCTGAAATTTTTATTGGGGCCATACTACTTTACTTACTAAGACTTAGCATTATTTATTTAAAAATAATATCTACTCTGTAAATCCTGGATTATTAAGAACAACAAACTCTTGGAAAATCTATCTAGCCACATTATTTGTCACTCAGCTGCAGAAGTGTTTCTGCTACATCACTCCAGCTTTAGAGATGGGCCAAAATGCTCAGGTGAAGGAAATTGTGAGTCACAAAATTAGATAAAGGAAAGGCCAATCAGATCTGGGTCTCCTAACCATCAATCTAATGTCCTTTCAGTTTCTCTGACTTCCTAATTCTTACTATTAAGAATGAATTAGCATAGTATTCAAACATTAAAAAGTACTCCCACCTCTACTGATCCTGTAAAACTTGATGTCAGTCTGTTTTAACCTCCTCCCATTCCTTTTACCAAAAGATACACCAAGTTTACACGGCCCTTTAAAGATTTCCATTTTAGTATTTTTATTCCTGTGTGTGTGTGTGCACGCATGCACACATTTGCATGTGTGCACATGTGCATGGTGTACATGTCATGTATGTGCAGGAGCTCATGAGTGTCAGAAGCAGGCAATGGATCCTCTAGAGTTGGAGTTAAAGATGGTTGTGAGCCACCTGCCGTGGGTACTGGGAACCAAACTCCGGTCCTCTGGAAGAGTAGCAAGGGCTCTTAACCTTTAGGTTTTTCTTCCTTTTAAAACTAGTGATGAATCATAAAATGACCATGAATAACTTGTAACTCCATTACATATTGCTTTCTCAGGAATGAAAACTTGTTCTCTACTTGATTGGCTTTTCAGGTTGTGATGAAAATGACCTGGGCCTTTTCACACTGTGCCTCTAAGTTTGGTATTCATTGTTCTAACTCTCACACAGAATTAATGTGCATTTAGATAACTTAATTCTTAATTTTGAGGCAAGCACAGAGATATTTATCTACAAATCTCCACCTACAAATTATATTCATGTAACAGAGGAGGGAGACATTCATACCACACTCACTGACTGTCTTAATTATCTAAAAAATGATTTTCTTTTTGTCTCTATTGTTGAGAGCTTTTGTATTACCCATGCACTTTAGTCAGTAGCAGGGCTTGCCCTCCATCCATCAAAGTTGTTAGGAGAGAATATTTGTAGCCACAGTGTCTTCATACCCTACTTTCTAGCGACGTAAGGTTTTCCTTCTCTCTCTCTATATATATATAATTCTGTTTGCCTGTTACTGGTTTCTTATAGGCTAGCTGTGTATTAAATATTAACCCATTTCTATTAGCCTAAGTATTTCCACATGGTCTCATCTTACCGGAGAGAGGGCCCAGCATACTACCCTGTAGATCCTCCATCTTGAAACTCCTCCCTACTCCTTCCTCTCTCCCCCTAGTCTCCTAGTCCCGCCTATCTTCCTTTCCTATTGGCCAACAGTGCTTTATTCATTAACCAATAAGAGAAACATATTTACACAATAACACTTTCCATCATCTCCTCTTTTCTATCTAAAATAAAAAGAAGGGTTTTAACCTTAGCATAGCAAAATATATCACATAACAGTTATCAAATAAGAATCACAGTTAACAATATTTAGTTCATTAACATTTAGTAAGATTGAAAGAAAATAGTCTATTATCTATCCTTCTTTGTGAGTCTAAAGTCCTATATGTAACTTATCTTTAATCCTAACTAAGGAAAACTATAACCATAACTATCTGTCTTCAACTCCATCAAAGACCACAGAAGGATAATTTATAAACTCTAGAAATGACAGAGACATCTCGTTACCTGGTCAGGAACATGAAGTTCTGTAATGTTCCATCTGCAGCATATAGGCCATAGTGCATCTGGCAGACTCTTCAGCAAAGCAGGAAATTTTAAACTGTCCACTTTTAAACTGTCATTCACTTTTTTCTGTGTCCTGTAGAATGTCTGGCAGACTCTTCCATGAAGCAGGAACCCTGAGGCAATGTCCATCTTGTATCAGTAGTCACTTTTCCTGTGGGTCCTGCATGTCCAGTTTATATAGCATAAAGTCAAACAGTCCAGACAAGAGCAGTACCTTGTCCAAATGGCTAGTCTTGCCATATTGAAAGCAAAGTTTCTTCGATGTCCATCTTCCTTTCTGATGCAGGGGGTGGTGCCAGGAGCAGTTGTGCCTCATTGTCAAGAAAAACTAAACCATTTTAAATGCCATATTCTGTAGGTCTTTGAAAGGTTTGAAGAATGCCTATTCATCTCAAATACATCTCTATATATCTAGAAATCTAACTAACTTAACTCACAGTTTTGACTATCATCGGTAATTACAATCTGTACTAACTTATACATTACATTTCTTTTTTAATTTTAATTTTTTATATTATTTTATTTTTTATTTTTATTTTTATTTTACATATCGATCCCAGTTCCTTCTCTCTCCCTGCCTCTTTTCCTCTCTCCCACACTCACATGCACTCCAACCACCCTCCCCTCCCATTCACCTCCCCACTCCACATATAGAGTGATGCCCTCCAGGAGGCCTCATCTAAATCTGTCAAGTCATTTGGAGTAGGGACTAGGACTTCTCTCCTGTCTCTAGGTTAAGGGAGTATCCCTCCATGGGGAATGTGCCCGCAAAGTCCTTTTGTGCACCAGGAATACATCTTGATTCCACTGTCTGAGGACCCTTAGACTGCTCAGGCCTTCTAGATGAGACCCATGTTCAGGGGGTCTGAGTCAGTCCCATGATGGATTCCCAGCTATCAGTATGGGGGCCCATTAGCTCCTCCTTGTTCAGGTCATTTGTCTCTATGTGTTTCTGCAGCATGGTCTTGTCCTCCCTCTCTGCATCTGGATTCTAGTTTGACTCAGTGTTTATGTATGGGTGTTTGCTTCTGTTTCCAACAGGTACTGGATAAGGGCTCCATGATGGTGGCTAAGTTAGTCATTGATCTCATTATCAGGGAAGGGCATTTATGGTAGCCTTTCCACTGTTGCTCAAATTGTTAGTTGTGGTCAGTCTTGTAAGTCTCTGGACATTTTTTTTAGGTTCAGTTTTCTCTTCAATCCTATAATGGTTCCCTCTTTTATGTCCCCCCGTCTCTGTCTCTCTCCTGCCTTCTATTTCTCCCCTGACTCAATCTTCCTAGTCGCACATGCTTTCCTCTTCTCCCCTTCTCTTTCTCCTAGTTCCCTCTCTATTCACGGACACCCCAACTCCCCATGTGCTCTGGAGAATTTGTCCCTTCCACTTTTGTGAAGGACTTTATATGAATCTCTTAGAATACACCTTGTATCATAGTTCTTCTTGCGGTGTGAATTACAGGCTGGTGATCCTTTGATCTATGTCTAAAATCCATATATGAGTGAGTACATACCATGTTCTTCTTTTTGTGCCTGGGTTACCTCATTCAGGATGGTTTTTTTTTTTTTTTCAAGTTCCATCTACTTGCCCGAGAATTTCAAGATTCCATTGTTTTTTTTTTTTTTTTTCGGCAGAGTAGTTTTCCATTGTGTAGATGTGCCACATCTTTTTTATCCATTCTTCAGTTGAGGGGCATCTAGGTTGCTTCCTGGTTCTTGCTATTACAAATAATGCTGCTATGAACATAGTTGAACACATGTCTTTGTTGCATGGATGTGGATCATTTGGATATATGCCTAAGAGGGGGATTTCTGGGTCCTGTGGTAGACTGATTCCCATTTTCCTGAGGAACCGCCATACTGATCTACAAAATGGTTTGCACTCCCACCAGCAGTGGAGGAGTATTCCCCTACTCTACATCCTCTCCAGCATAAGTTGTCATTGGTGTTTCTAATTTTAGCCATTCTGGCAGGAGTAAGATGGTATCTCAAAGTTGTTTTGATTTGCATTTCCCTGATAGCTAAGGATGCTGAGCACTTTCTTAAGTGTCTTTCAGCCTTTTTGATTTCCTCTATTGAGAATTCCCTCTTCAGTTTTGTACCTCATTTTTTAATAGGGTGATTTGGTGTTTTGTTGACGAGTTTCTTGAGTTCTTTTTATATTTTGAAGATCAGCCCTTTGTCAGATGTAAGATTCGTACCTCCCATTTTCTCTTTTAAGAGGTTCAGTGTGGTTGGATTGATGTTGAGGTCTTTGATCCATTTGGACTTGAGTTTTGAGTGTGGCAATAGACATGGGTCTATCTGCCCTCTTCTACACACCATCATCCAGTTGTGCCAGCACCATTTGTTGAAGATGCTTTCCTCCCCACATTGTATACTTAGCTGTTTTGTCAAAAATCAGGTGTTCGTAGGTTTGTGGGTTAATATCAGGGTTTTTGATTCGATTCCATCGGTCCCCTTGTATATTTTTGTATCAATACCAGGCTGTTTTGAGGTCTATAGCTCTGTAGTAGAGCTTAAAGTCAGGGATGGTGATGCTTCCTGAAGTTCCTTTATTGTACAGGGTTGTTTTGGCTATCCTGGGTCTTTTGTTTTTCCATATAAAGTTGATCATTGTCATTTTTAAGGTCAGTGAAGAATTGTGCTGGGATTTTAATGGGGATTGCATTGAATCTATCTATTGCTTTTTGGCAAGAATGCCATTTTTGCTATGTTTATCCTACCTATCCAAGAGCATGGGGGATCTTTCCATTTTCTGGTATCTTCTTTAATTTCTTTCTTTAAAGACACGAAGTTCTTATTATAATGTCGTTTGGTAAACATTACCCTAAGATACTTTATGTTGTTTGTGGCTATTGTAAAGGGTGATGTTTCTCTGATTTCTTTCTCATCCCCTTTGCCATCTGAAATAGTAGAGCTACTGATGTTTTTGAGTTTATCTTGTATCCTGCTAGTTTGCTGAAGGTGTTTATCAGCTATAGGAGTTCCCTAGTAGAGTTTATTGGGTTGCTTATGTAAACTATCATATCATCTGCAAATAGAGACAGTTTGACTTCTTCCTTTCCGATTTGTATCCCCCTTGATCTCCTTTTGTTGTCTTATTGTTTTAGCTAGAACTTCTAGTACAATATTGAAGAGATATGGAGAGAGAAGGCAGCCTTGTCTTGTTACTGATATTAGAGGAATTACTTTAAGCTTCTCTCCATTCAGTTTGATATTGGCTGTTGGTTTACTATATATTGCCTTTATTATGTTTAGGTATGTTCCTGTTATCCTTGATGAAATGGTGTTGAATTTTGTTGAAGGCTTTTTCAGCATCTAGGGAGATGACCATGTGGTTTTCCTTTTTCAGTTTGTTTATATGGTGGATCATGTTGATAGGTTTTTGCATTTTAAACCATCCCTACATCCCAGGTATGAAGCCTACTTGTTCATGGTGGATGATTTCTCTGATGTATTCTTGGATTTGGTTTGCCAGTATGTTATTGAGTATTTTTGTGTCAATGTTCATGAGGGATATTGGTCTGGTTTTCCTTCTCTTATACTTAGTTTACTACCTATTTTTTGGTGTCAGGTCAATTGTCACCTCTTCTTACTCCTTATTTCTGTTTATCTTTTCCTACAAGAAACTACCTGTCTCCATACCTCTGCTCTTTATCATTTCACAGTGTGTACTTCTTCAAGGTCCTCATCACAGTAATTGCCTTGTTTGTTTGCCTCTTTGCACTCACTTGAGCATGACAGCCAGGAAAGCAGATGTTGCACCTGTTTTAATTCAGTACCAGACTTAGTAGTTAGTTAGTAGAGGTTCACTAAACATTTACTGAAGTAATGTGAGTTGGTAGGGGTTTTTCTTCTGCTTTGATTGTTTATTTATTTATTGTTAAATCTTGGTTCCTAATGAAACTTTTGGAGTGATTATTTACTCTGCTAATGGATACTAAAGCACAGGGTTATATTTTTATTTAGGCATCTTGACAAGATCTATTGAATGGATCAATTCCAGGCCATGTGAATCTCGGTGATCTTATCTTGCTGGTACCTAGATTTTTTTTTTTTTTTTTTTTACAGTGTTCTGAACCACATCTTACTGTTTTCTAGATCTGTGCTTTATGGTAGTTTCTAGTGATAGGTGACTTATTGAGGCTAGTGTGAAATGCTAGATTCAATGAATATAAAATACACATGATATTAAAACTATTACTGAAAATGTTAGAGAGATTGCTAGTAATTTTATATTGTTTATTTATTGAAATGATAAAAATCACAATTTTGATATATTGGGCTGAAACAAATATACTGTTGACAATAATTTACATTTTCTCTTTGCTTTCTTGCAATGCTGGTATCAAATCTAGAGCCTTGGCATGTGAGGCAAGGACTCAACTACTCAACTACATCTCCAGCTATTGGGTTTTTGAGATAAGATTTTTCTCCATAGCATAGACTGGTCTGAAATATGTGATACTACTGCTTGATGTCACACATGCTAGGATGATTTGCAGGCATGAACCTCCACACATAACTAAACTGTGTTATTATTATTTATAAATTTCTTTTATAATTTATTTATTTAATGTACATAAGTGTTTTGTCTGCATGTATGTATGTGCATCCTATTCATGCCTGATGCTGGCAGAGGTCAGAAGAGGGTACCAGATGCCCTAGAACTGGAGTTACAGATGGTTGTGAGCCACCATGTAGGTGCTGGAAAATGAACCTAGGTCTTTTGAAAGAGCACCAAGTCAGTGCTCCTAATTGCAGAGCCATCTCTTCAGCCCCACATACGTTTTTTTAAAACAGTGACAGGGCCAGAGGGTTTTTTTTTTTTTTAAATTCTGGGCCATTGTATAATGGAGCAACTAATAAAAAATAGCTTCCTTCTAAGTTATATACAAGAGAAATTTAAAGAATTTTAAGCAAGTTTTACATGTGTTCTAAAATACTCAATGAGGGAATTACACTTTAGTTCTTAGTTGAAAAGATGTAAAAACCGAGTATACCATGATAAACTCAACATAAACTCTATCTGTAATTATTGCCACATGCATTGTAACAGACTATGAAACTGGAATTGCTTCTACTTAACATAGGAGCATATGTTGCAAAGCAAAATTTTAGCAAAAATAGGATATTACACTGGCTAGTTTTATGTTTACTTGACACAGGTTAGAATCATTGGAGAGAAGGATCCTTAAATGAGAAAATACTTCTGTAAGATTGGGCTGTAGGCAAACCCATAGAGCATATTCTTAATTAGTGATTGATGGGGGAGGGCCTAGACCATTGTGGGTGGGACACTCCTGAGTTGATGGTCCTGGATTCCATATGAAAGCAGGCTGAGAAACAGTAAGCACCAACCTTCTATGACCTCCACATTCCTGCCCTGTTTGAGTTCCTGCCCTGACTTCCTTCAATGATGGACTATGATGTGGAAGTGCAAGCTAAATAAACCCTTTCCTCTCAAACTTGCTTTTGGTCATGGTGTTTCATCATTGCAATAGTATACCTAACTAGGACAGATATGAACACAGAAGCTACATATAAATACATACAAGTTGAATAACTATTCTTTTCATAGCTACAAAACTCACTTTGGAACTATGTCCAGCATTTGAGAAAACTGGTTGCTAAGTCTTATTCCAAAAGCCTTCAATCCCTAGTTCACTGAGCAGAGTAGTCCTCATGAGAAAGGAGTAATTATCTTCATTACCCTCTTGTTCATTCATTAATTACTGAGCAGATAGTGAGAGCCTACCATATGGTAGCTTAGATGTCTAAAGAACCACCATGATTGTGGTGGAGCAGATTTTTGGTTCTTTGTCTCTCACATCAGTACTTAGCTATCATTATTACTTGATGTGGATGGTGCTCTGAAGGTTCCTTCTTTGGAAGCGTTGTCCACTGAGTGAAGGTGTTGATATGGTAAGAAGTTAAGAGGTGGGACCTAGTAGAAGGTAAGTGGTGTATGGAGGACTTTACTCTCACTAATGGGTTAATGCTGCATACTGAGAGTGGGTAGGGTTTTGGGGGGACAAGATTGTCCTAAAAAGCCAGTTTGATCCTTCCCTTGATGCTTGGTTCTTATTGTGTCAAATGACTCCTCTGTCCCTCTTCAATAAGCTGCTCAGCATCATATGATCTTCTACTATCTTGGACTGCTATGTGTGAAATTTTTGTGAGTTAGGAGCTAAAATGAATGTGGGGTTTTCTCTGTGTGTCATGAGGAATTTGAAAGTGCAGATGCATACAATAATATAGTTCTCTGCACTATTTGTCTATTGTCAGAATGTAGGAGACACTCTCAAATACCATAGGAAGCTTCAAGCAATACAGTCAGGTGGCTTAGGGGCACTCCCAATTGTTTAAGGAGCTGGCACACCTATTCAACCCTTCTCTGAAGTCTGAGTTGTTATTCACCAATTCTGCTAACTCACCCGCAGTGACTGTATCCCACACAGCACAGACTCACTCTTTCTAGTCCTATTCTCTCATAGTCTACAATATGCACTTCTTGGTCATGCCCTTTCTCTACACATCTTTATTTTCACGGGTTTCCTTCCACTCTGGCCCCAAAGAAGAGGTTTCTTAAATATGACATTTATTTTTCCTTGAAGCTCAGCCAGTAGATGTCTCCATTACTCTCTCACAGCTAAGACCATCCCTGGCAAACCAGGTTTAATCATTTCCTTAACCGACAAGGAAGGGAATTTGATAATTTGCCTTAAAAAAAAAAAAAAAAAAAAAAAGAGCAGATGCTGTGAAGGACACGTTTCCATCCTACGTTCCGCCCCCCCCCGTACCCCCTCAAGTTTCGGTCAGAAATGAAAACTACTCCCTTCTCCCTCTTTTCCAGGCAAAAGAAAGGGCTGATTTAACTAAGCAAGCAAGATGCCAACAGCCTCCTCCTCAGAACGTCCAAGTTTCCTTCGCTCTCAGCCACCAAAAGCGCCGCTTCTCCCCTCCTTCTCGCCCACTCCTTGCCACCCCTGCAGGTTTCCGAGTCATCAGGGAACACGAGTGGGTGAAAGCACCCGCGCCACCGCCTCCTCCTCCGCCTCCTCAGTGCGCCTCGGGTTCAGCACTGGACAGCTCCCGCCCCAGCCAACAAATGGCAGTCAGCTGATTGACAGAGGCTCCGACCAAACAGGGCACAAGACGACTTGAAGCCGCCCTACAAGGGTTTGGTTGCGGCCAAGCTGTCTCTTTAAACTGGTTTCAGCTGAGAGCTGGGAGAGGCGGCAGTGTGGTTTGTGGCCAAACCTAAAGGCTCCAGTTAACCAGCTGGCTGACTGTCTGGACTCCAGAGACACGCACATCTTCAAAGAAAACCCTGGCTCCTTGGGACTCGCCGCTGCGCTCGCGGCGTGAATCTGTGTGCGCCCTTCCCTCTCTGGGAGAGGGGTCCAGGAGGGGCCAGAGTCAGGAGGCGGGAACGACCTGCCAAGGGTGAGATGATGGAGCAGCATCTTCCGCGGCTGTGGTGGCAGCATCAGCAGCATCAGCATCAGCAGCAGCTCTTGAACACACCTCAATGAGAGTGGCGGTGGAAGCAGCTGAAGAGAAAGACGTAAGCGGACTAACTATAGCTGCTGGGGATGTAACCTGTTTGGCTCAAGGCTGCGAGGTGCGTAATCCCGACCCGACCCATTGTGGAGCCAGCGCAGCCAGTATTGCCACAGGTGATTTTTGGTCTGTTCTGGCAGCTGAGCCAGCTGGGCCAATTTCAAAATTCTTATTTTAAAGTCCATCTGGACTGAGCGCCACCTGGAGAAGGAGGAAGACACCCCCTCCCCCAGCAAAAGTCTTATTAGTGATAAGAACCAAAATTTACAAAGTGACTCCTCCGGTTACTTCCTCTCTTCTGTGCTAGACAGATGGGAGCCATGGCTTACTCTTTACTCCTCTGCCTCCTGGTCGCTCATCTGGGATTGGGAGCGGTTGGCGCCAGCCTTGACCCTCCGGGACGGCCGGATTCCCCTCGAGAGAGGACCCTGAGGGGGAAGCAGCATGCCCAGCAGTTGGCGCGAGCCTCTGCCCCGGACCCCTCAACTCCCTGGAGCCGCTCCACCGATGGCACCCTCTTGGCACAGAAACTAGCTGAGGAGGTGCCCATGGACGTGGCCTCTTACCTCTACACCGGGGACTTCCACCAGCTGAAGCTAGCCAATTGCTCAGGCCGCTACGAGTTGGCGGGCCTGCCAGGGAAGTCACCGGCCCTAGCTAGCTCCCATCCCTCCTTGCACGGGGCGCTGGACACTCTGACACACGCCACCAACTTCCTCAACATGATGCTGCAGAGCAATAAGTCTCGGGAGCAGACTGTACAGGATGACCTGCAGTGGTACCAGGCTCTGGTGCGGAGTCTCCTGGAGGGTGAGCCCAGCATCTCCCGGGCGGCCATCACCTTCAGCACCGAGTCGCTGTCCACTCCTGCTCCGCAGGTCTTCCTCCAGGCCACCCGCGATGAGAGTCGTATCCTGCTCCAGGACCTGTCTTCCTCCGCTCACCACCTGGCCAATGCCACTCTGGAGACTGAGTGGTTCCATGGGCTTCGGCGAAAGTGGAGGCCCCACTTGCACCGCCGCGGCTCCAATCAGGGGCCACGGGGCCTGGGTCACAGCTGGCGGCGTAGGGATGGGCTCAGCGGAGACAGGAGCCATGTCAAGTGGTCTGCACCTTATTTGGAGTGCGAGAACGGGAGTTACAAGCCAGGATGGCTGGTAACTCTTTCCGCTGCCTTCTATGGGCTTCAGCCTAACCTGGTCCCGGAATTCAGGTAGGGCAGGGGGAGGGCACAAGTAGAATCTTCCTTTGGTTTTGCAGGTGGGCACTCTGGGAAAGCACACTTGCCTTTCGGTGATACTTAAGTCTCCAGCCTTGGAACAGAGCCTTGGGCTGAAGGATGCCCAGGATGTGGGGAGGGGTGGGAAGTGCCCGGGGTCTGTCTGCTTCAGGAACTCGTGGAAAGCTTTTCCCCGGTGTAAGGGCAGGTAACACTTGGCCTCAATCCTCCCATAGAACAAGGATGGTGTCCTGAACTTTTGGGGAGCTTGGGATGCGCCCATCAGGCAGAGTGAAGAACATCAGATGAGAGGAATTAAAAAATAAAGCGAGCTGCAGGGAGTGAGAATTCCTTGGATCTGCTCCTTTGGGGTAGCCTCTGTCCACTTCCTGTGAGTGTAGTCTGGAGCGCAAGCCTGCTGTTAGTCAGCTATCAGAGCGTGTAATTAAACCTGTGCCATCCCCTGGGCAGTTCTGGCCAGTCAGCACTGAGTCACTCCGGCAGCAGAGCCATCTCCAGGATCCAGACTTGGCAGTTTGGTCAGAGCACTCCTATTGGCTTCCCTCTCTCCTAGTCATCAGCTTTCCTTCCCTGGTGTCTTCCTTCTCTTGTTCTCTGTTAAGCACATCTGAGGGATCTCCACTAGAGTCAGGGAGGGAGGAATCAGTTCTACTCAAACAGACAACTGGGAAGAAACTTCAGCATCTCTCCCTATGGCATGGGAGGAAAGCTAGCATTTGCAAATTAGCACTGTTGTTCCTCAACCTCATGGTGAGGAACTTGTAGAAGCAGCCTTTTAGGAATGGATATAAGGAAGGAACAGAAAGGAGAGAGGAGAAACTCCAAAGATGGTGTTGGAGAGAATTGCAGGTGTACAGGATCTCACAGGGCCTCTGATGGGAAACCATGGAAAGAGAAGGTGATTGGAGTTCCTTTTATTCATTGTTCATTTAACCTTTTGGGAACTTTCAAAAACTGAGAAAATGGAGTGTGTGTGTGTGTGTGTGTGTGTGTGTGTGTGTGTGTGTGTGTATTATTTTATTTACTTTTGCTTTAGTAAAAGCAAAAAGCAGGGACAGGATTCTTACATGCTAAAACACACCAGGACAAATAAGGCACGGGCAATCAGTGAGTGCCAGAAGCTTGTCTTGGCATGACATTTACTGTAGATGTGACCCAGATGTCTTGTTTAAACTCTTTGGGCTTCAGGTACTTATCTACTAAGTGAGAGAATTAAAATGGATTGCCTCTAGATACTCATGCAGCCACAGAATTCTGTAACCTCTACTGCCAGTGACACTTGAAAGGGCATAAATGAAGAACCTCCCTTTCTTCTTTGATTCTACATGACCCCACCCCATTTTGTTTATGGTGTTTTAAAAGGTCTTATCTTATACAGCAGCAACTTTCCCACTTCAAGATAATCTCATTTCCTCCCCACTCTCTCAGGATCCTCTTAGTAAGTGCTCAGGCCAGCTTTGAATCCTTGCCACACCATTTTCCCAGAAGAGAGCTCAGCACATGCTGCCTACAGCCAAGCCTATAGCCAACAAATCATGACTGTTAGACGATCATTTCTAGAGAATCTGAGGATCAACCTCTCTTTCCCTTCTCTTCTTTCTCCCCTCCCCTCTCCCTTACCCTTCCCTCTCTCTCACCTTTTTCTTGATGTTAGGCTCTTTGTTAACTGCTTGCTAGGATTGTCTCAACTTTTCACAGAAGTCTTCTGAACTGTGTGTTAATTGTTTTCTCTACTTTTCAGTAAAGGAGTCTGAAACACAGGGTTACATTTCAAGGCTGACTGCACAGATATTAAATAGAAGAGTCAAGGTAACTAATGCAGTGTTTCCAGGGGTCAGATGTGGGACCAGGAGGAAGACCATTTGGTTTTGGAACCGTTTCTTTCCACCCTTTATTTTTCTCTTCCTCTCCCCACTCTGTCTTCCTTTGTCTGTTTGTCTTTTCTATTCATCTCTTCCTTCCTCTTTCTCACATGTTGGTGATGTAACCTGGGGTACAACACATGCTAGCCAAGGGTTCTATTACTGATTCATACCACCAGGCCCCTAGAATCTTTTCCCATGATCAGAAAGTATATGTTGTCTCAATGTGCTCAGTGCTTTCAGCCAGCCAAGGGGAAAGACTGAAGATGCCGAAGGGCCCAAGCTTGTGACAACTACACCTTTCTCGATTATGTCCAGTAAAAGTTTGTTTCTTTGAGTGCTTTCATAGTCACCAGTGGTGTTCTTCAGCTAAGGTACAGAGCCTGGCTGCCTACAGAAGCTGCTCTGGCTTAGTAGATCCACAAGGAGGAGAATCTGCTCCTGTGAACACCACCTGCTCCATATGTGTACTACCTCACCCTTGAGACCTGTGTTGAAGATGAAAAGAGAAGCTCCCTGTACAAACTAGAACTAGTCAAGGAATCACATGGTTCTACTTATTGTTTCCCAGGGACAGAGAACTACACAAGAGATGGGACTTATCCAAAAGTCATGCATGAAGTTTGTAACAGCAGTAGAACTGTGCCATAGGCTTCCTTTCACAGTTTAGAAACACACATTAGATATATCTAAGGCATGTTTCTGCAGCTCCATGCATTGAAGCTAGAGTAGAATGGGGACCCCTTTTGCTAAATAAATGCATAAACATCTTTCTGGTAATGGCTAGAACTGATTAGTACCCAGAACTGGTACAAGATATTTAAATAATCATTGCATACTAAATGTAACTGAGCTCCTTTGATTGACACACACACACACACACACACACACACACACACACACACACATATATGTATATATGTTGTTTTGTACTGAATGTTAAACCAAGGGGCTTTCCTGTAAACTGCTCTACCACTGAGGTGCACCCCTGTCCAGGGAATTTTCTTAATGGGGATGAAAGGAATTCAGGACTAATTTTGTTTTATCCTATTTTTTTCAGTAGTGGAAATTGAGACACAAAGAACTTAAGACATTTCTCAGAAGTGGCATAGCTCTTCTGTGACAGTTTAGAATGGATGGGGCTGTTTCTTTGTTGAAGACTTACTGTAGGTTGGTTGGTATATCGTAACCATTGCATTTGCTTCTTAAAACTCTTCAGTACTTACAATGTCAAAAACTCATAGTTTGAGTAGTAACCTATTCAAACTATGAGCTGCTTACTAAGAAACTCAAATATAATTTCTATCACCCACCCATGATATGTGCTTGTTCAGTCTCTGGGTTAACATACAATGCTTTCAACCTCAACATTCACCATTGTTGATTTCAATGTTTTATTGTTTGTTTAAAAGATAATATTTGCTGGAGTGATATGTTTGTCATGAGTAAGTGATATGCATTTGTTCTTGTTGGCTAGTCATGCAATGAAGTGTACAATGTAATGAGAAGAGCGCTACACTAAAGAGTGTTACACTTCACCTCAGTCCCCACTTTTGTCTCTAGTTGAGCTGTACCACCTGTCTGGGAACTAGTTTCTAGTAATTAAAACCTAAAATGGACATGATGATCTTCATGTACCTCTATACATCTGTGACAATAGTTTCTAAATGGCTTATTCAAACAATGGACAAGCAGCGTTGGAAGCTGGATAGCATAAATAAATTCAGGACTCGTAGAAGTGATATTGCCATGTCATGGTCATTTGCCCAAATAATGCACATAAGAAATTGAATCAGTGTGTACAGTGTTAAGGGCATACACTAAAGGAAAGGAAAACTACACTTCAAATTAAGACCAAGTATGATTTGATTTTCCTGGTCTTGAAAGAATTCTGAAATATGTTGAAACCCAGTATCAAGTTGTTCCACAGCTTTCTAACCCTAAAGTCTTCTGTCTATCTAGCATAGACTTTTCAAAGATTAGCAATGTTTTCACATTTTGGGGCTCCATACCAACTCTTTACAGAGCTCTAGTTTCAGTTTACCACTGTAGTTGTCTGTAAACTATTTAGGGGAAGTATTTCTTGTGGTTCCAGAGAATCTTGCCATCTTCTAGAAAGTGTTTGGATGCAGAAGTGGGACATGCTGCTAAATAAATTGCAAGCATGAATGCTCTTATAATTGTCTATGCTCTGGAGAGGGAACTAGGCCCCTTCTGACACTGATTTTACAGTCTAAGCTTCTGCAGGAGCCAAGGGTTATTTTTAACTTCAGAAAGTTTCTGTGGCCTAGACAGTGTCTAGGTTTAAAGGCTCTCCTTTTCAGTCTTCAGTGTGATTGGATGTGACACACAGGGCACTTTATGGTTATATTTTAATGTTCCAGCATGTTGATGTAATTTTGTGCTTAGTTGGTCAGTAACATCAGGGCCTGATCTGTTTTCTCTCTTCAGTTCTAGTTTGGTGTGGGAAAGGATAGTCAAGTTGAATACAGCACATTGGAATGCTGAAACCTCTGGCAGCTTGAGGGTTGTTATGTACAAATAGGAAGCTTACTGGTACTGGGGCTATGCTTCAGAGAGTTATTGAGCTTTTCCTCAGTGGGGCAATGGCACATGCAGCAGGGAAGCTTGTTTTGTTAGTCTTATCTGCCTTTTAGTTTTTTAGTAACAATTCTTTTCCATGTGTAGTTTCTACTTTGATTGGCTACTTGTTCATTTAACTATAGTTTATTCCTATAGGAGAAATCTTGATCTATAGAAACATTTAGGTGGGTGACTGCTGCATGAAATACATTTTTGAGTTGGAAGATAATTAATGATTTGGGCTAGAAGTCTTTTATAGTCCTTCTCACTTCACTTCCTAAAATGCCAAGTTTAGTACAGGGATGGTGACGGAATTGCTTATTTATGCCTTAGACTAATACAGTGCCTCAATATAATCACAGGACATCTCTAATTTATTAGAGTTTATGTAAAATAAACACTGGCTGATACAGAATTTAACCCCAGTAAAAGAAAATTTAACCTATCTATTTTTTTTTTCAAGAGGGGCAGTCACTCTATGTATCCCCTCAACACACATTATCATTAGATGAGAAGCCCATTTCAAAATAAACCAAGCCAGTTATTTCTTACTCATTGTAAGCTTTATTGGGGAAATGGAAGGAAGTGGGAAAGGGAAGGGAGAGGGAAAGAGAGAGACAGAGACCTGCCTCCTCAGAGATCATTGAAAAGAGAGCAGGAGTGGGCGGAACTTGTCTCTTTTTGCTCCTGTGTACAGCCAGGGTACTGCTTGCCATGAGCAGAGGGGTGATCACTCTGCCTCTGCTATGTCCCCAAACGGCAGGTCCAGGTTTGCATTTGCCTGGATGGTGACAGTAATGCCTGTTATAATTTGCTCCCACCTAAAATATAACTAAAGCAAGACAGTATATTTTTAATGTTTTTCTAATTATCAAAACATGCAGTCCCTATAACTTAAAAGAAACTGTAGTTTCATAACTTTAACCTTTTTTTCACTATTTTATACTTCATAAGCATGTTGCATTATTATGGTAAGACATACATACATACAGTAACATGACACATGACCCTTATTTGGGAGAGGAAAAGACGTCTTAATAAAGAACTCTATATTCTATCATTTCTAAGAAGTTTCATTCTCACCTTTTAATGTTTCTCAAACTAAAAGGAATTTTATAATTAGGGGCCCTATCATTTTCAATTGATATTCATTTTCCTTTGTACACAGTAAAAAACAAAACAAAAGCAAACAAAACACTGCTTCTAAGAGTCAATGGTATTACCTCTGATGAACTGTGATACTGTGAAAGGGGAAAATACATTCCAAGTTCTCTCAAAAGATAAAGCTCTGCCACCATTGGTAGAAAGCTACACATGTATGCAACATCAAGTGCAGATCTTTCTCAGCACTGGCTGCAAACTAGAATGCCATGTACCTTCATCATAATTTTGTTAAAAATGATAAGCCAGGGCCTAGAGAGATAGCTCAGCATCAGTGTATATACTTCTGCAGAGAAACTGGGTTCGGTTCTCAGCACAGGAGACCTAACGCCCTCTTCTGACCTCTGTGGGCACTGCACTCCTGTGAACACATACAAGATTACAAACCAACATTGATGAGCTACATTAAAGTATGTTACCACATTTTCTTTCTCATATATAAAGTCTTTTTCATACTGGGCCAAAAACTACAGAAGTTTTCAGAATAGGTTAGGGAAGTATGATAAAAATCTCTCCCATGCCACCTGGCCAAACATTTCCTTCACAAAATGGAAAAATGCCCTAAACCCTGAGGAGGAAAAATGATCGCCAAGTGGAAGGGAAAAGGAACATCTCATTTTTTATGAAGTGCTTCACTTTTTTGTTGTATGTGTGTATGTGGAAATAAAAATTTCTTGCTTAGCAACATAATGACTTTTGGTTATTCGGAATAAAACAGAATTCCTGTACAGATGAATACTTTCCCTTTAGTTTTGCTTTTCAGTTACCTGGGATAGAATGAAGAGTTTAGATTTTTAAATATTTGATGACTCAGCCTGCTGTGTAGATCAGGATTTATTGGTCCGGTACCATTGAAGTTTTGGGCCATATAATTCTTTGCTATAGGGCTTATTTTTATTGATTTTTAAGTCTTTAGTAGTACTTCCCATCTTTACCTATTAGACACTGGGACAGACACCTATATTGACAAAGTGCCTGTTTGAAAGCCGCTGGAATAGAGGAATGAGTATGACATATGACATCCTATGCTATCCCAAGGCTACACTTTTTAAACAGGAGTCTTCTTATATGTGTACACAGATAAACACATGTGTGCATGTACATGGCTATATATGTGCATGCAGAGATATATAGATTTATTTTTAGTTACTCAATTAAAATAAAAGATTATAGAAGAATGTGAATTAAAATTTGATGATCAATTAAGGATCAATTTACACTTATATAACTTCAGAGCTCAGACTGACTCAAAGATTCCTGGCAGATTCTGTTGATAAGCATTGCTTTCTACTTATGTTTTATATTTAGAGATTCCCACTAAATGATGTAATTTCAAAGTATAGTGTATGTGTATAAGAGTATTTGGATGACCAGAGAACTGGGACATAGAGGGGGAGGGAAGAGAGAAGGCAAGGGAGATAAACAACTGGAGATGAATAAGAAGATGAAAAATGATCAGCATGAACCATGCTGGGGTATTGTTTGATTGAGAAATTTCATATTTGAATGAAACTGAATTATTCTTCCCTAGAAGGCAGTGGAGGAATCAAGTTCCTGGAGATTTCATCATTATAAAGATAAGTTGACCATGCTTTCATTTCAGAACTTCATTTCAGGAAGTTAGAGCTATTATTAGGCTAGCACAGAGCTTATCTCATTAAATGAACATTAATATCTTAAAATAGTTAGAAAATAGTCCAGGCAAGAGCTGCTGCTCAGTGGTAGAGCTGTTGCCTTGTACATTCAAGGTCCTGAGTTTGACCTCCAGCACTGCCATGTATATACTCCTTAATTGTTTGTCTCCTAAGGGAACTTCTCAGACAGCCTGCATTCTAGAAATATGGGGATGCTTTGTGCCTCTGTATCCAGTGCCTCCTACAGATGTTTTGCATATTTCAGAGACACAACATGGGATAGTGTCTAGGAGGAAGGATTGGGGATTATAAACCTCGGTTTGAATTCAAGAGGTTTCAGTTCACTTCTGTGTGACATTGGGCAGGATATACAATCCCTCTGTGGTTCAGTTCCCTTATGTAAAATGTTTAGGAGGTAGGCTATCCCTGTTGTTGCAAAAATGTATGTACGTACGTATGTATGAATGATCTATCCATTGTCAATGATCTTTCTATCTATCATCTAATTTAGGAATTTATGTGTTACTATTCATTTAAGATAGTATTTTATGCACTTGCTAGAGCTGTAGGGAATATATGATGGCAAACAATCCTGATCTCACTAATATTTTGAGAGAGTAAGGGCACATAGCTAGCAAACTAAAAAAATTAAAATAATAACGCTTGATAAAAATAAGTGCCACGAGGAAAGAGTTCCCTGATACAGAATCAGGTACATTACACATTGTACATTGTCTCAGGTATATTATGCATTGTACCACTGGCTCCCTGATCCAAAGGAAATGGATAGGGGAATGTGGTTAAGAATATATGAAAGGTAGAGTGGGATCTAAAAAAAAAAAAATCGGGGGGGGGTAGGAAAAAGTATTGCTGAAGAGATGGGCTTGATTGAGAACGGAAGGATGGGAAAGAGAGGTGATGGTGCCGAACAAGAGAAGGAACTCAAACTCTTAGTGTTGTTTGCCTGAGAGTGGGTCTGACTTATCCAGAAGAGTTTTGATGTCTTCTGTGCTAAACTAAGGGTCCAATCAAAGACATAATCCTGAAAAAATGGCTGTCTTCTTTATATATGAACAGCACAGCAAATATGGTAACAACAAGGAATGAAGAACTTCTATCTTAATCAAGCTTTTACAAGATACTCATAAGAGAGAACTATTTTTCTGGCTTTATTGACTCAGAACATCACACAAAGCCACAATCAGATCTTATCACTCTATGCTCATATTTGCTTTCAACATATTTTGTGTGTATAAGAGGGTCAGAGGTCACGCTTTCAATACCTTGCTGTTTCCAGAGGATGGTCTTAGATCTGGTCACCACCTCTCCCTCCTGCTTACCCCCCCTCCCAGCTCTCATCTTGCATTGCTTTGAGTTGGAGACATGGATGGGACACAAAGGAAAAAACAGGGAACATGGCCAAAATCAAAGTTGTGCCTTCAGCTAGCTGAGCTCATAGTTAGGAATTACATTGGAAGTCCAAAGCACAGTGAGATTGATTACAATGTTTTTCCTAGAAGTCCATTAAATCTGAACAGCTTGAGTATACAGTATGTAAGCAGAATGAGTACACAGTAATAAATGGTCTCAAAGCACATTATTAACTTGGTGACAGGTTGGGTGAAAGTTTGATTTGTAAAGACAAACTTCTAATAGCCTTTCTCAGAAAACAAAACAAAACAACCAACATTTGCACAAGGAACCAATCTTGGAACATGTTGTTCCAGAGGGAGTAGCAACAGCAAAGGCCCTTAGACAGGACAAAGCAGTAAGTGCTTTGTGAACAGGAGGAAAGCTGGTGTTACTGGAATGTAGGCAAGTGGAGAACATGGCACAGGATGATGGTAAGGTACACAGTAATTGTCCCATGAAGGGACACAGTGTTGGAGTAGTAATGCACAGACATATGAAATCTTTTAGAAAGGCACAGCTCACAGAAAGCAGTAGAAAAATCCAGAATTGTTAAGCATGCAGGACTTTTCTCTTCAAGGGAAGAAAACAACTGATTCCTGGTTACTGAAAGGCTGGAGTGGATATTACCTAACAAGCTGGTGATCTTTTTCTAATGAGTCCCCCACATCCTGAGCTTTGTCTCTCAGTAAACAGAATCCATCCTTATGAAAGAGGTCCCATATATTTTGAATCCTCCACACCAATAGCATCCATTCTTATGCTTATAACAAGTACTTCCTCCCTACTCCTTATCCTGAACACTGTATATCAAGCAACGGAACTTATTTTTATTGTAAAGGTCACACACAGGTGCTTTGCTATAGAGATTCACTTTGCAAGGGAGTTTTTTATTATTATTTATTTTTATTATTTTACATATCGATTCCAGTTCCCTCTCCCTCCCTCTCTCCCTCCCTTCCATGCTCCCTACTACCTTTCCATCCCCCGCCCCATACTCCACATGTAGGGTGATGCCTTACAGGAGGGGTCATCAAAATCTGTCAAGGCATTTGGAGTAGGGACTAGGTTAGGGAGTATACCTTCATGGGGAATGTGCCCCCAAAGTCCTTTTGTGCACCAGGGATACATCTTGGTTCTACTATCCGAGGTCCCTTAGACTGCTCAGGCCTTCTAACTTAGACCCATGTTCAGGAGGTCTGAGTCGGTCCAATGCTGGATTCCCAGCTATCAGTCTGGAGGCCCATTAGCTCCCCCTTGTTCAGGTCAGCTGTCTCTGTGGGTTTCTGTAGTGCAGGGGAGTTTTGATAGAGCCATCCCTGAAGCTTTTTCATGATAACTGTCACATAGAGACTTTCCTCCAATTTTTACTGTATTTAAACATATAAGAAAAATAAACCGAGAGGTCAGACTCTGGAAGTTTTTGACCCAATGCCTGCTAAAGTGGTACTGACCCGAGTTTCACTCTTCACCTCACAGGGATCATTTCCCTGCTGGCCATTACACTTGTAGGGATACCAACAATGCAAGACATAAGCTGTTTCTGTTTTCTCTATTCTTGAACATGAATGTGGGTATTAGACAATTTGAAATGTAGAGAAAGTAGGAGTTAAAAAAGCCATAATTACTTTTCAAACTTTTTTTGGCGCATTTGTTGCTCCCAGGCTCAAGCCTGTAATATACAACACTTACTTTTAGACACAGAACAAGAGGATACAAGGAGGAGGGGTCCAACTGCAGGGCAAGGCTTGGATGACGTCATGCAGGTCCCTGACTGCCTTCCAATGTCCCATCTGGTCACTGGGATGACTGTTGAGAAGACATCTAAGATGCCGAGGTCAGATGCTTCTTGAAGAACAGCTGATGAGAGGCAGAGGGTCCCGAAGCAAAACCACGAGTCTTTGAAACATGAATTTGGAGGTAGAGTTGGGAAAAGAGGTATAGGTAGACATGTTTATTGTGATTGACATCAGTAAAATTGGGCTTTCTTCTTGGGGGCTCTTAGTTTCATTAATAAATGAATTTAACTTAAATGAACTCAAGGAAAAATTTATTTGAGCTTAACAGAGCCCCCCACCCCCCACGATCTTGCAAGCTGTAACTCTCAGCATCTGCCTGGAGAAGGACAGAAGAGAGAAGGGACAACAACAACAGTATCGTGCTGTTTGAATTGTCACATGGCAGCAGGCAGCCACATGGTGGGGAGGAGGCTTTACAGAAAAAATATGGAAGCCCAGAATATCAGAAAAAGCGCCTATTTAATTCTGGACAGTATGTGAAACAAAAAGACAGGACAAAGAAAAGAGAATAGTTGTAACTTTTTGAATCAGAACTCAGAAGCATGGGCACACCCAACAAACATCATGGCAACTTCATGGTGACTCATAGATAGTGTAGTGGGGGGGGGTGGTCATTCTGGGAAGGAAAATAGAGTATCCAGTAGAGTAATAATAATTCCACCCATCTCTTTAACATAGCCTGGAGTGAACACACCTTCCCAGGGATGCTCCTGAGGGGTGGTTTCTTAGACAACTCATTGACTGTGGAATTGGAATGTAAGGTCTCCACCCAGGCCTGAAATTGTATTCTCTTGACCTGGAGTTTTCCCTTAACAGGACATTATTGGTATTCTAACATGACTGTTAACAGGAAATTGAAATAGTAGGTTTTAGGAGTAAACCTTCATTATTATTTTTTTCATTGTGAAAAATTAACTTCTTTGTACTTCCCCTTGTTCTCTCCCCAGTTTTATTAACTATATTTTAAAAATATTTCTAATGGGTTACTTTGGATTTTGCATATATATCAAAAATATATAGTGTATTTTAGTATCTTTTGTTATTTTCTTTCTTTGGCCCCCTACTCTTGCTTATTCTGATATTCTTATGTAATTTAATTGGTTCTTTTATAAACATTTTCCAACTTGAATTTTGACAATTTTATACATATATACAATGTACTGTGATCATATTTGCACCCATTGCATCCCCCCCTGACTCCTATTGACCCCATCCTTCTTCCCAGAAAGATTTGTTTTGCTTTCATGTCTTCTTTGTGTGTACATATCTTGTGTGGATAATCAGCCAAAGCTGTTGTGTGTTCATGATTGTGATGACTGTGCCATATCCAGAGACTAGCATTTTGAAGAACTCTTTCTCTTCCTCCAGCTCTGACAGTTTCTCTGTCCCCTATTCTACCATGCTTCCCAGGCCTTGGGGAAAGGGCACTGATGTCCTGTTTAGGGTCAAGTACTGAACAGTCACTTAATTTGCAACATGTCGACCAGTTGTAAATATCTGCATTAACCGTTACCTACAACAAAAATAAGCTTCCATGACACAAACCAGCATCATATTTTTGCAGTAAAAATATTGTGTGCCTCATTTTGTTACCTCTAAGAACTGAATCTTGGGCCATTTAAAGAATAATCTAAAGTTCTAGTGAGTCATCATTTTCTGAGATAACCCACTGAACACAATGCTACATTTAGTTATTATAAACCAGCATCTAGACTTTCTCTTCTAGAAACTCACCATGCAGTCAAGGCCAGCCATCACTCCAGGGTCTTCCTGCCTCAGCCTCTGGAGTGCTTGGGTTATTGGCCATGCCACTAAACCCAAGGACTGCTTAAATTGCCTTCTTTTTCACAGTAAGGATACAAAAAAAAATATTATGTGACTTACTTCTAACCAAATTTAGCCTCTTAAATCCTAGTTTTGTTATAGGAAACTCATGTTTGTATTAATGACAATCTTGCTTTAGGTCTCCTGCAGAGTGATTTTTATGGGAATCCTTGTAAAATATTGAGCTTTTTGTTTTCCCCAATAACTGTCTTTTATTTCTGTATTTCTCCCCCTACCATGAAGCATACTCTCAAATATTCCCCCTCCCCTGCCCAGGAAGGATGTATAAGAGGCAAAATTTCTGGTCTTTCATCTCTGCCTTTGTCTTCATGTATGGTTGATTAACAGAATACAGAAACAGAGGTTAAAAGTCACTTTGCTTTCCAAATTTTAAAGGCATTGTTATGCCATTTTGATATTCACGCTAATCAATAGGATGTGTGTGTGTGTGTGTGTGTGTGTGTGTGTGTGTGTGTGTGTGTATACATAGATACACACAATCTTTTCCTTTTTCTCATGGAAACTTTGAAGATCTCCTATTTTCCCTGGGTTCAGAATGTCAGTGCTGATAACCTCAGATGTGCTTTATCTCATGCATTAGCTTCGCTACTTAATAGCTCTTTTAGATTTTGATTTAGAAGCACAGCTTATAGTTGTTGTCTGCCATCAGTTTTCCCTTTTTGTAACTCCTGTCACTTATGCATTTGGCCTTCTGGACTCATTTCTGTATTTGCTGTATTATTTTCATTTACTTATTTTTAAAATTAGCTTACAAAGCAACACATTTCCTCATAGTATTTTCATAACAGTTGAGGTACTGGTTCCACTCCACCTGCCCATCTTCCCTACTTTTCTTCCAATATTCTCTTTTCCACTTTAGTATCTCAGGTGTCCTATTGTCTTCCTGGCCTCATTTGTCTGTTTCATGCACTTTCTTGTTTCCTGGTTTCTGCCATATTTATACACCTCTATTTGCACATACGGCACAGTGAGAAGCTAGAAGCTGCACATGAGAGAAAGCATGTTCCTGGGTTATCACACTTAATATAACAAAAGCCTAGTGACAGAATAGCTAGGGAGAAAATATTTGCTAACTATCTTTCAGGCAACCAGTTAATATCTAGATTATGTGAAGAATTGCCAGAATTAAATATTACTCCCCAACTCCCAATTGAATGGGTCAATGTACTAAACAGATCATTCTCAAATGAAAGAATACAAAAGGCCAATAAGTATTTTCAAAAGTATCCCACGTCCCTAGCCAGCCAAGGAATGTGAATTAAAACTGTCGAGAGTCCCTCTCACCCCAGTCAGAATGACTACTGTCAAGAAAACAAAGGACAGGGGAGGAGGAAGTGTAGAAGGAAGAACCTCATACTCTGTTGGTTCTCAGCAGATTTAAACTCAAACTACCATTTAAGTGCTGTACTTTTGGAATGCATTTGTTTGTTCAGGTTGTGTGTGCATATTGAGAGGTCAGAGGATAAGCTGCAGGAATTGAGTTGCTCCTTCCACTAGGTGGGTTCTGGTCTTTGATCTCAGGTCATTAGGTTTGGCAGCAGGTGGTTTTGCCAACTGAGCCATATCTCCTGCCCAATATCTGTATTTCTAAGTGATGTTGTCAATTCTACTTCATTTTCTTCACGTTTTGTGAGATTTCATTTTTGTTGAATTACACATTATACTATCTTTATTTTCATATCATTTTTAGTGTTCAGGGACACTTTCTTCTGTCCAGCGATTTCTTTTTCACAACTGTATGTTCATTTTCTTAAACCCTCTTGAGGTTGGTTATTAATATGTATATAATTTCCCTGTTCCCCAAATGATCACTGTTCCTCCCAACTTCTGATGTTCTGCTTGTTCTGGTTCATTCCTTCCCTTGGTGTTTCTGGTCCTAGAAGATAGTCCTTAGCTGGCCATTAGGCTCGGGGTGATTGAACTTGATCAATTTGGATGGAATGAATTCTTGTGGCAGGTGGGTAACTGAGTTCCTCAGTGTGCTGCCCCTTGAATGTCACACTTCACTCCTGTTAGGGATTTTGAAGCAGAAGTTGGTAATTTTTCCCTACTTTGCCCTTTATCCTGGGTTAACTAAAAGTCATTGTAGGGGCTTCAGCTCCTTGAAAGCATTTTTTTTTCAATATCTGTCTTGAAGTTCTTGGTTTTTAATTTGGAAATAAATGCATCAGTGCACAGACACAGAGAGGCTGTGACAACCCACGTCACTGTTCAAATGCCCTTTAATTTATGACTTTATTTGTGCATTAGTTTCCACTCAGTGATTTTGAGTTTAAACTCTGCAAGATCATTTAGATTAGGAGTTTCCACCTGTGTTCTGGCCATCCTAAGCTTAATGATTCATCATTAGCACAGTCCTGGAGGAACCTGTCACATCTGGGTACTAATGTTTTTACCCACTGTGTTTACTCCATCTTGTACTTAATTATTGTCATTACAGTTAGATGTAGGAGGATGATGTAGAAAAACACACATTCAACTCATCATCTTGAACAAGAACTCGAGCTTCAGTCTTTTGACCAGTATGCTATCAGTATATTATCATATTCTGCTCCTTCTTACATAGTATTGGGAAGGTAATTTTACCTTTGTATCCTAGATTTCTTAACTTTAGGAAGAATAATGTCAATCACTTACTTTACAGTACAAGTTGGGGAGAATAATATCAATGCAGTTTCAGTGATGATGTCCTTAACAATGTCTTACATAATATCTAATACATACTAAGCACATTCAAATAAAAACTGCACAATCAGGGCTCAGAAATAGGCAATAGGCATTCAGTTACTGTTAGGTAACTAATCAAAACTTCTCATTTTAAAATCGACTGGGAAATAATTGCTGTTGGCCTTACTTTCTGTTATTACTTATGGACCCAGAAGTATTTATTCACAGGAGCTACATCCCTAACTGTGAAAAGTTACCTTGTAAAACTGACTTCATATGTGGAATTTAAAATCTGTACATGTAATTGGCTGTGTAATTTGACATTACTACCTAGATGACTAAACAAGAAGGAGCGAAAATAAGACATCAAAAATATTTAAATATTCCCTTTCTTAGATATTGCTAATATTCACAAGTGAATGGCAAGTTTAACTAAACCACCATGAAATTTCAAGTTGCAAGACAGTTGTTATGTATTTTAAAACAGATTACTGTGTTTGCATTTGTTTTCTCTGACAGACTATGTCTTGATCCTTGTGTTTTCCTCTTCATAACTCAAAAAAGTCTATCTTTGGACATATTAAATAAGTTTTCTGTACCTTATTTTCCTCATCTATGAAACAAAAAGTGTCTTCCCTCACAGGACTACTCAAATGAGGAAAATTAGTGGAAGCAACTTCTCCACATCCATGATAAGTGGTCACAGCCATAGACATGCTATAAAGAACACTGTAGGTATGTTTGTTAAACCATAGCTCAGAGTTATTTCTGGGAAAATAACCACAAAATGAAGCATTAGTCAGCTCCCTCTGTAAAGGCAGCAGACTCAAAATATCTTTTCAGCAGACAATCATCTATTATCAGACACCAGAGCAGAGCAATTTTAAAAGATGCACCACATTTAGCTTTGAGAGTGTCACCCACAGACATCCCTAAATGCAGATTGTATTTGTGGATGCAGCTTATACCTGAGCTGACTTCATTTTATATTTATTGGCTCTCATTAAAATTGAACAAGTTATCTTTTCTTTTCTATGTAAAATGGACAGAGCTTCCCAAGGAAGCCTTGACCTGATTGTCAAATAGACTTTTCAGAACACGAAGCTAGGCAGATGGGGGATGCATGTGCTATGGAAAGTGTTGGCAAGCTGCTCCGGACATATCTGCTGCAAAGTGATGTGGGGGAGGAGAACATTTTTTTTTACTTCGAGAAAGAGTGCTATGTAATTCTTCTAGAGATTGAGGAGGAAATGGAGTCTTTCATGTTATGACAAATATGACAATATCAAGTCATATTTGAACTATGGACAGTCACACTGTTGGGAATCAGAGTTAAGCTAAGTTCTGACTTTACTTGGGGAAGCTGATTTATTATTATTATTACATAATGTCCTAGAGAAAATGATTTTAAATAGCTCTTAAATTTAGTATTTTAAATAAGCAGGTATGCTTGGATAATTGTTTAACTATTGTAGGGATGGAGGAGGCAGAGATGAACTTACAGTGTTCTGGATGCACAATGGACCACTGCACAATAAGTTGACAATGACTATACACCTTGGCATTGCATTCAACACTCAAAGGACCCAACTATACATAGTTGTCAGAAGGTCCACAGGTGCATTAATGGTATTATTAACATAGCATTGTTTGTTCACACAGGTCCAGTTGAGAACTTAGATGAGGCTTAGCATCACAATGACAAAGCAATGTCTACCACTGTGTCACTATTTTCTTCACACTCATCTGTTTCAAGAGAGCATGCTGAAAGTACTTCTAATCAGGTCACTGAGTCTACTCACGTTCTCCCTTGCTTTGACCATCACCAAATGGGCTTAGTTGATAAATGGAAGAGATTTACTCAGGGACCCAAACATGTTCTTACAAAGTCAAGATCTTAAGAGATAATAAAGATGTTAATAAAATATTTGATGCCTAAAAGAGTTTAGAATAGCATTACTCTAGAGTGCCCATAAAGAGTGATATAAATAAGTTTGAACCTAATTTAGAAATTATAGAAAAGAACGTTTAACCAAAAAAAAAAAAAAAAAAAAAAAAAAAAAAAAGATTTTCTGATCACTCTCACTCAGTCTTAGTGGTAAGAGGTAATCACTGACTCTTCAGATAGTATTTCTATTGGTAATGAATGCATATTATATTCATGGATCCTACCTTTACCAAGAATGCAGACTTGGTTTCACAACTTATTTGCCAGAGGGTAGAGCAATTAACAGGCCGTTTGTAAAGCTGTTATGCAAATCCTATCTGACTTTGCTTGCAGGTGAAGAATTTAGTTCCTTACTGTTTTGTCAGTGCTGAAGATGACAGGGAGCTCCTGCAGCAGAGAGAGAACTGACCAACCCAAGCTTCCCAGTTGTCAATCCTAAAGAAAGTTCAGGATAATGTGGAAGGGCCATATTGAACATTGCCTCATGTAGTGGGTTGCACTGTGTGAGGCAAATTCTGAACCTGGGAACTTTTATAAGAAGCAGAATAAAGCTTGCTTTTTAACTGGCAGGAGTAATTATTTTATCTTGCAAGGTTGCTTACTGTAGAACTCAACCCTAGAAATGGCCTAAGAGGAGAAGTCAGGATTTTGCATTTGGGGCATGTCCAGCAACATCCAGGCTTCTCCCAACACATCCCTTTTGCTTTATAAATATTTAATGGTATATCTAGACTTCAAGACAGATTTTTATTCCTTACTGTTGTTCTACTATTATCTTTGGGGTATTTTGTTTTATGATGTTGAATTGCAAGATAGAGGTTGTATTGCTACTAGCTTGACTTTATATAATTTTGTTTAAAGAATCAAAGGTGTGATATTGGCAGAAAATGCAGGTTTTGGTTCTAAGAGGAAGTGGTATTTCCATCAGCAGGACCTTGACAAATTTAGATGGTTGTATGAGAACTCACTTTCCTCGTTCTTTTCTCTGGAAATCCTTAGCTTCTCTGTGTGTTCACAGGTGTGTGTGTGTGTGTGTGTGTGTGTGTGTGTGTGTGTGTGTGTGTGTGTGTGTGATGTGGAGGCCAGAGATCTATGTTGAATGTCTTCCTCTATTACTCTCCACCTTAGTGTTTTGAGACAGAGTCTCCCACTGAACTTGGAGCTCTTGTCCAGTGAGCTCCAGGCACCCTCTCATCTTTACCTCTTCAGCATTAGGATTAAAGTTGTGTATTACTACCCCTGGCCCTTTACACAAGGATTGGAAATCCAAAGACAGGTTCTCATGCTTGCATGGTAAGCACATTGCCAACTGAGTCATCTTCCCAGACTCTCAGTTAGCTACATTTGACATTATCTTACTTCCTTTTGTGTATTTTTTTTTTTTTTTTTTAAAGACAGGGTTTCTCTGTGGCTTTGGAAGCTGTCCTGGAACTAGTTCTTGTAGACCAGGTTGGCCTTGAACTCACAGAGATCTGCCTGCCTCTGCCTCCTTAGTGCTGGGATTAAAGGCATGTGCCACCACTGCTGGACAATTACTTAGCTTTTTAAAGATATGACTAAGACAAGCATGCATTGCTGGCATATTAAATATGAAATTGATAATACGTGCCATGAGTCCTTTGAACACCAGAAAGAACTCTATAATTATGAGAATTAATTCAGTTTTGTGCATGTGACAGGGCTTTGTCATGTAGATTTGGCTGTCTGTAATTCATTGTCTAGTCTAGGCTGGCCTTGACTTTGTGTTGGTACTTCTGTATTAGCTCCCAAGTATTGGGATTACAGGCATGCACTACCAAACCTGGCTAGAAATTAGAATTATAATCTTTAGTACCTGGTGTATGCAGTTCAGTGGAGCTTTGCTTACAGACTATATTTACTTTGTTTCTTAGCCACAGAGCTTGTTTTTTGACCAAGCCCTAATAACTATTATTGTTTTAGTTGATTTGTCATTTTCTTGTATGCTAAGTTAGTAATGACATTCAAATTGTGAACCTTTGGTGATTGCTCTAAGGTTACTTTTTCCTAATTTTGCTTTACTATTAGCTGATGCTTTTACTAAAAATGGAAAATCTTGAAAAAGAAAAATTCTGACTCTTAATTGCTATGTTATAATTGTAAGAAGACGAAAGGCTGGGAACAAGGTCTTCAGAAGTTAATTGATAGCTGAAGAAGAAACAGCAAAATAGCCTTCTGTTTACCCTGTACTTTTATGCATGAGTACAGGATGCTTTTTACCATCCACTTAATCAGCAGTGTCTTCAGGAGAGGCATGTTCATTCTGCATGAAACAATCTCACCCCTGCTCTCCTCTACCTATGCATCTCTCTCTCTCTCACACACACACACACACACACACACACACACACACACACACACACACACACACACACCTATCATCTGTCTATCTCCCCTCTCTCTTTAGGAGTTAGAAGCAAAAACTAAAAGACAGTGATACTTTAGATCTATGTAGAATGATGCTGGCAACAAAAACAACTCAACAGAGGCTATACTCTACAATCTGTGTCACTAGGCTCGGTTACTTTTACTCTGTACTGCCTATCCTGCTTCCTGTTCATCTGCTGGCGATTCTGTCTTTCTTCCTCCCAGAGTTCCCTCTGTCCAGGAGTCCCACCTATACCACCTGCCTAGCTAGCAATTGGCCATTTTCCTTTTTATTAAACCAATCACAGTGGTATATCTTTACAAAGTGTAATCAAATATCTTGTAACAGGGGATGATTAAGTCAGATATGGGATTTTGAGTACCTCATCCAATACTCTGAGGAGTCATTTAACATCAAGGATTCTACGTTTTAATCTGAGAAATGGAGCACTATGCACTTCTCAGATTGATGCTGTGAGGTTTTCTATACCGAAGACCATTATTTATGTTGTTTTATTGCCAACACTACTTTTGTTTTTAACCTTTGGCTTCCAAGCCATGTTTTATGTCTCAAACTTTGGCTTTGTTCACACCATGGCTTGTGACAAGGGAAGAGCCTTATTTCCAAATAACCCAGACACCTGATATCATCATCCTTGAGGCCACCCTTGGTAGAGGTGTGCCAGTGTTTTCTATGTCACTAAGATGCCATGCTTTTGCACTTTTCCAAGTTACAGGCTTGAGTTCTAGGATAGTGGAGGCATTGAGTATCTTTGTGAGCAACTACCACTGTGGATGAGAGGGTCTGGGCAAGGAATGTGTTCAAAGATGAACTTAGGTAAAACTTAAAACTAATGAAACATGAATGTAGACTCTCCTGTAGTTACATGGAGAAAAAAAGGATATTTCCTCTCCATTTCAAACAAATCCTTTCTGTAATTTTCTCTGTCATTTGCAACTGACTTTGGAATTACATTACTTATGTGCTATTTTGTTGGCTAATTGTTCTAATTAAATGGAATAAATACCAGTATATCTTAATTTTTATTGACATAGTTCACTGTATAGTTATTTTTTAATTAATTAATTAGCTGAGGTAGGGTCATTTACATAGTTAGGCTGGTCTCAAACATACCATCTCCTTCTTCAGCCTTTAAAACCCTTGGAATACAGGCCTGCACCACCCTGCCTAGTTTCAGGTTCTTCAAAGCACTCATTTCTCTGCTACTGCACAGCAGCATGTGTTATATGCCCCTGCATGGGCATGCAGACATCTGTGAAGGACAAAGTCAAGAGTAGGGTTTTTGGTTCAGAGTGAGACAGGGGTACATGTGATTTTACTATTGTAAGAAGTACTGTGTTAAGTCTGTAGACACACACTAGGGATTCTGTAGCTTCATAGTTCTGCCAACCCTTGGCATTACATAGCTTTCTACTCTTTTCCAGTCCAATGGATGTGAAATGGTAGTTTATGGTTTCAATGAGCATCTCCCTGATTGGGAATGCCACTGGAATTGCTTTAGATGCTTGCAAGTCCATTGGGCTTACTTTTCTATAATCTTTTGCCATTTTCTCTATTTTGAATTTTATGTTTTTGTGGTGTTATAGCAGATCTTGCTGTCTTCAAGCTACTATTTCCCTGTTGCTTTTAGAAATTGCAAGATTTTCCAATCTGACACATTTTAGTTAGCCTTACCCATAATATTATCCCATGAACATGATTACGAAAATACTCTGGCAGTATACAATAAAAATTTGCCTATAGTTTTATAGTTGGGGATTTTGTTTATGAAGCCTTCTGATACATCATCACAAATTCTTCTCTTGTGTACCACCCACTAATTTTATAGTTCTACATGTCATAGTCAAATCTTTAACAGCTTAAGTTTACTTCTGCACAATAGTATTGGATGGGGGACAATACTCACTATTATTTTCCACACATAGAGGACCATGTTCTCAATGTTGTTATCCATCATCATACATACACATGGGTGTAATTACACATGTGTGCAGTATTCATGTTTGTCTCTAAGTTTTCTTTTTCCTCAGCAGCTCCAGGTATCTACCATGGTTTGGTAGGTGGTCTTCTTCATAGATTTTATTATTTCATTTGAACTAAAGTAAACTGTTAAGTTTTCCAAAAATCCACCTAGTACTTTGAATGGTTGTGCATTAAATTTATAGCTCAATGCAATGAGAATTGAAAATTTTTTTTCTGAAACAGGGTTTCTCTGTGTAGCCTTGGCTGTCCTAGAACTCACTCTGTAGAACAGTTTGGCCTTGAACTCAGAAATCTGTCTTTGTGTGCCTTCCAAGTGCCCAAGTGCTTGGATTACAAATGTGCACCACCAACCAGCTGACAATTGACTCCCCCCCTTTTAAAACAATACACTCATATTTCAGAGCATGGAAACATCTCACTTTTTGGGTTATTTATTTTATCCTTTGTGGAATTTTTAGAATTTTTCCTTGGGATTTTTTTGTGTTTTTGATTAAACTTTATTTATGGATTATGTTGCTATTTTAAATGTCATCATTTTACTTACGTTTTTTAAAATGGAAGATGTTTGGTATGGAGAAGTGTTAGTGATTTTTATTGTTTTATTTGGCACCTGAAAACTTTGCTGGAATTCTTATTTGTCTTATATTTGTTAATTTATTTGCTAGGCAAATGATGTCATATTCAAACATGACAACTTCTTCCCCTCTGTTCTTTCTTCCCTGGATTCTTTTTGCTTTTGCTCTCATAGAATTGGTCAGGACTCATTCCCAGGCTACATGAGCATCATGGATATAGTAAGTCTCCTGATTTGAGAGGCATCATATTAAAGAAATTTCAGTTACCTTCAAGTTCAAGTTTGCCAGAGGCAAGCATTATCAGGCTGTTTTCTTCTATTTTCTACTTTTCTGTTAAAAAAGTTTAGGTGTTGAACTTTGTAAAGTCTCTCTCTCTCTCTCTCTCTCTCTCTCTCTCCACACACACACACACACACACACACACACACACACACACGTTTAAAGTATTTTTCTTAAAGTTGGGGTGGTAGCGTGGCTTTTCAAGGGAGCATTGTCACTACAAATTGCATAACTTCTTTTAACTTGCACAAGTATACTTACACACATGTATCATTGTAAGTAAACATAAAATAATATGATTCCTGATGGATTTTTCAAACATCAGGGTTACTAAGGGGAACATCTTTTCAGGTTGTTGGTCAGAGGAGTCCAATAGGTTTTACTGCCATAGCCCTTGGTTGCCTCAGTTGAACTTGAAGGCAAGACCCAAATGCTGAAGACACCGTACACACTGGACAGGGGATTTGGAGGAATCTATCTGGGTCTGACCTAGGGGCTTCCTCTCTGAGGACTATCATAGTACAAGTAAGTGTTATACAAGTGATGGGAGATGCCATTATGTATATATGTTTCTCATACTGGTTAATAATAAAGAACTGTTGGCCAATAGGAAAGGAAGATAGGAGGGACTAGGAGACAAGGAGGAAATAGGAAGTGGTAAGGAGGGTCAAGATGGAGAGTCTGGAGAAAGCAGTATGCCGCCGGCTCCCCGGTAAGAGAAATACATAGATCAGCAGAAATGGGTTAATACTTAAGACAGAGATAGCCGATAAGAAAGTAGTAACTGGCCAACAGTATAATATCTAATACAGAGTCTCTGTGTATTATTTGGGGCTGGCGCAGCGGCGGGACAAGACTGGCAGCAGGCGGAAAAACAGTACGCCTTACATACAAGCTGCCAAGAGGGAAAAACAAACAAACCAACCAACCAATAGTCCTACTTGGGCCTAATGTCTCCAAACCACAATAATGACCAGAACTGAAAGATAATCTGAAAGGTGTGATAGTGCCATTTATATCTTTAAAAAAATTTATTTATTTATTATGTATAGTGTTCAGTCTGCATGTATGCCTGTGCACCAGAAGAGGGCACCAAATCTCATAATAGATGGTTGTGAGCCACCATCATGTGATTGCTGGGAATTGAACTCAGGACCTCTGGAAAAACATTCATTGCTCTTAACCTTCAAATCATCTTCTCAGCCTGGCATTTATATGTTGATGACAACCAGCAACTGATTGCATAACACCTATGCAGTAGGAGGGAATTCATGTCTGGTACTGAAAGCCTAACCAACTACCCATGGTTGTTGTGGCCCAGGGCCACAGAGGAGAACCTACTGTGGCTGCTTCTCTAAACCAGTTTTTTCTAACCACATTCTAAATATTTATCCTTATGCTCACAGATAAGTGTAGCACCCACTTCCTGATCAGAAGCGCAGAGTAGCTTCTTTTTGCAGCAGAGAGCACTATAGGAAGTTACAACTAGTTAAAAAGAAGAGAAAAACTGATCTTGGGGTGCCCGACCACAATTGATACATCTATAGTATCACAGCTACACCTGAGGCTTAGGGAACATCAGAGAAGACAAAGCAGAAAAATTTAAGAGCCAAAGGATCAGAATGTCTTCTGTGAGATTGGAGATTGTATCCTTCATATGTTGCACCCATGAAATCTCAAGAATGTGGTTGGTCAGAAAAATGACAACACCAATTGGCATCCAATGTGGATGGGGGAAATCTCACAAGGCACCACTCCTAGATGGAACTACATGTATAAGTGACTGATGAGAGAGGGAGAACCAGTTTTCTACAGGGTTAAGATCCCGATAGGTTATCCAATTCCAAGCAGTCAACCCTATGTACACATATGTGAACAACTTTAAATGAACTCAATAGACTGTATCCATAAATTTATATGTATGTATGTAATAATAATTCAAGAAAAGTTAAATCATAATAAGAACACGTTTGACATTAAATTTTCCATATGTAATTCTTATTTGGAAAGCAAAATTTAGAGGTATGGTATAATAGTGGTATTAGATATGGTGTGATAATTCAGGTCTTCCATTTTATTATTTTAATTTTAGGATTTATTTCAGCCCTCATTTTTTTATTAATTTATTTTATTTTATTTTATATAACAAAGTCCAATTAAATGAAAACAAACATTTATACACAATATTTGGGAATTTGGGCGTCGTTCTTTCCAAACTACTTCCTGCTGGTAAGGGGTGCTGTCATGGGGGATTCGAAGAAGATTCAGAAATCCTGGCTGTAGTCTGTAAGGCTGCTTTGTCCAGCTGTTTTGAATGTAGGATCAGCTTGTACTCTGTTTCAGGCGGTCTGGCGTGCTCAAACCACATTAGTCTGGAAGGAATCCACATCTTTTCATTTACTGTGGAAACAAAAATAGAAATCCTTTTCCCCAGTATCTTGTCCTTCAACTTAAATTTTGGAGTCAAAGTATTTTTTTTTAATTTAATTTATTATTTTACATGTAGATCCCAGTTCCCTCTCCCTCCCTCCCTCTTACCCTCTCTCCTCCCTCATATGCGCCTGACCACCCTCTCCTCCCATCCCCCAACCCCAATTCCACATATAGTGCAATGCCATCCAGGTGGGGTCATGTAAATCTGTCAAGTCATTTGAAGTAGGGACTAGGACTTCTCTCCTGTCTCTAGGTTAAGGGAGTATCCCTCCATGGGGGATGTGTCCGCAAGGTCATTTTGTGCACCAGGAATATATCCTGGTTCCACTGTCTGAGGTCCCTTAGACTGCTCAGGCCTTCTAGCCGAGACCCATATTCAGGGGGGCCTGGGTCAGTCCCATACTGGATTCCCAGCTATCAGTCTGGGGGCCCATTAGCTCCTCCTAGTTCAGGTCAGCTGTCTCTCTGTGTTTCTGCAACTTGGTCTTGTCCTCTCCCTCTGCATCTGGATTCTAGTTCGACTCAGTGTATATATATGGGTGTTTGCTTCTGTTTCCAGAACGTACTAGATAAGTTAGTTGTTGATCTCACTATCTAGGAAGGGCACAATTTTAAAAATACAAAAAATATAATTATGTTGCATTTTTACCATATACCTTTACATCTTTCACTTAATGTATTATTTATTTCCACATCCTTGACTTTTTAATAATTTATCTTTTCAATAAATGATTTTTATTTTGATAGTATTGTTTTATTTAAATTTGAAACAAGCTTGTTTTACTTGTCAATCCTAGTTCCCTCTCCCTCCTCTTTCCCCCTGTCCTCCTCCCAAGCCCCATCTCATTCTCTTTCTGCTCCCCAGGGAGGGGGAGGCCTTCCATGGGGGATCTTCAAAGTCTCTCATATCATTTGGAGCAGGGCCCAGGCCCTCCCCCATGTGTCTAGGCTGAGAGAGTATCTGTCTATGTGGAATGGACTCCCAAAGTCTATTGGTATACTAGGGATAAATACTGATCTGCTACCAGAGGCTCCATAGACTGCCCAGTCCTCCTAACTAACACCCATGTTCAGGGGGTCCTAAATGTTGGGATAATGACCACTCACTGGCACTTCCTGCTGGAGCTAGTCTCCTTATGAGAACCATGCTTACTCTTTCTCAGGAAGATATCTCTCCACTCCAGGCTCACTGGTCCAGGTGAGGGTGAGGCTCCGTGTGTATGGTACCTAGAAACTAGTCTAGAGACCTATAAGGAAATGTGTTCTCCTTCCTTCAGCTGCCTATCAACAAACCAGTGAGGTCAAAGGCTAGGATAGTGATGACAGTCTTCCAGTTCAGAAGCACAGTGGAACAAGACACCACCAGCAGCCCCTGATCCCCCGCAATTTTGAAATCCATTTGAGCACATGGTGCCAGGTCATTCCTTAGGACCCAGTTTTTCTCCCACAGAGTACTTCTTCAAAGGTTTTAGTTTTCCCCTCTGGGCTCTTGTTTCCATCCTCTGAATTATCTTTCCTTCCCCAAGGAAGTAAGGATATGAGGAGCTGTCTCAGTCTGCTTGTTGACCTCAAAAGGCTGATATACTTTAAAATGTTGTCTTTGCCTGTCAATCAAGATGCTGATGCTTCTGTTTATGTAAAACAAAACAAAACAAAACCAAACCAAAACAAAACAAAAAACCAAAAACATGACAGCTGTGAGTATTCTTTTTTAAACTGATAATAGGTTTTATTTAATTTTTCCAAGTTATTTTATTTTTTGAAATTAAAATGATATCACTTCTCCCCTCTTTTCCTCCCCCAACACCTCTTATGCATTCCCCTGCTCTTTATCAAACTCATGGCCTCTTCTTATATTGTTGTTACACATATACACATATAAATATATTAGACATATTTTTAAATATATAAACACAACCCATTCAGTCTGTATAGTGTTACCTATATGTACATGATCTCACAATTGAATACTGACATTGGATAGCCAATAGGAGGACTCTTTCCTGGGGAAGACCATTTCTCCTGTTCTCATTTGTTCTCTATCAAGGGTTGAGGCCCACTGAGATTTCCCCTTCCCTGTTAGCATGACCATTGATGTCATTGTTCAGGTGTTGTTTCGGGAGTCATGCTGATGAGAATTCGTGGGTTTAGTCAACGACATTTCTAGAAGAAATAACTTCACAGCAAACTTCCTGTTCTTTGCCTCTTATAATATTTCCACCCCCTCTGTGATCCCTAAGCCTTAGGTACTGGAATTGTGTTGTAGATTTATCAGTTTGGACTGGACATCACACATTTCTGTTTTTTTTTTTTTTTGAGACAGGGCTTCTCGGTAGCTTTGGAGCCTGTCCTGGAACTCGCTCTGTAGACCAGGCTGGCCTCAAACTCACAGAATTCCACCTGCCTGTGGATTAAAGGTGTGCACTACCACACAATTTCTTGTTGCATTTTAATCAGTTGTGGTTTTCTGGGATATTTGTGGAAAAGAGAAATTTCTTTGCTGAGGGCTCATGTGGGTATTCTTTGAATCTTACTATATTGCATTCTACCAGAAAGAAACCACACTCAACAGATTTCTTTGACATCAGCATTTTTGTTTTGTTTATAAACCCTGTGCCTTGGGGCTGGAACTATAACTCAGTGGGTAGAGTGCTTGTCTAGTATACATTAAGTCTTGGCTTTGACCTTCAGCATCTCATGAAACTGGATGTACTGGCCATGTTGCTAATCTCAACACTTAAAGGTAGAAGCAAAATAATCTGAAGTTCAAGGTCATCCTCAGCTACATAGGAAGTTTGAGACAAGTCTGGGCTACAGAAGATTCAGTCTCAAAAACAAGTGGACAAACAAACAGCCTGACAACAATAACAAATATAATGAAATAACACTGGGCCCCATAGGTACTGTGCAATAAACTTTAAGAATTTTGGGCTTTCTTTTCTTCAGTAGATGCCCAGAAGTATATCATTTGACCACTGGAAGGCATTCAGCTGAAATGTTCATGAAGCATTGTCTTAAACCTATTTTTAGGCCTTACGGGATTTCAGAGCGCCATTCTGTGGTGGTTCTTTGCTCTGACCCTATTGTATATTCTGAAAATATTTTACTAGGAGGTACTAAGGATGGGAAACTCTTTTATTTTCAAATAGTGCATACTGGGCTCTTAATATTTCTTTTAAAGATTGCTAAACAAATATGAAGATACTCTATAACAGCATTATTCACATGCCTAGTGCCCACATGTAGATGAATAAATAAAATGAGGAATATCTCTCACCTTTAAAGAAAGGAAATTGTGATACATGCTATAACATGGATGAATTTGAGCAGTACACTAAGTGGCATGGGTCACCAATAAAAAACAGATGCCATTTGAAATGCTAGAGGAAAGAGACAAAAGTTAGAGAGGTGGTTCTGCTCTTGGAGCCTGGCAGGGTTACTGCAGCAAGGGTAGTAATAATTCTGCAAAAGGAAGTGTTCTGTAGGCTAGTTGTACAATACAGCAGTGTGAAAATGCTTAACACAACTGAACTGGGTATTTAAAAGTTGTTGATAAATTTTGTGAAGTGTATGATTTAATGCAACTATTAGATTAAAAAGAGCAAAAACTAGCTCCTTGGAATCTAGAAGGAATCAGACAATTCTTCCTCCACGTTTGCCTAGAATATTATTCAGCCAGATCCAATAAGTTCATATTCTCACAGGTCATTACTAGGTCAGTGTTGTCACACTTCCTACCTATTGTGTGACAAATGTCCCTTTTGTTCTACCTGCAATTGTACTTCCCTCATTGTCCTTTTTCTTTCCATTTCCTTTTTTTCTCTCTGCTCTTTTCTCATTCAGGGGCCTGCCACCCAGTTCCTAAATAAATCACATGGAAGCTTATTCTTTCTTATGAATGCCTGACCTTAGCTTGGCTTGTTTCTTGTCAATTTTTCTTAGCTTAAATTATTCCATCCACCTTTTGCCTCTGGGCTTTTATCTTTCTGTTATACCTTTCCTTATTTCTTACTCCATGGCTGGCTGTGTAGGTGGGTGGCTGGCCCCTTGCATCTTCTTCTCCTCATTTTCTAATTGTTTGATTCTCTCTTCCAAAAGTTTTCCTCCTATTTATTTTCTCTGTCTGCCAGCCTCACCTATTTTTTCTCCTGCCTTGCTATTGGCTGTTTCATTCTTTATTAGACCAATCAAGTCTTTTAGACAAAGTAACACAGTTTCCCAGAGTTAAACAAATGAAACATAAAAGAATGCAACAACATTAAAACAAATGTTCCACAGCATAAACAAATGTAACACATCTTAAAATAATATTCTACAACACCTGGCTGTCCTGGAACCCACTCTGCAGATAAGACTGGCCTCAAATTAGAGAGTCACCTGCTTTTGCCTCCCAAGTGCTGGGATTAAAGGCTAGAACACCACCACACAGCTCCTCATTGTCTTTCAAGAGGCACCAACAGTTTCAGCTTTAACTAGCAGTGTGATCATTTCTGGGTTCAAAGCTAGAACCACATGTTTGATTATGGCTCAGAGTCTGTTCAGGCTAACTATTCCATCTGGAAGGGGATAACCAGATACAACTGATCAGCTTGACTACCAGACCCTGCTTTCATCAACTCTTTATTTCAGCACACATTATTATTATTTTTTTTTAACAGTATGTGACTTTTAATTGTTGAAAGTAGATGTTTTTCATACAATCTTTCTGATCATGGTTTCCCTCTCTTATCTCCTTCCTGAGCTTCCCTACCTCCCCATTCTTCCCATTCCATGCCTTCTTTTTCTCTCTCTTTAGAAAACAAACAGGTAAAAAACAAAACAAACCAGAGTAGAACAAAACAAACAGAAAAATATACAAAACAAAGGAAAAGCACAAGAAACACACACACACAAATACACACTATGCTGGGCATGCGGTCTATCCTTAAGTGTAGTTTTAATACCCAGTAAGACTCCACTGAAGGAAACTAATTTATCCTTTGCAAGTGATTGTCAATTGGAGATAACTTTTTGGTTAGGGATAGGAGATCATTCCCACTCCTCCCTCTCAGTGCTGGGACCTTGTCTAGCTTGGACCTGTGCAGACCCTGGGCATGCTGCCATAGTCTCTTGTGTTCATATGCACATTAGTCTTATTGTGTCTGGAAAGAAATGTTTCCTTGGTGTTTTCCACCCTATTGGCTCTTAAAGTCTTTCTGATTCCTCTTCTACAAACTTCCTTGAGGCCTGAGGAGAGATGTTAGGTGGAGGCATCTCATTTAAGACTGGGTGCTCCAAGGTCTTCAACTCTGCATATAGTCCAGCTATGGGTTTCTGTATTCATTTCTATCTACTGAAGGCATAAGCTTCTCTGATGACGTCTGAGGAAGACAGTCATCTATGGGTATAGCAGAGTGCCATTAGGAGTCATTATTTTGCCAAATTGTTTGAGCAGAACAATTGAATTCAGTTTTCCCCTAAGTTCATGATCTATCTAGTTCCAGATTCTTGCCCATCTGAGCATGTTAAGCCTGTATTTCCCTTGACTGAGTGGGCCTTAAATCCAATCACATAGTGCTTAGTTACTCCTGCAACTTTTGTTTGTCTCTATTGCACCAGCAGACAGGTCACCATTGTAGACCACAGGGTTTGTAGCAGGGTTGGTATTTACCTTTCTCCTTTTACAGTGTCAGCACACCTCTTCAGCTGTTTTTCATCAATGCGACTCCACCCCCCGTAATGGAACAGAGAATGTTAGTCTAAGGGAACAAGAACGAGAAGCCCAGCAGACTCTGGAAACTTTCCTTTATCTCCGGTTATTTTCATTTTCTCATTCACAGACATCCCTGAGAGTCTAGTTTTGCTTAAACTATCTCTTCTTCAGTTTTCCTTTGCCCATTGTTTGTTCAGCTACTTTTTGTTTCTCATTAACATTGTCATGCTTTCCAAAGTTAATCGGGTGTTTGTACTGACTTAGAAACTAGAAGAAAATGCCTAAGAAAGATGTGATGGCAGAGAACTTGGGCTATAGCTCAGTTGTAAAGTGCCTCAAATTTGTAAAGCCCTGGATTTAAGGCCAGCCTTATAAAGCCAAGATTTTGTGAGACAGTGAGAATTTTCTTAGGCCCCATATGTAATTCTAAAATTGTTGTCTAAAACACATCACAACAAAACAAAATGCATGCAGAAGTGATTAGAGGTCAGAAGTGGGAGAGGCCCAACTGGAATGCTGTGCTAAGAAGTTTTATACTTCATGAAAATGAAAATATTGGTGTTGAATCAGGAAGGGTCAAGATCATATTTACATAGTTTAACTGTTATGTAACCTTTATTGTATGATATTTAAGCTTTATGGCACCTGCTTGCATAATTCCTCTGAGGTCCTTGTAGATAAACCAGTGAGTTTACAGACCAACTCTTTTGGTAAAATTTCTGAAAGAAAGACACTTTAGTCACAGCTGTTTCTTTAAACTGTAACATAACTCCGTTCACTAGGCTGTGGGCATTTTTGGAAACTAGCACAAGACAGTGCAGGACTTCTTAGGCAGCATGTTAAGGTAGTCTTCAATCATACTGGATAGAGCTAAGTGTGATTGTAAGACTAAAAAAAAAATTAGAGGTGAAATGGGTACCTTTGGCAGACCCTGACGAGGTATGCCACTAAGCAAACATGCCAGGTGCAACAGTTAGTGCAAGAGGTTTGTTGGGGTGGGGGAGTGAAAGGCTGTGTTGGAGTGGACACACACACACACACACACACACACACACACACACACACACACACACACGAGAGAGCTAGGCAGATGGACAGAGAGGCAAGAGGAAGAAGTGAGGCAAGGGAGGTAAAAGAGGAGAGAGCTAGCTGTGCTCTTGTGGGCACTTTTAAAGGGTGTACATGTCACGTAGCTGATGGTGGAAAGGCACCTGATGGCAGGTGATGATGTAACTGCTTTGGTGGTAGAGGCAGGCTGTAGCGGAAACTAACAGGGATGCTTAGTTTTGGTCAGCTTGACACAGACGAGAGTCACATGGGAAGAGGGAACCTCAGCTGAGGAATCGCTTCCACTGGCCTGTAGGCAAGTCTGTAGGGTACTTTCTTGACTGATGATCAATGTGGGAAAGCCCAGCTCCTTACACAAGGTGCTACAGCTGCGAAGGTGGTCCTGGGTTATTAAAAAAAAAAAAAAAAGAAGGCTGGGAAAGTCATAGATAACAAACCAGTAAGCAGTGTTCCTCGATTGTTTCCACTTCAGTTTCTGCCTCCAGGTTCCTGCCTTGGCTTCCCTTGAGGATAGACTGTAAAGTATAAGATAAATGGACCCTTCCTTCCCCCAGCTTGCTTTTGGGTGGTTCTGTTTGTCACAGAAACAGGAAAACAAATTCAAACACTAAGTTATTGCTATAGTCACTTGTGGGACAGAATTGGCCTCTGGTAATACTCTTCATGTCTGTGGTGTTCATCCATCAGAAGTTGTAATACGTCTGTTAGGACAAAGGGCAAACTGCCATGAATGTGTATCGGCGACTTCATATTTACTTTACAAACTTCACATTGGGACCTCTACCTGGAGCAAGGCCAGACAGAGGCCAACAGCTATTAGTAAAAACTCTCACTCTGGATAGAGATGAAGATCTGAAACCTGTTAGTGGCAATGGGACAGGAATGTCAAAATACAAGAAAAGTGTGGAGAAGCCAATTTACAGCACTCGCAGTGGCTCTGACACGGAAGCGTATTCGTGGTGACAGGAAATTAGAACTGTTAAGGATGAAAGTAATTTGTGGCTTGTCTCTCCTCTCCTCCCGTCCTGTCCCCCCCCCCCCCCATCCTCTGCGTGCATGCAGCAAGTAGGGGAACACACATTGGTCTATGAATCACTAAGGGGATGTACTATTTACCAATCTCTGGGGTTCACCAATAGGCCTTTCCTGGCCCTCGTTTTCCAGCCCTAAGGCATTAACTACAGCCGTTTCCTGCAGCCTGTGGAACCCCAGGGACTCATGGGTGCAGGCATTCTGGGGCTTAGAGCTGGCCTCTGAATGGGGGACCTTATTCCTTTGAGTCTCTGCATTTCTTCAAACTGCCTCATGTTCCCCAGTAAGAGAGCCTTTCCCCCTCACCGAGTCCCTCCCCCCCTAAACTCCACCACCCTCTCCGGAAGTCTGCAGCACTTTCCCCAGGGCTCAGTGGGTCTCCAGGCACTAAGGAGGCCCTAATGAAGATGAGTCAGCGCTGAGTTCCCATCTGGTGAATGCATGGCTCATTTACCTCTGGTGTTTTGAGCAAACCCAAAGTGCTTCGTGGCTGTATTGAAAGTCTGCGGCGACTTTTGGTTTCTATATATATGAACTTGAAATTAAGGGAGAACGTTCTCAACCGGTAAGCTGCTTACTTCTGAAGCCAATTTTCTTCAAGGAAAAGCAGCAGAATAATGGCATCCTCCTGCAGTTCCCACTGGTGACCACAGTGCTGAGTAAGCAAGACATTTGCCCTGTATTGCCCCTAAGCTCTCGTTGGTGATCCAAATAGCTGAAACAAACAAACAAACAAACAAAACCAACCAACCAACCAAACAAACAAACAAAAACTGAACTCAATATTTCTAGCAATTTTGACATAAATAAAAATAGATATTTTGGTTCATTTATGCTTTATAATGAGGCATTCGAGGGAGAATACTAAAATGTAGCCAATAACAATCCAGTGGGAAACTTCATGATGCTGGTCATGAGAGGTGTGGATATGAAGGGCTGAAATTATTCCAGTGATAAACTTTATCCTCGTTTCCTCTCATCCCTTCAACCTGTTCTCCACCTTAACATTTCTTCCTTTGCAATGTTTGCCTCGTTTACCTTCTATTGCTGTGATAAACAACATGGACAAAAGCAGTTCATGTTGGCTTGTATATCCCAGGTCACAGTCCATCACTGAGGGAACTCAAGGCAGGAGCCTGCAGACAGGAACTGCAGCAGAGACCATGGAGGGACACTGCTTACTGGCTTGCTTGCCATGTTTTTCTCAACTTGCTTTCTTGGGCAGCCCAGGACCACCTGCTCAGGGGTGATACCACCACACTGGGCTAGGTCCTCATTAATCAAGAAAGTGCCCCACACTCTTGCCAATCATGCAATCTGAGTCAATCCCATAGAAGCATGTTTTTCTCAGTTGAGGTTCCCTCTTCACTGATGACCCTGGCTTGTGTCAAGTCGACCAAAACAAAACAAAGCAAAACAAAACAAAAACAAAACAATCCCCCCAAAACAACCCAGCAAATATTGTAGAATTTATTATAGCTATCATTCATTGACTGTCATGTATACTAAGTCAGAAACATAGATAGATATGACAGATAAGTGTGTGTCTATCCACTATGTCAGAATTTATTGAATAAGAGACATTTATAACATTGATGTTGTTGGCAGTAGTTTGCCAACAACTTTTAATAGCTGATCAAAGCAAGCAAAGGTTCTTTTATCCTAATCTTAGCTACATAACTAACCCCTGTGTCATACATTTTACATCACATTTTAAATATCCACATAACGATTATCTATGTATTTATGTAACTTATAGAATGTCAGTGGAAAGAGAAGCCTTTTCTTCTGTTACCTCCCTAGTTACCCCAACCTTTTTGACCTCCCACCAGAGCATGAGAATTTTAACAGTAGAAATTTTAGCAGTAGAAAGAAATGAGACTAACACTTGACTATGATTCACTTTAAAGAAGATATTTCTGGGGGCAGATGTTATTTAGAGTCAAGATTTTTTGCTATGTTCAAGACCATAATATTGTCTGGTTTAGTCAATCTTCAGCTATTTGCTGAATACCTTTTATGTGCCATATACTACAAGAAGGGGCCAAAGATTGTGAAAGTACAAAGTCCTTATCTTTGTAACCTGAAAAAGATGAGTGTATGCTGGGTTTGTCCTCCCATGATTCTTCACTGAGTAAATCTGAGTTAAACCTAAGTGGGTAGTGTGAACAACTCAGGACATTGTTTACATTTGTCTGATGTCTGGGGCAGAACACGATTAGAAAATGTAAAGGCTCAGATGAATGTTTTTCTCTTTCTTTTTTTATTATAGGGGTGTGATGAAAGTTGATATAAATCTTCAGAAAGTGGACATTGACCAATGTTCGAGTGATGGCTGGTTTTCAGGAACCCACAAATGCCATCTTAACAATTCAGAGGTAAGAATATAAGGATTAGATCTTCTGAAATTGGAAACAAAGATTTGGATGGTTCTCATATATGTTTTATGTGTGTGGGGGAATGACCACGTGCATCACAGGGAGAAGAAAGGCATATGCACAGATTTCAGCTCTGTCAAATGAATTGAAAAAGGGGAGAAGATAACATTTTTGCAAAGAAATTGTTTTGGGAATTCTTAAGACAAGGCTAAAAGTAAGGTTGTGGCTAAAATTCAACTTTAATTAAAGGCTGATGTCATTCTTCAAAATGAGTTAGAAATGTACAACAATTGGGAAATGAGAAAACAGTCCCAGTGGGACCAAACAGAACAAGTATCTTTTAATGCACTGTGATGCTTATTGTCACATTTGTGGGATGCATTCAAACATGATGCCATATGCTAAAATGTAGTAGGGCAGGTATGGCAGGACAATTTGGAAAACAAGGAGAAAATTATATGCAGGCATTTGGAAAGGAAGGGATTGGTTAAGGTTGTATTTTCCAAACTTTCTACTCCCACCCATGCTTGATTGGGTGGGATTCTGGCTGATAAAGAACAGAGATTATACTTCTGCAAAAGACCCATCTTTTTTTGTTCAGGAAACAATGACAACAGCAATGATCCCTGTCAGTTGGCCTTTGCAACTTCAAAAAAGAAATGTGACTAAAGAGTATCTTCTCACTTATCTGTCTCTAAGGTTAAAAAAATGCTGTGGAAAAAAAACATATAATTCCAGTTTTCTGATCTTTAACGCTTAGAACATCCCAATGTTGACTCCATAAATTTGTATGAGAAGTTGACTCAGTTTATTTTAAACAGGAAGTTGTTTCTTTTTCTTTTTAAATTTTTTCTTATTTTACATATTGATCTCAGTTCCCTCTCTTCCTTCCTTCCCTCCCTTCCCCCCACCCCTCCCCATCAACAAAATCTGTCAAGTCATTTGGAGTAGGGACTAGGCCCTTCCTCCTGCCTCTAGGTTAAGGGACTATCCCTCCATGGGGAATGTGCTCCCAAAGTCCTTTTGTGCACCAGGGATACATCCTGGTTCCACTGTCAGAGGTCCCTTAGACTGCCCAGGCCTTCTAACTGAGACCCATGTTCAGGGGGTCTGAGTTGGTTCAATGCTGGTTTCCCAGCTATCAGTCTGGGAATCCATTAGCTCCTCCTTGTTCAGGTCAGCTGTCTCTGTGGGTTTCTGTAGCCTGGTCTTGCCCCCATTTTCTTATCACTCCTCCCTCTCTGCAACTGGATCAGGATGGTGTTTCTACAAAGTCATAAATAACATCTTTCATTTGATCTTTTTCCAATCGTGAATAGTTGTGCATGGTGCATCTATGTGGTTTCAAAGCAAGGCTATTAAGCCAGAAGGATGTTTTCCGTTAAGTACTTCTTTGTGTCATTGTAGTTATAGGTACACAGGTATATGTATGAATATATGTGGATATAATCCCCTCACATGTGCACCATGTGCACACTCAGCAACACTGTGCTATTACATATCACTCAGACACAACTAAGATCACTATACTCCCCCAAATCTCCCAAAGTCCTATACTTGCCTACACTTCACACATCCCTTTACCCATTGCCATTCTCTTTATCACAATATCCTTCAATTCTCCCTCCCCAAGTACCCCAATACCTCTATACTCGTCCACGTCCCTGGAAATCCAATGGTTCTCAACCTTCCGAATGCTGTGGCCCATTAATACAGTTCTTCTGCATGTTGTAGTGACCTCCAACCATAAACTGCTACTTTGTAACTATAATTTTGCTGGTGTTATGAATTGTAATATAAATATCTGATATACAGGATGGTCTTAGGCAATCCCCAAAAGGTCATGACCCACAGGTTGAGAACTGCTGCTCTAACTCTCTCTCCCTGCCATCATATTCCCATAATGCTTTTTCACCTCTTTGGTTCCTCACACATGTTCCCAAATCTCCTTCATGTCTGTACATCCCCACATAACCAGCCCTCTGTAGCTCCCTTTTTACCTGAACCCCATACCTGACTGGAACTCAAGAGGTATGTGAGTCCTTTTGCTTTGGTAAAACCTTCTGTCCCTATTTGGTTATCTTATGATTTTGTATATTTCTGAGGCTTTACTTCCCCTTGGATGACTCTGGCAATTTCAAACATATAAATTTCAATAGATGATTGGTGATTGTCCCTAGTTTGATTATTATCTCCATGGCAATTGCATATGGCCACTTTGCATTGTCTTTAGCTAGCATGGACTATTTTTTTTTCCATACTGGGTGTCCTACTATGGTTACTGGTCTAAGAGTGTTCACTTCTATGCAACCTCATCTTGGTGTGGGTGCTGGATTCAACAGAGCATCTATATAGAAATAGGAAGATAGACCCTGTTTAACTTGTAATAATCTTTGAGTCATTTTTTGTTTCTTTATAGGACTCATTTTTTAACTGGATGGTTTTATTACCAATAACTACTTTTAGAAGGTTGATTTACTTTCATTGCATTAGCAATATTAATTTTCTGAGTCTTGTATATTTTTAGAGCTTTCAAACAAATTATTTCAAGAAACAATACAGTTTTCTATTCCAATGAACAGCGATTGGATTGAAATATATGACTTTTAGAATTATATATAGAAGCATTATATTTACTCATTTTTTTTCTCATGGCAAAACTTGAAACGCACATTCTTTAGAACAATTGACAATTCAATGACTTATTTGAAAATGTTGTAGCAAGAAGCTTGGTGCTCCAAAAGTAATATCAAGAAGCTGAAATGAGGGTCCAAAGAGAGGGCTTACTGGTTAGAGCATGGGCTGCCGAGCAGATAACTCAGGTTCAGTCAGTGTCCAGCATCCACATGGCAATTCACAATCACTTGTAACTCAAGTTACAGGAGATCTAGGGCCCTCTTCTGGTCTCTGCCAGTTCCAGGTATGTATATGATACATATGATACATACATGCAGACAAAACACTCAAACCCATAAAATAAACTTTTTTTTTGAAAAGAAAGGGAAAATATGGCAATGCATATTTTGCCTTAGAACCTGCTCTCACTCCCAGTTCTTTGACTTTTATGGGTATTCAAGTTGAAAGTAAGCTTTTGGTTCTGGGCCAGGATCAGGAGGTTCTGGTGAGGTAGTATATATTATTCAAGTGCTGTCCTGGAATTGTTCATACTTCTGTAAGTTCCTCTGGTGGTGTTGGTCTTTTTTTTTATTTTTATTTTTAGTTTTTATTTTACATGTTGATCCCAGTTCCCTCTTCCTCCCTCTCTCCCTCCCTCCCTCCACCCCTCTCCCACTCCCTTCCTTCATCCCTCCATCCCTCCCTCCCTCTTACCCTCTCTCCCCCCTCACAGGCACCCTGACCACCCTTCCCTCCCATCCCCCCACCCCAATTCCACATGTAGGGCAATGCCATCCAGGTGGGGTCATGTAAATCTGTCAAGTCATTTGAAGTAGGGACTAGGACTTCTCTCCTGTCTGTAGGTTAGGCAGTATCCCTCCATGGGGCATGTGTCCACAAGGTCTTTTTGTGCACCAGGAATACATCCTGGTTCCACTGTCTGAGGTCCCTTAGGCTTCTAAGTCCTTCTAGCCGAGACCCATATTCAGGGGTTCTGGTCAGTCCCATGCTGGATTCTCAGCTATCAGTCTGGGGCCCGTTAGCTCCTCCTTGTTCAGGTCAACTGTCTCTATGTGTTTTTGTAACCTGGTCTTGTCCTCTCCCTCTGCATCTGGATTCTAGTTCGACTCAGTGTTTATGTGTGGGTGTTTGCTTCTGTTTCCAACAGGTACTAGATGAGGGCTCCATGATGGTGGATAAGTTAGTTGTTGATCTCACTATCCGGGAAGGGCATTTATGGTAGCCTTTCTATAGTTGCTCAAATTTTTAGTTGGCGGCAGTCTTGTAGGTCTCTAGACCTTTCTTTAGGTTCAGTTTTCTCTTCAAACCAATAATGGCTCCCTCTTTTATGATTGTTCTCTCTCTCTCTTTCCTTTCTTCTATTCCTAACCTGACTCAATCTTCCTAGTCGCATGTGCTTTCCTCTCCTCCCCTTCTCTTTCTCCTACATCTCTCTCCATTCACTGCCCCTCCCCCACTTCCCATGTGCTCTGGGGGACTTGTCCCTTCCCCCTTCTGTGAGGGACTTTATATGAATCTCTTAGAATACACCTTGTATCCTAGTTCCTCTGGTGGTATGAATTATAGCCTGGTGATCCTTTGCTCTGTGTCTAAAATCCATATATGAGCGAGTACATGGTCTTTTTAAACAGCTCCAATGAGCACATATTACACTTGAAATCAAAGCACCAGGAACTCTCTTTCCATCCTTCTCTGTTTTGTGTGAATTGGAGAGTCTAAGCATTAGGAACCCCCTTTCAGTCCTTGTCTGTGCTAGTGTGAATTGGAGATTACAACCATGTTTTCCTTGAAGAGTTTACTTTTTGGGGAAAAAAGAGAGAAATCTGCTACTTAGAGCATTTTTTATCTGCTCTGTTTTTCTTTTGTCCTGATCTTATGGTTCTAACACCAGGAATCACGGTGTAAACTTGTATATTTTTTAAAATACTTAATATGAGCCACAATATGAAAATCAGTATCATTAGAAACCAAAGCACTACAGCTTAGAGTAGGTTCTGTATTTTGCTAATGTTTAATATTCTCCTTTTGTAGAGATATATACATATACATACATACATGTATGTATGTATGTGTGTATGTATGTATGTATATATCCAAGTCTTAAGCAAGCCCAACTCTACTTAGTAATTTTTCTGGAGTGTTGGCTCTTGGAACAAGTTGTATCAGTTGAGCAGGGCTGATGTTGGAAATAGAAAACTGATGGGGGACAATAATGAAAGTTCCAGAAACACCACAAGGAAAAAGAATTAATTCCCCACTGAGTTCATATCGCCAGTTTTGGAAACTATGCCACCCCCACCAGGAACGTAGCAAAGTAAGATCCAAGAACCTCCTCTCAGAAAGGAGTACATGCTACTCTTCTTTACTGGCCTGCATCATTGCAGAATTTAATTGACCCTGTTTTCAGTGCCCATTTAATTCTCAGTCTTCCTACCCATGTTTTGAATACACACAGAATTCTTTCCTACAGTTTATTAGAAACACTAAATCAATTGATTTTTATTTTAAAGGTCTCCTTTTGCTTATTTTTACTATAATAATAATAAAAAATTGAAATAGGCAACACTAAGACAGTAGCTTTAAGCTGTTTGATTATAGGCCACTAGTAAACATTAAGTGCCTCCTACACTTTAAATATACAGAGTATACAAATTTTTACTATACTAATAAATCATTTTGTAAATCAGAAAACCTAATCAGGATGGTATAAGGATGAAATAGCTTAATGAAAGTGATATTTTGTAAAAGTAATAATCATACCTTTAATGACAGCATTGTGATTAACTCACATTTTAGTAAATATTTTATTAGAAATGTTAAACCTATTCTTTGTCTTCATTGACTCAAGAGTCTATAGGTTCATCAGTTTTTTTTTTTTAATTTAGTTTTAACATCTGTCACAGGTGATGAACATACTTTGCAAGGATCTATTAATCCAAATGGAATGAATCCACTGTTGAATCTTTTTGTTAAATCATTATCTCCATTTTTTATGTTCTATCTACCAGTTTCCCAAAGGTTTATGCAAAAATATAGCTAGCAAGTTTGCATCTTAACTGGTGTTAGTTGGTCCCTATAAGCTAATCTGAAAACTGGGCATTTTAGTATTTTACAGGACTCTCTCTCTCTCACTCACACACACACACACACACACACACACACACACACACACACATGCATATATAATCATCTTATTGTCTTCTTGTGAGATTTTTTTGGGAACTTTTATCTTCAGGTTTAAATTGCAGGGCTCTCAGTATTTTTCGATTTTTGTCAACAAAACTCTTATACACTGGAAACATTTTCAAATACAAATTTTCAGTATTCTCACTTTGAAACACTTTTTCAGGATTGTTAAAATGTCACTTAGGGAGATGGAAAGATATCTTAGCAGTTACAGTGTACAACTTACAGAGGACCAGATTTGGTTGCCAGCATTCATATTGGAGTCTTGCAGTTGTCTATAAGCCCAGCTACAAGGGATTTTGTACCCTCTTCTGGATTCAGTAGGCACCTGTAGTCATATGTGCACAGACTCTCACACAGGTATGCACTTATGTACATAATTAAGAAAATAAAAGTAAATATTAATTTTTTTTGTCTGTGGAGAGAGCATATATTAACACATGCAACACACACACACATACACACACACACACACACACACACACACACACACACACACACACACACGCATACAGATAGCACCCCATATCTCCCCTTAATGGAATGTCTTAGGTAGAACACTGTAACGCTACATAATTTTAGTTAGAAAATATGTTTTAAAAAGGTAAGGATGGGTATTATTTAATATATAAGAAAAGAAATTTAATGCAAAGATGCAAAGAAGGCAGTACTTGACTCTTCTCTTTTGAAAATGCTTGTATTCAGAACACAACTTAGTCCCTTGAGCATAACAGTGCTTTCCCAGAGATCTTTAGCTTAATTTCCAATTTAGTGAAAAGGCTGGAAGCAACTGCTTATTAGTTCTCATCTTGTGTCCTTGTTGTGCCAGGGTACTTACCTTCACTGGAATTTATTTATTTATTTATTTAGAAAAATTGTTGTGTTCCTACAATTGTACTGTCTATTGTGAGAGGCACTAGCCATATGTGGCTACTAATTTTAATATAAAGTAAATAAAATTAGATAAAAATAAAAATTTCAGGCAAATGGCCTTTATAACCTGATTCAAGTATTATATAGCTGCTTGTGACTACCGTATAGGACAGGGAGGCAGCCAGCTAGTTCTAGACAATGATCTAGCTCATAGTACAGAGGGGACACATAAGTATTTGAAGGCTTTCAAATCTCTGAGTTTCTAAACAGCCCAGTCAGTAACTTTGCCTTCAAATTCAATGAGGGACACCAAGAACAGCTTGAAATGAATACCACCTTCTGAGACCTTCTCACAGCTACTATGTTAACTCTGGAAAAGAAGCGAGGAGGACAGAACCAGGCGTGGCAGCTTGTGCTGTAATCTTGGAAATCAAGAATTTAGGGTGAAGCCTTGTTCTAGATAAAAAGAAAATGAAGCAAGACCCTTGCACACTGGTTTTTCCATGCCATTATCCATGCTAGAAATGGGAAAGTCTTCCAGCAAATGGAGAGCAGTGAACTGGCCCTCATCCAGATGTTTAAATGCCTGTCACACTGCATCATGACTTTTCTTTTCGCTCCTTATCAACACAAACTGTGGCTGTTTAAGGGAAGCAATGCCTCTTTATCAGATTGGAGAGCATGATTGGAGAACCTGGATCTGGTGCTTGCAGGTACATCGCAGGGTGCCAGGCGCTGAGCCACAATCTGCAGACATCTCTCTGCTGATGGCCTCCCATCATCTCCAGGCTTGCCATTAAAAATGGAAACCTTTTCCTCAGCTGTTTGGAGATTATTTTCAGCTTCTGTTTAGTCATCTTTCCATTAGGCTAAATATCTTGTGGTTCAGTAAAACAGCCTTGCTTTACCAAGCCCTATGAAGATGGTTCCCCAATTTGTTCTCAGGGCTGTGAATAATGAACCTGTTTGGATTTCTTACATAATCTTTTTTCTATACTATTTGTAGATGCTGATTGATTCCCCCTGCCCCTCCCCCATGGGTATTACGTTTTTGCGAGTTCCTAAATTTGTCTATCAATCCCATGTTCCCAGCAACTGAACCAAGGGTACAGCAGTGCCCTTTGCCATCTTGTGGTTGGGAGAGTGTGAACCTGTTGTGGGAAGTTAAAAGACATCGAGACTTTGTGGTCATCTAAACATCTTTTCCACTAGAACACTACATATCTTTCCTTATGGAGAGTTGCAAATTGTGGGTTGTGTTCTGTCTAAATGGCAGAGTACTGTTTCTAATACTGTCTCACCCAAGCCACTTCTGACTTCAATTTCCTCCTACTTAATTAGCTATACTGGCCTTTTCTGTTTGAGGTTTTGCTGAACACAGTCTTACTAACTGTAAATTTAATAATTAACAATGTATACATTTTATTTTCTATGGAGTACTTTTTCTGATAGAGTAACTCAATCCCATCTTGCAAAGTGTGTGTGTGTGTGTGTGTGTGTGTGTGTGTGTGTGTGTGTGTGTGAGACAGAGACTTTCTTTGTAGCATTAGCTAGCTTAGAACCAAGGCTGGCCTCAAGGTTGATACAGTCATTCCCCACCTCAGCTTCTAAGTGCTAGTATTACAGATGTGTACTCCAAGTGTATTCCTACTCCCCAAAATAGCATGGAGTAATAGAGGAAATCATAATTTAAATAAATCACTTCATTCACAAGAGATCCAGGAAACTTGAAAATGTAATCTACCATGACGTTCTTTAAGTGCTAAGTGACTAACATACAAAATATAAACTTGGATAAAGAGAAATAAAGAATCTGCATCATAAAAGACAAATTTTTACGCAGTTCCCAAAAGTGAATGAATTTTGCCTACTAGATTAACAAACGGTCCTTTCTGCACTCAAGAAGCTGAGGTTGGGGCCTGTGAATTCAAGACTAAACTGCACATAGTGAGGCCTTGCAAACCCAAACCAAACCAAACCAAACCAAACCAAATTATACTGTGTGGTGAGTATACTATTATGAAGAATTGGTAGAAATGCAGTTGTTATTGAGCTTTCTGGTGAGATGGTAAAATTACTGTAGTAAAAAGCACACACTTCTTCCTTAAAACTGTTTTATCTTTTTCTTTCATTTGCCAAAGAAAATCTTCTGAAACTGCTGCACCTATCTGCAGACCACAGCATTCATTAGAGTAGCATGCGCTGAAAATTTGGAAACAAATGCACAGTACAGAATTGACTAAATAAATTATGATGTATTAAAATAGTTCAGTGATGTCCAGAGCATTTGAAGCTGCTGGGCTGAGAGCCCATGCTTGCTTACCACAACTCTAAGTTTGAATCATGGAATCTAGGGCTTTAGAAGAAGAGAAAGGGCTGGATGGGAAGGGCAATAAAGAGGTTTGTGTAGCTACTTGACGGGTGCACAGGGTCCTAAAGAAGGCGCATCTGGGGCTCCAGGTGCAGCTGCGTGGTGAGCTTTTGCCTACCCTCACAAAGCCATTGGTTCTATCCCCGCCACCCACCAAAAAAGAATGAGCTTCCCTGCTTCTTGAGCGTTGTTCATCGGGCTCTGGGCTGAACTCCTGACAAACAGCACTTGGTTGATTCCCACAGGCTTAGCATCTGCATTTTAACTGTGTGGAAGCAGAGACCCAGAGAGGACACCAGGCTGTCTCAGTTGTCAGGGGAAGCAGCAAAACTGGACCGCTCTCTCTATCTCTCTCTGTTATGTGTGTGTGATGTATGCATTCATGTGTAAGTATGCATTCATAGGTCATCGTCTTTATTTTTTAAGTGAGGACATGGATGAGATGGGTTCACTGAGGATAATAGCAGCATGAACCGCCTGGAGTCCTGAAGTACTAAGAAGCTACAGCTCAGGAGGAGGGAGAGTTTGAGGAGGAGGTGGCCTAGAGCTGTCTGGCAGCTAAAGCCTGTGAGCAAGGTGAACCCTCTGTTCACTCATAAGCCTGTGTGTTAGTTATGTCTTAACATCACTTGTACAGATACCACCATTAAAGCAATTTCATAGTGGAAAAACAAGCAAAAAAAAAAAAAATAGTTTGGTGATAAAGGAAACAGACTCTGCAGTATGATTTAACAATTCCCAAGGATTCAGAGATACAGAGAACAATTATGTTAAAGTAGTCTCTCTGAAATGTATTTAGTAGGTGGATAGGGGCTTGGTAAGATGCCAACCTGCCCACCCTTTTTTATCCTGAGAAGTAAAACCTGTAACTTTGGAAATGTGTGTAAGCCAACTCCCAGTGTCTTAAACTGTAGGCCACAGTCTCATATTGGAAAAAATTGCCAACAGTAAGTTTCTGGACATGTAAAGACCAAAAATTAATTACAAATCAAACATGTTATGAATCCCAGGTGTTTCAGGCAATGTTTTACCTGTTGCATCAATGCCTTTGTTGCGTCCTTGCTTCTGAACACAGTGTGCATACTTTGCACCACACGTCATACCACCCAGGTCCTCTCCAAGAACAAGAAGTGCTCTTAACTCTCGAGCCCTCTCTCCATCCCAAAGTTTATGTTCTTAGGGAAACTTTATAATTATTGAAACCATATACTTTTAATATTTTCTGATGCTCATTCTTCAATATGTATGTGTAAAATAGGTATAACTTTGAATTATATTGTGTTAGAACGTTTGATTTTAAAAATTATTGAGTTGCTGATTTGAATTTGGATTAGGACAGAGCTTCTTAATTCCTACCAATTTTTAAGTGGCCATATTCTGTAGGCTGCTGTTTTATCCTGTTGATAGTATCCCTTGCCTTACAGAAGCTTCTCAGTTTCAGGGGGTCCCATTATTAATTGTCAATCTTAGTGTCTATGCTACTGGTGTTATGCTCACGAAGTTGTCTCCTGTGCCAATGCATTCAAGGCTATTTCCCACTTTCTCTTCAATCAGGTTCAGTGTAACTGGATTTATGTTGAAGTATTTGATTTTTTTGGACTAGAGTTTTGTACAGGGTGATAGATATGGACCTATCTGCAATCTTCTATATGCCTACATCCAATTATTCTAGCACCATTTGTTGAATATGCTTTCTTCTTTCCGTTGTATAATTTTGGCTCTGGTTTTATGCTACATATTTATTTAAAGACATTCTCAGCATTGATATTTATGAAATAAAAATATTAATCACAGTATTTAATTCTTTATGTAAAGGCAAATAAGTACGCCTATCTTATTAACATGGAACTTGCTTACATCTTTAGAAATGGTAAAATTATCTATAACCTGAGAATTTTTAAAAAGTAAATTTAAATAAAATTGCTAATGATTACTTTAGGAGTTATTGTTAGTTGCTTTTTATTTCTGGACTTTCTGAAATGTCACAGAAATAAAACCTTCACTAAACCTTATTCATGAGTGATACACATAAAAGCATTAAGCTCCAGTGCTGGGAATTGATAACATCATGGAATCTTGTCTTACAGCCATTGAGTAGAGTGCTTGCCTTCCATTCCTCCCCCCCCCCTTTTTTTTTTGTTTAAAGGCAAAGACTCATGTAGCCCAGGCTGGTCTTGAAGTTGTGATCCCTCTGAGTCAGCTTCCAAATGTGGGATTTCAGGTTATGTGCCACCACTTTCTCGTATGCATCCAGGCTATTGGTTTAGTAGTTAGTTTTTCTTTGCTCAAGCACAAAGTCTATGAGATCCCCAAAGCATTTGGTTCCAGTAATATAAAGTTTCTTTCTGAATTTCCATGTAAGAAAACATTTAACAACAATAAAATCATATGCATATAATATATAACCACCCTGGGTGATAGCTACAATAGTTATCTCTATTTGGCACAAGGAAACCAAGAGCTACAGGTTGACAAAGATAAAAATGTCTGGTATGGGGGTTCAGGAAACTAAGCTATCTGTCTGACCAGTAGGGGGCCATGGGATGACATTGCTATGGCTCTGTTACTGAGAATTCAGCCAAGACACAAGATGGAATCACTCCTATGGGAAATTAGGCAGAGAGCAGTCCAGAAGTACTGATGTAACTTACTGGTGGCAAGGACAAGTTTCCAAGAGACATAGTAATCTTACATTTATATTTGGCCTGGGACCAGCCAGTGATCCTATTTTGTAGGCAGATAAGCAGTGACAGCAAGAGTTTTATATTTTTTACCCAGAGACTTTAAATTGTTTTTTTGAGAATCCACACTTGTATACAATGAAATTGACCCTGCTTACACTCCATGTCTCCCCTCCCAATCCCCGCTTTGCTTTCTCCAGCTTCATGTCGTTGTCATCATTGTCGTCTTCCTACTCCTCTTTTTCTTCATCACCTTCTTTCTTCTCCTCTTCCTCTTCCCCTTCTTCCCTCTCTTCCTTTTTGATAACCTCCTAAGTCCAGTTCATGTTGCTCATGTGTCCAAGGGTGTGGGGCCATGCAATGGAGTGACCATATCCTGGTGAGAGTAGAAAAGAATATTTTCCCTCCATCAGCAACATCAACTGCCAATATAATCCCAGTGAGGGGTGGGGCCTAGAGAATACCTCCCCATATTTGTTAGAAGTTTGATTGGCTTTATCTTGTGCAGGTCACCATAGCAACTGTACAGCCATGTCATGTCCAAATGACAGCATTTCAGCCCTTCTTCCCATCCTTCAGCTTTTACATTTTTTTCCCTATCTCTTCTTATGCAGTGCTCTCTGAGCCTTAGTGGTAGTAGTGGGGATGATAAAAATGACTCATTTAGGGCTAAGCACTCATAGTTCCTTATCATCAATTATGAGCTTCAAACTGACTGGCAGCAGGAGTTTCTTTGTGGCTGTTGTATGTAGTGAGATATTGGCAGACATTACCCGGGGGAACTAGGTCTGGTGAAGGGGCCTGGTGCACTCTTTTGCTTGCAGCACAGGGACAGAAGAGCATCCGGAGGCATCCTTGGGACCAGGAACCTGCTGGTGTTCATCTGTCTCTGTTGTAAGTTATTTCTTCCTGAATAAACATCTATTCAGCCTATTTTTTTTTCCTGATTCTTATTAAACGACAATAGTGGGACTCTTAGTTTAATGTATGATTGTGACTTTGAATGGAGGAATGTCCAAGTTGAAGCAGGACCTAAGGGCTATGATTTTTCTTCTTGGATAGGGATTGGTGAAAGCTTTGAATACTTGTCTGACTAAGAGACTGGTATTGAAGGGAGGGACTATGTGCAGAAAATTAGAATACCAATTCAAATGCAGGAATAGAATATAAGTCAATATGAGAGGTTCAGCTCATCATGATCAATAACACCAAGGTGAATATTTATGAAAGTATATAAGTTGGACTCTGATGTTGAGAATAAAATACTAAAATGATGCTAAGCATTTCTGTGGCTTAGAAATCCTGATGAGGCTGAATTTAATGGATGAAGATCTACAGTTTATGCAGAAAGGCAAGGGTAGTCTGGGTGAGACTATGAAGTCACACACATCAATGGACATGCATTCAAAGTATCAGACTCTCACAATTTTTTTTTCTATTTGGTGAGAAAGCATCTGAAGAAATTGGAAGTTAGTGAACAGATTCACAATATGTAACTAAATTTATAGTGGAGCCAATTGGGAGGGGTAAACCTACCCATTAAACCTTTGCTTTTGTCATTTTCTGTAGCAGAAAAATTATTAGTTGTCTAAATCTAGATATGAGAAGCAATCAGAGTGTACAGCAAGTGCCTGAGGGTGACTTCTGGGGGTTAAATATAACTCTGCATCATTAGCTTATGTGGGGAAAAAAATCCCATTATGACAGCAAATCAGATCTAATCGGGCAACTCCCTCCATAACAGTTACATAAAACATGGTGAAAACTTGTCAAAGCTTTTAGTGAGGAACTAGGCTCCTGATGTTCGACAGCCCCATTTGGAGCACAGAAAGCCATGTTGCTTAGCTACAGCCCGTGGCTGATTCAGAAAGCTTTAGCTGACTGTATTATACAAGAGTGAAACTCCATTCCTTGTTCTCTTTCCTTTCCCTAAGACCAAGACTTACCTACCACACTCTTCATCTCATTAGTATGGCTGCTATTACTTCTGATGTATTACCAGGGGGTTCATATGGGTGCATTCAGGACAGGTTTAGATTTCTCATTGTTTTTCCCTCCCCACAGAGAAAATGAGTGGGTGGTTGATGATATCAGTGGAAAATAGAGTGCTGACAGTGCTTTTGCCCCAAAAGCAACAAGCAACTTACAAGTACCCATCTCTTTTTTTCTTGTCATTTGAAGTCATTGCTGTATATGAAATTTACAAGGTTACACTGAACTGTAGCACACTTCATTATGTATGTAGTTTTGTACTTCACGATATAAACACTTGTGTAGATGTGTGGCAAGATGGATAAGTCAGTAAATTTAATTGGTGAGATTGAACTAAAAGGTCTTTGAAAATGAGATTAGGAGAGAAAAAAAAACAGAACTGTTAGTAGAGAAAATTTACAGCTATTGTTAATATGGCAGGAAAGTATATGAAGAACTATTGGTTGCTTAGAGTCTCCAACAGGATAAACGTGTTCAGAGATTCCTGAGTCTGAGTGAGACTCTGAAAAGGCTTTTGATTCATGCTTTGCCTCCTGGAGAGGCATTTCCATGCTGCTTTAACATGTGGAGCAATTCCGTGTGTTCTAAACACATGGAACATTCTCATGTGTTCTAAACAGGTGGAACATTTCCATGTGTTCTAAACATGTGGATCATTTCTTTGCTTCTCTAACATGTGAAACATTTCCATGTGTTCTAAACATGTGGAACATTTCCATGTATTCTAACATGTGGGGCATTTCCTTGCTGTTCTAACATGTGGAACATCTTTATGCTGATCTAAATTTGTGGAGCGTTTCCGTGTGTTCTAACATATGGAGCATTTCTATGCTAGTCTAAACATGTGGGATATTTCTGTGTGTTCTAAACATGTGGAGTATTTCTGTGCTGATCTATCATGTGCTGATCTAATATCTCTGTATTTTTTTGGAAAAGAGAGCTATTCCCAGTCACATTCTTATCTCATCCTCATTATTGTAATGAACTGCAGCCATGGCCCAATCTTGATTATGTAATTATTTTAAGATATTCCACTGTGGGCTTGTGAGTACAATCTCAGCTTTATACATAAGAAAGCCATGTTTCTCAGCTGGTACTTATGATCCCATGATCACTTGGGAAAAGGCTGGAGAGTCAATTTTATATTATTTGTTTGTAACGATTATTTGTGTCACAGGCTTGGCTCCCTTAACTTTCTAATTCTGTTGAAGTACAACAGTTAGACACCTAATGTAAACCCACTTACTCATAGGACTCTTGGAAGACCGTAGACCTAGTCAAGGGAATCCATGAAGTTAAAAACATTTTCATGATAATTCAAAGCCATTGGTTGACCTTTGAACTATCTTCTGGGTACACAGAGATTCAGGAAGGTGTGATGCAGAAGTAGATTAAACAGAGAAAGGGAGATGAGAATCCTGTTGTTTTGGAATAAGGTGAACACCAAAGATATTTTCAAGAAAGTAAAATAATATTTTCCTAGGTATTTTTGAAAATATAATTGCCTTTATAATTTCATACATGCAATGAATCTATTGTTGTTTTTGAATGAATTAATACACATTGGGAAATTTCTCAGTATTACTGTTTAAGATGATAAATATCTGTACTGGTTAATTTCTTGTCAACTTGATAAGGGTCATCTTGGAAGAAGAAACCTTAATTGAGAAGATGCCTCCATCAGGTTGGTCTGAAGGCAATTCTGTGGGGGCATTTTCTTGACTAATGATTGAAGGGAAAGGGTGGGTGGTGCCACCCCTGAACTGGTGGTCCTGAGTTGTATAAGGAAGCAGACTGCAGTTGTATGATGGTGGTTCCTGCCTTTAATCCTAGCACTCTGGAGGTAGAGACAGACAGAACTGTGAGTTCAAGGCCAGCCTAGACTACAAAGCAAGTTCCAAAACAGCCAAGGCTGTTACACAGAGAAACTCTGTCTCAACAAACAAACAAACAAACACAACAACAACAACAACAACAACAACAACAAAGAAAGCAGACTGAGCAAGCCAGTAAATAACACTTCTCCATGGCTTCTGCTGAAGGTCTTGATTCCTGCTTTAGTTTCCCTGGATAATGGATTGTCTCTTAAGATGAAATAAATAATTTACTCCCCAAGATACTGTTGGTCATGGTTTGTCACAACAGATAGCAAATTAGAACAGACAACTATGCTCTTGCCATTATTGAGGTTTGTGTTGGACCTAAGGGTGGAGTAGGGCAGGTGGCAATAAAATGCTCCATTTTTCTCCTTGTTCAAAGATGGTTAGATTTTGAATTATGAAAGTGTTTGTAGTGTAACCTCTGTGACTACAGTAGAGTTTCTCCTTTCCTCCTACATCCAGTCATGAGATACTGTATTGACTTTACTCTGATAACTCATGAATCTTTTCTTTATTTACCACAAATCAACTTTATCATCCTTTCCACCTCATGTATGTGGTGACTTTTAGTATTATGTTTATTTAGAGCAGTGGTTCTCAACCTTTCTAATGCTTTTATACAGTTCCTCATGTTGTGATGACACTCAACCATAAAATTATTTTTGTTGCTACTTCATAATTGTAATTTTACTATTGTTGTGAATTGTAATGTAAATATATGATATGTGGGATGGTTTTAGGTGACCCCTGTGAAAGGGTTGCTTCACCACAAAAGGGGTCATGATTCATGAGGTGAGAACTGCTGATTTAGAGTGACATAATACTCTTTTTAAAATTATTTTCACTTATTTTTGAGGTTATAATATAATTACATCATTTCCCCTTCCCTTTCTTCCCTCCAAATCTTCCTATATGGGAAAGAAAAATCACTTGTTTTCTTTTAAAAACATTGCCACTTTTTCATTAATTATTATATGCATATATACACATTCCTAAGTACATGGATATAACCTGCTCAGTCTGTACAATGTTCCTGGAATATATGCTTTTAATGGTTGGCCATTTAGTATTGGACAAGTAATTGGTGTGCTTTCTGAGGGTGACTATTTTTCCTGTTCTCAACATTCCTTTATTGCTTGTAGTTCTCTGTTGAGGGTTGAGGTCTCCTGTTGTGATATTTGATTACACTGTGTAAAGATAAGTCAATCTGATTGGTTTAATAAAGAGCTGAAGGGTCAGTAGCTAGACAGGATTTCAAAGCACAGAGAATTCTGGGAAGAAGAAGGGTGGAGTCTCCAGGAGACATCATGAATGCAGAGCAAGCAGGATGGGCAGTGCATAGATGAGTTAAATGATCCTCAGGGCAGTACATAGATGAATAGAAACTGGTTAATTTAAGTTATAAGAGCTAGTTAAAAGCAAGCCTAAGGTATCAGATGAACTTTCATAATAAGAAGTCTCTGTGTGGTTATTTGGGAGCTGGCAGGCAGGACAGAAAAGTCTGCCTACAGCCTCCTGCTCCTCCCGCACCCCTATTAGTATATTTGTTTGTACTTCTTTATCTTATGTTTTGGCAGTCATGATGGTGAAACTTTGTGGGTGTAGCTTCTGACATTCCTAGAATACACAATCTGATAGCAAACTTTCTGTTTCTCTGGCTCTTACAATCTTTCCATCCCCTTTTCTTTAATGATTCCTGACCTTTGGGTGTAGGAGCTGTTTGGGGACTTGGCTTCAAAACTGCATTTTGAATGGTTGTGGATTTCTGTAATAGTTCTGCCTGTTGCAAAGAGACGTTTCCTTGATGAGAGGTAAGAACTACATTTGTCTGTTGTCATAAGAACAGATATTTAAAAGGAGTTAGGAAGTATGTTAGTTTAGTAAAGTGGCAGTTGTAGATTTTCCTCCAAGACCCATGACTTTATTAGCCCTGTAGAGTTGGCTAGGTTTTCAGTACCAGCCACAACTTTCCTCTTGTTAAATGACTTTAAGTCTAATCAGAGAGCTGTTGATTACCACCAAGGTAAATGTGTCTCTACTGACTCTTAGGATTATTTGTGATGCTGGTCATTGATGTGGTTGTGTAGGACTGTTGGTTGCTTCTTTCCCTTGGAACCTTATGTGGCATTTTCAAGGAGATGGCTTTAAGGTTAGTCCCAGCCCAGGGGTCTCTGGGTCCTGTGTCTGAAGTGTATATTATCTTCAGCAATAGAGACTTATTTTCCACCTCTGGAGGTAACCAAGGGCAATATCAATAGTCTGTGATGTTTTGTGATGGGGGAATGTTCATTTGTAAATATGTTTCTTTTTTTGGTTGATGAGTAAAACACTGATTGGTCAGTAGCCAGGCAGGAAGTATAGGTGGGGCTATCAGGTGAGGAGAATGCTGGAGAGAAGCCATGTAGCTGCCGGAGGAGTAACATGCCAGATTACAGGTAAGCCACAGTCTCGTGGCAATACATAATTTAATAGAAAGGGGTTAATAATTAAGAGAGAGCTAGCCAGTAAGAAGCCTGAGCCATCAGCCAGCAGTTTAATAATGGATGTGTCTCTGTGTGATTATTTGGGACTAAACAGCTGAGTACCACGTGGAGCAGAAACTCCAGCTACAGTTTTCTCTTGGATAACCCTGACCAACAATTCAAATAGAGCCTCTCATGCCTGGTGTTGGAATTTTTGTTAGATGGTCTTTGGCTCTTGGAGGGATCATTGCCAGAACACAAGGAAAAATTCTATTTAAACCATATTTGTATATTTATACAACAGCTTAATGTGTATTACAGATAGATAATTAATAGTATGGTTCATTGTGACTTTTTCAGATATTCTTACTTATATATTACTATTTATTTATTTATTCCCCCTCCATATTTAGAGTTCTCTGATTTGTCTATTCCCCCAGCATATTACTCCTACATTGCTCTTCTCCTCTCCATTGCTCATGGTCCCTTTTTACTTTCCAGCTTTCTGCAATTACTCCAGGATATATTCATCCCTGAAGATTTGGATCTAGGAGCTTCAGATAAGAGAGAACATTTGTCTTTCTTATAGTTCTTCATGAAGCAGTTACTACAGTCAGGAAAGCAATTTGTCTGTCATGTAACATGGCTGTACCCTACCTCCACCTTCTTTTCTTTTGAGCAGAGCACCTAAAATCTATGCTCTCAGCCTGCTTGGGCTCCTACCCACCCAGCCTGCTTGGGTTCTGGTAGTACTTTCTGCATTTACTCTCATTCTTCTCCAATTAATCACCTGTGCACTGCTGAATTTAGGAAACTTTTGTATAAAGAATATATCATATTGATTTTTTTCTTTGAGGCAGTATTGTGTAATACAGTTTAGAGTGCTTGCCAGTATTCAGACTGCTCATATTTCTTAACCTTTTCCAGGCTCATCGTTCTGCAAGTGTGGATAATTCTGTGATCCATGTTTTACATGGACTGTTTCATATAGATGTTAGTTCTTTTCCACAGTGCAAAGTAAGCTTGAAAATAACCTCTACTTGTAATTGCCAATATGTGTTGGTCTTCTGTGCTGGATTTGAAGTTTCATGAGAACCTACTACATTCATATTTTTCAGAACTGTGCTTTAAGTACCCTAAGAATGTATATAATTACTATGTACAATGTGATTTTCTAAATCTATGTTTTATCCCATTCTGTAATGGGCCACTTGCCCAATCTGGCCCCTTGCTTCCCACAATTCTCCTGTGTGATTTCATGGTTCTGTGCATTTATTCACCCATGCCTTTTGTTTAGAATAACACACTGCTTCCCACATTAAACACTTGGTGGATTTCAGTTTAGTCTTAGAGTTCTAAGCTGGTGCCTTTGGGATTTCATAGAATGTTTTTCCTGCTCTGGTGTGGCAGTATCTCATGTTATTAACAAATATGCTTATTTAATTGCTATTAGTTATAGTAACTGCATTTTATTATAGTTTTCTTTTTCTCTTTGTCAACTGAATATGTATAGGCATGCATATAGATGTACAGAAACATGTCCTGAATGTACAGTGATTGAAAACATATCATTATCCCAGTGCTGAAGTTGAGGACATAGAGACTAAGGAATCAATTACATTATGTTTCAGATAAAAATTTTGTTCAGATGTGGGTTTAAGAAAACTCTGAGTCCAGGCTGTGACCTAACCATAGTCCTTACAAGTAAGACTGACCTTATGGCTTAATTTATATATAATATCAGGGCTGGAAAGACAGATCAAAGGTTAAGAGCTCTTGGTACGCATTAAGGGGCTTGGAGTTTTGTTCCCAGCACCAAATATAGAGTGGCTCACAATCACCTGTTACTACAGCTCCATGGGATCTGACTCCTTTTCCTCCTCTCCCTGGGTGCCCACATGCATGTGCACACATGCTCACAAATGAAAATTTACATGTAATACCAGATTCAGCTATTTGAATATCCTTTCTTCCCACTGGTTTCACCATTATCTTCCACTCATAAGAAAGATTTAAGTGAATTTCATTTTAGTTTGTAAGGTCCTTTCATCCTTGTTCAAGAGTGGAAAATTCTGACTGGAGCCTGGTTCCTTACCAATGCTTCCTAGTATCGGTATATTTAGTATCTAGATCTTACTTTATTTTGCTTTATGTTTTTCTTCATTTAAGTTACTGAAAGCAGTTCTAATTAAAAAATGAATAGTTCAATTAAAATTAATGACTATAATTCTTTCAGTGAACATCTATTGTCATACCTGCTATAATCAACTGCTATTATTTTTTTCATCAAATGAAAAATTTGCATATACCATAAAGACTTAGTTATGCATTTTAGTTTCTACTGTTTTTTTTTGTTAGTGAGAGATGCATATTTAAAGAATTTAGAGTAGGTGGCTTTACAAATTGAGTAGTGATTATTCTCAGTTTTCTATTGTTGAGTGTTTCTGTCACTTATGTAGATTTGAAAGAATGAATCAACACATGATAATTTTTAAAACGACATCTTGTTCTTTGACATATAAATAGTGAGCTTTACAAAACTGCTAAGATAAATCCACATAAATCCTCCTCCACAATCAAACAACCAAATTAAAAATTAGGTTACATTCTTTTTTTGTTTGTAGTTCACACAAAGTGTAACTGGATAAAAACCACCTTTCATTTCCAACTTTCTCCATTCCTTTCCCTCTTCCTGTCTTACTTCCTTTTTCTCCTTTCTCCTTCCTTCCTCACTTTGTTTTGATTTCTCCCAACTTTTCTTTGTATTTTTTTGTCTTTCATTTTTTCCTACCCTGTCTCCCAGAAAGAGATAGCTAGACATTCTATGCTCCAGTAAGTCCTAGGGCAAAAAAATAGCACAATTGAACTCATTTTTTAGGACTCTCAAACATTCTTAATGCAAATGCATGTGTGTTAAGTAAGTGTGTGTGTGTGTGTGTGTGTGTGTGTGTGTGTGTGTGTGTGTGTGTATACCTGTGGAGGCTGACATTGCTGTCTGGCTCTATTGCTTTCTACATTATTGTTTTGAGACAGTGTCTCTCACTGAACCTGGATCTTACTGATTTCTCTGGAGTGATTAGTCAGGGATCCCCTGGGATTCAGCTGTCTCTGCCACTGTAGTGTTGGGATTAAACATGTGTTCATGTCCCCATGGCTTTGTAGCAAACACTTTACCCATCATCCATACCTTCTCAGCATGGTTACAGACTTCTAAAAGCATAATTGTACTTTGTATATGTCAGTGGGTAAAAGAAAAACTTAATGATGAAATTCATATATTTCATGTATTACTAGGCAGGAGAATTCTATATATATTTGAAGAGATATGGATTGTCAAGGAACATTAATATTGTAGCTTTGTTATTACTTGGTATGATTTCTTGACATTTTTGAGTTATTTGTGATAGTTAAGTGACTCCTCAGATTCATGAGCTACTCCTATGTACTATTTTCAGAGAGCTGGGAATTTGCTTTCTGGCTCATCTAACTCTGCTTTTAAGAAAAGCACATGAGGGGCTGGAGAGAAGGCTCAGTGGTTAAGCGCACACACTGCTCTTGCTGAGAACCAGAATTTAGAACTCATTCAGGATGGGCACCTCACAACTAACTACCCAGAATCCAGCTTGGGGGAAACACTCTTTCAGGTCTCTGTAGGCACTGAATTTACATGCACTCATACAGTAACACACATATACAAAAAGAAGTAAAAACAAGCCTTAAAAAAGGCATCGATAAATTAAGCCAAACCAAGACTGTTTTAGAAAATAAGATTTCTTTTCATGGAAATCACACCATTGCCATTGCAGAAGCTCATCCCTAGTCCTAACTAATAATGTGACTGAGAACATGGCCATGTTTATGTTTCTCATTCTGAACTCTGAGATTCAAATATATCCTCTTGAATTGCCTGACACATTGACTGTAAAGCATGTTATAGGCATTAGGAGTAGATCTTGGATATGTTTTTCCAGTAAAACTAATTCTTTTAAATAGGATGTTTATCCATGGATTCATTTGTCACACCACCCTCACTTTTTTGAAAAAACATTTGTGAATCATAATAATCACTGGTATGTGTTAAGGTCTGTTTATTTCTTTGTTTGTTTTTAATTGTTTTACTTTATTTTTTTCTTATTTTACATATTGATCCCAGTTCCCTCTCCCTCTCTCCCTTCCTCTCTCCCTCCCTCCTTTCCATGCCCCCCAACTCCCCTCCCATCCCATTCCCCTTCCCCACTCCACAGGGAGGGTGATGCCTTCCAGGAGGGGTCATCAAAATCTGTCAAATCATTTGGAGTAGGGATTAGGCCCTCCCTCCTGCCTCTAGGTTAAGGGAGTATCCCTCCATGGGGGATGTGCTCCCAAAGTCCTTTTGTGCACCAGGGATACATCCTGGTTCCCCTGTCAGAGGTCCCTTAGGCTGCCCAGGCCTTATAACTGAGACCCATCTTCAGGGGGTCTGAGTCAATCCAATGCTGGTTTCCCAGCTATCAGTTTGGGGGCCCATTAGCTCTCCTTGTTCAGGTCAGCTGTCTCTGTGGGTTTCTGCAGCCTGGTCTTGTCCTCCCTCTGTGCATCTGGATTCCAGCTCTGCTCAGTGTTTCGCTGTGTGTGTCTGCTTCTGTTTCCATCAGCTACTAGATGAGGGCTCTATGATGGTGGATAAGCTAGTTGTCAATCTCATTATCAGGGAAGGGCATTTATGGTAGCCTTCCCACTGCTGCTCACATCGTTAGTTGCGGTCAGTCTTTTAGGTCTCTGGACATTTCTCTAGAGTCAGTTTTCTCTTCAAACCTATAAAATGGCTCCCTCTTTTATGTTCTCTCTCTCTCTCTCTCTCTCTCTCTCTCTCTCTCTCTCTCTCTCGTCTATTCTCCTTCTGACTCAATCTTTCTAGTCCCACGTGCTTTCCTCTCCTCCCTTTCTCTTTCTCCTAGCTCTAGCTCCCTCTCCACTCACTGTCCCTCCTTCCCAATATGCTCAGGAGATCTTGTCCCTTTCCTGTCTGTGAGGGACCTTGTATGAATCTCTTAGAATCCTCCTTGTATCCTATTTTCTCTAGCGGTGTGAATTGTAGGCTGGTGATCTTTGCTCTAAGTCTAAAATCCATTATTTCTAATAGTATTGTGTTGACTGACTAACTTTGTGACTGTACCCTTTATTTTTTTAAAGTAGTTTGTTACTAGTTCCTCTTTAGTTTCCCTCTATAGTTTCTTTATGTACTTGCAAGCTAAAACAATTGTTTGTTGTTTCTTCTTGTTGTTGGCCATTGTCACAGACTTATGTTTGGATGTATTTTTGACAATGAACTTCTGACCCTAATTGATGGGAGTTCCCTGAGCCTCGGAGGAGACAGATTGTGGAGGCTTATCTTATCTTCACTCCTTTTTGTGCATAAGAACAATACAGACCTGGGATGCAAGCAACCACTTTTGAGTGTCCCTGACCAGCTCAATTCTCAGATTCTTTTGTCTCAACTAGGATGGCCAGTCTTCATTTCACATCCACTGGAACATATATATATCCCATTGCTGTGTCTCTGGGTTGGTTTAGGCTGTCTATTGCTGTGTGTCTGGATTGGTTTTATGCATATATAATTTCTCATGTCATATTTCCTTCTTTGCTTTTAAGAAATTAATTATTTTTTAAAGAAAATGTTTTAACACTGAGTCCAATCAGTGCTACCCATAAGTGCATGGATGTGGGATCATGAACAGGGAAACAAGAATTTACCAGTGTCCATACACCTAAAGAAAAACAACTCTTCCTCCCCCAGCAACCATCAACTGCCCGTGGCATTTTAGCTATGGGTGATGCCTCTGTAGGCCCCTTTGTCCCGATCTTGCAATTTTTTAACTGGCTTGCTCTTGTACAAGTCTTATGCAGGTTGCCATAGCTGCTATAAGTTCATGTGTGCACCAGTCATGTCAGGTCTAAGTACAGCATTTTATAGCATGCTTCCCTTTCATCTGGCTCTTACATTATTCCTTTCCCATTTTTCAGTATTGCCTGAGCCTTGCAGGGCAGCAGGATTGATGTAGATGTCCCTGCTGTGGCTGAACATTCAGAGTTGCTTATTCAGAACACTTTGAACTATAATGACTCCACATTAACCATTGCCCTCCACAATAAGAAGCATCCCTGACCTCCTTCTTTTCTTATTAAGAAAGGATTTTGCGGATCTTTTGTACACTAGACACATCTCAGGGATTGTATAGTTGCCAGTGCCCATTTCTGGCATGGGGGTCTTCTTGAGCTTAGGCTATTAAGTAAGTAGTGTATTGTATTTACTTACCCTCACTAATAATATACCCACAATAATGAACTTGTAAGGAGAAAAGTTTTATTTGTGCCTTGCTTAGCAGTTCCAGTCACAGCGGAGGGTACTTACTGGTTTCTTGTCTCTGGTAAATGAGGGAAGCACACAGAAAGCAAACTATTCACATCATAGTTAGGAAGCAAAAAGGAGATGAAGAAAAGATCAGCACAATGTCTCCTGGAAGAATTCATCCAGTGAGATAGTGACTTCTCCTAGGTCTACCTCCTGAAGGACTCACCATCTCCCAGAGTTGTCCTGGTGACCAAACTGATGACACATTGACCTTTGGGGCAACTTGAGGTTCAACATGTCACAGTAAGATATTAATTTTAGGGATATGACTATTTAGGAGCACAAGAGATCATCCTTGCTTTTTATTTAGACAGACTGGGAAACTAACCCTTGTACATGCTAGGCAATCATTCTATCTCTGAGCCATACTTCTGGCCCTACTCACTATTCTCATACCATCAGTATTTTTCTTTGATTTCATAAATCCTTGGGTATAATTCACTACAAGGAAGTGCCTCTTTAGATACTTGTTATTGGTATTTGGTACATAATCTGTTGCTTACATGTTTTATTATATTTTTTTTCCTGAAGGGTTGAAAAGCAAAAGGGTGAGTTGAAATTATTTGACAGAACAGATCCTAATATGATAGCTGTGATCACATGGTCTGTAGGCAGGTACCTGGATTCAAAGCCTGCTTTTACCTTTCATTCACTTCATGTGTTAATCACTGTTCTTATGCTGTGAGGAGATACCATGACCAAGGCAACTCTTATAAAAGAAAACATTTAACTGGGGATCTTGCTTACAGTTTCAGAGTATTAGTTTATATCACCATGGTGGGGAGGAGATAGACATGGTGCTGAGACCTTTTACATCATGATCCATAGGTAGCAGATAGAGAGAAGACCTGGTTAGGGCTTTTGAAAACTCAGAGCCCATTCCTAGTGAAATATCTCCTACTAGGTCACATCTCCCGATCCTTCCCAAACGGATCCACCAGCTGGAGACCAACCATTCAAACATGAGCACAGAGAGGCCATTCTCATTCAAACCACTGTACTATGGAACTATAGGACAGCCATTTAATCTTTCTTGTTTGGCCCATTCTCTTTTGCTAGTAAAGGGCAACAGTGTTTATTTCATACTGTTATTAAACAGATTATTGTCTAATTGTAGATGATTCTGTCTTTGCCAGTCTTAAGTCTGCTCAGGTAAGTTTAAATGAATTAATGAAATTATCAGGTGCTCTATGGACTTATGTAGACAGTGACTGTGTGATGTCCAAACTGCCACAGGAATAAAATGTCCTTTGCTCTGGAAGGCTCTATTGGATCTCCTGTCCTATTGGCGTGTGCAATTTGTCTGGCTTTGGCTTTAGTTATATGAGCTACTATGTTCAATAAAATAAAGCCATTTAAAAATATAATAAAGAACAATTGAATTGGGTATGGTAGTGCTTGCCTTTATTTCTAGCACTCAACCAGGAGTGATCTCTGTGAGTTGGAGGTCAGCCTAGTCTACATAGAGAGAGCTCCAGGACCTTCAAAACTACTTAGAAAGATCCTATCTCAAAAGAAAAAAGAATCTGTGATATATCTTTGGTTTGATTAGCACCAACATCTATGAATACAAGCTCTTATCAGCACATGTACCATTAACTGTAGAGACTTTTTAAAAGTAACTATGATATGCTATTTATCAAGGTTTACATTTCTAATGGAAAGATAGAATTTATATCTTAATACTATCAGAAAAAATCAGAAGAAGACAGCTGTTCTTATGTGTATTTCCAAGGGCATTGATCAATTTATTCACATGGGGATGAAGTTACTTTATTCACATGGGGATGAAGTTACTGGCAGGGTATTACATGTTCTAGTATAGGTTATTTTGTTCATGACACCAAAAATGCCAAGGAAGTACTTCCAGAGTTCAGAGAGGAAAGATGTCACTTGTGACTAAAGTGGTTAGTGGAGGCCTTGGGTTTACACCTTCATGAACCAAAGGAATGACTAAAGAGTAAAGACCTGTGAGTGCTTTAGTCTTTTTTGTTGCTATGACAAATTAGCAGAGGCTGAAAAATTTATATGGGGAAGAGGATTATTTAGGACATGCTTCTGAAATCTAAGGACATGGTACTTGTACGTTTTTCACTTGGTGATAGAGGCTGTGAGCTACCCCATGCGGTAAGGAAAAGAGAAAGAAAGATGGGTATAGAATAGATCACAGGGTGAGACAGAAAGTAAGACAATGAGTCGAGGAAGTTGAGAGTACTTTGTAACAATTCAGGCTGGAAATAACTAACTCACTCTTACAGAAACTATGGTACCCATTAGTATATAATGTGCATATGTGTTGTCTGTTGAAAGAGTAGAAATTTATGCCATATACTTTCTAATGGATTCTTGTGTGATGTGTGTTTTAATTTTAAGTACATTTAGCAACATGAACTAATCAGTCATCAACTATCTACTAATTTGGAGTAGAGTTACCATTAAACATTTCTCTTCCTTCCTTCCTTCCTTCCTTCTTTCTTTTGTTTTTTGAGACAAGGTTTCTCTGTGGACTAGTCATGGCTGTCCTGGTTTTGTAGACCAGGCTGGCATCAAACTCACTGAGATCCACCTGCCTCTGCCTTCTGAGTGCTGGGATTAAAGGTGTGTGTCACTACCACCTGGCTCAGTAGACATTCCTTCCAATTCTTTACTTCTGAGCCAAGATTTACTTACAAAGAGATGCTGTCAACTTTGTATGAGCTTTCCAAATGTTTAATTCATCTGCCATTGCTTGCTGAGGTTTTGAGTAATTGAGCTTCTCTCCTTAAAATTGATTCCTTTTATCACGTAGGAGGTGGGAAAAATGAAGAATTCTGGAAACATTGGGTTTTGACCAGTTTTGGTGTTGAAGGAATTTCTGGAGGTTTTGTTTCCCTTTTGTAATTTTTAGCCAAAAAGTGACAACCCTCTTAATATATTGTTTTGTGGTTTGCTAGAATTCAGTAAACTTTGGATGTGCAAGGAAGTTTTGAATTGGAGAAAACTGAAACATCAGGTAATAGGTTAGTTGCTGGACAATTTACATATATCTAGAATCATGGAGCCATGATGGGGGTGTGTTTAAATATCATGTTCCTAAATATAAACATTTAACCATATCCTTTAGCATGTACTTAGCAAATAGTATTTGCGGGATAAATGAATAGCTAGAATGGGTGAAATGTTTATCTAAATGAAACAAGGCAATTTTATGAGAAAAGTACCAATGTTAAGGACTTTTCAACCACCATGTAGTTTTGTGGAACTGGAGAGATTTCTCCCCAAAGGAGGCAGCAGTGTTAATAGCATAAAACAACCCATAGTATACTTTGGGTGGTTAACACAGAGATGAACAAATATTGTCATTGGATCTGACACATTTCATTTCATTGTATAGCATCAGAGACTAGATGGAAGGCACCCAAATGCTGACCAAAATAAAATTTCAAAACATGGCCAGTAAAAAAGCTGCCCTAAAAATTTCACCCAAATGTATAACCAGTAATTAGAATAATAGGTTTATAAGATAGGTTTCTGAAACAGAAAAGTAGGATGAATGTAAGCAAACAGCGATTGAATCTGTCCTGCAAAGATTGGAAGTGAAATCTGTCCATGTGTCTTTTGCTTCTCTTTAGTGCACTGATGGTGGATGAGACATGGGGAGAGTAATGCTGTCAGGGAGACCCTGAGACTGACCTGTGGGTAAATCTTTGTTCAAACCTCCTTTATAAGTTCATGCTTTTCTTCATTCGACTCAATATAGTTTAGACCTTTGTGGCTTTTCTTATACTTGAAACCAAGAAATTTATGCAGGAAAGTTTTCTTGTTTCTGTTCACACCATAGTTCTTGAAATGAACTTTATTTTTCTCTCTTTTAAACGTCTTTGTTGATGACATTCGAATTAGGGGGTCTTACTGCTCTATACAGAGAATCTCAGGGATGATAAATGGTGAGCTCATTCTGAAGGCCCCACCCAGTAGATTAATGGAGTCTGCATGCTTTCCTTACTCTATTTCCCAGCTAATAGGCTCCTAACTGACCTCTTGCCTATTGGATGCCCAGTTTCTTGTTACACCCATTCCCATAGTAGGACTGGAATCCATTGGCCTGGAGCTTGGCTGATCCCAGGCCATTGTTTGCAAAATGGAGATTGAGACAGAAAAAAAGACATCAAGAAATGGTGGGTTTTACTGATGTTGGCTCAAGTGCAGTCTTGTCACCATGATCCTTCATGCTGTCTGTACTAACTTGATCCAGTTTTGCTAATGCCCCTCATCATACTTCTCAAGCTCTTTCCATAGTTAACTTTTCATAAAATTCACATCTTTCCCCTTAGCTTTTTACTTGTGTTTACCCTGCCTAGAGTGTTTTTTTACACTAATCCTAGCACTTAGGAGGCAGAGGTAGGCAGGTATCTGTGAGTTTGAGGCCATCCCGGTCTACAGAGCTAGTTCCAAGACAGCCTCCAAAGCAATAAAGAGAAACTCTGTCTTGAAAAACCAAAACAAAAATATCTATTACCTCTTCAAATCCCAATTCACAACCTGTCACCTCAATATTCAAGAAAAATAAGCAACATTCTGCTCTAAATAGTGCCCTGACACTATTATAGTCAGTGTTTCACAGTTCTTCTTAGTCCAAGTTAGACTTTATTTGAAAAAGTAGATTTGTCAACTGCACATAGAAAATGTATTAATGTCTTTAAAGGATCCTTTGTCTACCAAAGTACTTAAAAGAAACCCCAGTTGAATTATATTGAAGTGAAGGAGGATCCTCAAAGGGGGAAATCAGTGCACTGGGAGAGGGAGTCAGTGCAATGGAAGAACAAAATCAGCACACTAGGAGAGGTCAGTATGGTGAAAGAGGGAGGGTTAGTGTCCTCGAAAAGAGGAGTCAGTGTACTGATTAACAACTAACAGTCCTCCACATTAAAGGTATCATCACAGGTCAGATCTTTGAGGGTGGCCCTGAGTCAGGCTGTGTCTTCTGTCAAGTGAACCTTAAGAGTTAGTTATTGAATCACAGGATATGACTATTTCTTTCTATTAGCATATAAAGTTCAGTGTTCACAGAAGAGGCAGATTAATTAAGAACCACCACAAATAACAACTTAGGAACATTGATGTATTTTTGGACAGCAGCCCACTCTTGAAAATGAATTCTGGCTCCTTTGGATGTGTGTGTTGGAGGTGTAAGACTGATTCTCAACCTTTGTTTGTGACTTTGAGAGTCTCCAACATTGTGGGGTAGTTCTTTCCCTTTTTAAATTAAAATTTAAAAATGTGCTTATTAATTTCCTACCACTACATTTTAGGGAATAGAATAGGAATAGTTTTATAATAGTCAATGCAGAGTTCTCTCTCTGGAACAGTATCATGAGTAATATTTCCAACATAACCAGCAGGCCTTACTTTTATAATTTTTGTGAAGAATATTGTCCTTCAAGATCATGTCACTTAAAAAAAGAAAGATAATGATTATTTTTCATTTTTAAGAGTCCAACAAAAATATTTCATGATTGTTGATTGTTTTTACTTTTTGCTTCATTTTGATTTTGAAAATGGTTTTTATAAATAGCCAGTTAGAACTTCAGATAGAGGCATAACCAACTAAAGAATTAACCATTAAAGCTTTTATATTTACTGCCAGTTCAATTCAATAAATATGTTAAAGGTTATAAGATGAATGTTATAGAGTACAGAAAGACAAAAACATGGAAGCTGCCTTTAGGTTTGGCATTTTGTTGTGGGTATGGCTAGGGAGTGTGTATGGAGCAAACAATGCTTGGGCAATCAGTAGCCAAAAAAGAAACTTCTAAATATTGGGAAACCATACTTTTACAAAAACTACCATTGACTCCTTAAGAAACATAAAATTATTTTCATAAGTTAGGTGTTTGCTCTATGCAATGAATTGATGAATAAATATTTTTGGATTTGGCACTTTAATAAACATATAACATTTTCTTCACTTTTAATTGCATTTGAATTGCAGGTTCTTGATACTAAGTATTAAGGAGTGGTCTCTGAAATCTTCCAGTTGATGCTTCACATGGCTTTTGGTCATACTTGAAGATCTTGGGATTTTAACACCATGGACAGAGAAGATCCATTTTTTTTTTCCAGGTTTCACTCTTGTGATGGTTGTCAAACTTTTGCTATTCAGATGACAGTTTGGATTTTGTTGATTTAAAAATTTCCTTTTTATCTTATGTGCATGGGTGTTTTGCCTGCATATATGTCTATGTAACACTTGTGTGACTGGAGCCTGCGGATGTCGGGAGAGGGTCTCAGGTCTCCTGGAACTGGAGCTCCAGAAGGTTTTGAGCCACCATGTAGATGCTGGTAACAAACCCGAGTCCTCTGGAAAAGCAGCTAGTTCACTGAGCTATCTCTCCAGCCTTTGTTTTTTTGTGGAGTTTTAAAAACAATATAAAATGTTACTAACATTTCACCAATATTATATGTTAATATATTATTACATATCACCTAACAATTATACTGAAGACTTCTGAGGCTGGGTGTTAGTCTTATGCCAAATCATTTTTAAGGAAGATGCAGTGATTTTTCTTCTTAAATAAAACTTGAGTTTTTGCTTCAGGATGGAGGATTCTTCTTTGAGCCAATCACTTAATTAGTGGTAATACTGAACTGTTTGCATTGCTGCTTTAGAACATACAAAGTTTACTGAACTCCATCAAACCACATAACAAGAACGCTGAGAGAGCGCACAAAAGTTTATATAAAGATTTACTTGGAATTTTGCAGCTGGGATTCACTTCCAAATTTAAGGGGAATGGAAAGAAAGAGTGTTTGGGCAATGCTACCCAGGGTCTTCTGTACAGGTGGAATATAATGTAGAAACCATGCTTATTTTTCAGAAGCACGCTGTGGAGAAGATACATGATCAAGCATCTTAGTGAATGATGCTTTTAACCCATGAGCTGTAGGGAAACCACACAGCTCTGATAGTTTTCTAGAATGTCCCTGCAGTAAATGCCATAGAAGATAGTTCTGACTTGTTGATGGTATAACAATTTGAAAGAAGTTCCCCTTTGAAAAATTATGATATTTATTTCTACCAGCAAATAAATATTTTTGTTGATTTAGTAGCTATGAAACTTATATATCAAGTGATAAAGGAACCATAGAAAAGACTCTATGTATTTATAAATTGGTTTGTTTAACTTTTTCCTTATGAGAAGATTATGTGAATATGAATTCACGATGTTTGACTACTCTGGAGGTTTGAAAGAAAATGACCCCCATAGTAAGTGGCACTATTAGGAGGTGAGGCCTTGTTGGAGATAGGTGTGGTCTTGTTGGAGGATTTGTGTCACTGGGCAGGTGGATTTTGAGGTCCCATATATGCTCAAGCCACGCCCACTGAGACAGTTCACTTTCTGTTCACTTTGGATCAAGATGTAAAGACTCTCACGTCCAGTACCATGTCTGTCTGCATGCTGCCTTGCTTCCCTCCATGATGATAATAGATTAATCCTCTGAACTATAAGCAAGCTACCACAATGAAATGTTTTCCTTTATAAGAGTTGCCATGGTCATGGTGTCTCTTCACAACAATGAAAACCCTAACTAAGATATCATGTAACATAGTAACGTTACATGAGAGTGAGATCTATCACAGCTAATGCCCTGTCATATTTAAAGGAACTCACAGGCAGGCAGACAGACAGACAGATGGATAGAGAGTGGGAACTTAGAGTTCTGCCTTTTACATGGGATGCCTTTATGGGTATGTTTCCCTGTTGGCTCAGAGTTGAAGTGCAGGTGCACCAGTGAGCACTGACTCACAGTTTTGTGCCTCTGTAAGTGTAATAGACCTGTGGCTACCATCTGCCTTCATTACCCTGTGATGCTCACCATACCTTAGTAATGACTTTATACTCAACAGAAAATAAGTTCAGCTGACCTGAGCAAGTGGAAGCACACTGACCCCAGTCTGACAGCTGGAAAATCAGAATAGGTCCTAACCAGGAGGCCCCCGTGAACATGGGTGTCAGTCGGAGGCCTGGGCAGTCTATGGGGCCTCTGACAATGGAACCAGTATTTATCCTTAGTGCACAAATGGACTTTGGGAGCTCATTCCCTATGGAGGGATACTCTCTCAGCTTAGACACATGTGGGTGTCCTAGGCCCTGCTCCAAATGATGTGCTAGATTTTGATGATCTCTCATGGGAGGCCTCACCCTCCCTGGGGAGTGGATGTAGGGGGTGGGGGGGTTGGTGGTGGGCATGAGAGGATGGAAGGGAGAGGGAACTGGGATCTGTATGTAAAATAAGATTGTTTTTAATTTAAATTAAAAAAAGAAAATAAGTTTCTGGTTGACAGCAAAATAAACATTCAGAAGTTTCTTTAATTACTATCAAAACATGAAAATATTTAGACAAAGAGACATACACTTATTTAAAGGTAACTCTCAATAATCTGGAATCCATTGTAACTTAACATGTTTCCATATAGGAGAATTTGATCTTTCAAAACAGTGTGCTTCAGCTGTTTGTCCTTCCTTGTTGTTCTGTTTCACGTCCCCATTAAACACAGAAATACTCTCGGCAACCCCAGGGGTAAAACCAAGCTGCAAGTGGAGTGGCTGTGTCAATAATTTCAAAATTGAAATCCAAAACAGCATTCTAACAGGATAAGCAGGGTGGACTGAGGTTGACCAGCTGAGTTGGGGGTCGAGACAGCCCACACTGCTTGCTGTGTTTTTCCCCCTATGGAAGAAGCATCACATCAGGCACAAGTCTGTTAGGACTGCTGAAAAGTGTTAGATGTGTTGGCTAGCACTGAGTTCTGGATGAGTCAACAGTGGGCTGGAGCTGCCAGCAAAAGCTCGTGGGCTACCTTGCAGTGAGGGTGGCAGTAAACTTGCTGTGTCTCACATCACCTGAATGGTCATCGCATCTAGTGCCTTTTCCCTTTGAACTAATCCAAAACAATTTCTCAAAGTTTGAAGACGTTTTGGATACTTATTTATACACCCCAATCTTGCCTGTTTTACTAACTAAATATAAACAATCTCATATCTATATCATTAATTTGTATCAGCATTTATTTTGAATGGCTACAGTTTACAAGTTACGTCTGTCCATTTTCATGTGAGTGTATCTACTTAAGTGACAAATCTTTAAAAATGATTATGTTTTACTCATTTATTTTTGGGGTGTCATGCACATTTGACACAGGGCATACATGAGGTCATAGCAACTTGTGGGAATTTGTTCTCTCCTCCCGTCATGTGGACTCTCAGAATCAAACTCGTATGTCAGAATCGATAGGTTTCTTTCTTTGCTGAGCCATCACTCTGGCTGCTGTGTGATGAGTCTTACTTTTCAGTTTCTTGTCTTTGATTCAAGCTTCTACGTTCTTTCATGAGGCTTAAGGAATGTAAAGCTGAAAAGTACCTCCCCCCACACACCCTTGCACCTGTCCCTCTCCTCACTACACTCTTGCACCTGTCCTCTCTACATCCATCCACCTGTCCTCCCGTCTACCCTTTCCACTTGTACCTCCACCTTCTACATCCTTACCTGGTCCCTCCCCTTTCTATAGCCTTCCATCTGTTTCCCCCTTTAAATACCCTTCTGCCTGTCCATCTCTTGATTCTTTGGGATAAAAATGTCCCACTGAATTAGCAATCAAATTCCTCTAGTTGATTCTAAGGGTATGCACTGAAGAAACAAAACTTCTATACTAGTCTAAAACTAAACCTCTGAGGTAGTTTAATTACCAGAGTAATGTTATGCGCAGAGCCTGATGGAAAGGCTTAGGGTATTTAAGATCAAAGACATTAAGCAGAGGAACAGGCATCAGATGCTACTGGTTGAGGGTGCTGCACCGTCCACACATGAAGCATGCAGTCACTTGTTCATGCATTTGATATGACTCAACTGGGTCATCTGCACTGCAGCAATTCTTGTGGCTACTGAAGCTTAGCGGCAAGGACATTACAGTGCAGGAGATGCCAGTGAGCCAGAGCTGCGTTAGCTTGTAAACTGTCTGCTGGACAGGTTTCCTCTCTTCTTCCTCAGACAGTCATGAAATATAGCAGGAACACACATAAACACTCATAATGTACATAACAGTGTAGACAAGAAACACATACAACATAAATAATAAAATGAAGATGTGTGTTAATCCCATTCAACTTCTCAAACAGATTTCTCCAGACTCTGGTGAAGATCTCTGCAACACTATGGTCCTGCCCCCTTTCCCCCCGCCCCCACAAAGGACCGGACTCTCAGAAAGCGCTCTTTTGTGTTTAAATGCTAACTTCTTTGCTGTTTGTTATAGTTCCACTATACAAAATGCTGAGGCTTTTGTCTTTTAAAAAGGATTTTATTTTATGCTTGTATTTTGCCTGTAGTTGTGAGCTACCATGTGGATGTTGGGGACTGATGCTGGGTCCTCTGTAGGAGCAGTAAGTTCTCTTTATCATTGAATGATCTTCATAGTTCCAGAAATATATTTCAAAAATGTTGTAATTAGTTTTTTTTAGTTGTGCTATATAAGAGGAGATTGTGTGAGCATTTATTGTGCCGAAATGCCCAACAACTATTTTCTGTTTGACTTTGGAGAGTCACTGGTTTTTTCCCTCCTGAGTTAGCCAACCTGACCACAGCTAGTCTTTAAATCAATGGTTTCAAACCCATGTGTACACCCAAGCTCCTGGAAACTAAAAACCCTGTTGTGCGGGCCATACACAGGATGGACAAACATCACAGCCTTGTAATGTTCACAGCTCCCCCAGCATCCTTGTGAAGCCAGGGTTAGGGCCACTGCTTTAGTTCCAGCTGCCCACTTAGAGTCATGTCTGTTTCTGTGAGACTGTGTTCATACTCACAGAAAACATCAAGTTGCTTCTACTCTGGACCTCTTCCTCAAACTAACAAGCTTTCTGTGAGACAGGCTGCAACACCTGCTGTAAACATAATGGGACACACTCGGCCCCTCTGTGTTTTCTTTTACAACCATTCTATTTTGAAAACTGTTTTCACACTCTGTAGATACAATTTTATTTCCTCTACTGAGAAAATTTCAGTGCAAGGCTCTTAATTTGCTAATTAATTCTGATAGACTACTTTCATAGTCTCAGGAAATCAGTATGTGATATACTTGGATTCGGAATAGCTTAGCATGGAAAAGTGATCTAATTTCAGAGGAATAAATTCAAGTCAATTAACATGGCAGAATCAGTTGTCTTTTTGAATAATGCAGACTTGTTCATAAAAACCCTCTTTTATTTGTTAAATGATCCATGCTTTTAGCCACTGTGATTTCCACAGGCCTTTCCTTTTAGGAGCTAATGGAAAAGGAAAAGAGAAATGATAGTGTGGCCAGGCCAGATGCACTGAGACAGAAAGGCCCCACCACACACTTTGTTCTGGGTCTGAGTATGTTAATTGGTCATAACATGCTACTAAAACACTGCTTTATGACTACCTTTAATGTATGCTCATAGTAACTAAAATATGTAACATAATTATAGGTTTGTATTTTTTCTTCTCCTGAGTGAAATACTGACTTATTTCTTGTAAATACAACATGTTGTTTCATTTTCTGGAGCTTTCTTGTGTATCTTTTAGGGGTTAGGGCTAAGTAGAACACACAGAGATCTATCTATACCATTAGCAAATGATTATCTCAACATGCTAATTTTAGTGTTTACAAGATAATGCCATTTCAGACTGGACAGATGACTTGGCTGACAATGTGCATACTTCTGAAGTAGGGAGTGTTGAGTCTGGAATGCTTCAGAGAACAAGTACACTCTTCGGGCATGCAATTGGACAAGTTGATCTTCAGAAGCTCATTATTGCTCTCCATAATAATAGATAATTAGCATTATTTTCCTCAAGAGAACATTGTGTAGAATAATTAATGAATGACTTCAATGTACTTTTGAAGACATTCTAAGTAACTTCTTAGTTTTTTCCAACTTGTGTTTCAGAAGAGAAGGAATATGGATAAAATAAATATGGAAGAAAGCTGTTATTCCAAAATTTTGTGATATTAGTTTTCTGACATTTCTTATTAAAAGGATTAGTTTCTTTGTAAGATAGTACTATAATTACATTTCACAGTCAGGGATATTGCTTCTCATAATTTTTAAAACATTCTGTTAGTTTTGCTAAGTGTGAATAATTAGAAGTGACCATAGATGTAATATATAGCTCAGTCAATTTTATGTAAGTGTTGCCTTTTGAATAATGCCATCTTTAGTGTTTGGTGATCTTTTTAATCTCAGTGGATACTCTGTGGGCTTGGTTTTAAGAAAGTCATTCCTAATGAACATTTGTCACCTGTCAATGCTTCTGCTTCTTATTTTCCAAAGTGTGTTATCTAATTTTTACAGACATTTCTATCCCAGTGACTCAAATCTGCTATTTATATCATTTTTGCCCCTTGCTCTGTCTTTTCTATACTGAGTCTTGCCTACCTCTTCTCAACCACTGGAGTACAAGCAGACTGATCTGGTGCATCTTCCAGAGTTATTATATAGGAAACTGCACATCTTCCACTCTGGTTTCATAGAATACTTCTTCTTAGGGAAGACAATTGTTCTGTGGTTCCCGGGTTTCATGGGTGCTCAAACAACACATTTGAAGAAATTATGTGGTAAGAGGTGGGGGAGTCTTCTACACCATTGGTTCTGGTTATTCCAGGTGGAATGCCAGGCACATAAGTATCATTTTGGAAGAATCAGGCCTTCATTTTACTCTGGACCCAGTTGTCATCTATCTGTATGAGCTGCCCAGCTGGATCCAGTTCACAGAACCAGAACCAGAGTGAGGGGCAGTGAAGTCTGATACTGCTTGCTGTGCTGTTATCACCACACTGTTCATCTGCTTTCATGACCTTTGCATACAGTAAGAAGCAGATCCTGCATGTTGGTGTTCCAGGTCTCACCGCAGTGAGGTGCTGTCTGTGCTCATCTTTGCTTGATGATAAAATTAAGACTGTGCCCTGTTTCTAATGCCTCAAGAAGACAGATGAAAACGGTATGTTGCTAAGTCAGTACAGCTGGCATAGTTCTTTGCTTTTGGGTAGAGAGCTCTTACCTTTGGTTGATCATAGAAATCACACAGCAAGGCACCAAATGAGGAAACTTCCACTTGGCTATTAGAAAGAAGGAATAGGTCATAAAGTTGGATTTCACAGAAGGTAATTCCAGATTCAAGTTTTGATGGAAGAACTACTAATGTGGAGATCTAATAAGAATACTCAGAGAGGATGACCTCCAACTAACAATCTGAGTAATAGTGAAGAGGCTTCCTTAAATGCCCTTCCCCGACAATGAGATTGATAACTACCTTATAAGCCATGCTAGAGACCTCATCTAGTAGCTGATGGAGACAGAAGCAGACACCCACAGCTTAACACTGAGCAGAACTTCTGGAGCGCAGTTGCAGAGAGGGAGGAGTGATGAGCAAAGGGGTCAAGACCAGGCTAAAGAGACCCACAGAGTCAGCTGACCTGAATGGGGCCAGACTGATAGCAGAGAAACCAGCATTGGACTGACCCAGACAGACCCCCTGAATGTGGATCTCTGTTGGAGGGCCTGGGCAGTCTACGGGACCTCTGACAGTGAAACCAGGATATATGCTTGGTGTTAAGAAAGGGCTTTGGGAGCACATTCCCCATGGAGTGATGCTCCCTTAACCTAGAGGCCTACTCCCTCTAGTAGAGCCTAGGCCCTACTCCAAATGACTTGGCAGATTTTGATGGTCTCTCCTTGTAAGGCCTCACCCTCCCTGTGGAGTGGGTGGGGTATGGGATGGGAGGGGGTTTCGAGGGACATGGGAGGATGGGAGAGAGAGGGAGCTGGTATCGATATGTAAAATAAGAAAAAAATAACATCTCAAACTAAAAATAAAAAAGAAAACTCTCTGCTTTGATAATGTTCAGAAATGTTTCTGAAAATTTTCTTATTGTCATTCAACAGTATTATCTCCACTCTAGTGTTTGAGCAGTATTTTCAAAATGAAAATCTGTTTGTACCCCCTACATCAAACATCTCAGTGACTCTGCACCACTGATGGATTTCAGATCCTGAGTGGATTAAGATTAACCCAGGGATGGGGTGATTTACCAGGGCAGCCTTTAGTGTGTCTGCCTCAATGCACTGCATTTCTGAGAATGTATTACATAGGCTCTTCCCTTCATTCCCCATTTGTCCAGCCTCATGTGTCCTACTTGATCCTCCTCAGTCTACAACTCCTTTTTAATCAGAAATTTTATTCATTAAGTTTATTTGTGAGAGAGTTTCATACCTGGTTTTCTTTATTCCAGACTAATCATCTATAATTTGTGTGTTAAGTGCAAATATTTAATTGAGAGTTGTCTTTTATTTCATTAGAATCAAACCTTGTTAGTAGGCTTTAATTTTTTTTTTTTGCTAGTGTCTCGGCAATCACCATTATATAGACGATGGAATAAATGTCCTTCTGGGCGCTTTATTGCAAAGGGCCCAGATGAGAGTCCTTTTGATGGAATTAAAATAAATGAGGAGAGGCTATTTCACACAAATAGATCGTTGTTTTGATTGTTGTGTTATACCCTACTCCCCCCAAGCACCACATTTCTTTTTTATTTCTATAGAGAAGTGAAAGACAAGCATAGCACATAGCCTAGCAGATAGACTATACATGTGGTAACTGTTTCCAATGAATATGTATTAAGTGAGTGGATGATGTTACTTCACTAGCGCCGTGAGCAGTTCATAATTTTGTAAATGGTTGGTTATGATGACTATGGGGATGATTCCTGAAAGGGTTCTAATTGATGAATTCCTTCTTTTCGAAAGTGTTACTGATATAGAAAATTATACCAAGAGTTGACAAATGAGATTGCAGGAATTGAAAATCTTCAGCAAAACAAACGAAACCATCAGTTCTATGAAGAGACAGTCCCTAGAATGAGAGAAAATCCTTGCTAACTTTTCATTTCACAGGGACAGATATCAAGAATTTATAAAGGTATCAAAAGTTCAACATCCTGAGACTCATTCATGGCTGGGGTGATGAGTCAATGGGTAAGAGCACTTGTCACACAAGCATCAGGACCTGAGTTTGGATTCCTGTTACTCTGAAAAATCTGTGAGTGACCATGCTTACCCATGTTCCTACTATGGGGGTAGGGGTGGCAGTTGTGGAGACTTATTGGCTGCTAACTGAGCAAAAGAATATGATAAGAGATTCTGTCTCAAGAGATTCAAATAGAGTGATAAAAGAGAACATGAAACATTCTTCTTTGGCCTCTGCCCAATGCATAAGTGCATACAGTTGAATAAACATATGTATATACACACATAACACACACACACACACACACACACACACACACGATCCAATCTGTAAGTGAACAAATAACTTAAGCGTACAATTTCCAAAGGAGATTCAGAAATAGATAGATAGATGATAGGTAGATAGATAGATGATAAATAGGTAGATAGATAATAGGTGGATAGATATAGATGGTAGTAGACAGATAGGTAGGCAGATAGATAGGTAGGTAGACAGACAGACAGACAGACAGACAGACAAGAGCATGTAATGCATGTGTAGAGACCAGAGGACCATTTTCAGGAGACAGTTCTCTCTTTCCACCACAAGGGGTAAGATGAAACTCAGGTTGTATGTCACCACAAAGAGCTTTATCTGTTGATCCACCTCCCCACCCAGTCCCCCCTCCCCCACTTCTGATGTGGAAAAGAGTTCAAGGGCAAAGGCTTTTACAGAAATCTAGGCATATGTTGTTTGCTGTTGACCTTGAAGAGCCTCAGGATCTTTATGAAGTGTGAAATAATGCACCACAGGTGTTCTCCACTGTAGTCCCCAAAAGAGAAAACCACCTGCCTGTTACTACTCTTCAGAGAGTAAGGGAGAATTCTATTTGAAGTCTAAGCCTTTTGTGCAGGGTTATTCTGTGTAAGTACTCAGAAGATCTCATGAGTTACTGAAGACTAGATAGTCTTATGTCTGACCTAAGTTACTTGATTCCTGTGTGCAGGGGGAAGCTTACAGCTGGGTTTGAAAATAGGATTGGTGTAACTGAAAAATACAGAATAAAAAGGCATTTGGGATTTCTGGAAAGCATGCTTGAAATATCCAAGAAGATGAAGTAAGAGAAAAGGAAAAGAGTTGGAACCTACAGCATTTACTTTGAATGCATCATATCTGGATGCCCCAAAGTCAGTTGACACCAGAGTCAACACACCCTAAATGCCTCACACTGCCAGTCAGCTCAGCCCCCTCCACACTCTATCTCAAAGAGTGACACCATTCCCTCTCTCACACAAGCCAGAAACCTGTAAATCTTCTTGCCCAGAAAGTGACACTATTCACCCACACATAAAAGCCAGAAATCTGCAAATCCTCTTGGGTGTCTCCTTGGGTGTTTGCCATCACTTTATCCTAGTCCTGTTGTTTTGGCTCATAAAATATTTCTGTCTGCTTTTATTAGTATCTGTGGAGCATCAGCTTTGCTCAAATGAATCCAAACTCAGCATTACCAGTGGGGCTCTGTACACACACTGTCAGTTCTCTTCTTTCCATTGTAGTTGAGAGAATGGAGAAGTGTTTTTTCTTTCTGTACTTCTCAGGAACCACAAGCTGGGGTCCTGACTGTGCCTACACCTTCACCTCCTTTGTCTCACACACTTTCTCTCTGCATACTACCATGACTTTCTTTTAGTTCCTCTGCTATACTGTGTCCCTCCTTTTTAGGACAGCAGTGTGTCCACTTAACTGTCTAGATTTGTCTACTGCTATGAAGCTCAGCAAGCGGCTTCAATAGCATTTTCCTAGAGATTTGTATAGGGTTTCACTAGGTTTGGCTTTGCTGTTGCCTGTTTTCATGGTATTGTATATAGTTTTGTCATGCGGGTTATAATAATCTCTAACCATGTCTTTGTATGTAATGTTAACTTGTGTCAGATTCTTTTATTAGACTTCATGGTATATATGTCTATTAGAACCTCAGTGTTATCTTTAGCTCTTAGTATAATACTTACTGTAATAGGTACTTGAATATCGAATAGATGCAATGCTGAACATTATAAGAAGTGATCTTTTCTTTAGTCTTATTTTTTTATTTGTTATTTTTTCTTATTTTACATATCAATCCAAGTTTCCTCCCCTTCCCTCCCTTCCTCCCATATTCCCCAATCCCCCCTCCCATCCCATTCTCCACCCACTCCACAGGGAGGGTGATGCCTTCCAGGAGGAGTCACCAAAATCTGTCAAGTCATTTGGAGTAGGGACTAGGCCCTCCCTCCTGTCTCTAGGCTAAGGGAGTATCCCTCCATGGGGAATGTGCTTCCAAAGTCCTTTTGTGCACCAGGAATACATCCTGGTTTCACTGTCAGAGGTTCTTTAGACTGCTCAGGCCTTCTAACTGGGACTCATGTTCAGGGGGTCTGAGTCAGTCCCATGCTGGATTTCCAGCTATCAGTCTGGGGGTCCATGTGCCCCCCCTTGTTCAAGTCAGCTCTATCTGTATTCTTCAGCCTGGTCTTGGTCCCTTTTCTTGTCACTCCTCACTCTCTGCAACTGGACTCCAGGAGTTCAGCTCAGTGTTAAGCTGTGGGTATCTGCTTCTGTTTCCATCAGCTACTACATGAAGGTTCTAGGATGGCATGTAAGTTAGTTATCAATCTCATTATCAAGGAAAAGCATTTAAGGTAGCCTCTCCACTGTGGCTTAGATTGTTAGTTGGGATCATCCTTATAGGTCTCTGGACATTTCTCTAGAGTCAGTTTTCTCTTCAAACCTATAATGGCTCCCTCTATTATGGTATCTTTTTTTTTTTTTTTTTTTTGCTCTTGCCTATTTGTTCCCTGACTCAATCTTCCTGGTCCCACATGGTCTCCTCTTCCTCTCCCCCCCCACTTCTCTTTCTCTTAACTCCCTCTCTACTCACTGCCTCTCACCCTGCCGCTCCCAATATACTCAGGAGATCTTGTCCCTTTCCCCTTCTGTGATGGACCTTGTATGAATCTCTTAGGATCCTCCTTGTATTCCAGTTCCTCTGGTGGTGTGAATTGTAGGCTGGTGATCTTTTACTCTATGTCTAAAATCCATATATGAGTGAGTACATACCATGTTCCTTTTTTTGTGACCGGGTTACCTCACTCAGGATGGTTTCTTCAAATTCCATCCATTTACCTGAAAATTTCAAGATTCCATTGTTTTTTTTCGGCAGATTAGTATTCCTTTGTGTAAATGTGCTACATCTTCTTTATCCATTCTTCAGTTGAGGGGTATCCTGGTTCTTGCTATTACAAATAATGCTGCTATGAACATAGGTGAACAGATATCTTTGTTGCATGGATGTGGATAATTTCCCCATTTTCCCGAGGAACTGACACACTGATCTCCAAAATGGCAGTATAGGTTTGCATTTCCACCAGCAGTGGAGGAGTGTTCCCCTTTCTCCACAACCTTTCCAGTATAAGTTGTCATTGGTGATTCTGATTTTAGCCATTCTGACAGGAGTAAGATGGTCTCTCAGAGTTGTTTTGGTTTGCATTTCCCTGTTGGCTAAGGATGATGAGCACTTTAAGTGTCTTTCAGTCATTTTGGATTCCTCTATTGAGAATCCTCTATTCAGTTCTGTACCCTACTTTTTAATACGGTTATTTAGTATTTTGATGACTAGTTTCTTGAGTTCTTTGTATATTTTGGAGATCAGCCCTCTGTCAGTTGTGGGATTGGTGAAGATCTTTTCCCAGTCTATGGGCTGCTGTTTGGTCTGGTTAACTGTGTCCTTTGCCTTACAGAAGCTTCTCAGTTTGAGGAGGTCCCATTTATTAGTTGTCTATTGCGGTAAATAAGGATCAGGATAAACAAATAGGCTGAATAGATGTTTATTCAGGGAGAAATAACTTACAACCTAGACAGATGAACACCAGGAAATTCAACCTGATCCTCTCCTGTCCGAGTCACGCCAGAAAGAGAGCCTTTCCTGGCCCCCTCCGACCTCCTTCCACAGGTCACTTCCGCCCATGGCTCCACCCCCCAATTGGCGTGGTCAGTGCCACAGAAGGAGACAAAGTGAATATCCCACTACAGTTGTCAATCTCAGTGTCAGTGCTACTGGAGTTATGTTCAGGAGGCAGTGTTCTGAACCAATTTATTCAATGGTACCTCCCATTTTCTCTTCTAAGAGTTTCAGTGTGGCTGGATTTATGTTGAGGTCTTTGATCCATTTGGACTTACATTTTGTTTATGGCAATAGATATGGTTCTATCTGAAGTCTTCTACACACCATCATCCAGTTAGTTATGCCAGCACCATTTGTTGAAGATGTTTTTCTCCTTCCATTGTATAACTTTATCTGTTTAGATATTGCATTGTTTCCAGAGCCTTTTCCCTTTCAAGTTGTGTTCCTTGAGTGGTAATGTATGCACTGTGTTCCATCCCTTGATCATATATTCCATACGACAGGTGATGGTGACTGTTTGGACTTTAAAATTTTTTTCATTGGAAAATGTCACACAGCATATTTGTTTTGGTCAAATCTATCCCAATCTCCTCCCCTCCTTCCACCTTCCCCTTTGATTCCCCTGTTACTATTACTTCATAATGTCATGTGTCCTTTATAAAAATTCCACTGATTGCTGCTTATGTACATAGGTTAGAACATCTACTAGAGTGTCTGCAGCCTCTCAGGGGCTGTATCCCTGAATAAATCAACCACCACTTGCCCTCCCCACTGCAGGCATCAGTTTTCAAGGACTCCTCAGTTAGGAGTAGGACTTCATGATCTCTTTCTACATCCACACTTGGTTTTTGCTTTTTGTCTTTTGTTTTTGCTTGATTTTGAGCAGGTCTTGTACACATTAGTAAGAAACATGATATTAGAGTATCATCATGAATATCTTTGTGGGTAGACATGCCCAGAGATGGCACTGATTGGTTCTTTGGTGATGACACATGTGCCTTGCATCATTAACTGCCATACATTCTCCTTACTATCAGACAGTTCAGGGAAGACTGTTACAAGTGGACACCTGATGCTCACAGTCCAATGTGTAATTTAGTAATGCCACTGAAAATTATTTAAGCTTCAGCTTTTAAAAGTAAACATTCTTAGGAACATACTGTTTGTTATTTGATGTTTTAGTAAGAAGAGCTTTTTATTTGGGGCTTATTTAGATAATAGAGATGGCACATAGAACTTATCTGTCTGGCAGGTAATCTATGAACTCATCTCCTATTGTCTGCCCTTTATTTTCTTCTCTATCCCCTTTCTTCTTTACCCAAACTCAAGACCCTGTGTCTTGCTTACATTCTTTCATGCTAAAATGAACCCATAAATACAGGCATATAGGCAAAAATGCCAGCTTTCTATTTTGAGCAGGAAATTACCTTCTCAGAATATTTATAAAAATGGATGGCTTCCCTCAGGAGATTCATTCATCAGGACAGAAGTTGGTCCTCCTGTGCAAAATGAAATGGAAATAGAAGCAGTCAAAATAAGGCAGGGTAAACACAGCAATCAGAGACCGAGGAGGGAGGGAAGGCTAATTTGAAGGGAAAATGTTGGCTGCTTGGGAGGCAAAGAAATAGAAACAGCAAATGTTCCTTCAAATTACAGCAAGAGAGAAATGTTATCTAGGGATGTTCTGGACTTGAACATTTTATCCAGGACTTCTTTGAACCAAGGCTTACTACCTAGAATTATATGTGGGATTCATGTCAATGTCAGCATCTCAGTTTCATGGGATTTTGGATCATTGGATCTGGAGGGTACCCCATGGCAAGAAAAGCTATCTCTCATCCCAAATCACATAACAGGCTCAATTTTAGCTAAACCACTTTTTTATGGCTTTTAATAAAGAGAGTGGTTCTTATAAATCAGCACCCATGTGGCACCCACACTTTCCTTAGCCTCTTGGGTTTGCTCTATGAGATGTAGTCAGTCATCAAACACCTTTCTAGTCACATCCGTGTTTGGCAACCTCACCATAAACACCAACACATATTAAAGCATAGCACAGTGATTAAACAATCTGGCTAGAGTGTTGTTATGCTCTGAATATGAAAGGTCTCCTATAATATTTGATCACTTGCTGCTGGCATTATTTTGTGAGATTCTAGAAACTTCAGAATAGGACTGGAAAGAACATATCTCAACATGATAAAGGCTTACTTGAAATAATACAGTTAAAATCAGGAAGGAGACAGGGATGGCCACTATTGCCATTCCTTTTCAGTACAGTATTTAAAGTACTAGCTAGAGAAATGAGTCCAAAGAAGGACCTTAAAAGATATAAATAGGAAAGAAAATTCAAATTATTTTGGTTTGCAGATAATATACAAAAGAGAGCTCACCAGAAAGCTTCTCGAAATGGTTTAACACTTTCAGCAACATGACAAGATACAAAATCAATTTATAAAAATTACTACATGTGTACAAATGCAAATAACAAGCATGCTAAGGAAGAGTTCACAGAGATATCTACATTCACCCTTGCCTCAAAAGGAAAAATATCTGGAAATAAACCAAAATGTGTTTTTGAGATGAAAGAGTTATGAGGTAATTTGTAAGGGGCTATTGACAAACAGGGCTGATATACGTTATAATTTGTGGAGAAAATAGTTGTTTCCTAATTCATTCTTATCCTTCTGCACCTTGATTAGTCTTTGAAGAAAATGCTGTTTTCTTGATAGAGTTTGTCTCTGCAGTATGATTTGGAAAAGACTATGGTTGTCAATATTTATAGTTACAGTTATAATTGCCCTTTGCCATTGAGTTGTTTAACTTTCTACCTGGCCCATTTATTTTGACATTGAAGTCAGCATTTTTATTACAGTTATTTATACTATTCCCACAGTTGTTTCGATTCTATTGCTGAACTCTACAAATGAGTTTTCGTTAAGAAGTAGTAATTCTTCCTCTTACCCTCAGAAAACACATAAAGCATATATTTGATTAAAATAGTTTATTGCTTCAATTGGTCAAATCATACTCTATGTAACATGTAGAGGATGAAGTAGGCTTCATTTTAAGGCAATATAGTCATCATCTTTCCAGACAGTCATGACATGAAAAGAACACAAGAGAGCTTTAGGGGAGAAAAACTGCTTATGCAGATTATCATGACTCCCCTCTCGCAACCCTCCTTCATCAGTTAACAGAGTAGGTGATGCGATCTTTTGCCAAGCAACATACTCCTCAGCATTTAAAACATGTAGGAACTCATAGCAAAATTGGTGGCAGCTGAAAAGAAAGATCAGATTGCAAGGGAGAGATGAATAAGATTTTGAGCTCATGATGTGACCCACACATTTGAGATTCATCAATACAATGTATGGAAAATAACTTTGCATAACTATTAGGTAGGTGTGAAGTACTTTATCATACCCCAAATTGTGGATATAAATTTTTCTTCATTGTCCATATTGTAAGTTCTTCATGTTTTTGTTAGTTTGTTTTCTTGCTTTCTTGCTTGTTGGTCTTGGTGCTTATAGCTATGTTTTCCAGAAATAGGAATTAACTGTTGGGAAGGACTACGGGTAGAATTACATAAAATTATCCTTGTTTGAAAAAGTAGCTGGGGCCATTTGCATACGATAGAGACCATTCTTTTTACTTATTTATTTATTTATCTTATTTTACATATCGATCCCAGTTTCCTCTCCCTCCCTCCCTCCTTTCCATGCCCTCCGGCCACCCTCCCATCTCATTCCCCTTCCCCACTCCACAGGGAGGGTGGTACCTTCCAGGAGGGGGTCATCAAAATCTGTCAAATCATTTGGAGTAGGGATTAGGCCCTCCCTCCTGCCTCTAGGTTAAGGGAGTATCCCTCCATGGGGGATGTGCTCCCAAAGTCCTTTTGTGCACCAGGGATACATCCTGGTTCCACTGTATGAGGATCCTCAGACTGCTCAGGCCTTCTAGCTGAGACCCATATTCAGGGGGTCTGAGTCAATCCAATGCTGGTTTCCCAGCTATCAGTTTGGGGGCCCATTAGCTCCTCCTTGTTCAGGTCAGCTGTCTCTGTGGGTTTCTGCAGCCTGGTCTTGTCCTCCCTCTGTGCATCTGGATTCCAGCTCTGCTCAGTGTTTCGCTGTGGGTGTCTGCTTCTGTTTCCATCAGCTACTAGATGAGGGCTCTATGATGGTGGATAAGTTAGTTGTCAATCTCATTAGCAGGGAAGGGCATTTATGGTAGCCTTCCCACTGCTGCTCACATTGTTAGTTGCGGTCAGTCTTTTAGGCCTCTGGACATTTCTCTAGAGTCAGTTTTCTCTTCAAACCTATAAAATGGCTCCCTCTTTTATGTTCTCTCTCTCTCTCTCTCTCTCTCTCTCTCTCTCTCTCATTCCTCTTCTGACTCAATCTTCCTAGTTCCACGTGCTTTCCTCTCCTCCCCTTCTCTTTCTCCTAACTCCCTCTCCACTCACTGTCCCCCCTTCCCAATATGCTCAGGAGATCCTGGTTCCACTGTCAGAGGTCCCTTAGACTCCCCAGGCCTTATAACTGAGACCCATGTTCAGGGGTCTGAGTCAGTCCCATGCTCGATTCCATGCTATCAGTCTGGGGGGTCTATTGTCTCCTCCTTGTTCAGGTCAGCTGTCTCTGTGTGTTTTTGTAGTCTGGTCTTGTCCTCCCTCACTGCATGTGGATTCCAGTTCAGCTCAGTGTTTAGCTGTGGGCGCATAGACACCATTCTTTAGCTCCATAGGAAACTGTACATGTCAGACATCATTTAGAGTTGTCTTTCCAGTACACAGTCGAGGATCGTCTGGGACACCCATAAAAGTAAAGATTTTGAAGTGTTCCCCAAATATCCTGAATTTTGACAATAAAAATCTCAGGTAATTTAAAACATCCTCAATAGTAAGAACACTATTTTATTAAGTGGTTATCATTCTTCTTTTATGAACTTAATTCATCGAATGCTTGAACCTCTAAACAAGAGGCAAACAGCCATTTATCTCTTTATCAATAGTGGTAGCTATAATCACAGATGAGACAAATGAACTTCATATTAAAAACTGTTTTCAATATCCTTTTCCACAAGCTGCCAGAAAGAGATATTTGGAAGGTGTTCAGAGGGGAAACTGAGTGCTTCTGTGCCTAGTTTTATTGCTTCAACTCAGATATAGCACCAAAGTCCAGTCCTGATGATGGGTCGCTTTTATACTCCCTGCCAAAGACAAAGCATTTATCACATACTTACTTGTTTAATTTTTATTTATGTATGCATGATCATGCAGGTGCAAGTGAGTGTGCAGGTATCCATGAACACATGTTCACAAAGATGTGTAGGCCAAAATCAGTTTTGTCTTTTCCCATGAACCTCCATCTTGTTTTAAGAGACAGTGCCTCTCACTGGGCCTAGACCTTGTGGAGTAGTTAAGGCTGGCTGACCGCCATCCAGATCCAGGCATCCACTTGTCTGTGCCTTTCTGGAGTGTGATTGCAAGTGAATGCCACAAGCTCAGGTCCTCATGCTCGCAATATAACTAGTTGGCCAACTAAGCTCTCTCCAGCCTTCACATATAATTTTTAAAAGTACATGCAATTTGTACCCAGAAGAAAATTCAACGCATTTTTGTCCAATTATCTCATTTCACGTGTAAAGAAAATGATGTTGAGACATGTTTTGTGATTTGTTCAAGATCACACTTCTAATTGTTGGCAGAGCTGGGGTAGTAACTACATATCTGATTTTCACCTCATTTCTTGGGGTGAGGTATACTTTTCTAAAATTCTGTGTAACCATTTACTTGAAGCATAGTGTTTTATAGCTGAGATATCATCTCCATTGTTACTCGCTGCTTCCCAGGTCTGTTTTTACTTATTGTTCTGTTGTAGGAAAACACATTTCCTCTTGAGTGAGCATTTGTGCAAATTGTGCTTTGCAGAGGGATTGATTCTTGCTGCTTGGGGTTGAATTTGGTGACACTTTATTTTAGGTGTCAGAGCACAGTACATTTAATTAGCATTCAGGGTAATAGCACTGATCCCTGTGAATTCTGTTGGTTAAATGTGGATGGTGGTGTTACTGTGCCCTGAGCAGCATCTTCCCCAGTATTACAGTCACTAGACTCTCTTTCTCTCATGCTCAGTTTTGATATAGAGTAAGAAAAACTGCTTTCCGCTTCTTCTTTCAGAGTGTTTACTTTCATTGCTATAGATACGCCCATGGCATCCAGTGAAATAGGTACAAGAGTGAAATCTCTTGTCTCCATTTTCCCTTATTCTTACACTGAGGAGCTATTGGAATCTGAATTTAGGATTTGTGCAGTCTACTATGGTGAAAAAAATCATACTCCTCCAACATAAAAACCAGATAGGGCTAAGAAACAGCAACTTGACAGTTGAGTGGAAATCCCTGTCTTTGGAGGAGGAGACACCATGTTCTGTGCATGAAAAACAGCAATCCTGGAAAACAGAAGGTGCTGAGTCAAGAGACCATTTTTTTTTTTTAAATTAACCTATAACCAACTTAGACAAGAAACTCACCTGAACCAATTCCAGAAGTTTTGACTTGAGAGAAGGCAGGCAGAATGATCAGGGAAGAGATGTGTTACAAACAGTAAGGACCAACAAAAGAAGAGTGGATATTTGTCCAGAGAACATTCTCATGCTTAGAGAATCCTAAAAGCATCTACTTGTTAATTTAATCTTAATCAAGCCACAATAGCAACAACAAAACAGAAAAAACAAAGGAGTAGTTTAGGTGCAGCTGTAACTGTACTGTTAGCGTCTTCAGGGGGAACCATCAGTAAGTACACAGATGTGTGGTCCTGGTAGAATGATAGATATAAGATCTCAAATAACTGGGTGTAAGTAAACACAATTTTCACTGACTACTGAGTATGAAATAAAAACAAATATTTAAAATGTAAAGATTCCTCTCCATAGAAAACAAAAGCTAAAGAAAATCTGAACCCAGAACTAAGGGTTGAAATTAACCTTAGGGCTAGGGCTGGAAAGCTGGTTCTGTGAATAAAAGCTCTTGAAGGGCAAGGATGATAGCCAGAGGTAAACTTTTGGCAAAAGTTTATGGCAAATTCATGGCAAAAGATGAGCATGGCAGCACAGGTGTCTTTAACCTCTGAGTTGTGGAGACATTCAATGAGAGGCTCTCAAAGACAGTGGAAGAAAAAGACACCCAATGTCTTCCTCTAGTCTCTATATAGGCATTGCACACATGGATACACACACCCCATACATATGTGCATCCCCCCCACACACACATGGGGTGCAGAGGGAGGGAGAAATCAAGCTTGGGCTGTTGTAGGATTGCAGGATGCTTCTCTTGGGAATTAATGGAATTCCATTGAAAACCTCTATGAAGACCAGGCCTAAAGCTATCCAAAAGTGACTAAACTTAAGCCTTCAAAGAGATAGGCTCTTCAGAGAAAATGACAAAAATGGTACTTGGCAGGTAAATAAAACAAAGAAACCCTTTCTTGGTGCCTATACTAATTACTTTTCTGTAGCTGTGATAAAACAGCATGACAAAGGCAACTTACAGAAGAAGTGTATTAGGGCATACAGCTCCAGGAAAGGAGTGCCTGCCATGGCAGGAGGGTGGCAGCCATGCCAGCTGAAGCAGAAGCTGAAGGCTTACACCTTGAAGGGCAGACATGAAGCAGAGAGAGTGAACACAGATGCCATTGAGAATTTGCACCTTGAAAGCCTGCCTCCTGTGATGCACTTCCTCCATCAAGGCCATGCCTCCTAAATCTCCCAAACAGCACCATCAATTGGGGGCCAAGTCTTTAAATGCCTCAGACTGCAGGATGCATTTCTCCTTCAAACCACCATAATGCTTCCAGTTAGGGGGCAGTCAGGAGAGTTTTTCTATAGAATTTGCATTTGGAAACGTCAGGCCTGTGAGTATCTAGATCTAGAGTGTGATTTAAATAGAATGGCTAGTAGTAGAAGAAGAAATTTAAACTGAGACATGATTTAAAAGTATTCCTTGTTTGGAGACTCTTTTGTGGTACCCAACCAAGGCAACTGCTTATTTTCCCTGAAAATCCACTTATGACTCAAGATTTTAGAATTCTAAGAAAATGAGCTTGTTCAAATAGTGTAAGATAAAACATGACAAGCATGTTAGGAAATTGCAAGCTAGTTAATGAAAATAAAATTAACTGTTTTGCATGCCCAGATACTCGTGGACATGATCATAAGCAAAACACTGTATGTCACAAATATATGCTCCTTCATAAATTTTTAATAAAATTTATTCTGTGTGTTTTTCATATCATGTATCTTGATCCCATTCATTCCTCATCCCTTTGCATCTGCCCTCTGCCCCTGTCTCCACCCCCTCCCCCGGAATAAAAAAAATCAAAAGAAAAAAGTGAAGAAAATAAAATGAGAATTTATTTTTAAAAGGAAAGGAATTAAAAATTTTGTCATAGAAGCTGTAGTGGGACCCAACAAGTCACTCTGTATACCCCTTGGTTCACACATCTCTGCTTGCAAGTGTTCATTGCAAGGAATCATTGATCTGGTCGAGGTCCTTGGTCTTCACTACGCATTTGATATTGGGTTCCCGCTAGGGTTCATCTTGGACATCCCGCTGGTGCCCTGTGTTGTGGAGACCCTGTAGCGTCGGGTCTGTGGGTCAGGCCCCTTCACGACCTTCAACAGATCATAGATGGGGTGGATTTTTGGGTCAGACCAAGTCATAACCCTGGGTCTGGACCTGGACAGCTGTAGTGTTGGTCTGCTAAATGGGAAACGGGGACAGCTGTCCCATGCTCACGATTTCGGAGTGTCTCACCCACACCTCTGCTAACAGGGTTAGATCTTTGAGCTGCCTGGCAGGGTGCAGGGTCTGCTCTCCTGAGTGTTGCAGCTGGTGGGGATGGCTTTCCCATTTCAGGTCTACATGGCCAGCTCTCCCACCTGCCTGAGGAATTGATGGGTTGGGGAGCACTTCTCCCCCACCCATGTTTTCACGAGACAGCTGGGTAATGTGGATAGCTCTCCCACGATCACAGTTTCAGGACTGGTTCTCCCACACCTGTAACAACAGTGTTGGCTCAATTGTGCTGCCCTGGTGAGGGGCAGGGCTTGCTCTCTCAGGCTGTTGTAGATGGTGGGGGTCAAGGATGGTTCTTTCACACTTATGACCACAGGGCCAGCTCTCCTACCTGCCATACACGGGGCATCAGGGAGGGGATTCTCCTCTGCCCTCACCGTCACAAGGACAGCTGCCCCATGCTCACCATTTCAGGACTGGTTCAGACACATCTCTACTAAAAGAGTTGGCTCTGATGTGCTGCGCTGTTGGGGTGAAGCTCCTTCATATTTTAATGGAAGAAGTATGAAAGCGTGGGTCATATATACATGGCTTGTATTCACAAAACTTGAATGATTCACCATGTTCTGATTTGCTAACTGGTCTAAAGTAGGGCTCAAATTAGCTGGAACGGAGCTCCATTGTAATGCTTTCCCATTTCCTGAATCTGTCTTTCTGCCATTAGTGCGGGTTAGCATGGGAAAATAATAGCTAAACCGTACACACTGCAAGCATTGTACCAACCCTGTATCAAACCTGTCTTCCATCTCAATGCAATCTTAAAAAATTTTGCTTCCCTTAAGGAAAATTAGGCACAATGAGAATAAATCATTTGCCTATGGTGACATACTTTGTAAATGGTAGATTTTGAGTTTCTCAGTTGAGTGTTTTACCCACGGTTTTATTGCTTCTCAAATAAAATGATAAAAGGATGATGAATGAAGGTAATTTAGAATTCTAAAGATCACATAGTTCACTTTTTCATTTTACATATGAGAACAGATAAGTGGAATGACTTACTCAGGGATGACCACATAGTTGTGGCTCATTTGATGTAGAATGAGGAACTTCAGTTTCCCTTTCTATTTTTACTTAATAATAGCATTTGATTACAGAGTGTTAGTGTTCCAGGCCTAGAGATTAATTTTTAAACCATTTCTTATTTGTGCTAGGGTTTATTTATAGGTTCCATTTGCACAATGGGAATGAGGGCAATTTTCAGATTGCTATTTAATTATATTGCAGCCATTTGTACATGCCCTAAACGGAACATGTCCACAGTTAACATATCCATCTATGCTCAGGCAGGGGAAAGTTGGGAAGTTCTTACCAGAAGTCTCTTTCCCACCAGATGTTTTATTTATTTATTATTTATTTTTAAAAAGCATTTATTAATATCATCTTGGTTGTAGTGATGCCTTAATAGTATTTCAAACAGTTCTAAAATCCTGTCTAGTATTCCACATTTCTCTCATCTGTCTCAGACCAAAGCATTATAAAAACTTAGGTAGTCATCCAGAGAAAAGGGCTTGGCATAGCAAATTGAGGTTTGACAGTGGAAAACATTTAGAACTTTCTAGTTTTTTTCCACAGTTCTCACTACTTCAGGAAGTTGGTCATTAATAACCATAGTGCATTTTCTTACCTATGCTCTACATCAGTGACCTAGACTTTTCCCATTGTGATTTTTCTTGTTCAACTACTTCCATATTACTTCTTCCTTACCCTACTTCTTTGTAAAAACAATTACCTATAATTATTTTCTTTCCCATATTCTTTTCTCTATATTTTAAAGAATGAGTTATTGGAGAATTTGTTTCAATGTGTTCTGTTTGTATTCATGCCCCTCTGCAAGCTTTCCCAAATATACCCTTCCCCCAACTCACTTAACTTTGCATCCTAATGCTAACTAGTTTTATGTCAACTTGGCAATAGCTAGAGTCATATAGGAAGAAGAAACTTTAATTGAGAACCTTACTGCTGCTCCCTGATTGGCTTGTATGCCAGCATGTGGTGCACTTTCTTGATTGATGACTGACATGGGAGGTCTCAGCTCACTATGTTCAATGCCACTCCTGGACTGGTGGTTCTGGATGCTGTAAGAAAGCAGGTTATGCAAACTACAAAAAATAAGCTAGTAAACAAAGCAATGCCCTCCATAGTCTCTGCTTCAGTTCCTGCCTCTGGTTCCTGTTTTGAGGCGAATCAGTAAAAGGATAGATAACTCAAATTATACAAACTTGAGCTAAGTATCCATGGAAAGCATGTGTCTGTCTTTCACATCTGTCTGCACATATATACATGCGCATACATGACACATGCACATGAGCATATTCCCTAGACAAAGCTCCCCAGTTTTTAATTAAACTGGATTATTCTGTCCAAGAATTTCTGTATTATTTGCAACACAGGTATATATTTGTCGAGAATCATGTGGTTTATGAAGAAAGTAAATTCAGCTGGTGAAGTTTGTCACAATGAGTTGAATATGATTTTTCCCCAAGGAATAGATGAGAGATTATGTCATTTATGAAGAAGGAAGCAAAAGTGCATTTTGTTATTCTTTGCAAAATTTCTTCCTTCTTGACCAGGGACACAAGTTCATTGATTTCTAGAACACATTTAAGATTTTATACCCTTTTCCTTTGTAGATTAATTATGAAAAGAAATATCCTTTGTACACTGCTCTAGTCCTAATGAGTAAATAATTTATTTTCTACTAGATAACAGCAGAAGGTTTACTTATATTCAACATTTTTAACAGAAGGTTTACATATATTCATCGTTTTTTGCTGCAAGAGGGAAATATAATGTAGTTGCCATGTAGAGTTGGTGGTAGAGAATGCTACTCTGGATTTTCTCATGACAATTGTAGAGTTCCCTAACTCTACAAGTTCTTCTGGGTTAAAATTATGTAGATTAACTTATAAATTGATTTCCTCTATCTTGCCATTTTTTGTGCCAGCTATGTTTTTATTGCTATTTTATAGTCAATTGTCTAATAAAAGATGAATGAGATTGCAATTATTTAAGCAAAGGGAAGAAATGCCAATTAAAGTAATTAAAAGAATATATTTAAATGGTTGACAGTAGGAAGAAACTCAGAGCCAAATCATTGAACAGAATTTTAATCAATATTAAGACTGTATCTTAATTTTAATGCTCTTAAAAATAAAAGGAGTAGAATTTCTTTTTTAATCAACTTAGTTTGCACAGCAAGACACTTTTAGTTTTTAAAGTCGTGTTCTTTGCAGTTGCATGAGTCATGCTTGTGACTCACTGGGCTGACTTTGAGAATGAGAAGTCATTTAAGAATTTCTGGGAATAAGGCTGTTGACCATCATTGTTTGCACTCAGTTTATGATCAGTAGAGAAAATAGATCACAGAGATAAAATAGTGGTATGGAAAGCAAATCTGTGGTTTGGATGCCTTCATTTCCGTCTGCTGAAGGGTAGGCAAATGATTTCTGTGTTACAACTGGAACTGCAGTAGTGGGTCCTATAGTCACCAAGAACTTCCTGCTTTACCTCAAAAGAACACAGAAACAGGCATTTGTAGACACTGACATTTTCATTGCTGTTGAAAACATAGGGTTACTTGTTTACCCTGTAATGGCTCCCTCTATCAAAGTATCTAGGGAAATTCCCAGGAATCCATAAGGATGACTCCAACTAAGAATGTAAGTAATAGTGGAGAAGCTACCTTAACTGCCCTTCACCATCAGATTGATGATTGCCTTAATTGTCATCATAGAGCCTTCATCCAGTAACTGATGGAAGCAGAAGCAGATTTCCACAGGTAAGCACTAGGCAAAACACCTGGAGTCCAATTGTACAGAGGGAGGAGTGATGAGCAGAGTTCAAGACCATGCTGGGGAAACCCACAGAAACAGCTGACCTGAGCGAGTGGGAGCTCATGGACTACAGATTGACTCCTAGGGAACCTGCATAAGACTGAACTAGGCCCCCTGAACATGGATGTCAGTTGGGGGACTTGGGTAGTCTATGGGGCTGCTGACAGTGGAACTAGTATTTATCCCTAGGGCATGAATGGGCTTTTTGGAGCCCATTTCCTATGGAGGGATACCTTGCTCAGCCTAGATACAGGGGAGAGGGCCTCGGTCCTACCCCAAATGATGCAACAAAGTTTGATGATTCCCTATGGGAAACCTTACTATCTCTGAAGAGTGATTGGTGGGTAGGATGGGGAGATGGTAAGGGGAATAGAAGGACATGAGGGAGAGGGAATTGGGATTGGTATGTAAAATAAGATTCTTTTAAGGTGAGATTAATTCATCTGATAGGGCAAGAGATTGATCCATTGATTCATGACTTGATACTGATCTGATGTTTTAAAGTGAAGGAATGAAATTGACTACCTTGTCATTTCATTTGGAAACTTTTCCTTTTCAAAACTATTCCTTTACCTAGTCTTCCTCATGTTTGTACCTGCTCATGTTGACTGCACCATAGCATGATGCCAAAAGCTGGAGTTACCTACTTTTTGTTTCTGATTACTGATACTAGTTTCATTATTAAATGATCTCCTAGTTCTAAATATATCTTATATTCATCTATTATTATGCCATTCAACATTAAATTCAGTCTAAACTGTCTTGTGTATTGCAATCTTTTGTAGGAGTCTTCTAATTGGCCCCTTTACTTATCTGTGTCCTCTCTATGGCTCCCTCAATATTGTCAGAATATTTTTTCATTTTTATATAGAAACAAAAAAGCTCAGTATAGGTAAAACAAACCTGGGTAATAAAAGAATTGTTGGAGGTATACCACCTCAGATTTCAAATTGTACTATCGAGCTATAGTAACAAAACAGTATGATATTGGCATAAAAATAGATACCTTGGTCAGTAGAATCAAATTTAAGAACCAGACATGAATCTAAACACCTAGGAACACATGGATTTTTATAAAGATCCAAAAAATGTATAGTGGATAAAAGATAGCATTTTCAACAAATGTTGCTACTCATACTGGATGGCTGCATGCAGAAGAATGCAAATAGATCCATACTTATCAACTCCACACAAAACTCATCTCCAAATGGATCAAGGATCTCACTATAAGATCAGATACCCTGACTCTTATAGAGGAAAAAGTAGAGATAGGATTGATCTTACTGGTACAGAAGAAGACTTTTAGCACAACACTGATGACATAGGCACCAAGAACAAAAATTAAAAAATGAGACCCCATGAAACCGAAAGGCTTTCATATGGGAAAGGACATCATCATTTGGACAAAGCCTCAAGGTACAGAATGGAAAACTAACTATTTTTTACTAATTGCACATCTACCAGAGGGTAAGGATCTAATGTATATAAAGGACTAAAAAAATTGGACATCAAGAAAACAGCTCAATCAAAATGGGGTATAGAACTAGACAAGAGATTTAAAAAGATGAAATAAAAATAGCTGAGAAACACTTAAAGAAGCATTCAACATCCTTAGTCATCAGAGAAATGCAAATCAAAACTATATTGAGATTTCATCTTACATCTGTCAGAATGGTCAAGATCTATTAAACAGTTGAAAGCTCATGCTGACCCTCATGTGAGGGTGTAGAGAAAAGGGAACACTTATTTAGTGCTGATGGAGGGCAAACTTGTACAACCACTATGGAAAGTAGTGTGGTGGTTCATCAAGAAGCTGGGACTAGATCAACATCAAGATCCAGCTATACCATTCTTGGACATATACACAAAGGAGTCTACAGTCTACTACAGAGATGCTTGGATCTGGAGTTGGTAAAGATATTTTCCTATTTGGTAGGCTGCCAATTTATCTGATTGACAGTGTGTCCTTTGGTTTACAGAAGCTTTTCAGTTTTATGAGGTCCTATTTATTGGTTGTTGATCTTAGTGCCTGTGCCATCAGTGTTCTGCTCAGAAAATTGTCTCTTGTGTTAATACATTCAAGGCTATTCCCCACTTTTTCTTCTATCCGCTTCAATGTATCTGTTTTTATATGAGGTCTTTGAGCCATTCAGACTTGAGTTTGTGCAGTGTGATAGATATGGATCCATTTGCATTCTTCTACATGCAGCTATCCAAAATGACCAGCACCATTTGTTGAAGATGCTGTCTTTTTTTCCCCAGTGTATATTTCTGGCTTCTTTAGAGAAGATAAGGTATCCAGAGGTATGTAGATTTATATCTGGGTCTTCAATTTGACAATTTGATTCATTGGTCAAAACGTTTGTTTTTATGCTAATACTATACATGCTTGTTTCTTTGGGTTTTCTTGTGGTGTTGGTTCTCTCGTTTGTTAAATTTTTAATTTTTTAAATTAATTACTATTTTTCCCAGCTTGATCATATTTCCCCCCTCCTTCCCTTCTCTCCTCCAAGTCCCTCCCCCAACTCCCCTACCATCCACTCATCCTTTCTCTTCAGAAAGGGCATGGCTCCCATGTACATCATCCAGTCATGGCATATCAAGTTTCAGTAAGACTAGGAACCTCCTCTCCTATTAATGTTGGATGACACACCCCCAGTAGGAGGAAAGGGTCCCAAAAGGAGGTCACAGTGTCAGAGACAGCTCATGCTCCCATTGTTAGGAGTCCCACAAGAAGACCAAGTTACACAACTGTAGCATATGTTCAGAGGGCCTAGGTCAGTCTCATGCAAGCTCTCTGTCTGGTGGTTCAGTCTCTGTGAGCTCCTGTGAAACCAGATTGGTTGATTCTGTGGGTTCCTTTGTAGTGTCCTTAGCCCCTCTGGCTCCCATAGTCCTTCCTCCCCCCCCCCCCCCCTACAGGATTCCCTGACGTTCACCTAATGTTTTGCTGTGGGTCTCTGCATCTGTTTCCGTCAGTTGCTGGGTGAAGCCTCTCTAGTGACTATTTGCTACGGACCACCCCAGCCAGGTATGGGGGTCCCTGGGATAAGAGTTCTTGAAGACTAGGTGGTTAAGGATTTGGCAGTGACAAACAGAAACAAACACAGAGACAGTTTGAATCTGAGTGTATTTTTGCAGCTTTCAAACAAGGTTTTTTTTTTATCCAGGACAAAGCATAGCTTCTCAGAGTGTTCACTGAAGCAAACCAAGATAGAACAAATGACATCATCGTTATCAGGCACAGTAACACACAACTTGTCCAAGGCTAATAATAAATCAGAAAATCATTCAAGGCTAACCACAGCTAACTGCCTATTTTCTAAGATCAGGTTAATAAGTTTTTGTGGTCAGTTATTGTTTAACATTTGTTTATGTTTTGATGTTGCTGTTGCTCAGCTCTTGTGAATCTTTGAAATATTGAGCTGTTTTGACTTTTTCTTATCAAAAGACTTTCTTTACCAAAAATTTAAACCGACTCTCAATTACCCATGTACAGCATATGAAATTTTATTGTTGGGAAAGTTTCCATCAATACTATTTGTACTTATGTGAATGATGTGACTGATTTGAAAAGCACTGGTTTTCCTGGAGACAAGGTCATGGTCAGTGACCACATCTCAGGGGATGTTTTCTCATTTGTATCTTTTGTTTAAAATGTCAGCATAGGCTTTCAGGAACATTCTGTTAATATGAGATAGAAGGACAGAGATTGCCATGAGAACTAACAATAAATCAGAAAATCATGGTGTGTTTTCTCTAATAGATTCTCACTAGGTATATTAACCACACCTAAGAGTAGATTCTATCCCTTGCAGTAGATGGAAAAACAAGCTCAATGATATTTTTTTGAAGACGTTTTGCTTGATACTGATTTGTCTGGGCATTTTTTGTTTGTTTCATTGGTCTTTTGCTTGTATATTAAGGTTTCTTAAGTGTGTGTGTGTGTGCGTATTCCTTGTGTTTTTTATTTTTATTTGTTTGTTTGCCTCTTTATGTACTAATGAGAAAGAGAAAGAAAACACATGGAGCTGGATAGGTGGTGTGGGATGTTTCTGAGCAGAGTTGGTGGAGGAGAATTTACAATAAGAAAAAAATTGCCTGAAAATATGCTGGCCTGTGCCTGCCACCTGGCAGAATGCACTCAAGCAGTACTCTGGTTAGCCCAGGGTTCTATGAATACTAGTCTGCAGGCAGGTGTAAAGGACCACTTTAAAAGTCAGACCCCCTGCCCTCTTAAGCTCTCTTTTGTTCTCTCTATCCTGCTTTCCGTTGGCCACCAGCTAGCTCCCTCTTCTCTTCTCTCTTCCCCTCTCCCTCCCCCTCTCTCCTCTTCTGTTCCCAGTGCCTCTATGCCTCTTCCCTTTTCCCTCACTACCCTTTCTAAATAAACTCCTCATTTAAGCCCAAAAAATTGAGTAAAAATTTAACAAGACAAAATCAGATGCTCGTTTTCTCCTGTCCAGACCACAGCTTTTATTCTCCTTCACTCTTCAAATAAAATCTAAATAAACTCTGTGGGACACTTTGCCTCTCTACAGCAGAGGCGTTTCCCTTCCCACCACACTATTCTCCCAAACCTTTATAAAATTCTTCTTTAGATCTCTGCTTCAATGTCATTTCTACAAAGAGACTTGCTTTAAAAAATCGTTTAGGTCAGGGATCATGGAAGCAGAGACTCCCATATATATTCTTAGAGAACATTTCTTGGAGAAATTTTGAGAGCACACTGCTAACAGAAGGGAAATGAAACATTTCAGGGTCAGAGACAAAAGCTCAGCAGGATGTTTGAACATAAGACAATCCCTCATGCCCTTAGTGTCCAGGCCATTTGTGCACCACACTAGTCAATCATTGGCTGTCCCCAGGATAGTAATGATGGGGAAGGAATCTGGGTGAGGCCATTTCTGTTCAGTTGAGGGAACTCTTCAGAGAAAGGTTAGCCTTGGACTTCTAGAGGCTAATGGTAAGAAATCTCTTTGAAGTACTATCAGCGCCTGCTACAAGTAGCTTCCCCATTCAGGAGTCCTGCTTAACTTTCCTCTGTGACATGCATGCTATTGTGTTGTTGGTTAGTTGTCTGTTGTCTGTCTATCATCTTTCTTTGTCTTTCTTTATCTTCTTTATCTATCTTTCTATCTGCTATCTATCTATATCTATCTATCTATCTATCTATCTATCTATCATCTATCTATCTATCTATTATCTCATCTGTTTATCATCTTTTCATCTATGAATAGTTCTTTTCCAATGTTAAAGTGAAATCTTCATAAAGAGAGATTTTTCTTCTGCTTCAGTGTTAATAATGGGGAGATAAATACCTGTACATTGAAAGTATCAAATAAAGATTCAGACGGAAACTTATTACGTGATTACAATACACCTGCTGCCAAAGATTCTAAATAATCTTACCAAGTAGCACTTCATCTAATTGTCGGGACAGTTTACAGGAAGTGTATCATTACTAGCTCTGCTTAGCAGATGAAGAGATTGAGGTGTGGGCTAAGTTACTTGCCCATGGTTACATATAAGGAATTGTGGGTCTGGGATTTAGCTCAGGCACAGTCCACAACCCCCACAGGGAAGCAACTATGTTAGATTCTTCAAGTATTTCATGTGTAATCCCTTATTTCAGTTTTAAGATTTATTTTAAATTATGTGTCTATGTATATTAGTCAAGGTTCTTTAGAAGAACAGAACCCACAGCATGAATTTTTCTAATGCTCTCCCCTCTATACAAACACACACACACACACACACACACACACACACACACACACACAGAGAGAGAGAGAGAGAGAGAGAGTTAATTAGTTCCAGAAGTAAGTTTATAACCAAGAATAGCTATCACAATGAATATGTGAATGTGAGTGTACCTCTAAGAAGGACAGTTAGAGGTGATTGTGAGCCAACTTATGTACTTATGTGGGTTTTGGGGATCAAATTCTGGGCCCCTGCTGGCATCCATGACTGTGACCTGTGTTCTAATTAGTTTTACATGCCTCAGTCCTTTGCTGTCACCTAAAGAATTCCCTTTCATACAGATTTAATCAAACTTTGAACGTTTAGATGCTGCTCTGCACCTGACATCCCTATCTTTGTGGACTGGAGCAGATTTCTTACTCTGTGTGAGCCTATTGTGCCTTGAATTTTAAAGTGAGGTGTCTGGACTAGGTGAATAAATTTATAAGCCTGAAATATAGTAATGTTTGTTACCAATCTTAAGATGGTATTTTATGAAGGAATCAAAATGTAGGTAAATAAGTAGAGGGAATGTGCAAGTATCCCAGCTACCAAGGAATTGTTTGAAAAGTGAAAGTAGACACAGCCAAAAAAAAAAAAAAAAAAAAAAAAAAAAAAATCCCAGACATTTCTGTTGCATTGCTCTTAACAACCTGAACCTGTGTTCCTGTCCTGTTGTCACTCCAGAAACGAAATGTGTTCCATTTTTCCATTTTGTCTTTTCCCTTATCTCTCTCTCTGTCTCTCTCTGTCTCTCTGTCTCTCTGTCTCTCTGTCTCTCTCTCTCTCTCTCTCTCTGTTCTCATGTGAAGTAAGAGGACCATGTTTTGTGTTGCCTTGCTTGAGACAAGCCTTTCTTTTCTCTTATTTCATCACTGCATGTACAATAGCCTACCGTCCTGTGTGCTTTTTGGGATTTCCCTGTCTCCATTACACCACTACAGGATTACAGAGATTACAGAGGTGTATGTCTGGCTTTTCATAGGTTCTGGGGATCAGAACTCAGGGTTTCATGCTTGCACAGTGAATGCTTTTCACACCAGGCATCTTGCCAGTCTTCTCTTTGATCTTTTAACCTGCATTTCCTGTATTTACCTAGCTTGATAAGGCTCAAATGGAGAATAGTTTCTTGGTTGAAATTATAAGGTTTAATTATAAGGCAACACTGGTTGGTATATATATATATATATATTTGTTTTCTTTCTTGAACCAGGGTTTCTCTGTGGCTTTGGAGCCTGTCCTGGAACTATTTACACCAGGCTGGCCTGGAATTCACAGAGATCTGCCTGCCTCTGCCTCCCGAGGAATGGGACTAAAGGAGTGCATCACCAACACCCAGCAAGGTGTAGTAGTTTAACTGCTACAATCCCTTGAAATAATTCTGGGTTTTGGGGGTGAGCTATTTTGAGGCTGTGAACTAGAATATCACTGCAGAAGCTGAAATTATCCCAGGTTTCAGACAATGTACTGATTCACCCCAAGAGAGTTTGCAAGCACTCTGGATCTGAGAGCAAATGTCAACCACTGATTGGCCGAGGAGCTAACCAAGGGGCTGTATGTTCTGAGCCTCTGATTTCATATGTCAATGTGGGCATATGATGAGGCAGTTGAACAGATGGACACTGTACAGATACAAATTAACAGCAACAGCTTACATTATGTCCTGGAATGTTCATTGGTTACATGTGCCTGGAAATCTTCCTAGAGTTTGGATTTTCACTTTAATTTAGTTGTGATTATTTTCCCTATCTTGTTTATCGTAACATGAATAATAAAAACCCAAAGAAATGTTAGGGTTTAAGCAGGAGATCAGAAAAGCAAACTGCCAAACTACCAGAGAACTCTTATCTCTAACAAGGCTGGTGCTATCCTGACCTCAATTCAGCTGGAGACTAATTGCCCAAATCTTAGACGTTGCTCCTATCTTGTGTATCTCTCTATAGCTAGGATTACAGGTGAGAGCTCTATTTCTTTTTTAGACTGATTCACTCTCATTTAGCCCTGGGTGGCCTTGAACTCACAGAGATCCATCTGCCTCTTTCTCCCAAGTCCTGGGATTAAAGGTGTGTGCCTCCAATGCCCAGCTTCTATGGCTGTTGCTAGCATTGTGTTCTGATCCCCAGGCAAACTTTATTAGATTATAAACAATATCTCATCACAGTTTGTTACTAAATACTTAAAAAAAATAATGTCACAAGCTTCTGGCCTTAAATAAGATTACTCAATAAAATAGAAAAATTTCAGAGCAATTTTTAAATGGGTATCTTCAGAGATATTTAAAAGTTTTTTACTAGTTTGTAAACAGTAGAATTTGTGATTATACTGGTGAAATATATTTTAGAAAGTTTGCTTTATTAAATGAGAGTCCTTATAAGGTAACACGCCAATGTCTATTTTTTTTTCTTTTTTTTCTTTTATTATTTTATTTTATATAACAAAGTCTAATTAAATGAAAACAAACATTTATACACAATATTTGGGAATTTGGGTGTCGTTCTTTCCAAACTACTTCCTGTGGTAAGGGGCACTGTCATGCGGGATTCTAAGAAGATTCAGAAACCTGGCTGTAGTCTATAGGGCTGCTTTGTCCAGCTGTTTTGAATGTAGGATCACCTTGTACTCTGTTTCAGGCGGTCTGGCGGGATCAAACCACATTAGTCTGGAAGGAATCCACATCTTTTCATTTTCTGTGGAAACAAAAATAGAAATCCTTTTCCCCAGTAACTTGTCCTTGAACTTAAATTTTGGAGTCAAAGCATTTTTTTTTAATTTAATTTATTATTTTACATGTCGATCCCAGATCCCTCTTCCTCCCTCCCTTCCTCCCTCCTTCCCTCCCTTTTACCCTCTCTGCCCTCTCACATGCCCTCTAACCACCCTCCCTTCCCATCCCCCCACCCCAATTCCATATGTAGGGGAATGCCATCCAGTTGGGGTCATGTAGATCTGACAGGTCATGTGAAGTAGGGTCTAGGGCTTCTCTCCTGTCTCTAGATTAAGGCAGTTATCCCTCCATGGGGGATGTTTTCGCAAAGTCTTTTTGTGCACCAGGGATACATCCTGGCTCCACTGTCTGAGGTCCCTTAGACTGCTCAGGCCTTCTGGCTGAGACCCATATTCAGGGGGGCCTGAGTCAGTCCCATGCTGGCTTCCCAGCTATCAGTCTAGTGGCCCTTAGGTCCTCCTTGTTCAGGTAAGCTGTCTGTATGTGCTTCTGCCGGATGATCTTGTCCTCTCCATCTGCTTCTGGGTTCTAGTTCGACTCAGTGTTTATGTATGGGTGTTTGATCCTGTTTTCAACAGGCATTAGTTGAAGGCTTCATGGAGAAGTTAGTTGTTGATCTCACTATCCAGGAAGGGCATTTATGATAGCCTTTCCACGGAAGCTCAAATTGTAGTTGGGAGCAGTCTTGTAGTTCTCTAGACCTTTCTTTGTGTTCAATTTTATCTTCAAACCAATATTGGTTCCCTCCTTTATGTTCTCTCTCTCTGTCTCTGTCTCTCTCTTTCCTATCTTCTATTCCTAACCAGGCTCAATCTTCCTGGTCGCACATGCCTTCCTCTCCTCCCTCTCATTTTCTCCTACTTCTCTCTCCATTAGCTGTCCTCCCCCACTTTACCTGAGGTCTGGGGGACTTGTCCCTTCCCAGTTCTGTGAGGGACTTTATATGAATCTCTTAGAATACAACTTGTATCCTAGTTCCTCTGGTGATGTGAATTATAGGCTGGTGATCCTTTGCTCTAGGTCTAAAATCCATATATGAGTGAGTACATACTGTGTTCCTCTTTTTGTGACTGGGTTACCTCATTCAGGATGGTTTCTTCAAGTGCCATCCACTTGCCTGCGAATTTCAAGATACCACTATTTTTTTCTGCAGAGTAATATTCCATTGTGTAGATGTGCCACATCTTCATTAACCATTCTTCAATTGAGGGGCATCTAGGTTGCTTCCAGGTTCTTGCTATTACAAATAGTGCTGCTATGAACATAGTTGAACAGATGTCTTTGTTGCATGGATGTGAATCCTTTGGGTATATGCCTAAGAGGGGGGATTGCCGGGTCCTGTGGTAAACTAATTCCCATTTTCCTGAGGAACCTCCATACTGATCTCCAAAATGGCTGTCTGAGTTTGCACTCCCACCAGCAGTGGAGGAGTGTTCCACTTTCTCCACATCCTCTCCAACTTAAGTCATCACTGGTGTTTCTAATTTTAGCTATTCTGGCAGGGGTAAGATGGTATCTCAAAGTTGTTTTGATTTGCATTTCCCTGATAGC